>NC_079878.1:0-1200000 GCF_029227915.1 Hydractinia symbiolongicarpus
TGAAACGATACAAAATTATGAACAAAATTGCGCTGAAGCTATAAATGGTGGAAAGGTTTCTTCAATTCTGTCTGGCTGTCAGGTCTATTGTAAATGAAGCTAATGATATCATTTTCAAAGGAAACAGGAAAGATTCTCTATCTCGACAAGCCTTGGCAGATCTGCACAACTTAGGAAAGTGCCTCCAGGTTGCTTTGTGTATAGCAAATCATCTTTTTCAACCACTGATTCTAAATAATTTTCATTCCATCTTGCAATCGACTTTATTACAGAAAAACAAATGCCATACAAAGCTACACACATGCACTGAGTACCTCTTGTAGTACCAAATTTTTGGGTCCCCTGATTAAATGTCGCTCTGATAATGGAAACGAAGCTGTACGGAATTGGATTTCGTTCAATATGTCCTAGAATTAATGTGATAGAAATGACAGAAAGAAAATATGTGAAAAATGGTTGCAAATGTTTGCTGAAAAAGTTCGGATTCCTGGCCTTCTTTTGGGTGAAGACTCGGGCACGAGATGAATTTAAACAGTCGTGATAACCAGGATTCGTTAGCAGAATAGTTTCATTAATGATTACAAAGATAATGACAGATAACAGAACGTAATAAAATACCCCAATTTTGTGTTTATCTTATTGTCTCCAGGAGATCTCCAGGTCGCAAGAAAATTAAACGAGCGGAAATTGAAAAAGCGTGGAGATTTTGCTGATGCATGCAAAACAGACCATTGTATTTTCTCATAGTTGATTGGATAAAAAAACAAAAGATTCTGGCGATGAATTTCTGAACGCGTGATCCAGGCAAGGATACACAGACCCGAGAGATCAGGTTTTTAGCTATATTCGACGACAAAGAAAAAACGCGTGTGATACTAGAAACTGGTTACCCAGTTAATGAAAGGGAAAAAATTAGCATGTGTTGAAAATTTAATTTCACACTAAAAATAAGAGGGAATTTTGACCTTTGCACTAAAATAAATAACAACATTTTTTATTAAGTTTTATTTTTTATTAAGTGTTATTTTATTTTTTCTTATCATTCTTTTCTTACATCGACTTTCCTTATTTGTTACTTATTTTACTTTGTTTATGAAAAATATATGGAAAACGCGAACAAGCACATGGACGATAAAGATGATGAAGATCCTTTTTTTAGAATTAAGTTTGTAAACAAAGCTATTCTATCTTTTATCATAGATCACTTAAAAAAAATAAAAAGAATATAAAGAAAACATGATTAGTGATAACAGCAGTGTCGCACTAAAAATTAGAGGAAATAAATTGAGATATTCAAAAAGGCCATTCACATTAATTGGAGGACACATTAAATTAGAAGAATTGAAAAAAGCATAAAGTATGTAAAACATCCCTTATGAAGACATTATTGTCAAAAATATAGTTATTTCATTAACCTCGCACCCAGGACATCTTTAATCCTTTCTAAACACGGCACGGCGATGATGGTAGCACGCAACCCTGGAAATTATTGCAATGGAGGGCGGAATTTCAAAGTTCGCAACCACAATTCGTTTCTATGTACATAACACGCTTCCCGAACTTGTCAACATTTCCTTTTCAATGTTTACAGCGGACTTAGGACATAGGATCTTAGTTTATTTGGTTAGTTCAAAAATCTAAAACGGTACTATTTTATCTGACTCAACTGCAGTTGTGGAGAAGGTTGTTCCACCTTTGGGCAAGTTAGTTCGCTTTTAAAATTGTTACTCGGCCTAAAACTTTGTCAAAGTAAAAACTTTGCAGCACACCAGCTGCAGAGTAATGGCAAAAACGTCTTTTGCAAAAATATTATGTCCAGAGTTGACGATGCCTTTAAGATACGGTTGCTTTTCTGTAGGATTGTTAATCCTCCACTTAACTAACTGTTTTTATATATCCTGGAAAACACGCTTGTTAACTTGTTTTTTTGCCTTGATAAATATTTGCTGTGCAACCTCGTGTTGCCAGGACTTTTTTTGTAATATAGATATCACAGGGCAAAAGAGATTCTGCGAACCAGGCTGAGGCTATGGAAACTCAAAGTTGGTAGATTTATGTGATGTTTTGTTCGACATCTCAGTGCAGGTGTTTGTTCGAGAATTTCTTTTAATTCTTCAGTGATCTAAGGTGTACATGCTGTATACGATTTAATGTGGGGGGGGGGGGTAGATCTTCCTATTGAAATGCTCTATTGCAAACGAAAAAAAAACTTGTATCAAAGTACGCAATTTATTACACAAATACCGAATGTTTTTTAATCAGAACGATTTTAAACATATGCGCCTACAAATAGGCTGATAACTTGGTGGATATAAACCAAATACATAGCTACAAAAACCTTATTGTTTATCTGAAACTTTTAATGAACGTATAAAGAACGCTACTGATTATCCCTTCTTTATATTATATTTATATTATATATATATAATATTTTGATTTCTAAGTTTTTCAGGTGAAATTTAAAACAATTGGGAGATCGGGTTTGGCGCGTGTCAAACTTTTGCCTCATGATTCCTTTAGATAACAGAGTTAGGCTGTAACTCCAATTATTACCTCACAGGACGTTATACTTTACCGAGTACAGTGATTTCAATGAACTTTAAGGGGTAGTTTCGAGTAATTGCCAACATCAAAATTCTAGGAGGGATAGGATCTAAATATTTGTCAGACTGTTGTCTAATAGATAAATCTGGAAACTGACTTTCAGAGTTGTACAACATAACAGAAGAAAGTTATTATAGGAGAAAGCCTCCCCCCTATCCTGGACCGAATAAGTTAAACAGTACTCTGTTGAAAAAAAACTACCCATAACTTGATACATCAAATGCATTGACGGTGAGACCTGTTATTATTATTTTTACCAACTAGTTTAAAAAGGTGAATCACACAAATAATGCGAGAATCAATCAATACTTGTTAAGATTTTCAAAAGTTGACAATCCTGAACGTAAATATTAAGACGAAGTTTTTTTTTGTCATTTTTTAAATCTAAGCGTAAACCAGTAAATTGTTTTCGCGCACAAGAAAGACAGGCATACAGTGTTTAAAATTTTCTAGTCGCATTCCTAGGAAGCCTGCACTAAAAAAATAACCCACTGACGTCAGCAACAATTCGACATTTTAAGAATTAGGACTCGACCAAAAACATTAAAATCCAAGTCATACAGTCCAGTGTGTGTGAGGTTCACAGTTCGAAATGTACGGATCTGATATAGAAATGGCCTACGCAATAACTTTGGTGGCAAACTTTAATGTCTGTTTTGTCTCAACGTATTTTGACCAAGATCAAAGAGTCTACAATGAACAGTAAAACTAAATAAACTGTTGAAAAGCCACCAGGTTTTAATTGACACTAATCATATATTCGTTAGTGTAAGTATTTACATTATTTTGTGATCTTATGTCAAGAAAGTCTTTTTTACCCACCGCGGGGGTTGATTCGATCGAAACTGCGGCTAATGGGTAAAGCAACGATTCAAATCGTTTGAATAACTCAAAACATTATTCTGTTGAATTTAAGAAATACAAAAATTTAATACAATTTCTTTACATATAAATCAATCACTAACATTGTCAAACAAATTCTTATAATATAAACAAAAAGTATTAGATTTCATAGTGCTCTTGTACGAATCTTGAAAAGCTTTTTGCCACTATAATTTGATATCTATCATCAGGATCGGCGAATTCCATTTACTCGGTGTCACTTACCAGACACAGCTAAAATAATATCAATAACAATTATTTTTATTAATCCTGGCTTTGTGGTCTTGTGCATAGAAGATGGGCCATAAATCCGGAACAACTTATGTCTAGGTAATAAAACTTGGCGTAATTGTAGAAAGTCAGAAGCAAGGTAAAAAATTAATTTGATAGTGTCGCAGGGATCACTAAAATAGACCATTTTTCTAATTGAATTTTGAATTTTTTAAGCTTCGGCTTTGATTTTCAGTAGACTTACTGAAAATGGAAAAATGTTGACATTATGTAAAAACTTTTGATGACGCTATTTCGTTCGATTATTTCCTTAACTGCAGACTGTACTTTGTCCTTATGAGACATTTTAATAATGAATTATATAACTAATACAAAGTGGCTTCACATGCAATACTTGAAAAAGAAACTCCGAATTTTACGATATTCAAAAAGTTATAAACCATGCCAAACAAATGTTTGCTATTGAATGGAAATTAGCTTTAAAAAAGCTACGTTTTTTTAAAAAAAGAAAGAGAAAAGAGTGATATTTTTTGAAAGAATACTTACGAATGCATTTATGAGTGCATCCACTGCAATAATCATTCACACACTGTGTTCCGACCAAACATAAGGCTCGGCTGCAAGGATCGACGCAATTGTCAGGTTTCTGGCAATCTAAGAATAATAAAAAGTGTTTAATACGCAGCTATGTGCAATATGTGGAACTTATACCATTTAAAAGAATGGGCATCTTACTATTCCTGCATTGGGAGCCAGCCTTGGTGTAGAGTGATGGTTTTGGATTACAAATGTTAGGATGAATACAGCATCTGAAATAACATATTTGATAGAACACAAGTAGTGAAGTATATGTCGAATGCTTCAAAGATGAAGATGAGGAGTGGAGATGAAATGAATATATTCTTACTTGCACGAATCTGTACAAAACCTAGTGATTCCATCTGGACAAAACTTTCCTTCACTTGAACCATCAGACTGGCATGTGTTTGGAGATGGCGGTGTTAAAGTTGGAACAGCTAGAAGAAATACGAACAATAATTATAAGCTACCAATACAATTTATTTATAAAATCTTTCATAAACAAAACGTGTTGTTACAGACTTACGGATACATTGTGCAGAGCATCCATTGCAGTAGTTGTTGACGCACTTCGTTCCAAATGGGCATCTGGTACGTGAACATGGATTCACACAATTCTCTGGCTTTACACAAGCTAAAACACGGAGCATGTATTAGTTAACTGCTCTTTATTGTTTAGAAAAATGTATTTCGACTTACTCACCTTTACATTCTGCATTGCATCCACCACAAAAGTTTGCATGACACTTTTGACCAAAAGGACACTTCTTGAACATGCAAGGATCGGCAAAACAGTTAACAGGGTTTGGACATGGCGTTGGTTTTGTTGGCACAGGAGGTAGGGTAGGCATATCTATTTAAAAGAGCGTAAAAATACTAAAAATTTGAGACAGGAGTTCTGTACTTCATTAAATACTATTTAAAATACGATACAATATTACCAATGCATCTTGCATTACACCCTTTGCAATAATCATCAACACATTTTGTGCCTTTTGGACAGAGTGTTCGTGCACATGGGTTGATTAAGCAATTAACCGGTTTCTTGCAAGCTAAAATAGATGGAGCTGGTTAATATTTTCTTTTAGGATTACTGAGAACGTTTTTAGCAAAGTAAGAAAAGTAATATTATTAACCCTATTCGTCCGAGGGTTTTCGAACATACTATGACCATGGGCGAGCGGAATCTGTCCCCCCCCCCCCCCCTCAATAACTTTTCATAGGGTTGTTTAAGCTGAATCAAACTTGGGACAATTTTGGTACATCGTAAAAGGAACAAAACGGTAGCAATAAATTTTTGCTTGTGTCAGCACATTTTCTGTGACGTGATCAGAAGCTTGGAATTTGTTAAAGATGCCACTATCTGCTTAAAATTTAAGTACTTTTGTTCCAGAGCGAATTTTTGCATTCTGTTCTGAAAGCTAAATAAAAGTTATTTAACATATTTTCCGGTTTTTACATGGATCCCATAAAAAGCCCGAAAATCCGGGTTTTTATAGATTTTCGGGAAAAATCCGACAAAATGGGGAAATCGGATTAATCACGTGTCCATATATACAAAATGATTTTTCTTAATAAAATAAAGTTGTGTTGCAACTTTCAAGGTCTAAGGATAATCCTAATCCCGGACCTAATAGAACGTAAAGAAATTACAGGTTACAAATAAAAGGTTAACTGCATAAGTTCATTATGACTTACTCCTACATTCGGCGTTACACCCTCCACAATAATTAGCATGGCATTTTTGTCCCACTTGACATTTTTTCAGTGAGCAGGGATCTACTATGCAATGAACAGGATTTGAACATGCAGTTGTAGCTGGTTTAGTTGGAAGAGCTGTAACAGAAACAAATTGTTTTTAGCGTAAAGTTTATTTGCAATTTCCTTGACAGATATGTGTATCTCTAAACTTACGTTTGCATTCGGCATTGCAACCACCACAAAAATTTGGAACACATTTTTGTCCTGAAGGACATTTCTTGTTGAGACAAGGACTAACAAAACAGTTTACTGGGTTCTTGCATCCTAATTAAGCAGTAACGTTATTAAATCATTCTATAGTTAAAAGGTATACAATCTTGATGTTACGTTACATTAAAATATGTTTACCATTGACACAATCCTCGGATTTTTTAGTGTAGAATGATGGAAATGGATTACAAGTATTTTCGTGAATGCAGCACCTAAAAGTATTAAGAAATATATCACGAACTCAGTTTTTTAACCAACTATGAATAGATAGTTCCACGTGTCTTAAATGTTCGCGTCTTAAGTATTAAATAACATAATCTACGTACTCGCAATTAGCACTGCAAAACTTTGTGAACGCCGCTCCACATAATTTTCCATTACTGGAACCATCTGACTTGCACTTTGTTGACAATGTTGGTTTCGGAGGAGCTAAAGAAATTTCTAGAATATTATTACAATGGAAATAAAATAGATATTACCAGTTCTCACAGGGGCAAACGTATTTACCGTATTTTCTCCAATAAACGCTCGGGGCGTTTAAAATATTTTATGATTCTTAGGCAGTTTTCTTTAGAAAGGAGCGTCAATAAGAGCGGCGTGTTTCTTTACAAATAATAATTTTTTAGATATTTTAGATATTTTTTATAAATCCTCAATATTTACAAGATTATCTTCTTCATCAAGTCAACTAAATTTTTTTCAATATTTGGCATCTTTAAGTTGGCAAAGGTGTTTTCTAATACCCGTACTTGAGTGGAGCGTTTAATAGAGAGAGGCGTTCAAAAGAGAGGGGGCGTTCATTGGAAAAATATGGTAATTTATGCAAATACTTACGAATACATTGCGCACTGCATCCATTGCAGTTGTTTACTTGACATGCGTATCCACGGGGGCATTTAGTGGGAGTACATGGGTTGGTAAAGCAAGGAACAAAAAGACAAGCTAAATGGAAGAAATTAAGAAGTTATAAACAGGAAATATTTTTTTAAATTAAGAAATCATATAATAATCTTACGTTTGAGGAGCGGTTCACATACAGGCTTACAACATTTTTTCACGCATGCGTTTCCAGCAGGACATTTGTGATCTTTGCAGACATCAAAAGGACAGCCAATCAGAGGACAAGCTAAAGAAATTGATTTAATTCCCCATTATCTAGAATTGACAAAGTTTGAGATCTTATGTGTAATTTTATTATGTATACCTTGTGGCTTGCAGTCTTTCTCTGTTTTAGTATATAAAGCTTTAAATGGGTTGCAACCATTGTGATGAATACAGCATCTAAAACAATTAAGCATTTACTAACCTACAAGGTTGAATTCTATTTTAACATTTTATTAATCATCACATTAGATATAACTAGTCGTTAGACCGTGGAAAAATCAACGGGTTCGCCCGTCCTTTTTATACCGCATTGCGTGCGTCTCGCTACCTGCGCAGCTAAGCTACCATTTTGCGTGACAGACAGACGGACGGAGGGACAGACGTATACGGGCATTATAATATAGATCATATATATCTAATATTTTTTTGAACAAAACACAATTAAAAACATTTAAGTCTGAAAAAGGGTGAATAGCACATCCAATTTAAATAAATACATACTTGCATTTTTTTGTACAAAACGTTGTTTGGGCTTGTAAACATATTTTATTATCAGCCGATCCGTCGCTTTTGCAGACCGGTAAGGTCGGCTTGGGTTTTGTAGGAGGAGCTATAAATTAAATTCATCAAACAGTTCTTCATATTGTATTTACACAGAAGACTTTGTTTTAACATTTAAGATTAGAATAATTTTACACTTTTTAAACTAAAGACGAAATAAATATATACTTACGCAAGCATTTGGCTTCACATTTGCCATTGCAGTAATTAGCGACACATCTTTCTCCGTTACCACATTTTGCATGGGAGCAAGGATTTACAAAGCAATTTACAGGTTTTCTGCACCCTAGAAGAAAGGAAATGCAAGACACCATTATTTTTAAAAGTAAATTTTTTTTCTCAGGATTAGGAAAATTGGCAATACAGAATTTTAAAACACGCTACAAACGTTGCATATAGATTGCATGAATGTGAGGCATATATTGTCTCATAAACAATAAAGGATTGTCTTTTAGTCAAATTTGGGTCTGCTAAAAAAAGACCCGTCAAGCGTCATTAGTCCTTCTTGGGAAAACGATTTTAAAATTAATATTACCCGCTAGTTAGGTACTTACGAACACAGTGTCCTCTGCAGCCATTGTAAAGACGTATCGGGATGCACTTTTCACCCATTGCGCATTTTTTCAGGCTGCATGCACCCTGACATGGAAGCTTCGCTAAAATGATTAAATATGTTACTGGCCTTGTTTCAAAATATGAAATAGGTTTTAGCAATGTATTTTTGTTGTTGTTGTTGTTGTTTTTGTTGTTAACCCTAACAATTGGCACACGCAAACGTTTAGTATAAAATTGTTTTTTGATTGGAAAAGTCAGATGGGGTATATTTCGATGACGTCATAAATGACCTTTTTTAATACAAATTTGTTGAAAAGAATCGTTAACCATTTCCTTCTATTATGTAGAGTGAAAAGATCGATTATTAAAATTATTATAAGATCATGTGCTTTCAACAAATCGTTAAGAAGATATTAGTGTTTAAAGAATTTTTAAAGATCTCTTTCTGTCAGAAATTGCGTATCTTACAATGTGCGCAATATTAATTACAAACAAGTAGATTTTTTAGCATGACATTAATATTTGGACACACTGTAAATAAAAGATTTTAAGTGATATCATGCAGAACATGGACTTTAAAAATAACTTACGTTTTGGTCTGCATGTTGCACCACAGTCACAAGTAGGAACGCATATCTCATTCGCTTTGTTGCATGGATTAACATTTGGTGCACATGGGAAGATCAGGCATTGTATTCGATGATCACATGGCTTTGATACTTTTATGCCTAAAATAGAAATATGTCATTATTTACTGTTGGGCTTACATTCAAATAATATGGATTAACTGCTTCAATGTACTTTTTCACCAAAGATATTCAGTTTCAACGTGAAGGTAGAATAGAGAAGGGAGCGAACTTATCTTAGTGTGCATTAAAATTTATTTCGAATTGCTATTGTTTCTAATTGTTTTATATACGTAATTATTAAAGAGTAAAGTTGATAACAACAAAGATGGCGCATATCGTCGAAATTTATGACGATCTTTCACTGCGCAACCTTCGAATTGCGATAGCATTTCTTTTTCTTAGCCACGTCTGGTAAGTCATGAAGCTATAAAAAGGTGCGCGAAAGCAGTTCTATTCTGGCTAGCTTTTTTAACAGCGTTGGATGCGGCAGAGAATTCTACCCAGGAAACTTCCAAAAAAGTCTAATTTTTTAGCAAAATATATGCTCCACACAATCTTTCAAATTCAACATAATTAAACCTAAGTTCATATTAACACAAAAGAAGGGAAAATCGGTCAATAAAAAGAATTATTGCTTCAATGAAGGTAAAAGTATATATTATTTTTTATTTCTAATTAATTCCTAACGGAAAAATCAATATCATTTTACATAAAACACTGAGTAAATAGTGCAGCTGTTTGAGCAGCTAAAAAGGGTTACTACCACCTTAATTTAAGAGCCAAGTTGTTTTTTGTATTTCTTAGATATTGTGTAAAACTTACCTGTAAAACTTGCAACGGAAGAAAAACATAAAAAAACATTGAATAAAAACATTTGTTTCTTCATTTTAACCTTCTTCTCCACCGTGAATCAAAGCACAATTTAGATCGTGAACTATTCTCACATCGCTTTAAGTACATTAATTATTGACAAAAATGTGTCTTAATTAACCATTAGGGAGATTCATTAAATTTTAAATGAAGTTAATTAGCATATGAATAATTTGCCCACGCAAAATTATGTGCTGAATAAGTTTGTCATTATATAAAAATGTATTCATCAAATTGCTCTGTTGGGACGCTGGCGTTGAGATACAGTTTCAGTGGGACATTAACGCTAAGCTTACTTAGAATTCTAAATTTACCCGCTCCGCACCTGTATATAATAACTGTTGATAAACCAATACCGATATTAACCATATTAACAAATCTAGTTATTATCCGGTGGGGTGTATTAAGGATATATTGAAATAGAATGTGTTAATATTGAGAAAAAGTGCGTTACACAACTGTGCTTGACATTATTTCCGTGGTTGGATACTGTTTTGAAATGAATGGTTCAAAAACATAATACGCGAAAGTTTAAATTGGATTTAGCGAACTTTAAACTAAGACTCTCTTTTTACTGTTAGTGGCAGTGGCAAAGAAATAGTATTTGGGGAGAAAGATATTTTTTTCTTTTTTATATTTCATTAGCAACGTTATCGTAAAAAATCAAATATAAATACAATTTAATGTTACAACTTTGGATAACATTTGTAAATATTATGCGCAAAAGTATCTAATATCTAAGCAATTAGTCAAATTATACTACAACTAACGACTTAAGAAAAGCGTTGTTCTTTCACAAGTTCATCCGTAATACGTGTGTAGACACCACATATTAATATTTGCATTGGCAGCAACACACAAAATGCATGCGTGGCTGTAAGAATTACAAGATTGAATGAAGGGGTGTTTTAGCCGTACTGTCAAAAACAAAATAACGTATGCAAAAACCTACTGCGTGCCAGCGCACACATTCGTTCTTGTTCTTGTTGTTGTTGTTGTTGTTGTTGTTGTTGTTGTTGTTGTTGTTGTTAAATTGAGCAGGTCTCAGCACAAATGTTATTACTGTTAAACTTTAGTCTGAATTCTTTAAAGGCCTTTTGCTTCAAAAAGAATAGTAATGTGTTTCATACGGTATTTTTTTTTCCCTTGGGTTTGACATACCTTAGGATCTGTTACAATTGACACACCCAAATGGAAACGTATTATGCTGAATGTTTTTTTCTGCTGAACAAACGCACTAATACACAGACCTAAGCGTCTGGTCCTTCTTGTTCCTAAAGTAAGTTTTTAAATAGATGTCGTTCCGTTGTTAATTAAATGTCTTAATACGTTACGCGCAATTGATTTTAATGTACGTAATAAGATGTACCTGCTGCGTTGAAGTTCTTATTGTAACCCAAGATTGTAGATGTCTATAAGACTTTTGTGTAAATAAGTATGGAGAAATTTCACTGCTCCGCGCTAAAATGTGGCAGTAACCTTTTTTAAAAAAAGAGAGGATGCTGGAAACATGTGTATACCAATATATGTATATAGATGGTATTACTATTTCGAAGAGAAACCACGTAAAATTCAATGATGAAGTCACCACGACATCTGTTAGATACCCATGAAGGTGAATGTTTCTATTGTTGCTTTATGCGAGTGTATCCATGCAAGTTGTTCGCAAGCTCTCGGTCACATCTTTCTTATTGTTAAGTACAACGAATAGTTTCACCAATAAACAAGGGAGGAAGTATTTTTACTAACAATACTACCAACTCTTAACGCACGGGAAGTTTCTTCAGAAAGAACCAGAGAAGAATTTTTCCTCTCATTGTCTCTAATATTGTAACGGTTTCGCAAATAAAGCCATGCACCATTTGGATGCTGGAGGGAAACTCAAAAATATCGCATTAAATTCACCCTTTCTACTATGAAACCACTGCATGAGAAGTGTTTGGTGAAGGCGTATGAACAGATAACAACTTCAACTGGCACAGAAATATGTATAAAAACATGGGTAAAGGGTGGTATAAGTAAAGCTACTGAAAAGGGGATCTCCAACTTTATATCCTTTATTTGAGATTGATCCTATTAAAAATAAGATGCGACAACCGAAATGATTGAACCCAAATATTTTACAGACAATTTGGAATGTGATTCCAGCTAAGGATGGTCCCACACTTCCTAATTTTTTGCAGACGAACCCAAAACTTGGGATCTGCATGTCAGTAAACATATAGAATCTATACAAGTTTACAGAGAAAATTATATTGCAAAACAAGTTGCGGATCCCAAGTTATTGGGTCATTGAAAAAAAATAAGAGATCTGGGACAAGCACTGGAGTGTCCTTTTGGAAGAAAAAATTATGTTAATCATTTTACCTTTATAATATCTATGACATTATAATTTATGCAACATAATTAAATTCGAAATTCCAAAAAATTCGAAAAACCAACTTTTTATGCTTTATAATATAAGTTTAACATCATTTATACCTCCGGTTCCCTTTAAGTTTTATTTCATTTGAGGAAGCCTATTAGACGTTTTGGAGAAACGAATCAGCCTCTTTATAGACTATATATTATTGTAGCAAAGTAGTTTTTGATGTCCATGCTAAATGCTAAAGTCGAGATTCTCTTTTCGTATTGCTGCAATGTCTCAACGTCTCTGTAAAAACGTACCATCCCATTTTATCTTCTTTTATTCAAACAAAATAATAAGAGAAATATTAATTTTTTATTTTTGTATTTGTATAATAGAACAAAAAAATACATTATCAAAATCCCAGGGAAAATATAACATTTATAAAAATCTAGGAAAATGTGTTGTCATTATTCAAGTTTCTTTCTTCCATCCGATGGAATCAAATTATACCAATACTCCTTATTTGCTCTAAAAGTAAATGAATGTGATAATTATTCATAACCACGTTAGCTTGTATATGTTGAGCATTAAAAGGTTTGCTGTGAGAAAAGTAATTTCATATACCTTTCCTGAACTATTGGATTGTGATGATGCTTTAACGAGCTACCATAAAGTCCACGACTGTTTTTAGGTAGACGACCTCTTTCCTTGTGTAGCTAAAATAAATTGTGCCAATTAAAAGTATGTAATTTTTCTATTTACAAATGTATTTTTATATGACAAGAAGCTATATGACCAAGTAACGGAATACCAACAGAATCCTCGTTCTACTGGATTTATTTAGGACACAAATTTCAGTAGATTCTGCACTGCTTGTAGATCGTTCTCATCATTAGTACTTTTTTCTTCCAGCTTTCTTATTTTATTCATGTTTTGTTATTTTTTTTCCATATACTCGTTTTCTATATTTTTATTTATTTAATGAAATTAATTAATTACCTCTTCAGCCATTGCTCTGATATGATAGGGTTCGAAACCACAACAGCCTCCTATGAAACGTACACCTGCTTCATAAGCTCTCCTTGCAAATTTATGGGCATCCCAACGTGAAATTAATCGAGATTCTAAAGCTATGAAATGAATCGAGATTATATACCTTTTAGGTTGGTGCACCAGAACTAAAACTAACTTAATACTAATGACAAAATCATACTGTAGTTATTGAAAGAATAAAAAATATTCTTTACCCAGGACAGCTTCCGGGAGGTCCTCGAAACCCCGTATTCCAGCATCAGCCGTTCGGTATCCTAAAGGTTGACAAATCCAGTGTTTCTTCATTCCCTCGTTTTCAACAGCTTTCTTCATTCGAATCAAAGTGTCCAAACACATGTCTGGATCGAATCGACAATTAGTGCCAATTATATCAGCTCCTGAAAACGGTATTAAAAAAATTAATTTTTACATTCCTCTTAATTTTGGTGTTTCCTCACGTTCAAGGCATACATTAAACTCTTCAAACTGTAGATCCCGACACTTCGAACATGCAAGTCCATAACCCATTAAGCATCTTTGAACGTAAATATCTTCAACCGTTCAATAAAAAGACATGATCCTATTAAAAACCTGATTGTTTAATAACACGTGTTCTTTTTCAGACTGTCCACATTCTCCTAATTAAATCTGTCTGATCTTAGGTGATAATAGTTCTTATGGAGGTCCTAATCGACGTACGATGTTGTATATGGCACTGCAAAATATTTCATTTTCCCTAAATAGATATTTTCCTGCTATTTAGAGAGCATCATTTAACGCGACAGCTAAACACATGAAGAGTTGTTAAACTAAATATTTTACCTGTCTTGGCAAGCCTTATTCCACATTCTTCGACTGAAACGCCGTTACAATCACCAAGTGGTCCAATGCAAAGAGAAATGGCTACAGGTGCTCCAGTGCTTTTCATAACTTCAACAGCCCACTCCGCTTCTTCAATATAACTAAAATACTAAAAAAAAATATACTCGAAACATGAGTTTAAAAAACGTGTATGTTTTTCATCAGCTTTTTTAGCATGATTTTGTGTTTTATTCACGTTTTTTTATCTTTTTATTTAAGATGGTATACAGTATACCTCTGCAATTAACAAGTCCATATTTTGCGATTTAAACACATCAACCTGTGCTTGAAACTCTCTCTGAACTTTTTCCTTTCCCATATTCTTTCCAAAAGAGTCCGTTGGTGATATTGGGCCTGCTACCAAACACCCATACTCTTTAGCAACTTCTATAACCAGTTTACAGCCGGCATCACTCACATCTTTGGCCTGTTTGAAATTAAATTTACATGTGAAAAAAGTTACAAGTTGCACTGAATTATTTAGTCGCCTGATATTATTTGTTTAGCTCCGTGGTACCTGTGTAGAGTGTAGAGGTAGATATGTGTAGACAGCCGCAAATTGTATGTCATTCTTAAAATTAGCAAAGCTACTATTTTTCTGCTCAAGTGGATTTTTCAAGGCTTGGCGCCTAATGTAACCTAATGTGACCTCATCATATTAAGCTTTCTTCGATCTTAGTGTATTGAACCAATTAGGATCTCTGATAGAACCTTATTTATTTATACCTTTTATACCCTTTTTGAAATTAAAAAAATTCTGCAAACAAAAGTTTAATTTTGCTTACAACCAGTTTAGTCTCATTTGTTCTACATCTGTTTAAATTTTCATCTGTTCCATTGAATGCAAATGCTTCCAGTAAGTCCGCACCACACAGTGCAAATTCACGATGGAGCTCTGTTACTGTAGAAAAACGAGAGTATCGAATTAGAATTGTCAGTCGTTTAATACGCCCTTATATTACAAGATATTTAAAATAATATCATAAGGATGTTAGTTAATATCGGATGCGTCTTAAATTTTTGCAAATTAAGCTCATAATTGCAAAATTAAATGTCGTAAAAGATCAAAATGTAAAAAAAAATTATGGATTATATTATTGCAGATTTTTCGCGGATTTTTACTAAAACTTAATCGAAATTTATTAGAAAATAACGAGTGGAAACTTGAATACAACATCATGTCCATGAGCTCTAAAAAATATTATTAGTGTCCATCCCTAAGCCAGACCTTTATGCCTTAGTCGAAAGGAAAAGTCGGCATGGTCGGTGAAAATAACTTTCCGTTAAATTTATTGCTAGATATTAATTTGATATGTTCACTGAGAATTATTTTTTAATTTGAAAAATATATCAAAATTATATTTTGGATATATATAAGTAACTAAACAGTGCTTTCTGGAACAGGGAATACAATTTTTTTTTTCTTTATTTTCTCATGCCTTGAAATTCGACACTGAAGTTGTCATATCCTGTAAAAATATTTAGAATAATAATAACAATAATAATAATAGTGTCAAACCTGCACTGGGATACTCGAGAACTACTTCTGGTGTGTAAGCGCCGGCGGTCACATATCCTCTTCGCTCAAAAGCATGTGTACATCCTCCATCGCAGATGATAACTTCGCCAGCATTTAATCGGTCTAAAATGCCTGGTTTCTAAAAGATAAAAAAGAAAACCTGGAAGGTTTTAACAGTCATCACACCGGATATAACCTTACCCCTGGAAGCTATTTATCCCTGCTGTTGCCCTACTACCAGAAAGAAAAGACAAAGGGCCGTTAAAATTTTTTGCAAAAATTGTATTAGAAAAGCCATTGATAATTGGCACAAATCCCACTTTAATGTTGTTGCAGGTTGTCTGAAGGATGTCGCTTCAGTTAAAATAATTTTTACTGCATCATTTTAACATTGACAAGAAGTGAAGACGGACACCGGTGTGATATTAGCAATTTTTAATAAAATATTAATATTTTTAAGTACTAGTGTAAATGTTTGGAAAAAAATCTTCCCAAAAAAGCACTTTTTGTTAATTCGCGAAAATCACTTCCAGAAAAACTTTTCTATATACGTAGAATCATCCGCTAAAATTAATACCAGCGAAATTCAATTTTCTTCTTGTTTTTATTGTTATTTTGTAAACTTTTGAGAAACAATCAATATACTTAATAATATGTCTGTATAATTACAGTATCCTTCACAAGAAGAAACTCTGGAAACGAGATTAAACAGGTTAGAAAAATGCATATCTCTTTTTATATGCCTTTCTTTATATTAGCCACTGCTGTTAAGGGTAAAATAATTTGGTAAGTGCCTGAGAAATTTAATAGAGAATTTCTGCAATAATATATAATACGTATTTGCAGTGTTCACATTCTGGCTATCCTTCAAGTGAGTCTAAAAATATCACGATTGTTTTTACTGTTCTAGGTGATTCATGAAATTTACATCATTTTAAACTGATAATCGACTAACAAAAACCGCTTTGTTCTATTTTGTGAAGCAATAAATTGTAATTTGATCATACAATGTATGAAGAAATGGCACGGGAATGTAAATAAAATGTTTTTATTTCGCGACGAAACTCGGTTAAAGGTACTGTCCGATTAAAAAACAATATCTTTTCTTTTGTTTTATTAAGTATCAAAAATAACGAAGATTGCACTCTTAAATAACAAAGATTTATCCAATACTTAGCACCATCGTTTGTTTGTTTGTTTTGACCTTGCTGCACTACCCTACCATCTTCACGAACTTTCGAACGCGGCAAAAGGACTGGGTCAATTCATTATTCAGCACATTTTTGCTTGTGACGTAGTTACCTGGCTTCTTATTAGGCAACCCCCCCCCCCCCCCCCCCCCCGACTTGCGCATCGAACGACTAAATGTTTATTTATAATTTTTTTTCCTTTGTTTAAAAAAGTTCTTCATGAAGATAGCAATGAATGAAAATAATTCACAGGTTCTAGGATTTCAATTCGAGCCGGAAAGAACAGCGAATGATGAGCTAGTTCCGACTTTTCAAGACGTAGACGAACCTAACATTGGAAACCTTGTTGCTCCTACTCCTAAATGTGAGAGGATGCCCTCTGAAGTGTAGAATGTTTTTGCTGTCACGAGACAGACTCTCAGTCTTTTACAGGAATATTTGAGTAGGTGTGCGATGATTCGCACGTGTAAATCAAGTAACGCGTGCGATGTAAAACGCACGTGCAAAGAATGTTACGCCTGCGATACGGGCTCCGAGGTTATTTTTGTTGCGCATTCATTTTGCGGTAGAAAAGTGGGGGACGTTTTAAATCGTGAACCCCAAACACGATGATCGAGCGTCTACTGGTATAGCGACTCTCTCAATCTTAACTTCCTTTTCTACATGTCCGAAATAGTATGCATGACTATACTGTCATTTTTATATTTATTGTTTATTTTTCACAAGCAAATAGGCAAAAATATGCTTTGTTTTCAAATTAAAAAAAATCTTTATCCACGTGGCTTAAATAAAACTTCAAAATTCATTCAAAAAGTTCAGCTACACTTTAACAAAATTTTTACAGAAAAAAATTTATACCGCCCGTGGGTTTCGGTTTTACATGCATAAAGAAAAAATCCATTAAATTCGGACCTGCTATGGTTTCCAATTATTTTGTCAAATGAAGAAATTATCTACAATTAAATCCATGATAAAATGTCTATTCCGCCTGTAAGTGCAGTTTTGCAGACTTGCTTCATCCGTGCTCCGTCGGCGTTCACCTCCGCATTAGTTAAAAACCGCATGGCTGGATTTCTTGTGTAAGACCTGGTTACCAACGACGAAGGGGCCAGGCAAAAGAGATTTATGTCTACGTAGTTCTTTTAACTAAGTCAGGAGTCGGTGAATTAGCTAGGATGGTCAGGTTGGCTATGAATAGGCTTGCTCGTGGATTAAAAGGACTATTCAATAATTTCTGAGATCTAAAAGTGTCCGACCAATACGGAAATCTATCGGACGTTTTGTCTGACGACTGTCCAAAAATTATTTCGAGGGCTGCCATCGCACGCTACAAAATGGATTTTATAGGTTGATTTTGAAAACTCAATATTTATTTTTCAGGCGTGCGATTAATCACACGCCTGAAACGATTTAGGCGTGTGCCGACCGCACGCCTTTCCTGAAAAAGTCTGGACTCTATTCAATATTTTTAATTACATGGTATCAAAGTTTCTACTCCTTCATGAGTAATTCTTAGATGCGAGTGTGATTGAGTAATATTGTAATATTTTTCAGATAAAAAATGTATTACGGAACACGAAGAATTCCGAGCGGTGGTTTTATTAAAGAGTACGCTGTGAACATCTTTGGTGGCACTCCATGACAGAGAGTTTCGAACGACCACCTAGTTACCAACCCCCACTCACCTCCTTAACATCCTTTTCTTTCCTCCGTTCAGATATTTCTCTGACTTTTGGTTTTTCCTTATACGGAAGATTTTTTTTTGGATCCTTGAGCAGCGAAAAAAAAATTTTATCCTGTTTTTTTCGACTGTTGTTAGTGCAATTCACAACAGCGCACCACGACATTATTCTGCCTCTCAACCTTACTGAATGTGCGATCTGAGTCTAATCTCTCTGTGGCGGGACATCTAGTAAAGAGGAAACTAATTTTTAATTATTGATTGGTTGTCTTTAGAGTAGCTGAAACAACTATGCAACCCTAAGGCTAAAGTCATATTGAACTACAAGTTTTATTAGCGAAAGCTTCTTACTTAGGTTCGTACAGAATTAGCACAGTGTGTGTTTACCTTAAGGTCTACACACATCTCTCGCCTTCGATTTTTTAATTCCATATGAATAATTCATAAAAAGCGGTCTTTCACAATTCAGGGGGTAAAATTACCAAAATTTTTAAACATATAATAAAATATCAGCCCTGGCCCACGTTTTATCTATTTTGGTCAGTTCGGCGCGCTCCAGGTAAATACGTCACACGCGACATATTATTTCAGCCTCGCTTTAGTGCCTATCATCCGCCATCCATATAAACAATCGAAGCGAGAGACCGCATGCTTTTTTGTAAACAAGAATGAGATGTTGTTCAGTTGGTTTTAGGAAAGAAAACAAATAATTATTTAATTATTTTATAGAAATTTGTTCCAAATAAGAATTTTTTGTCAAAATTTTAGTTGATTTTGTCAACCTAAGAGAGCTTAGCTTCGCAATTGTATGATATTCGCACGATGTTTTTGATATTTTCTCACCATGTTAAGTAAATGAGACCACGTCTTTTATATCTCGATGATCCAATATGTTTTTGACAACAGTTTTTAGAAGCGTTTACGTAACTATGGACACAAAACGTCAACAAAGTATTTTTACATATCCATGTTTTTGTTAGCTTTAGCCAACCCCCAGGTTATTATAATGAAATATATAATTACAACTGTCGTTTTTATAGGCCACATTATCAATTCAATATGTAACCATAGATAATAAAATAATTATAATGGTATAGATTTATCCTGTTATTACCGGTTTTTATGCAGTGCAGTCTAGGCACAAGTAAAGCGATTGTAGGGATAAAGTTTTCATAATGGTAGCGCAACAAGAGGAAAACAACAACATTAGCAGAAAATTTAACTTGTGGCTTTACCATTATAACAATAAAATCAAAGAAAAGTATTCTTTAATGGTGACTGTATTCTAGCAGTACCATTTCAGAAAAGAAACAACAGAAGGCTACACATTTCTGCCTTATTTTTGTATGACACAACATTCCTTGTAAGAAAAGACATAACTATAGCTAAAACACTTTACTCGTGCCCAGACTGCGCTGTATGGGGCAAGTGTAATTAGTTATTACACTCCTCCGTCAATAATAGAAAGTCTTTACAGAGAGAAAGAAGAGTGATTATGAGTAAATATATGGTCAAACATTGCGTTGGCCACTTTAATGTGCTTTTCAACATTAGGAGAAATTCCTAAATGCTCACATGCGAGCTCTGAATAGGCGTTTAATTTTGTCATAAAAAGTGACATTGTAGTCATTACACTTAAAACGATAAGGCCTGAGCAAAACAGCTAGTTTTTTGTAAACACTTTCTGAACTGCGAAGAAATCATTCCAAAATATGATAAAATGGTACTTAAGTTTGGGAACTTCAATACAAAAAAACTTAAATTCGAAACATAAATAATAACAACGATAAAGAATCATAAAGAAAAATAAAAAACGAGTGTGTATTTTGCAGACCACGGGTTATTTCAGCGCCAAAAAAAACATTATGCATATATTTTTGAAAAATACCATTCAATAAGTAGCAAGTCATAAAAATTTTTTTTTTCATTACAAGTTCGTTTTTATTGCTCCAATAACATGGGTATAATTTCTTGTGGCTCGAGTGGTCTGGTTATTAAACTATTTTATTCAGAATGCTAAAGGATGTGACGGAAGTCTTATTTGTGCTGTTCAGCCCTAATAAAAAATGTTTCATTCTGGCAAAACATGTGCGAAATACCTTAACATTATTGATTGGCGGAAATTAATTTTGGCAAAACGCATTTTTAGACTTTGCGAAACTTGGTCTAAACTTAACCAACTTAAAGTAATTCATGTAAAAACAGAAAAAAGAAAAAAATTGCGAACAAACCTTCAAAGAATCCATCTCTTTCTTGATCCTCTTTTCATCTGCAATCGATTAGACTATAAATAAAAGCAATTTCCTATGTTCGTTTGAAAATAAACAAAATCACGAAATATGGGCTGTGTAATTGTTATGTCAATAAGGTTGCTAAGGGTGTTATTATTTATGACTTCGCTAAGTTAAACAAGAAATCACGTCGGTTTATTGTCACACATAACGAAAAACATTTCAGTCTTTACGTCCCTGCAAAGAATATGTCGATATGATCTTGATCCAGATATTATTAAAAAAATAATAAGCTGCGTAATGAGAATGCAGTGCACAAGGTCGTCGTCAAAATTTCTGCAAACATTCTTAACACTTCGGACAAAAGTTTTTCTCAAAAATACACAGTTTTGTAGGCAAGCTTTATCCTCTGTGCGTGACTGAGAGCGTATTTTAAAATAATATGCAGAAAGAGGAGGAGTGCATTCGTGCTCCGCGCGGTGGACGTTACCCTTACCAATGATATATAAATTAAATACCCTTCGGTTTGCCGTTATGTGTTATATGTTTTGTTAAGTATTGTTTTAAACGTCCTCTGTGTATTATGTAATTGTTGAAAATTATATTTAAAAAACTTGTAAGATAATTGTAACAATTTACGTTGATAATGTCTTGTAGTAACAAGATGAAATATCCGTTAAAATAAAAACAATGTCATCATCAATTAAATTTCTTGTACTTATTTTAATTGTGAACTCATATGCCCGAATTAATATATTTAATATGCAGAAAGAACCAAAACTAAATAGGAGTTTTGCTTTTGTAAGAGCGCATGTGAAAAAAACAATAAAAAAAACAAACTTTAGCTATATTTTTTAAAAATTAAAAACTGTATATGTTAATACAACATTATCCAGATAAATATATAGTGAAATACACATTATAGTGAAAATTTGTTTGTTTGTTTCTTTGCTTTGCTGAAAAGAAAAATTAAAGATTTCCCTGCATAAAGTCTCCAAATTCTAGCTAGCTATGAACTCTACAAGCAGAAAGAAATATTACGTATTTTGACATAAAAACACTCCAGCATAGCGTCCTTTCAAGTCATCCTAAAATTGTTGATTTTTGATTTTAAAAATATTTTTTCACTTCACTTCAATTTTTGCTTTAAAAAATTTAGCAACAACAGTGCCTTTCTTCATCTTAACTGGGAGACAAGCTGCAATAAAAACAGCTAAAGATATCTTAAAGTTATATATCAGAAAAAAAATAGTAGAGAATTTTTAATCCAGTGAAGTGAGCAATAACAATGACTCTAATCCAGTGTGATAAAACTTTCCTAAAGACCGCCGCTGATGCTATAACGAAAGGCTAAACCAACATATCACACTTCTCCGTACGTGTGATATGATAAAGAAGACTTTTAACTAACATATGATTTTTATATCTCTTTTATATTGTCAACATCAATGGAAAAATGGAAAGTACGAAACGAAACAACACTTAATAGACAATAAGAATAAAGTAAAAGAAAGACTGTGGAGAAAAACACGACACAATCTATACTTATTGTAGTAAACATAAGAAACACCTACACCCTTAAACTTTCGAGGGCAGTTGCTAATGTACCTGGTTCAAGGACAATGTTTTACACTGCCTGCTTAGCCACGTGTAGCACAACACTGTAATAACGATTATTGTTGCTGTTGCCGCGATATCCAATGCCACGTTTAAGGGTGATGTTTGTGTTCTCTTTGGTTTAAATGAGGCCGAATAAAGGGCGATTTTCACGAAGCACGTTGGACAGCAAATTTGCTGGTCAAATATATCTGCGCATGCGCAGTTTTATCTGCTTTGACTTTGCTTTGAAAAATTCGCTTCGCCAAAAAGTAGAAACAGTTCCTACGGTTTAGCAGATGTCGGAGACGAACCGAAGGTCGGAATTTGACACTGAGCAGTAAATAGATTCCGATGGCTCAAGTCTACTCCGAAATCGGGAAAACAGAAATACACAAGCTTGTATAATAACTATAGCACGATAGGAGACAAGATGAGGTATGACGACACACCCGTTAAAGATTTCGAGTATAGTTTTCTGTCTCTTGCACAGGAAGAACGACTGATTGCGATAAGAGTTATAAACGAACTGCCACAAGAAGGCCGAAGGCGCAAGAAAGGTGAGGAGGACTTGGGACTAACAGAAGCGAATCTAAAAACTAAAGAAAACCTAACATCCTCCCCCGTCAGGCAAAAGTAAGAAGCCTAAAATAAACCGTAAAGCTTAAAAAAAACCTATAAACTATAAAATAAAATAAAAAGTTTAAAATAAATGTCCACAAATATTTACATGTTCTTGACCCTTGGAATGTTTGCATCGTCAACAAAGGAAACATCTTTCACTCGGATGGTTTCACCACTTCTGCAATTCGCGTAGATTTTAGAGATATCAACAGATTTTTCGATCGTATAAGCTTGTGTGTTTAAATTCCTACCAAACAGTAAGTGATTTGGAGTCAACACTTCGACTCCTGGTTCGTAGTATAAAAATGTTAATGGACGATTGTTGATTACCACTTCGATTTCCTTGACAATTGTTAACAATTGCTCGTAATCAACATTTTTATTTTGCAAATATTTTTTAAGACATCTCTTAGTTGATCGCACCATTCTCTCAAACATCCCACCCCACCACGGGGCCGCTGGCAAGTTGAATTTCTATAAAATCTTTTTCTCTGCAGCAAAGAGCTGTGTTTCTTCTGAGATAAATGGCGAACCATTATCAGATATAATAACATTGGGAACGCCACGTGCACTAAAAAATCGAGTTAAGTCACGGATGCATGTAGTCGCGGAATAATCAGGAACTAAGTCCAAGTAAATAGCCCTTGTCGAGGCACAAGTAAATAAAAATATCCATCATTTATACATAAGGGTGGCCGCGTCAACAGGAGCGTAGATACTTCGAACATAAACGGGACCAACGTAGTCCAGGCCAGTACAAGTGAAGGCAAAACTGTCGTTAACTCGTGCAGATGGAAGATCAGGTGGAGCTGGATAAGAATACGGTTGTCCATCGACAAATTTACAAAGTACGCATTTACGAAGGAGGAGCTTGATGTAGTTTCGACATTTAGGAATCCAAAATCGTGATCGTAATTCGTAAAGTGTTTCGCGTAAACCATTATGTGCAACCGTTGCATGACAAAAATATACTAACAACGCAGTGAACGGATGGTCGCGAGGTAGCAAAATCGGAAATTTAGCGTTGTAGGAAATCGGTGCATTTTTCAGTCGTCCCTTACATCTATAGATATTATCCTCGTCTTTGAATACACGTAGATCTCGTGACAGTTGGTCAAAATTCGTTTGTTGCACCAGGGACTGTTGCGTATACCGGATCCATAATCGTTCAGCGTAGGCGAATTCATCGTTAGTGATGGTTAAGGAGAGTTGGCGATCCTCTTTCTTCTTCTTGATATTGTCAATAAATCGAAGTGCGCAGGCGGTGACACGAATCAGTCTTCTAAAAGAAATAAACTTAACAACATTTAAGCAATTCAGTTCAATTGGGCTTACCTTCTTAGTATGACTTACTAAATGGAGTACCCCCGTCGAAGAATCACTAGAATCTCTACAAACTACATCCAACAACACGACTAACTTCAAACCCGCGAAAATCAACATCAGCATTTGACAAAAAAACAGGACCACCGACTCACAAATTACTGTCCTTCAACTCTGACAACAAACAACCTCTTGAGATGATATCTGCAGGGTTTTCAGTGGACGTAACATGATACCAAGAGGAAATAAAATCCACTTGTCGAATTTTATCAACATGGCGCTGAATATATGGCTCATAACGCTTTTGGTGATTTGTGATCCACGACAAAGCAATCGTTGAGTCAGACCAACAGTAAACTTTAGATATCGGTATAAGCGATGACAAGTGATTAAAATAACATCGATGTGGGTACTTAATAACCAGCATGCTTGTAACTCGAGACGAGGTATGGTTGCTACCAATATGACACGACAATGACCCAACGCAACAATCAAACGCAAGTATGTGCAACAACCGTAACCCTTCTGGTTGGCATCACAAAATCCATGAAGTTCACCCAAATTTCGAAAATCACCATACCATCTTGAGACACACACCTCCAAACTACCCCTCATATCCTTAATAATGGCTTCCCATTCAACCAACAAGTCTGCCGACAACCTGTCCTCCCACGAAAGTTTAGCTAAACAAATACGTTGAAACAAGACCTTCAGACGAAGTATAACTGGATTAGCTAATGATGCCTAGTGGATCGTATATCGAGGCTGTATATCGTAATAATTCTCTCTTGGTTGGTACGCTGGACACTGAAGATAAAAGCTCCTCCATAGAAAAGTTTATAATGTCGGTATCTTTGTGCCAGGTCAATCCTAACACTTTCGTAACATGGTTGGATATGATCGATTGTTAACCATAAACTCTAAAGATTCGGAATTTGATTCAAATTTGCGTAAATGAAATGACGCCTCGGCCAATCTTGATTTGCATGTGTTGAAAAATTTATAAGCTTGACTATCGTTATCTGCATCACTAGTTAAATCATCCACGTGTAACGATTTCAAAAACGATGAAACAAAATCCGAGTCAGAATTATCGTACGAATGAGCGTGAATAATCAGAGTGCTCGATATTAAAAACAGCGACGATGTTAATCCGAAAGGTAAACGACAAATGCGATAGCTGAAAAGTTTAGCGTCCATGATGTTACTCGGAGTTAGACTGTCAATATCTTCAAAATAAATGAATCTAACGAACTCGCGAAATTCTGAGTCCAACTCAATCTGTATAAAGGCCTTTTCGATGTCGGCGATAAAAGCAATTCTTTCGGCTCGAAAATGCAATAAAACTCCCAGCAGCGGCTCAGCCAAAGTAGGTCCTGGATGAAGACATTCGTTAAGAGATGATCGGTATGTTCTAGCGCTAGCGTCAAATACGATCCTTACTTTAGTCGTTGTTTTGTCCTCGCGTACAACCGGACGACGGGGTAAATAATGCGCTTTTTGCCAAGGAAGTTTTGTACCAATTTTTTTAATGATATTCTTATCGAGTTGTTCCTTTAGTATCGAGTTGTATTACTTAAAGGAGAATCATTTTTAGCCAGCTTATCTCTCAAACGGAAAAATCGATTCAAACAAATTGCATAATAATCCGAAAGAACTTCGTACTCATACTCTTTTTTAAATGGAAGCTTCACTTTATAACGACTTGTATGCTGATCAAAGGTTATAGATTTGTTAAAATCGGCTACATCAAATGAGTGTTCTATTTTCGACTCTTCAAGCGGAAACACATGTTCAAAATCAGAAGCTAGTGCATTAGTCGAGTCGTTACGTTCACTTTGTATAGGGTCCGCTTAAAACATAACCAAACTTGCTTTTAATAGCGATTGGACCTTGCTCTCCTCTAACAACTTCATGTTCTATAAACGACCAATAAAAATCAGCGCCAATGAGTATATCAATACCTAAAGTGAGATTGTTCGGATTGTCAACCGTAAATTTCGAGCAACGTCGATATTTTGAGAAGAAACTGGTGCGCATATATCCTTTACAAAACAGGTTATGTCGACTTCGAAATTTAACAGAAGTTTTTAAACGCAGGGTAACCTTCTCAGCGTTTTTTGAGAATTCTTTTTACCAAAAACTTGTATCGAGATGTTATCTTCGCCAATAGGACGCAATTGTAACCGTGATTTCAATGCAGGTGTAATATAAGAAAGTTGAGAACAGCTATCAAATAGTATTCTTGCTGATTTCGAAATGTTTTGTGCAGAAGCAGCGGCGTAGCCAACGTCAGTCAGACTCTGCGATCGACCTGACCTACTTTTTTCATTTTAACACGTCGTTTGTTCTACGGCCACCGCCAACACATGGATGGGCGCACAAATTGTGCATCCCGCACAAATCTTTTCCCGGGCGGCGCACACAAGCTTCGCGCTTGGCACGTCGTTTTCGCAGGATTTAGCAGTATCCACTTTGTTTTGCAGGCTGAGGTGTTGAATCTCTACTTTGTTTCGCAGATAGTCTTTTTCGCAGGATTACCTGCGAAAATTATGCCTATGTACGGTCTTGTGTCTTCCATTTATGGTCATTTTGGACTCATCCTATTGGCTAGTAAATTTCGCAGAGAGGTTAAAAATTCGCTCCATATATGGCTATAGAACATACGCAAGAAAGTAAAAAAAAAAAAAAAACAAGGCTAGCGAAGTTGTGAAGGTGAAGAAAGCATGAAGTTGCTGTCAAACGTGGATCCGTATAACTTTTATAGAGCTTCATGAAAATTCTCTACACTCGAACCATCCAATTTTTGTATCTGTATGTAAATATTCAGATTTGTTTTCCTGTGTAGAAAGCATTTTCAAGTTTTAAGTTAGCTAGCTGTTCATCCTCTTCTGTAACTCTGCGTAGACAGCAGATTTTGTAGCTATACAAAATAAAGCTATTCTTATAAGCCTTTATAACAGTTTAAAAGAAATATTTTAACTTTTTATACTGATTGTGGTCAGCTATGATTCAAGACGGTTTTAAATCAGAAGATTTTTCCTCTTCTGCCTTAAAATAAAAATTTACAACCAGTATCTATTTTATTTTGCGATAATGACAAACATTCTGGGCTAATAACCTAATCCCTTCAGTTTCTTTAAGTTTGAGTAAAGCTATTTAAAGCGTTCTGCTCAATATTTTAAGCTAGGTTGTCATATGTTATGACAACAAAGCAAAAGAAAAGAAAAAGGAAACGTGTGTATCGTCTCGAAGTTGTTCCTTTTGCATTAGCCAAAACTTTAGTTAATCAATGTGGTACTTCTAGCACTAATGACGAGACTTCCTCCATTTGTAAAAAGCAAACCTTTAACTTTTAATCTTTTTCGTCAAAGGGATTTCTAAATCGAAACCTATTAAACCTAAACAAGTTTTATCTGCAGAGCATTGGTAGATTCATTCCCTTCAGGGTTTTTTTAACGGTATTGGGAAATATAATGTAGCACTCACTACGACAAGCTCTACATCTCTGATTACAATTTTTCTTCCCATTGTATCTTCCGAGAGGACGTGTAAAGGTTTATTCATTGTAGTGAAGGGTCTCGGGTTTGTCTTTCTCAAAGGCCATTTTAAAAACCTTATGAACTTTTTCTTGATATATATGTACAGAATTGATAAGGTCAATGTTATGGCGATGCTGGCAATGTATCTGTTAAAATTATTAGTTGTCTTGCTAACATTTTATAGCAAAACAGATTAGCTTTATACATATCCTTGTTCTTCTCATTGCTTAAATTTAGTTGTCTGTAATTCATGCTTTGTACATTATTTCTGAAACATGATGAATCGAATCAAACGTAACATATTTTTACACATTTTCCAAAAGTAGTTTAAAATTTTTATGCAAGAATGTTCCTTACTTAATGTTTACTTTAATGTTTGTAACACGATGTGTGGAACGTATTATTAACACGAGAGTTTTCAATGAATTGTATGAAGGCTTTTTGTCCATGGTTCCATTTAATTTTATTTTTGAATTTTTTATTATATTTGTGAAGAAAGAAGATTTTGATTTGGTTATTTTTTAATGACCTCCAATCTGCAGAAAACTTTATTTTGGTGCTAAATATGAAGAAAGAAGAATGAACATTTTAATTATTGTTTTAATAACTTTCAATCTATGTAAAAACACTATGGTGGTGTTGTGTTGTCTTTATGCTGGTTTGATTACACCCTTGATGATAAAGAATTTAATGTATTTTATGTTGTCATTTATTCCCCTTTTTCGATCAATTCGATCAATACTTAACGTCTATCGCGTATCTCAGAGAGTTGGTTTTATGGCGTTTCAGTGCTTAAAGGACGTAAAAATGCGTTGGCTGGACCCGTTGGAGGGCTCACAACGCCCCCCCCAAACCCCCAGTTGGTTATTATCGCAACCTGCGGTGCGATGTTGACCTTGCTGGTCAATGGTTCGACTAAGGTTAATTTTTTTCTGGCTACGCCCCTGAGAAGGATTGGACACATTTACATAAGCGGTTTTCAACAAAACTTTTTTAGATAAGTTACTGCCTGCGACGCATGATGTCGATCCGAGATTATCCTTATCATCGTTTTCTTTATTATCTTTAGATTGCTTTTTTGGCGCACAAATAGAAAAGTGATGTCGCCTTTGCCAGTTAAAACATTTGAATTTTGACATACAATTTTTTGCCATGTGTCCAGATCGTAGGCAAATGAAACACAACCTTTTCTCCTTGACTATATTACGCCTTAGTTCCACATCAGTTATTATTCTACATTCAAACGACTGGTGGCGCTTCGCACAAAATACACACTTAAGATCAAAGTTTTTACCATGTTGATTAAACGAAGAGTTGGTAACTAGTGCTGCGCTTGAAACAGGTGTACGACCTCTAAAACCTTCAGAATTATTTTCTACATTCGGCACAACATGTTTTCTCACGTGCTAATATTTCGGTTTAAAAAACATCTAAAATTTGACTAATATCCCAACATTCATTTTGATTAAATTTTCGACTGACCATTAAATTAAGTTCGGTAGGTGTTTTTGCCATTAACACTGGAATGAGCAAAGGTCCGTACATGTCCGAATTTATCCCTAATGCTTCCAAACTGCGCACCTGGCTCTCAACATTATTATAAACCATTCTTAATTTTTTAACATCATTAATGTCGCTGATTACTTCCAAAGAAAAAAGCTTTTGCATATGTGCAAAAATTTTTAGTTGTTTGTTACCGTATCTTTCTTTTAGTAAATTTAGCGCGACTTTGTAATTATTGTTTGTTAACTTTATACCCTTTAGTGTCGATGCGGCGTCCTTTTCCACCAAATTTTTCAAATAGGTTAATTTTTGTATGGGTGACAGAGAATCATTTTTGTCAATTGCGCATTCAAAAGAATCAATAAAAGTTTGCCAATTTGAGGGTTGGCCGTCAAATGTTTTAATTTCTATACGAGGTAATTTTACGTTTGATGCTGAAGCATTTGAACTAAAACTTCTTTCTGATCACGCAGTTTTCACAGTTTTATCGATAAAAGAATCAAAATCTTTATGATTTCAGTTTTAAACATTATGCTAAATTCTGTGGATAGTTGTTCTTCAGCATCTAAATCTGAATCTTCCTTGTCTAATAAAAAGTTCATGACAGCTTCGTCCAAAGTCTTCAATTTTTCAAATTTTTCACTTAATGCATTCTTAAACAATAACATTTTAGAATAGTCCGCATTTTCAGCATCTTTGATTTTTTCGATTTCAGCGTTAGCTTTGTCAAACAAAACAGAAATGCCCCTCTTAACCGTACCTCTCGACCTTTCAGCTTTTCTTAACGTATCCATATTTCCTTAAGCGCAAAAGACAAAATGTAAACAAATAACGTCAAGTCAAAACAAATCTCAAAAACAACGTAAAAACATCAACCAATACCGTAGTCTACCAACTCAAAAATTCAAACAATAAAACAATAAAACCTCTCTTACCACAAACAAACCAATGTAGAGAAAGTGATCTCTCCGAGGGCTCCAATTTTCTGTCTCTTGCACAGAAAGAACGACTGATTGCGATAAGAGTTATAAACGAACTGCCACAAGAAGGCCGAAGGCGCGAGAAACGTGAGGAAGACTGGGGACTAACAGAAGCGAATCTAAAAACTAAAGAAAACCTAACATATAGCAGACTGATTGATGATAAAAAACCGCCGTCAAAGCTAAACAAGCAATTCTTTGCTTAACCAGTGGCCGTGTAATAAGGGAAAGCAAACTGTGTTTGTTGTTGTTATTTTTACGGAATTCGCATTGTACTTATTACCCACTGGATGTATGCATTTGGTGTGATTTCACGTAAAAATCAAAAATTCGCTGCCGAATTCGCCATTAACAATTCGTTCTGTGAAAATCCCCTTTAAAGAAAAGTTGTATAACTGTATTTCGTGGACGTCATTTGCGTGGACGGTAACAACATTTTTACATTTTATATGAAAATCTTACAAATTTATTGTTGTTAGCAATGTAAACACATTTTGGACACGAGACCACCATATCTTTTTTTACTTTTCAAATCACGATATATTTGTTCTTTTAACCTTAATTATTATGGATTTTTTATATGATTAGGAGGGATAAAATGGTCGCTCTTTATTAGTATTGACAAATCTAGACCAATGAAATAAAACATAGTAAAGAAATAAATTAGCATAATTATTTTGTCTGTTATGTAGGCATTTTTTGTCATGGTGTTATCAGCAATTTTAAAATCTAAAGAAAATTCTGAAAAAGACATGCCCCCTTTAGTACAGGAAGTGTGACAAAGTTGGGTTACAAAGTGCAACGGAATTACAAACAGTTGTTAGCTATTTATTCCTTAAAGCTTATCCCCATACGTGAAAAACAAGTTAGGCTCATTTTAAAGATCTTTAAAATTTATCTAGGGATCTTTTCATTATTTTAAAAAAAACTTCATTGGTTCTCGAGGCAGTTGTCTTGAACGTTGGCGCTAATTATGCACAATTATTACGTCATTAACCAGTTCTACATACATCATTGACTTATGTTTCTCTCGACATACTGCACCTGAATATACTGCAAATTACATATGACATTCTTAAAAACTGCAAGCTGTGTTAAGTTTTACAGACCTGTTGTTTTGATCAATTTTATCTGGTTGTAGCTTTTCGTATACCCGTTATATAACATATATCTGTATACAAACTTTCCCTTTTTTGCTGTTCTAGCAAAACAAAATTTCTAACTGTTAAAAATATTTTTAAACACAACAATATTTTTGTCTTATCTTAGACATCTTTCCTCTTTTTCAAAATAAAACATAATATGATTCTATATGAAATCGCTATTTAAAAACAAGCTCGTGAGCTTGTATTAAAACGCAAATGTGTCCCACAAGAATGTAAATTTTTGCCACTCTGAGCACCGAAACGGGAGTAGTCGTGTGTTCGAATCTCATCTTGGTAATTATTTTTACTTTTTTTTTTTTTTTTTTTTTTTGCTGTTATATAAGATAAGTGTTCAAAATCATTTTTTAATTAACCGGTAAAGTAAAAGTGTCTCCACCAAAGTTTACAAAAGTGAATGTAGGCAGAATTAAGGTCTCCCAAATGCCTGGAAAGTAGTCTGCAAGAAAGAAACGACGACTTATCGACCATCAACTTTCTGCATTCCTCTTCCGGGCTTCACGTTCAAGGAATTTTCCGTTCAAGAAGATCTCACAAATCATTTTGAAGATTAACTGCATAGTGCGTAAGAAATATGATTGCCTATCCGAATAGCAAAATATGTCGTGTCTAACAGAAATCACAATTTGATAGACAGATTTTTGTAAACTTTATTCGCGAGCTTGTTTACGTATATCATACGCCTTGTTTATAATTATGTGGTCAGTCTCACTAATTGCGAGAAACATCTGTGAGTGATTTATATTTAAGTGCTTAGCTTCGCTAATTATATAGGAATTTAATTTATTTTCTTGGTTCGGACATAAAAAGTTTCGTAGATGGTTGTTTCTGAAATTTTGAGAAAGAGGTCAGGCTTAGATTTTGAGAGTGGGGGGTATGCAATATACCGAAAGAACTAAATTTAGTAGAACTAGGTTGCGACTTCCAACCTGTTCCTATCTGTCACAAATATTGTTTCTCAATGCTCGTGAAATGTGGTTAAATATCTGTGTTATGTAAAGGGCACACAGATAACTAAAGGTAGGGTAATAATAGCTGGTAGCAGGTTAGGCTACATCTGCGAAAAAAACACAACAAAGTTTATAAAACAAAATACAGTGGAATCCCTCTAAAGCGGACACCATTGGTGCAAAAAAAAGTGTCCGCTTTAGAGGGATGTCCGCTTTATAGGAAGTTGACCAAAAAATTAGTTTTAGACCTAATTTTGACCAAAAAAGCTTTTTTTGTAGTACTGGCGGGTATCATGGGGTGACTTGCAACACTAGGGTAGACGGCAACATCAATAGATTTAGCTTATCGAGCAAAGAACCCAAGTTGGCTGTGTAAAGTAAGTTTAGCAGCTCAAATTTGTCGGTGTTGCAACCAACCTTTAAGTGTTGCTAAGGTTATAAACTAAGAAACCAAGTTATATTACGAAGATATATTTCATTTATCTTATAGGTCTTTCAATACACGTTTTTCTCCCTATTTGAAATAATCTTTGATTGAGGATTGTTTTCTATTTTGAAGCTGAAGTTCCTCAATCTTTTTCGTAATGGTTGACAACATTTCTTGGCATGTATCATCAAAAATAGTAGATCGCTTAATTTTATCAAGCATAGTGATTAGCTCGGTGAAACCAAGCATTTCTTCTTCAACCACGTCTTCACTCTCATCATCATCCTCGGAAATCTCTTCGACCTGACATGCCATCTCTGGATTTTCAATTGCGTTAATGCTAGCTTCTCGGATTTGATGTCGCCAATTTATTTCTAATTCGTTAATTCTTGGCTCCGAAGCTGGAACATCGGCGTCAAAATCGATGTATTCTGCAGCAGACATATCTTCAGTTAATTCCTTCACCAGAGCTTCAAATTCCAAGTCATCTTCTTGATCTTCCATCAATTCACTTTCTCCTTGAACTACGCCACATTTCTCTAAACAATTTTTGATGGTCAAGTTGGTTACTTCTTTCCACGCATCTTGAACCCATTGAATAGCCATAAGTATGTCTACGCTCTTGATAATTTCAGTTGCAGATTTATTCTCCTGGATCCTTGCAAGCACGTATTTGACCAGTCTTTTTCTGTACTTCACCTTGAAGTTTTGGATGATCCCCGCATCGAGTGGTTGAAGCCTTGAAGTTGTGTTCTTCGGTAAGAAAATGATTTTGATTTGTGAAAACTGGCCTATCATTGACTCCGGATAACAGGTGGCGTTGTCCAGAAAAAGAATAACTTTTCTGTCCTCAAATAAAAGTTTTCTGTTAAAACGTGCCAGTACAGTTTCCATTACTTGAGATGTCATCCAAGATTTAGGATTTGAAAAGTAGTGAACGTTAGCTGGACGCGATGGATCTTTCAATTTTTTAAAACAACGCGGGACTTTACTCTTCCAGATAACAACAGGCTGGTCGATCTTTTCCCCAGCTGCATTTACAAAAAAAGCGACAGTTAATCTAAGCTTTGACTTTTTCCCACCTTTTGCTTGTTTTCCTTTTTCCACTAACCCTTTGGCCGGTAGAGCTTTAAAAAAACAGCCAGACTCGTCCATGTTCCAAATATTTTCTAGTGAATAACCTTCAACCAATTCTTTGATCCTCTCCATCCAGGAAGTAACCGTTTCTGTAGAAACGTCACCAGCTTCACCAACAATACGACGTTCTTTGACGGAATATGTTGTTTTCCAACGATCCAACCAACCGTCAGAGGCGGAGAAATTATCAAAATCGCTGTTCTGAAGTTTTTCCTTAATTTCCAACGCCTCCTCTTTAAGCATTACACCATTAGGGTAGATGTTAGAAGCGCAACATCTTTTGTACCATTCGAATAAGATCTCATTTATCTTGTGATACTTGCCATGGCGGTTACGTTTTTTTGTTTTCTCACGAAAAATTTCATGTTGTTCACGAATTTTCTTTTCGTCTCTTAAAATATTTGCTGCGGCTGTCTTTCCAATCTTGTAAATGTCTGCTAGTTTTCTACATCCAAGTTCTGGATTTTTTTTGGCGAAATCCAAAAACTTGATCTTATCATCTAATGATAAAGTTTTCTTCGCTAGTTTACCAGCAAGCTGCTGCTTCGACATTGCCATGTTGAATGTGCATTAGAAATTCAAAATTCGAAATTCTTTCCAGTTTAAAATTTTACGCTGCAATGTCTTCACGATTCGAATGCTATTTTAAAGTTAAAGAAGCTGAAGAGAACACAGATATGTCGAACGTTCAACTAAATGAGATGCTTCTCAAAAACATTGACCAACAGATTGAGATTATCCTTATAAAACAGAAAGAATATCGCTTCGACTCGTTTATCCGTGGATACCATGCTTACATGGACATATGGAGCCCAAAAGTCGGAGAAGAGAATTTTTGTTTAAAAGCGGAAGAAGATAACGAACATGACAAGATTGCTGTAGCTGTTACAGATGACGATAAAGTAGTTGGGCACGTCCCTAAAAACCTTAGCAAACTATTCAACAAATTCATGTCGCTTACTAACTGTACCATCGGATGTAAAGTGACTGGGAAGCGAGTGAACCGTGGTGCTGGCTACGGACTAGAAATTCCTGCCCAGTACCAATTAATTGGTGTTGAAAAGGCAGTTGAGTGGGCCGAGAAAAATATAAGGAAAGTGTTGGACTCGGTAAATAACAAAACTCAAAGATGTACTAAGTAAAATGGTTTAAATTTTAAGAAAAAGTGACATTTCATCTCGTTATTTTTCCATTGTCCGCTTTATAGGGAGTGTTTATAAGGGAAACTGTCATTTGCTGCAAAGATTTTTGTCCGCTTTATAGAGTGTCCGCTTTATAATCGTCCGCTTTATAGAGATTTTTTTATGAGAGTTTGACCTAAATTCTACCGGTGCAAAAATTTTTGTCCGCTTTAGAGGGCTGTCCGCTTTATAGGGTGTCCGCTTTAGGGGGATTCCACTGTACAAAAATAAAATTTCCTGAAATCCGGCCAGCTACATCCATAAATCCACAGTTAATGCATAGTGTAGTATCTTCAAGCATTTCTTCGTTCCTTGTCCCATTATTTCTTTCTCCACCATACATAGCCTTGTGTTGCAATTAAATAAGCTCGACTCTATTTTAAACGCGTAATTAATCAATTTATATTTTAAACAGGACACATATTTATAGCAGTTTTTTAAAACTGAAATGTACATATCCTGTATAAATATTCTGATAAATAATAAAAAAAAAACTTCATTATGTCTCATGCAAAAAAAAGCTGATCAATGTGAAACACAAATATAAATATGTAAAAATTAGTTAGTTTATTGGTGCACCCTGCTGAAGGTTGACACAAATGTAAAAGATAAACAGTTAACAACACTTCAAATATTCCATATATAGTGCCTGTAGGAAACATTTTTATCTGAAACATAAAAGAAATGGGGGTTTAACGCTTGAACCCCAAAACTATGCGGATCACCATAGAAGCGGGGGGGTTTACGCTTAAACCCGTGGGGTCTCAGGGGATCTCTAGAGAACTGGGTGGTTTATGCCTGAAACCCAAAATTTGCGGTGTTGTTAGGGGATATGTCGAGAAGCTAGCGATTTACGCCCGGAACCCTTAATTAATAACGACTGTCCCAGAGCGAATAAACTAATATCTCTATGTATTGCAAGTATAAATTTAATGCAATAACATTCTTTCACAAAATTCTTATCTGAAAATTTCACAACCCACAACCTGTAGATTAAAAACAACTAAAATCAGGTATTTCAGTCTACTACATACCATTCTGTCCCAAATAAGTTTATATAAAATGTTAAAATGGAGTGATAAAACAAAAATTTGTAAAATCCCATTATTTTGCCATACATATTGCATTATGCCTTCCACCAAATATGTTTGTTAATCCAAAATGTCAAAAAGAAAAATAAGCTTGCAAATATAAGACCATACAAAGCGTTTGTCTCCTGTCTACAGATTTTATTTAGACTATATTTGATTTATTTTAAAGACAACGATTGCCTTTAAGGGAAAAATTTAAGTTTTCCAGTGACTACACTCAAAATTTAAAATTAAACACAGGTTATCAATAATGTTGTTGTGTTGACACTCGAAGGTGTACGCAGCTATAATAAAGCACCGGACACAACATCAAAGAAATTGGTGCCAGTTTGTTTATATTTACAAACATCTGTCTGACTACTTTACATAGGTAGCTAGCTACACAAAAAGAAACAATAAAGTTTGCTAAGGAATACATTTTACCAAAACAAAAGAACTCTAGCTGTAATCTTGGACATAAATTAGTGAACGAGTATTAAAATTTCTAAACAATTTCTTCAGCAGGCACGAAACATGCATCATCAGAGGTTGTTTTATTGTTTATATTTTTTTAGGCATGGATACTTCACGGAACGAGTGACGCATCATTTTCCACATATTAGTTAATATGTCTTCTTTTGTCGAATCACGAACGCCGATGAGGGACAAAACACTTGGGGACGAGGTTGGCTGATTTTTTAAAATGACCATTTAGCATCAAATGACTAAAGCGTCACGTATTCAGAAGGAAGTTTGCGTGCTATTTATATTGACTCACTCAAGTACACCAACCTCAAGGTTGGTGTACTTGAGTTCTGTCAGATGAAGAATTTAGTTCTCTTTTTTAAGGGCTGCTATCATAACATGTTACTGTTGAGCGATTACGACTTATGATCAATGGACAGCATCTCACCATTTTGCCCTCCGTGTGACGCCATGTTGTTGACTACACGGGTGTTGAAAACACGAGCGTTGAAGACACGGGCGTTGAAAACACGGGCGTGGAAGACACGGGCGTTGAAAACACGGGCGTGGAAGACACGGGCGTTGAAAACATGATCGTTGACACATTGCTCAATGTGCAGGTGTCAAATTTATTTATATATGAAAAATATTTTTTGTGTTCAGCCTCGATTTTCGTTAAAAAAAATTCTGGTTGTGTGTTATACCTGCAAAAGGTTTATCAGTAAAAGGCCTTTAATTCACTAGTTTAATTTTTTTTCACTTTCTTAATAAATAAAAATTGCGTTCGCGGTTAAATGTGTATATAATAATAACATCCTGGCCACCCCAGTATCGCAAAAATTTTCGAAAACAGTTTTTACGGTCGAATTCACAGAAGACATGCTAACACTTTGCTTTGCTTTGTGACTCCAATCGAGTTACTTCTAGTCTAAAAAAAAAGAGATTATGGATTTAATCCAATAGATTTGGGTCTTAAAAGATCTGTTTAGAAGAGTGGAAATAGTTTTTGTGACATGCGAAATCTTACGGCCTAAGATTCTACATTTAAATTGTTAAGTTCTAGTACTTTGAAAAATGAATAAACGAACATTCTACAAGTCAAAACATTTTTACTCCAACAGAGTGATTGTACTGTAGGCTATACCTTTCTCGATCTTCTTGTAGGTGGTCCTGTTCCCTCAGTTGTAACAGTTTTAAATGTATGCTTCGCCACAATCTATGAAAACAAGCAGATCCAATGAACAATGTCAATATACGTAACGTTATATCACCAGTTTTTAAATAATGCGACAATATTGCAATTGACGAGAACACTTGGAATAATATAATTTTGATGTGCTTAAAAACAAATAATGTCTGTGTATTTGATTAAAATAATAATTAAAGAATATTTATCTAGTTTTTTAGGATGTACCAAACTAGATTTACATGGCTGGTTTACATGGCTGGTTCAAACAGAGGTGAGACTAGATTCATTTTGGTAAGAAGAAGCTACAGACATACTTAAAGAAGTATATTACTTTATATGAAATGTGCTGTGTGATTTATGTATAAATTTTTTGAACAGATGTTCATATCAATATGATACTAACCTCACTTTCATTATTGATAACAGAAGTCACAATGGAATTTCCAATAGGCCAGTCGACACTTCTCAATACAAGATCAGTTGGTGCTTTACTTTTCACACCAGTAGAGTTACTCCAAATCTAATAATAACAAGAAAACATGCATCTATTGCTGAATCTTCACAAGTTGACAAATACTGCAGACGAAGAGGGAAAGGGACGTTAGGTATACTATTCAAAAATACGACAAAATTTAGCCATGATTGCTAGGCAAAATTTGGGCAAAATATGACAATTTGAGGCTCAATAGCATATGCGACTTCAAGAACGTTTTTAGCCAACTATGTTCCACAACCCTCATATGCGTGGGTTGGGTTAAACGGATTTTCTTAACGCTGAATCTTCTTTCAGGGATATGTTGTGGAATTTCTAGGACAAGAAAAAGCCTAAAACACGGTGAAGTTTTTCAGGAAAATAACTGAAAGACGAAACGCCTGTTTGAAAATCGTTTTAGTGTAAACACTAGGTGGTACTTATGTCTTCAACGACATAAGAAGTTGAAAGAATGCTTTGATCTTAAGATTTTCTTTTTCGCTTGGTTTCTGAACTTAAACGGCAAAAAACGCAGGCATTGAATCAAGAAAAGGGACTGGAGAGTTACTTAAAATCGTTGCAACCGGTTGCAATGAGCGTTGTTATGCAGGTTTAACTCCTGCGACTGGTTGCTAGAAGTGGAGGATTGCACAATATTAACCAAAAGTTATCACAAGCTCTACCTAACGCCGTATTCTAAGGTAAATTAGATTTCTGAAAACAGGCAAAAAAAAAAATTCTTGAAATTTCGTCATTTTTGTTCTAAGTACAGTTAAAACAAGAACGAAAAACGACGTACTGTAACGCTGTGACCAGCCTTTAACACAAATTTAGGTGTAAAATTGTATTTTACTGCATCGTCTTCCTTATTATCAACAATTCGTTGCACGTGCCAACCTCCTAATGCTTCATCCTATTGTACATCAAATTGATTATGATTATCATGCTCGTACACAACTCTATTTATTGGAGTGTAAGTATAAAAATATTTATAAAAAGGTTTTAGGTCAACTCTCATAGCCTTTATGTAGCAGGCTAGCTCAAACTTATTTTTTTTACTGCTACGTAGGTTATGCAACTTACAGTCTCACTCTTGTTGTGAAGCTTGATAAATTTGCCTTCTGTATCACATTCCGATATTTCTACCCCTCCTGATAAGCTGCTTTCAACAGGTTGTACTTCGCACTCGTGACGAGAGCGTTTTTTGCCACTCTTTGATAAAGATTGTGTTACCTGAGATGACACGATGTCCAGTCTATAACATTGTGAACAGGACGTTAGTGAATATATTTCAGTTTGTATGATTATAAGACAATAACCCTTTTTGCTGTTTCAGAATTTGCTGGCCTGTGTTGTAGCATTAAGAACCTACCTTTGCTCTTCCCCTTCTAGCAATTTTCGGTACGCAGCTATTTCCATATCTAAAGCAATTTTGATACCAAAAAGAACTTCACATTCTTTATCTAAATCACCAATTTTGTCACTTAGACTTGTAATCCTTGCATCGCGCTCCTGCAATTGCAGCTCAAACTCATCCGTTTTAGCATCTATCAAAATTTCTAATTCAGCAGTTGTCTTCATCAACTCCACATTCTACAAAAAGCCATGGGCGAAACATAGAATGCATACTCGCAAACATAGTAAGTATATGAAAGCTTTGTTAAGTTTAACACTTTTTCTACTAGACTTTTTGAGGCTGTTGAGAGCTACAAAAAGCGGATTCATGATGTGACTAATGGTGTCACCAGAGTACTTTATTGACGGATAAGTTTAGAAAATTTTACACATAATATAATATTACATTATATATGACATGATACAAGTCTTTTTAGTTGAATATTTGTCTAACTAGAGAGTTTGCTTAAAGCAAATCTTATGCTGTGTGAGAGAAAATTTTCAGGCAAAAATTACCCGGCAAATTTTTTCCATATTTTCATTTAGCTCAAATTTTTAATTTGTGAAGATTCCTAGGAACAACATAACTAAATAGGAAAAAAATCCCCTAAAATTTAAACAATAATATCTATTATTTTTTTAATAATATTTATTTACTTATTAATTTATTTGTGTCTGAATATTTATACATGATATCAATGTTTATCCTGCATAGCCAAACAATATATTTTTCAACTCTTTGGAATCTAAAAATCCTTAGCTATTAATTATTTAACAATTATCTCCTTCGCCATTAGGACCCTTATGTCAGCATAGTGGATAAAAAGAGATCGAATCATGCATCATAATTACTAATTCAAATGGAAGAGAATTTGATTGCCACCTGCTAAAAACATGGTGCTATCAAATCTAGATCAAATTTCCTAAACAAATAGGATCATAATCCCCGTAAAAGTTCAGGTCAAAAAAATGGCCTGTGCAAGTACAATGTATGGAAAACAAAATAAATAGCAAGTTTTTTTGAGAAATAATTTACTGAATAATATAATACTTATACCCCGTGCAAGTTGATTTCATATGAAAAAGCTTTAAAAGTTATTTGGTTTAGAAGTTTTGTTAATTATGCTAATTATGCATACAATCGTATATTTGCGATAAATTAGATTCTGTATTTAATTTTGCATAATTAGCAAGACTTAAAAGTTGTTTATTTCAAAAATATTTATTCCTCAATTTCGCAGGAAGTAAAAATTGAGCATGTTTTTTGTTCTCTTCACATTCATTCTACATGCTATCTAAGTCTTTTATCTTTTCCTTCAACTTTCTTTAAGTTATCGAGGGATAAAATACTTTAAAAATCCAATGACAAAACTTTTACTGTCGTTGTACTTCCTAACGGCTTACGCCGGTAGAACTTTAAAATGGGCTCCTTTTGTGTCGCCTGTTTTACTGTCGAGCCTAGTAAAACACGGAAGGGTACCAGTTAAGATTGCAGTACGTAAATTGTTATTTTATGAGTGTGTTAACAGACTAGCCTGTTGAAGAAGGTACAAAAACCTATTATTTTTACAAATTTCGCTATTACCAAGCTGCAACGGTCATTTATTATCTTAAGTGATTTGAGATTTTACAGAGCTAGATTTGTATTTTTATTTGTTCCAGATTTTTGCAAAAAAAAAAAAAAATTTGTCCAAAAAAATTTACCTTGACTTCAAGCACGCTGTAGTTGGATCTAAGTTTGTCCATTTCAATTTTCATTTCATTGTCTGTCCCAATTCGCACTTCCTTGTACTAAATAAAATTGATTTTAAATAATATCATGCGCGTACTATAGATTTAAAAATTTGAAAATTACTTGAGCACATCTTACCTTTTGATCGTATGCCTTTTCCAGCGCTTGTCTAGCATTTTTAGCCTTCTCTTCAAACTCATCACGGAGTTCTTGAAGTTTGTCATGTAGCAAAGTATCATAATGTGATGCACCATCAGTTTCCATTGTAAATTTCATTTCCTGTGTACTTCGCAATTCGTTTATCTCCTACAAAAAGAAAATTAACATCTCTGGAAGCAAGTTAGGCTGTGCCAAAATAAATTGGATGCATGGTGCCAGCTACGCTAGCAGTGGACTAATAATATTGGTTATCAGGTAAATAAGTTACTGTGGTCAAAGGGAAAAAATAGTAAAATTTAGGATGCAGGTAAAAAAAAGTAAGAAAATTTGTTTGTCAGTTTCTTTGTTTAATTTTTTTATAAGAAAAATAACGGCTTTTTAATTTAAGGAGCAAGATATTTCTGAAAATTTTTTTGGAAGGACAATTTGAATTTTGTGCTATGCAGTACATACCTCGGCATGAACCTGTTTGGAAAAGCGGGCTTCTTTTTGAACAGTTTGCATTTGGTTTTCTGCATCAACTCTTCGAATAATCTCTTCTTCCAATGCAGATTTTTGTTTCTCCAATTTATCTTGTAATTGTTTTAACTGTTTTTCTAAATCTTTTATTTGCTGATCAAGGTCTTTGCGTTCCTTAGCGATTTCGACTAACAAAGATTCTTTCTCATGCAATTGTCTTCCAGTTTGTTTTAATTCATCTTCAACACGGGAACGTAAAGCACTCTCTTTTTTAAGCCTAACAAGACGTATGATATACGCAAACAACCTCGCGAATAAAGTTTACAAAAAGCTGTCTATCAAATTGGGATTTTTGTTACGAAGTTAGACACGACATATTTTACTATTCAGATACGCAATAATATTTGTTACACACTTATTTTTCAAAATTGATTTGTGAGATGGGTCCGTCTTGGGTGAACCGACTGACAGGAAGAAGAAAGACCACAAACCCACAAACCCTAAAATTTGCGAAATTCATTAATTCAGTTAATTCTGCCTACATTCACTTTTAAAAAGTTTGGTGGAAACACCTTTCTTTACTAGTTAGTTAAACAAGTGTTTTGAACACTTGTCTTATCTTTTTAAAAAAGAAAAAAGAAAAAAAAAGTAAAAATAGTTACCAAGATGAGATTCGAACACACGACGACTCCCGTGTCGGTGCTCAGAGAGGCAAAAATTTCCATTCTTGTAGGACACATTTGCGTTTTAATACAAGCTCACGAGCTTGTAACGAGCTTGTAATTAAAAATAGAATAGAAATAAAAAAAAGTAGTCTTATAAACTTCTTGATATGAATATCAGAAAAAAGAAATACAAGAAAGGTCGGTTTTTTTAATATGAAACATCAATAAATAACTTTACTTCTTGACCGACAAAAAAATAGGGTAGAACATAAAAACTGTGTCGCTCGTCGAAGTTGATTTTGGATTGTTTAAAAGTTTTATTTACAAAACACACATGATCGGCATAGATGATTCGTCTTAAAATTCAAACATTACACATAAACATTACATTTACAGAGATAAAGCTAAGAAAAAAGAATCACACGAATTATGTGGAAATTTTTTGTCATGAACTACCCTGTCGGAGCTAATGTAAGAAAATATCAATGTTACAGTGGCAATGTCAAAAGTATATAAGACTACTTCGTAACATAGTTTTCAAGATACCTGTCCTAATACCTGTGAAAAAATAGACAGATCACCTGTGGAATTGTGAGGTTACTTGTTTATGAAGAGTAGAATAAGACTGGAATTTAAATGGTAGTAAATATATTTACGTTTAAACTATTAGTCATGCACTGGTGCAACTGCATGTAGAGCAAATTCAAAAGCAGAGAGAAACAGATTTGCAAATGTGGCGAGAATGGAAACCATTGCAGAGGTGTTTAAGCTATAGCAAAGCAAATCAAGAAGGCTAATTAAGATGTCGTGTATGCTTAAGGATGAGGTTGTGGATCCCTAGCGTTCACCCCATTACATCATTCTGAATGTCAAACTACTTCTTTCAACTCCCACAATCACGCCCTGCGCCACACTTAAATTCTATCACGGATCAATTTCACTACCCTAACAGAAAGCGGTATAAGAAACAACGCCTGTGCGTCTCATGAAGCCCTTGTTTCTTAGGTCATCCCTTTACCCATACAACATCCTTTCTCTACATACGATACTTCGAATCCTCCACTGGAAATTACGGACACTTAATCAAAGAACAAGCATTACGGTACTGACAGCAGAACTTTTTTTAAAAAAATTATGCAAAGTTTTTGAACTCGACAGTTCTTTTAATATTTTATTTGTCATATCCTTTTAAATTAAAATATAATGTGTTTGACACGTAGTGTAATAAGGTAGCATTCACTTTGACTTGCAATTTTGCACCAAGGTGACAGGAGGGCGTGGTTACTGCGGAATAAGCACAAATTTTCTCCTTGTGTCACCTGCTTATTGTTGAATTTTATATCATAAAACTTAAAGTTAGAAGGAATAGTAGCTATACCGATAATAATGTCTAATAGTACTCAATTAAAAATCATGCCCTCAATGATGACTGCTAGAAAAAAGTTTTGCCAGTTTTTAATTTTAAATGTTTGAATTACATTTTTTTCTTTTACAATTTTCTTCCTTAATCACTTAAAGTAGTAGCAGACATATACTCTTTGAAAGTTACTAACTGTAGTATTCCAGATAGGATATATTTTTAATTCAATTTAATTTAAATCACTTTATGGTATTTGATTAACTATTCATATAAAACCCAGTTATTTGAGACATTAAATTATGTTTCGGGTTTTTTATTCTTTGAAATATCAAAGTGTTTTTCTAAACAGAAACTGACGACCGTTTTTGATGTTGTACAAGAAAACAAAAATCCATTGGTCAAAAATACAGAACCGGAATCCTTCTTATTTTAAAAATAAATTTTCTTTTGTAAACAAACCGTTTGGTATAATAAGCGACAATAACTGGACTAGACTAACTGATTAGTTAAGAGGCGTTCGATTATTGCCCAACCAGGCTATTACTCGCTGGTACTTCACGCTGAAACATTATGAATATTCAAATCGCAACTTAACATATAGAAACTTTGATTGTAAACAAAAAGCAAAGCGATGAAAAAGTTTAAGAAGATGATATGCTTCAAAAACTTATGCATCTTCAACAAATCCACATCCAAATATTTTAAAGCTTATGTCATTTCATATAGCACCAGTAACATTTCATCAAAGAAAACTTTACACATTAAATATGAAGTGCCCCTTTAACTTTGTGCTCTGACTTATGTTGAAATTCCTTAAGAATTCTCATTGTTATTTTTATAGTTTTTGCAAGCGCAGCCAATACCTTTGGCATTGGTCAATATATTACCTGTTTAATGCCCTCATAAACAGGTCTATGATATTAAGATGTATTGCTTTTAGTGATTTTAACATATTTTTAAGCTCCTTAATTATCATAGCATTTATATTCCTGTTGTTGTTGTTTTAAGACAACCAAGTTTTTTATCAACCTTGATCTAAATTTACCTTGAACGCAGATCTTCAACTGCACCACACAACTTGTTATTTTCCAGTTGCAGCAAAGCCTTCTCTTTTGCAGTATCGTTCACTAATTTTCTTGCATCTGAAAGCTCTTTTTCAAACAAAATTCGAACACTTGCGACTTCCTTAGACACATTTTCTTTCGAGGTCGATATTTCTGCAGATAGTTTGGTATTTTGGTGCTCCAGATATCTCATACGATCGATGTATGTGGCTAAACGATCATTTAGATCGGAAAGTTCTTCTTTCTCTTGAACTCGCGTTCGTACATTAGAAGACTGAAAGAATCCCCTGCCTGGTCTCTTTGGACCTTCAGGTGCATTAGGCATCTTCAACAAAGGTTTATTTGTAGTTAATTCATTAAACTTCTTCACGAAAAAACTAATCATATATACTTCCACAAATTTTTGAGCGCTCCACACAACAATGTGGATCTAAACGTGTTCCAATAGAGAGTAAAAGAAAAAGAACTATTCAATAACAATAAAAAACGACCTGTCACATACTCACAACCGCCCTTATACTAAAGAAGGATGTACTATGTATTATTAAGTAGCTGCATCACATCTGTGTTTTTAAGTGTGGAAATAAAATTATTTACTATTTAAATAACTTGAATATGTGTTTATTATCAGTTCCACCCCACATTTTAAAAAATAGTTTTGAACTTTATTTTTTCATTGGTTTATGTCAGGGCCTGTCGGTTTTGCAGCGTGTTTTAAAATTTAATAGCCTGTCGGTTTTGTTTTGTTTTTTCTAATTTTTAACTCACATTACAATACTGAATATACAGGGGAGGGGGGTGGGAGAAATGGGGGGGAGGGGGGGGTGGATATTGGAATATGTATTGAAAATAATTGTGACGTGATACAATTGGATGGGTGAAAAAAAGGGAGCATAGATATTTTTTATGATCTTAATTCATTTAAATGACACATCATTGTAATGCAGTATTGTTCTTCATCCTTTTTTTAGGCTACTTGTAGTCAGATGCTGTTTCAATTTGGTTACAAGCATTAATTAACGGGCAAATGAGGGAAAGACTTCACGAAGTAGTATGACGTGCAAACCCACTGTGAAAATGTTCAAAGGCTAACAACTAATATATGTGTAATACTTTCACTCCCTACTGTTATTGTCAGCCTTTATTAATGTTATTCATAAGTATATGAAATTTCCTCCACATGTTGATTTGATGAGGGCTTTACTCGTACTAAAACATCCTAGAATTCCAAGCTGGAGATGCGGGCACTTGCTTAACAACATCCGTTTATGGGAGAAAAGATTAAACTCTTTTTTATAATGCTTTAGCTAACTTAGATCTTTTGTCAATGTATTTTCACAGTAATGTTTCGAATTACTCCAAAGTAATAATAACTGTCCGTTATTCGGAAAATGACTTTTTGGTCGTGGGTTCCGTGTACGAATAGGTAGCTTAGCATGTGTAGCCTGGTATTTTTGAATTCACCTATTTACCTACGACTGAGTGGGAAATTTCATTCTTTCTTACACTTCATTTTGATTGTAAGATAATGTGAATTGTTATTTGTGTTTCCACTGTGAAAAAATAGTCCACGTTTTGTTGTCTCCAGAAAGCGTACACAGTGTTATTTTGAAACACATTAAATTCACGTTCTGTTAAGATGTAGAAGAGAAAGGTTTCCAGGATACTCAGATAACGTGTGGCTGGGTACCTCATAAATTTTAATGGTAACAAAATTTTAGAAAATTTTTTGAAATTTAAACCTTTTGCCAGCAAACAATCTAGTCATAAGCCAGATCAAGTAATAGAATAAAGTCAGTAATATTCCGACCATTTTTTCTTTCATCGACAACTTTGATGCTGTGTCTTTTTTCGCCCGCCATCTCTAATCTTACTTTTACGGCGAATGCCTCATTTAAAATTGCGTCCTTTCCCAAGTAAATGAGAAGATCCGTAGACATTAAAACAAAAGAAGAAATACACTTTTTAATGACATTCAATTTCGGAATAATTCCGAATCTTCTAGGATTTAAGCAAAGATATGCGAATCTTATACGCGGTTAATAAGGTTTACTTTTAATCTGTTATTTTAGAAGTTGCATAGCTTAGGTTTGCAAAAGATCTCTTTCTTATCTTTTTATCTTGTAAATACTTTGTATGTTTTCTATACTTTTTATATGCTAATAAAAATACCATCACATCCATGCAAATCTTAGTAAAATCATCTTTATTGTTTTGGCTATAACTGACGTAAATAGCAGGCCAGCTAACGTAGTCAGTGTCCAGTAGATAGCAACTAGACAGATAGCTAACCAGCTATACCTAGCTATTTTGTGCTTTTCTCCCGCGTCTTCCGTTTAGTTTGGTGTGGCTGCATTTTGTGCTAACCATCGTTGTTCTCTTTTGTTATCTTTTACCAGTCTATAGCTAGCCACAAAGTAGATATTAGGCATAGATCTTGTAACAATAATCCTGAAAATTTTAGCTATGACACTCTGCTTAACAAGGTATCCTTCCATACATACATCAATTTATTGCGTTAGCTTCACAGCAGCAGAATAAAATATTTTATCCTAGTGGTATAAACGAGCTTTCGATGTTTACGTTTCGATAGGATTTCCACGCGTGTGCATAAAATCTGAAAAATTGATGGATAATAAAATGCAGACTATGGCTATAGAAAAAGAAAGTTAACGGTTAGGGAGAATTGATAATTAGCCTTTAACAGGATAGTTAGTCGTCGCTGAGATATCGAGATTTTTTTTGACAAATTCCACAATTTTCTTTAATATTTAGTATTGCAGTGTATGCCTTCCCATGTTTTTTAAGCCTAAACTGAGTGTTGTCATTTCAAGAGCATCCATAAATTGAATCAGCTAATTATATACATATGATATATTTACGGCTATAAAGTAACAGCCGTTATATTTGCTATGATAAAGATGAGGCCATGCAGTGCCAGCTAGGTCAGTATTTTTACGGTTAATTAGCTGGTATCAGTTTGAAAACAAATGTCTTTCATGCGCAATCGTCTCTTGCTCATTTTTTTTGTTTGTTTTTTTGAAGCATAATATGCTATGGAACTAAATAGATCACATCGGAAGATCGATATCAATGAGAAGTGTGAACCATGTACCATGTGTAATTATCTTGTAATAGCTAACTATCCTTTACAGGCTAATCATCAGTTCTCAGTTTGTGCAAATGATCTTGGGATACAACACCATATCACAATAAAACTAGTCTGAAATTGCTTAGATTTGTGGAAATTTTCTGCAGGACATTTTATTGTATAAGCCTTCATGGGTGTTTTTTTAAATAGAATTTCTAAAAAGGCTTCGCATTGGATGTGCAACACATGTACCTGTATGCTGATGGTCAATGTGGTTTATTGTATTGAGTGCTTGACCTTAAAATTAGATTTGTAGGGAAACAGAATAACCAAGTAAAATAAAATATGCAGCCTGAAAGTTTTTGCTATATCAGACCTCTGTAGGAGTTTCACTGGAAGCACTCCACCGTGGTGGTCCGCACTGGTTCAACTAAATTGCAATGCTAACCTTTTGTTTGTCACAAGTTTCGCTGGGACTTTATCGAACGCTTAAAAATTAAGCAAAACACGGCTATCTACTTAAAATTCAATTGCTTTAGTTATTTTATGCAGGGATTTGTTTTATAAAACAAGACTTTACTGGTACAACTTTTACCTTATTTAATCAGAAAATAATGTAACTTTTTATTTCAGTCATCTTCAGCCTCTGTTTAAAAATGTATAATTTTATGACTTTTCAGATTATTGGAAACCCTGAGGTTATGTGGAGATCTTCAAGCCATGGCTTTTTTTATGCTTATTCATGCGGAAAGCATACGTCACCAACAGAGTTACTGAATAGAAATGTGAGATGTACTCTTTTATTCAACAATGTTCATGCAGATAATGTAATCACGATTAATAAGATTTCGCACATTTTTTAACTAAATATTTTTCACAGTATTTCTATGCTTGCTTTCTTTTTGTATGATTTATGTTATGAGAAATTTGCAAAAAACAATGCTTTGAAGGTACCATTTTAAGATTCGTGCATTTGCTTTTTTCCTGTATGCAAAAAGCCTCTCCGTAAATTACACTGTCAAATGAAACTTTGCTTTACTCTTCAAGCAAAAGACAAGCTGATACTTAGACAAAAGAAAAAAAATAACAAAAAAAATCTCTGTGAAGAAAAGAAGACATAGTAGAATTTTTTTCCGTTAGAAATAGCCATCATTGATTTAAGATATTAATGAATTGTTTTTAAAGAGCTTAGAAAACGGCTCATGTGAGCTCTCCGTCATGGATGTTACTCTCCATCCTCGTACCTTCTGGAGGAGATGTGTAATAATGAATACTCTAAAGATCAAGTACAAGTAATTATACACATCACAACTGTATAGTCAACCTGTTTATGAGCAATTTCTGTTTTATCTCTGCTACTTTTTTATTGTTATTTTTAAAATAACAATGGTAATAAAATTTTAGTATTTTCTTGGCGGTAAAATGTGCTACGGTCTATCAAAAATATCAAGTATCAGTAAATTAAAATTTTGTATTGACTAGAAAAGAAAGACAACGCGAAGAGCTATATTTGGTGAAAAATACTACGTTACTAGTTTTAATAAGGTAATTAAAACTCTACTAGCTAGTTAGCTAGTTCAAAAAAGTTTGAAGTTTACTTCATCAGAAAGCTTGATTTGATGGCTAGGTAAGTGGTTACATTGAATAAATTATGGATATTATATATACGACACGGAGGCTACTGTTCTGTTATTTTCGGTTACACTTATATGTCCATGTGAAAATTAAGATGATTTGAAATGTCGATTTTCAGTGCTCATAAATTTATTTACCGCCAGTAGCCTGACTTTCGTTTATATCACTGTTAATGATGCTGGGAAATGAAAAAAGAATTTTTTAAAAGCACCTTTACGTCTAATACCATCAATGGATGGCTTGCCAATGTTTACAAAAATTAAAAAAGTTTGTAGTTTTTTGCATATGCGCAAGCATTTCTATAGGTAAAAAATATGAGCAACAGAACGCAGTAACCAATGGAGTCCATCCAAAAATTGAAACATTCGCTAAAAGATAATTAGAAAAATTAGAAGAATATAGTTAAAATTTAATTTCAGTTCCTCTTATACTACCTAAAAGTCTTTAATCTTCATTAATAGCTTTCTACCCTTTGTGTGTCCTGTTTTTTACCTACACAAAAGTGCGCGCGGATGCCCATTGTTATCTATTATGTGTGATTTTTCCAGATTGTCTGTTGCGGAATAAGGGAAACGTGAGTGCTAGTTTAAATTTCAGCTATATTCCTTTAGTAAAAACATCTACACTATAAAAAAATAAACCGGAAACAGAATTCATGCGCACAGAAAGTTCTTTCCCCAACCTTTCTCTTCCGGTTCATCGATTTGTAAGCATTCTCCTGATTTGTCGTCTTTTCCGTTGAATGACCAAAAGAATTTATACGGGGCTGCTTTCTTTGAACACAAATAATTATTATCCCAACCATCCGTGTTATTCGATCCTGTGACTTTTACGCACTTCATGTTTGGAATGGTGCCTAAAAAACGATTATTATTAGTTATAAGTAAGAGGTCATATCTGTTTCATAAATTCTTATTTGGTCTTCCAAAATTGGACAGCAACAACTGAGCAAGGGTTGGAAAATACAGAAACGCAAGCAACTTTGACAAAGCATACAATTCAGCATGACTTGTAAAAATTATTGCTCGCAAAAATATGTATTATTTAAACAATTAAACAACTTAATCTGGGATTCAATTCTTTTAAACATTACCTTTAGTTGACCATCTCAATGATGGGTTTTTTTCTTTATCTTTGTAGCAGAGGAAGTTGTTAGACCATACAGGATTCTTTTTAGCTCCTTCGATCTTCACACAATTGCATCTGCAAGATGGGGCTGCAGTATTGCAATTACATGAAGATGGTAGACCATTATTTGACCAAGTAAAGTCTTGGGGCCAGCATGGATAACCTAAAGTAGGAAAGGAAATGACATCCCGTAAATCAAAATAAATTTTGGTATAGATGTTTTAAATACTTTCATGGTAATGAAAATAAGAGCCTTACTATCTATTAGTTTTACAAAATTAATAATACATCATTATACGTAAATACTATGACTAGCTCAATTGCAAGGCACATAGAAATTGCTTATGCTGCCATTAAAACACTGTTACAATACCTTTGGTCTTACCATCTTAACAACCATCAAAATTTCAGCTTATACCTCAATTGCACTGCACATGCATTTTAGTATATTATAAAACATTATATTATACTTTTTTTAGTATTCTTTTTTCAAAGCTGAAACATCTCCGTTGTATTAACAATGTGACTGAACGCGACATAAATATGCTAAAATGTTCACCACATTTTAAGCTAGTGGTAGTTATCCAATTGACCTTTATCTTATGAAACACATGCATACTACCAGTGACGTTTCATATTGTATTTATATCAATAAATCAGGCAAAATATTTAAATTAATACCATTGTTTGTTGTACATTGAGGTTGCTGCTGACAGCAAGGAGCTGCTGGTGCAGGTGCAGGTGCAGGTGCCGGTGCTGGTGCGGGTGCGGGTGCGGGTGCAGCTGGCAGGCAACATGGCGCAGCTGTTGTTGTTGTTTTCGTAGTCGGCTTTGCAGTAGTTGGCTTCTTTGTGATGGTAGTTGGAATTGTAACTATAGAAGTTACAACCGTCGGGACAATTTTAGAAACAACTTCTGTTACTACAGTTGGTATAACCTTTGTAACTTCCTGCGTTGCAGGAGCTGCTGTTCCTGATGCAGCATCTGCTGCTTTTGATCCACCATGTCCTGCTTTTGATCCAATGGCCCCGGTTGTTGATTCAGAATCTCCTGTTTTTGATCCAGTATCCCCGGTTTTTGATCCATCGTCTCCTGTTTTTGATCCATCGTCTCCTGTTTTTGATCCAGCCTCTCCGGTTTTTGATCCAGAGCTTCCTGTTTTCGATTCATCATCATCTCCTGCTTTTGATCCATTGCTGCCTGATTTTAGGCCACTTGTTGGACCTGCTGTAGCCGAAGCTCTACTGGAAATAGTCGGTCCAACTGTAGCTTTTGCTTTGTCTGACGAGCTTATGTCGGATGCTGAAGAAGCACTCGCTTTGCCAGTAACTGAATTCGTTGCTTTAGCCGTTGAACTACTTCGTGCTGTTGGCCCTGCTGCATCATCGAACTGTTTTTGTTTTGATTTGGTACTCGTAATTGGTGCATCAGTGCTTATTTTTAATACATCTGCGGGTTGTGTAGAACGAAGCATCGTTTCTGTTGATTCTGTTGGTGATGCAACTTGCTTGTCATCATCTTCCTTGGATTTTTGATTTTCAGAAGATGGATTTTCGGATGGTGATTTAGTCGTGGTAGCACTTTCTTCCGTTTTTGGGGACGGAGAGGTACTAACACCAGTAGCGGCAGTGGTAGTAGCTTTTTCATTACACTAGAAATAATGTCATGAGGATTATCTGTGCAGCCATAATAACTTTCATGAGCAAAATAATCGAGTAAGAATAATGATAGGTTAAGATTGCTATTTGTTTCCTCTTTTTCAGATAAAAAATATGTATTTGAACTTAGCGCCTTACGTAAGCATTAGAAATTCTTTGGATGTCAATGTTACTTAATCCAGATCTTTGTCCCAATTCGTCAGAACTAACGCTAGCATCTAATGGAATAATCGTTTTCTGCAGTCCTGCATCTTTACCAAATGCACGCTGGCCAAGATGCATAATTGAATAGTAGTCATACCTAAAATGATGGGACGTCAACTTCCTAGAAATATATTTTTGTTACGGCGCTAATTTTACTTTATAGCTTAATTTAAAAACTGCAGCCCTTTGAGAGTTCGCAATTTTTCTAACATACAGTAGACGTCCGGTAATTCGAATACCGCTTAATTCAAACTTTGCGATATTTCGAACAAATTGCCAAGTCCCTTAAATTTGGTTTAATAAAGTCTTATATTTTGAGCTGCTTAATTGGAACTCCGTTAATTCGAACATTTCGCTAATTCGAACAATTTTTTAGTCCCAAGGCTGCATTATGCTCGTTAATTCGAAATTTTGTGTATCAAATATTAAAATCTTATGGGAAAATAGAAAAAATTGCATTGCATCAATGGTGATAAAATTTCTTTCAATTTATCAATTAAATTGGCATTTCCAATAAAAGTTTACAAGGAATTTGGAGGCCTTGCCCATCGCCTAGGTTTACTCTTTTCCTTAAAGTTTTTTTAAAGTTGTAATATAAAGTTATATTAGCATAAAACCTTTAAACGTTTATTAAAATTCTTGTTTTTTCTGAACTTCCGATAATTCAAACAAATAAATAACAAATTCGGACGTCTACTGTATTTAGTGGTTTTATAGTCTAAAAAGTGATATATATACTTACCTAATCATGTAAGAGTTTTTACTTACGAAAAGCTTCGTTTTTTTATTTGTACATTTTTAGATGTTCATAGGAGGATAAAATTCTATCCTTCTAAGGTATTCTTATTCTAATAATGTCCTGCTATGAATTTCTGCGCATATCGAATTTTGATTTGATTCCATGAAGGTATGCATGTATTATTTTTATAAGCAACTCCACTATTGTCCTTGAACTTTAGGTTGATAAAAAAAGTGGTGTAATTTGAGAGATAACAAAAACTTTGCTAAAAATATGTCTAAAACCCAGTTCGAAAAATAAGATAAAAGAGATTTCCTACAAATGCGTATAAACAAGGGTCTCGGAGACACTGAAAGAACAACATTTCGTTATACCAAGAAATCATTGGTTGCTAAGCGGTCGTGCAAATTTTATAGCAGTTACTTATAAAATATACGTCTGAGGAAGAAAATTAACCTAATAAAGGCTTACAGTAAAAAAAAAGAATCAAGATGCAAGTGATAACATTTATGTTATGTTATGCAAGAGTAGAATTGAAGACGTTTTTGAGCAGCATGAAACATATGATAACAGTAATCTAATAAAAACACGATAATAATACGACACACTATTAAAAACAAGGTTGTCACTAACAGAAAAAGCTGCAAAAACCAATATATCAAACAAATGATCACATAAATGCTTTGACAGAACACAGGGTGAATGTGTGGTCGACAAGTACGGTGCATTAAACCGCATGCAAAAAAGAGATAAGTTAGAATGCAAGAACTACCATTTTACTGGAAAAAAATACAATACGCCTTCTCGTTTACGTTTGGCGAACAATAGGCGTAGAGATGGTGCGGAGATTGATACCTGAAAAATGCTTTAGCGTCTCTCCTTCTTAAAAATGACTTAATCGAATTTATTGAATGTTTGGAAGTTTGCACTTGTTACGCTTTCGATTGTGTAAAAGCTGTTTATATAATGCAGCAAGTATTTTTAAAGAATCCTTCCGTATATTCCGCAATAACAAACTATTATTTATTAGAATCCCTATTATGGATTTATAGGAATAACATCAAATAAGAAACCTGCACACAGGAACAGCCCTGCTGCCATGCCTAAATACCCTAATGTTGTGATATGTCAATGTTTAGGCTATTGGAAGATTAAAATGACACTTAAGATTCGAAGATAACAAGTCACTCTGTGGATTTTTTTACTGTAGGTTCACTGCAGGATAAAGACGTTACTACCAAAGAAATAATTACCTGGCTATTTTACTACGAAGCTTGTATTGTCTAAAAATATGATCTCAGAATCTGATAATTCGAGCTTGTTTTCAGAATGTCTGCGTAAACGAATGAAAGAGACCAGAAATAGATAATAAAAAGCTTCAGTAAAGGAGTAAAGAATGTTTTATGCTTGTCTTTTAAGATGATTGACCAAAAAATTAAAAGGAATTATTTTAACGCGTAAGAAATACAGTTGACTCCCTCTAACTCGGATCTCTATAGTTTAAATATTTCTATAATTCGAAAGAGTGCTCAGTCACCGTCAATTTTCCTTTAGAAACTCTTATAAAAAACTTTCTACAATTCGAATTTCTTTAATTCGAAACTTTCTCTAATTCAAACAGTTTTTCAGTCCCTTCGAAACGATTCTCTTCCTAACTCGAATTTTAGAGTGTCGTTTGGTGTCGACCTGAGAAAAGCACTTGTCAACGCAACTCATACTGTCGAAAGAGATCTTCTCTCCAATGTAAATTAATCAAATATCAACGGGTTTTCAAATAAAGTTTCTCTTTTGTGTGAACTATGAAAATAAAGATTGAATGAAACTTGAATTATGTTTTCTTGATTTTAAAATTAACGTAATTTCTCTCTGCAGTTCGAATTTTCACTCTCTGAAGCTAAAAGTTCGAATTATAGAGACATCTATAATTCGGATCTCTGTGTAATTCAAACAAAAATTATTCCCCCTGGCAATTCGAATTAGGGAGAGTCAACTGTAGTATTATTTGCTAATTCGCTTTGCTCAACCGAAAATAACCTTATTTATTTTCAAACTCCATGCGGGACAATAATAACCATATAATATCCAAGCTGTAAATACGTAAATACATAAGTGTAAAAATGCAAATGTAAAGCATAGATGACTTAATTGTCCTTATCAATATGTCCAATGGCTTCTCTACTAAGATCAGGCTTCAAAATATTGAATTTTAACCTATCCTCCCCTTTAGCAATATGCCTCCGTGGCTTCTCTACTAATCTACAACTTTGACTTATGCTAGCTAACAGTTAGCATTATTTTGATCTCAATATCACGTCTTTATTACACTTTTTCAAGATCGTTACAATTTTTTATTCGCCTTTTTTCTACTGATTTAAGTTTTTACTTAGAGATTTGCCTTTTTTAGGATAAAAATCTTTCCGATAACTCGTAATCAAACGAGGTTGGTTTCATTCACCTTTTTTCCGGAAAGAACCCATAGAAACGGCGTATTTCTAAGTTTAAAAGGCAATACCCTTTTCATTTTTTAGAACATTTTTAAGGGGTGGGGAGGCGGCCCTTCTCTTTAACTTGTTACAGCTCTGATGGTTAATCAACTTAGGAGAATTTATAACCCGTGCAACAACTCCCACAGTTGTTGCACGTGTTATAAATCTTAAGACGGTAACGGCACACAAATATTACATAAAAATAAATACAACTAATGAAGTTTTTTTTGGAATATTAATTACTTACGGACTGTCTTGTTGCTTTGCAATAATTGCGTTGCTTTCATGTATTTTGAAATTGTCTCTTTTGTCTAAATTGAAAAAAATAAAAAATAAGGACAACCCAGCTAATAAAGAGAATACCCCCTAAAACAAAATTGCCGTTCTCTCTTCGACTTGAAACGTACCATTTTGAGGTTGTGGGTAGAACGCCAAATATTTTAAAAAAATAAAATGTCATATGAAAGTACCATTGAAAGAGCCCGTGGAAATAACAAATATAAGTTTTTTTTCTAAATTTTGTGTGTTCAACAGCTAGTTGTGACATCAGCCATATTTGTTTTTAATTTATTTTTGGGTCGCCGCTTGTCGTTCAATTCGTCGTCATTATTTTTACGCGCATTTCGTAGTATATGGACTTTATAAGAAAATGAAGAGGAAATATAGATATCTTCTCTTCAAAATATCTAAAATTCATTTCAAAGTCAAAATTTGTTATTTACAACATAGCATTTAAACAAAAATACCTGTTTTGACATTTTCTAAATTAACTTTGATGTATTTGTCTCCTAAAGAAATAAAATTGAAATAGTGGCCAGCGTAATAAATTGAATATGCAAGGAAACGTTTTTGCGTTTGTATTGACTTTTGTATTAATAGAATTAAAACAGACATACTGACAGGTCTTGTATGTTCGTGAAAGAATCCAAGAGCGTGCATTATTTCATGTATTACAGTTCCTTTGAAGCCACATCCAGAACCAATACTTATGTCTTGTTTTCCACCAACACGTCCAACGTGGGACCAGCATCTAAGATTTTGCGGGGAAACTATACAGGTACAATAATACACGGGCGTAGATGTTGATTTTTTGTTTGTTTTGTTTATTTGCTAAATTTTTACTACGTTACAAATTATGCGACAAGGCTAAAGAAGGTTTTAGCGCGATTCACCGATAGAAATATTGAGCGGGCACGAAACAAATTCTACGTACTTCTTGCCATCTTTAACAAAATTAAGATAATCTTTGTCTTCAGCTCCAGGCGTCACAAATTTTAAGCAAGTATAATCTTCTAAATCCTTTATGGCGTTCATCACAACCGCTTTCTTCGAAGCCGCTATTTATGTTAAAAAAAGAGAAAACTTTTGTCAGTAAGCTTTTGCGATGGAAAGTTTCGCGAGTTCGAAAAATTATTTCAATAAATAGCCGACTTACTCATCGAACCATCAAACATATACGGAATTCTCTTATCCCATTTCGTATTTGCTGTTCCTGCTCGCTTGGAGGCGCTTCCTGACCTCACAGCTTTAACAAAATCATCATTTCGAATATCGCCTTCGACGAAGTTGTTCGGTTCGATGTCTTGTGCTTCAAAACGAATCAAATGTAACTCACACACGACGAGGAAAATATTAAGAAGAGAAAAAGCTACGTTAAGATAAAAAAATAAAAAAAATAAAAAAAGGCTATGTATGTACCTGCAAGTTCACGATTCAATATTTTCCACAACAAGGGTTGCAATTTTGGTACATATTTATCTAAAATTTTGCATTTGTTTAATTAGTGGATCTATAGTTGCCCAAATGCTTTAAACCTTAACTATCCAATGAGGTAAGAACAACTTTTTGTATATGATGTGCTGCATACCGACTAAACAAAACTAGTAAAAATAATAACTATTACTTACTGTTGGCAGTTCCCATAACGTTTTGTGATAATTTTTCTGCATTGCCTGCCCCAGTTACCTTATTAGCTAGTTTCTTTATGCCAGATAAAAATGCTTGATTTCGCTCCACAATGCAGCAGATGGTTACAAATAAACCAATTAGAAGCTTCATGCTTCTTGTTAGACTGCTTTACCGAAGAATGCAGTTTTTGATGACTAGTTTTCTTTTTACTGTAAGAAACAAACCACACGCTTTTTTATTTGGAATATTCATGTTTATTCTTATTGATCAAATCTACACCTTCTGAATTCTGTAACTGAAATTAAGCTTAAATTGATATTAAGGATTTTGCTTGCCAGTTGTCTAAAATTTATATTCTCGTGTTGTTTGCAAAACTGGGTCAAATGCAAAAAACAATCTTTATAGATAAAAATGAGTAAATTAAAAACAGGCCCGCCTTACCTTACTTCAAACGGCTTTAAAATTCGCCGGTTTTTCTTGTCAGTTCGTCTAACTAAAGCCTGCAACTGGCGACTGTTTGAAAAAGTTAATTTTTACTTTTACTACCGATTTTCACGTTAAAAAAACACAAGAAACAGAGAAAAACCAGTTTGTGGATTTTATAATTCAGTCATGTTAATCAATACAAAAACATTACCTGATTACAGCAGTAAGTAAAAGTACTGAGTAAAAAAAATTCATGTAATCCTAAACAAATATATGTCAAAAAAATTGCTACAGCAGAAAAAAAATAGAAGTGCAAATGTACAACCAATAAGCAACTTAAAAAACAAACAACTTTTTTCACATATTTGTACATCTTATTTAAATATTTTCTTCCTTTTCTTCTTCCGTTCTCCAGCTATTGCTGGTTATTCCAGCTAGCGCTGTTACCTACGAGAAAAAAAATCTTGTTTGTGCGCATGCTGTTAGTCGATGAAATTAAAAGCCGAATATGAGTTAAAGTAAACGACAATTTTGCGTTCTAACAGCGATACGCCATGCTAATCACACTCAATAGCAATTTCATTTCTTTTTATTTAAAATCATGCTGAATCTGAAAACAGAGGAACGACAGTTTAACTACTGAATTCGTTTTCTCACGTATGTGCAAATTCAATTAAATATCCACATCAATATTCTTCTTCTAATAATCATCAATATTCTTCTTCTTCTTCTTCTTCTTCTTCTTCTTCTTCTTCTTCTTCTTCTTCTTCTTCTTCTTCTTCTTCTTCTTCTTCTTCTTCTTCTTCTTCTTCTTCTTCTTCTTCTTCTTCTTCTTCTTCTTCTTCTTCTTCTTCTTCTTCTTCTTCTTCTTCTTCTTCTTCTTCTTCTTCTTCTTATTCTTCTTCTTCTTCTTCTTCTTCTTCTTCTTCTTCTTCTTCTTCTTCTTCTTCTGAGACTTAGAAAATTCAAGAATACCGGTTGGCGGGAGGATCCACAAGTTTGTTTTATAGCAGCAGCTCCACGTATGGCTATTTGCCTTTTAATTACCCTCCCCTTTTTCGCGACGGTATCTGATAGAATATTTTGCTGGTACTCAATTTTGCGAATAATCAAAATTTAGCAAATGTGCAAAAATCAATTTACGCGAAAATTAGAACCAAAAAAATATTTCACCAAACATACAAAGCATACCCGTTCGTTAACTTTTTTAAAATATATGTCGAAACTTTTAAATACTGCTTATAATGCACATCTCTGTTCCTTTTTCCCACCTCTTTTTTGCTTGAGTCTAAAAAAGTCAGTAGCTTTTTGCGAATATTGACACATTTATGTAGTTTGACATGAAAAAGCACCTAAAATGAAACAATTCGAGGCCATTTTAAAGGATCTGAAATCCAAATCACTTCTCGGCGTCTAACCATACGGGGGCACCGTTTTCTGTTCACTTTAAAACAATGTCGTCGGCTCTGACCTCCATGGCAAGTAAACATCATAGAATACGGATATCTCTACTTTTATAAAATCTTTATTTTAGCCGCGACAGTCAACGTTCTTAACCTCATTTTATTTATTAAATTAACGCAAGTCGTCTGAATTTTGTAACTACGTCGTTCTCTATCCTATATATTCATTTCAAATAAGTTGGAAAAAAGAAGGTTTTTATATCATTTTATTAAACCTATATTCCACTATAAAAATCGGGCATTTTGGTTTCTTGATAGGTTTGTTAATGCGGCAAAAAGGCCACACCTGGCGCACCTTGAAAGTAGTTGTACCGGCTCCACGGCTGTTTCAGAGCGGAAACTAAGACTGCGCATGCGTCAATAATTACGGCCACGTTGAGGCGCAAGATGGCGGGCGCAAATAAAAACAATCATGATAAATAAGTAACTAACTTTTTGAAATCGCTTTTGCATGATAGAATCTATTTCAGTGGATTTAATTTAGTTTTTTAAAGCATTTCAACACGCTGGAAGCTAAATCTTTCTTTTACCTTTGCGACAAGCATGCTGTTGGAGTAATACTGTGGCAGTTTTGAAGGCATACTTTTTTTTGTTAAAATTAACATGGCAACTTGTTCCAACTAATTTTTGGTTTTGTGGACGTTGCGAAGTTATGTGGCTGGTGTATTATATATTTTTGGAAAGCTGAAAGGCTCATCTACAAGGTAAGAAAAACGAAAAAACTGTATCAGTACTTCTGAAAGAATGCTAGAGCGCTGAATTCTGGCAATAAAAGTTAGTGTAAAACCTGAAAATTTTAACTCCCTCTTTGACATAATCTACTGTATGATTTATTGTAGGCATTAAAACTGTTGTAGTTTACTAAGCTAATATTTCACAGAATAACAACACTAAACAACATTCTATATAAACAATTCTGTAACTCTAAATAAGGTTTCTGCGTCTCATACACTACTAACGTAAGCTCGACAAAAAGTCAAATAAAAATGAACTATGCATGTAGTAAGCTAATTAACTGTTCAATTCTTTTTCTTTCTAGACCAGCTGATCCACCTTTGAAATAATGCAAAGACTAAAGGAGCTTGCAAAGTAATGCTAATATGCAGTTAAAGATATAACTAGCTATCTAAGCTGTAAGTCTAAAAGTTATTCTTCACGTGCAATTTTTCTTTTTTTAATTTTTGGTTTTAATTGGCTCGATTCAGGATTTACATTAACAAAATGTTGCTTTAATGTATTTCGTAACCGCTCGACTGGGTTTTTGATGCAGCTGTACCTGCTCGACATCCTGTTGATTTCATGATGCAAGCTTTCTCCACCTTAAAAATGTTATAATTTGACATTTAAGCTAGCTAGCTACACATTTTCTGAAAAATAACACATTTTGGTAAAAAACACAAATTTTGGTGTTACCAGGTTACAAATTTAAGTGGCTGTTTACCTTGTTCGCCATAAAACCCAAATCCAACATTCCATTTTGCTATGAACTCAGTGACATGATCTTCAAGCATATGCAGTTTTGGTGAAATATTAACTTTTGGCCAGTTAGTTCGCAGATGCATCATGAATTTATTAATTGAAATTTCTAGAATTATGTACTATATGTATATTATTCTTTCTTTTTGTTTTGTTTTTGGCACATGAAATTTTAAAAAAAACTTATTTATTATTAAAAAAAGGAACAAGTTTCTCACCTAAAGCCAGTATTTCCTCACATGACAGATATTTTGCCGAATTGTAAATGTTATGAACTTCTGCAAAGTAAGTAAATAACATGTCGTACTTATCCATTTCTAAATTCACACTGTGAATAAGCTGGTCATCATGCTTTTGTGCTGCAACAATCTCTTTAATGCTGGATGTTAAATTTTGGATGTTTTCTTTCTATAAGAGCAAGATTGTTTTTTTAATTTTCTTTAAATATGTTATTTTTAAATTGCTACATTATTGTTAGTATTAACAAACCTTTAGCAATTTATGTACATGGTTGCCGATAAAACTTTGGCCATGGTAGGCCTGACGTTCAACACCCATTTTTTGCAGCGTTTTATCTATTGAAGAAGCACAAGGACCAACACCTAAAATAAGATGAACAAACTATTAAACATAGCTTTAGATTGGAGAGAATATAAGGCTTGCATCATAAGATCAGAATGAAAATTATAATTTTGGAAAGTTTTTTTTCGGGAATTAAATTTCTTGGAATTTCCAGACAAAAAAACATTTGCGAATATCACAAAAAATTACTTAGGTAATAAAAATGATCATACCCACTAAAATTCTTTTGTTGTTTCCCAAGGTTGAGATTTCTAATTCTAATTCTGTGATTTTCTTCTCAGTTTTTATTATACTTTTCTCGTACGTCAGTATATTTCGTTGTAAGCCACCAGATATTACAAGCCAGTTTAACTGATCTTGCTGGTTTGCTAATTTGGCTTTTTCATCTTCCAGCTTTTGCTGCAAGTCATTTGTTTCTTTAAGGACTTCGATGTAGTCACCATAATCTGAATCCAGTTCATTGTCTTCTGTTGCCAACAGCAGAGCTATTTTTACATCATAGTCTTGGCAAGAAGACTCAAACATTTTAAACATCTTTTGATATACACCCAAGGAAATATGAAGACCAGGAATACAGACCTAAAATTAGGTGTTTATATAGATTTTATTTTGGGATTATTAAATCAACTTGCAGTGGAAAAGCATAAAAATATGATGTATACTTGATCAATAGGTATGTCAAAAAATATGTTGTCAATGACATTATAAAATTCTTTCGCATTTTTAGGGCTCCCACCACTTTCACGGAAATCTGCTAAATTTTCTTCAAGTGTCGCCAGTGACCTTTTCTTAAATTTCTTGCGAGTAAACACTGGGATGTTCATTAGTTTTGAGGTAATGTTGCAAAACAAACAGCTGTGACGCCCTAAACACAAATGTTAAAGTATACATATTTTATTAGAAACTTTTAAAAATAAACCATTTTTAACTATGCATTTCCCATATCTGCGTAGTAAAAACCCATTGTTAAACTACAGGAACTTTATGAAGTTGCAAAAAAAGTTCTGTAAAAATTAATTAATTTTGATTATCAACTAGCAACTTGCCCCAGATCTTAAGTAATTAATATTTACCATTTGCACCAGTTATACCATACATTGCACACAGAAATTCGTAGTCGCCATACATAAATACACGGAATATCGACTCTTTATATTTGACTTGTTGCAGCATTTTTATTTGTGGTCAAAAATTAATTAATTTTGATTATCAACTAGCAACTTGCCCCAGATCTTAAGTAATTAATATTTACCATTTGCACCAGTTATACCATACATTGCACACAGAAATTCGTAGTCGCCATACATAAATACACGGAATATCGACTCTTTATATTTGACTTGTTGCAGCATTTTTATTTGTGGTCGAAACCGTTCAAGGCAGACTCTTAAGTTTGTTCTTGTGTCTTTCCCTAATTTAAAAAAAAAATATAAAAAATGTTTTGATTTCTACTTTAGATCACTTAGATCATTTCTACTTTAGATCACAATTAGACATCACATGCATAGAATTTTGGAAATTCCAGTTTTAATTTTTTTTTTTTCATATTTGTAATATATTGCATTAATGTTTGTTACCTTCAAAAATGCTAAACATTATTGTGTTTTCCTTCTTGTTTGGGTTTAGAACATTGCCTATTTGATATGCCATTTTAAAACTATTTCCTCCATGGTCTCCACCAATTTTAACATGGATCTCATTGTCAGGAATGAAACTATGTTTTACAAGTAAATTGTGACATTCTAGCTTTTTGAGTTGATACAGAATGTGGCCAACTACATTATACAGATACCCCCAGGGCCTAGGTATAACGGATACCCTGTTTCCAACTGATAATTTGGTGAGAGGAGCCAGCTCAACTCTCAGTCCTTGGCCTACCCATTCAGCAGCGACACTTCTTGCTTTTTTTTCTGATTCAATTTTTATGTTGAATGTTTTCAACCAACGTGATATTTCACGTAGTTGATTCCATGGCATGTTTAAATTTGATTTCATTGCTGTGATGTGATTGGCTGGAATAATGACTTCTGTACCCAAATTTTTAATGATAGTATTTCTGTCACTTTCTTCCATAGACTTTAGCAGTGCTGTGGTCTGTTTTGTGACAGATTGGGTTTCTTCACCAGACATCAGATGGATTAACTCCTTGGCTGTATTTGCTCTTTTCCGCACATTCCTTTCACATGTTTCATCAGAAGACTTGCGAGGAATTCTAATGGGTGTTATTGTCAATGGCTAAAATATGGAACATATGTTATTAATTTGTTTTATGTAAAATGTAATATTACTATTAAAATTATCATATTGTTACAGACAATTATGTGTACATTATTTTTAATATAACATAGCATAGTTTTGTATTTTTGTATAAAGTAGTTATACACATTTTTTATATAAGATCACTTAACGATGTAGACGCCTTAGCATTTAGGGTGGGCACATCAAAATTTTAGTAAATCTCCTAATATATAGAATGGTTTTTATTGACCCCCAAAACTTCCTATATTCTGTGACCCCTCTAGCCACTTACTTATATTTATTATTATTTTTAATTATTTACTCTGAACATTTTAAAATTTGTCTTGTTCTTATTATGGCTTGTTTTTTGTATAAAAAATGTGTATAAGAAACATTTCACTGGAATTGTAAAAAAATGATAACCTAGGTATGCACATATATAGACATATACAAAAGCAACTTATTTTCAGTTTTGATTTCAGCCTTAAAATTGCTAAGATCAAAATTTTTTGCTTTATCAGCCGTTTGAAAATCAGTTGCTTGTTAAAAAAAGTCAATGTCAAATCACTTTTACTGAGTCCACTCCATACATAAGTAATCTTACTTGTGAACTTCCACTGGGCAATTGGACAGTTTTATTCGGCAAGTTTGACTGCTGCATTTTTATTCCAACCACATGAGCAATGCATTCTTCTACCTTTTTCGGTACAGGCTTGGAAGGGCTCAACTGCATCATCTCTAGTGTTGTAAATGACAATGCTGGAGAGCATGTGTGCGATTGTGCAGACAGCAGTTTAAATGAACAACCACATGTTCCCTTGACAACTCGTGTGTTTAAAATCCTGGAAATGCACAAACCAGGCGAGACATCCCCGGGTGTTGTTGGGATGCTGCAGGTGGGACATCTATTTGAATTTTCCAACCAATTTGTTAAACACAAGGCACAAAACACGTGGTTACATTGGTTTATCATTAATGGCCTTTTTAAAATATTGCTACACAAAGCACAAATCAGATGTTCCCAGTTGCCTTCACTGATATTTATGTCTGAGAGAACGTTTCCACTATAGTCAAAAAGTTCAGAGGTTTTTCTGTAAATTTTATTAAGTTCTAGGGGTGTCCAAGTTTTTTCTGCGGAATCCACAGCTTTGTGTGTTGGGTTACCACCGCCCCTTCTTTTCATAGGTTTGCCACCTCTCTTTTTTTGTGCACTTAATATGCATGTTTTGCACTCGGTGTCTTTATGTGTATACCATTTAACAGGCACAATAGCGGTAGCTGAGTCACGTTTTAGGACATTACTTATTGTAGCAAAGCACGAGTGACAGAATTTTTTTGGGTGAATGCCTGCCCGATCAGAATAAAAATCAGCTCTGAAAATACTGTCCAAGTTCTTTATGTGCTCTTGGACAATATGTGATCGTCCAGGCAGAGTGTTTCCACATATTCGACACAGCTTGTTCAACCGAGCTAGGTGTAAATCCCCAGTAGCCATCTTGAACTTTAACAAAAATTTTGAAAAAAAAGTACCTAATGTTTGATACAATATCAATTCGTAATGTACTGATACACCTACAGTTCTTTTTTTATTCGTATCTCGTAACTATCTTGGAATGATTTTTATAAAAATTATCTGTGGGATAACTTCGTATCTGAAAATATTTTGCTTTAAGTTGGCATGGTGTCCACAGTCTTCAAAATGGAGGTTGAAAGTTTTTGTTTTGTTTTAGCTAGGCAACAAGCGAATAGCTTTGTATTTGAATTAATCTTATTGGTATAGGACTATATTTTATTTAAACCACTTAGTTTCCAGTCCTTAAGTTGGTTTATGTGATTAAAATGCCTATTAAACCTGGTGCTAGCTACCCTAAAATTTGTTTACTTTTAAGCGCAACTCGCCCCAGTCCTTATTTTAAATTTTTTTTTGACATGCGCAGTCTGAGTTTCCGAAATCTCGCTAGCTGAAACAGCCGTGGCTCAGGGGTGGAAGAGAGCCCGGGGACAAAGACGCTGTTAACGAGCTTGCATGAATTAACTGTTACTTTGGCGCCTGTTAAAACCGAAGAGAGTTTGGCTCACCATTATGGCCGCTTTCTGTATTGTTGATCCTTGGTATGTTCCGTTTAGAAAGACGGATGTTGTCTTTCTTGGTTCTTCTTAAAGTCTTCTTGTGTGTAGCACGCTGTTCTTTTTGTAGTAGTTGTTCTTGTATGAAATCGATCCAAATCAACAGGAATCACTAACACTATAAAGTGGTGGGTAGCTAAGGGCTTGAAATCTGACGTGAGTCTTTTTAGACTCCTGTCAACTATGGAGATACGATGCCCATGCTCTCTAAGGTCGCAATCACAAATCATTTTGGTTAGGGTGCTTTTGACCTGTCAATTAAGGATTGGGTGGTGGATAGCATTTATGAAATATACAGGATTTTGGAATTAGGATCTTTAATTTTCTAACATAGGGGGCCAAGCTGGAATTTGAACCTTCCATACTCGTGCCAAAGCAAAAAGAAGTGCTAAAAGAAGAGGCTATTTTGAGAAGTTTATTATCTTGGCATGTTTTTGTTTACATTTGGGCACTATTATTAAATCCTGGAGCTCACCTTTAATTGTGTACAAAATTTTTAATAATAATAATATCAGAAAAGAGATTAGCTATAATACTAATTATTGAGAACCACTTTGGTTTCTTTGCATCCAATAGAAGTTTACTGAAAGTAACAATCACACACGCGCATGGTAAGGGATGCCAGGAACCTCAGAAGCAATATTTTTTGTTTATTTCATTTTATTCTGCACAACATTTACCCCATACTAGATCTTACACTGATGATTTTTGCCTCTACATGTGTCATATAGTGGAATTGTATATATAGACTTAGTGGAAGACCATAGTAGACTTCTGAATTTTTCCAATTATTAAAGTAAAGGGCACAATAAATGTCCGGCTGGTCAATCTCATCATCCCCAGTGCTGTTTTCACTTTTTGATATTGGGACTGCGTGCAAGAAAAAGTAGATTGTGCCAATATCCAAATTGCAAATATATATTTTTAATCAAAACTTCAAGCTCTTCATGTTTGATGCAACGGGTTGACAAATTTCTAAATTTTTTGTGTGCTGACATCTTTAAAGTAGCGGTATGGTAAATAATTACTTTTTTTACATTTTTTTAAGGGACATCTTACTTTTAAAACTGCTCTTTCCAATGAACTAAATTATATTCCAAAATGTTTCCTTAAAATTGAAGGATTTAGTGTTACAAAATCTTCCACTCCATATGTCTTTGTTCTGGTGATCAAATATTTCTGTGCACGAATGATTCACCTTTACTAAAAATAATTTGACCTTCAGCTTTGAGAACTGTTTCTGTTTACGCAATAATTATGCATAAGGTGTGAGATACGCGAGACAAAAAGTACTGAAAAAAAGTTGGAATATAACTAATGAATAATTAAATATTCTCTTTTCAATTTCTTGTAAACAATCACAGGTTGATAGAAAAAACTTTGTTAACGAATATCTCTAAATAATTTTTTTATAAAATTTTTGGTTGCCTACTCTTCTTATAAGAGATCTGTCTCAAAAATACATTAGATGACGTCATGAAACTTTCGTTTTCGGCTTCACTAGTGTTTGATCTCTACTCGCGTGTCTTATTTTAATTTTTGGTCAGCGGATTTGGATGCAGAAGTGATTGAAAGAAAAAGGAAAAAATGAAGTGTTATTTTAAGATCTTATAGATGATTTACGGCATATTTTTAAAACGATTAAAGTTGAGAAAAAATGAGACACACAATGTAAATTCAGGCTATGCAGAACATGTGGACATATTTTTTAAGGCTTTCGACTATATTTTTTTTCTGTTACAACATTTTAATATTTTTTTAGTAATATTGTAGAACAAACTTCTGTTAACAAGTACATATATACTTTTGTAATGTTTTTTTTAAATGGAAAGTTGAAACAAAATGCTTTATACAGAGAATGTGTAATTACCATACTACTAAAAATTCCTAAAACATAACTTTGTGATTGTTTTTATGCCTAATTGGATTTTCCATAAACTTATTCACAAGTATATATATAATATACAGTAAGTTTGTGACAGGCATAGCTGATGTATTTATTTTTGTTCAAGTCACTAAAAAATGCATGTCTCAAAATGTTAATTGACAAATATATGTGTCATGATGTCAATAAAGCTATTTTAATGTCAATAACCTAAGATGTGCATATTTTACATGGCTAACCTAAATTATATTAATAAAGGTATACCACAATGCTCTATTAACTTTGAGGCCAAAAACAAGGTGGTGACACCAGTTGCTTTTTACCAAGCAGGTAACTAGGCACCACCCAGAACCAAAATGGAACCAATTTCCTAAAGCTGGGTCCACCCACCTGTTTTAGAACAGACAGATGACCTCCTTTAAACCTTAATATCCATTTGTCAAAAGCACATGATCTTTCAAGCTCAACACAATGTAGGCACATCATTTTGATCAGTTTTTCAATATGTACACAACACGGAATGTTAAACAATTTGTAAAAAATTCTTTGTGTATATAAATTCAAATGACAGATTTTTCAAATTTTTTTCTGTCTAATTGGATTTGTTTGCTGGTCTATCAACTAGTTGAAACTAACAGTCATGTTTTCTTATGTATAGTCCTTTTTTGCCAGTCTGGGGATAAGTGCACTTACTGGTAACTTTGTAAACATTCGCAACTGACCTACTGTTACTACCAAAAGTCTTGTTTCTTCACACGGACTGAAACAGACACTTTTCCTTTGTTGGGAATTTATCAGATTTTTTCAATTCCTGTCAAAGTATTAGTCTGTGTCAGCAATATTTTGGTGCTTACAGACCTGTTCCCCAATAGCCCACTAACCAACTAAGATATTTCTGAGGCCAAAATTTTTAGACAGAGTATTTGACATTTCTTAGCTTATTTTTCTGATAAATCTCGGCTGTTTGAAGCTAATAAAATTGCCAAAAATTTATTGACAAGATGTTAAGGCAAAGGATTTTTGAAAAAAAATAATTTAAAGAAAGCAATTTCTGAACACTGGAGAGTTATTTTGTTAAAAGTTATTAAATTTTTTTATCTGTATATATATTTAGTTTTGACATACATGTTAGTATCATAAAAAAGCTTTTAAGATGTATATATGTTTTCCTCATCCAGGTAACGACGGTCAAGTGAATTTTGTCCAGACAGGTAAACAATGCTGAATACTTTTATTTACATTTTCATTTTTTGTATAATTAATTTGATGTATATTATGTTGTTCAGGTATAATAAAGTTTTTACTTCAACTTCATAATTTATGCATTATACTTTTTTTGCTTCTTCCTTACTGTGAAAAAAAAAATAATAAAAAGTGTAAATGCACAGGCTTTGAAGAAATCATTTTGTTAATAAATTGTACCCATTTTCTTTAAAAACTCTTAAAATGCCTAATTTCGGAAACTCAAGAAGTACAGCTAATGCCAAACTATGTTTATGCTATGTAATTGCTATAAATTGGCCTGAGAACATCCCATAAGAACTTTCAAGTTAATAATCCTCTTTGTACTTAATGGACCTGGGATGCTTAATGTTATGTCAACCCCTTGCCTTATGTGTGAGAGAATTTATACTTTTATACTTTTATATAATTATAATATAAAAATATATATAAAAAAATTTTGAATTAATAAATTGACTTTCTTGATTTTACTATATCTATATGTATAAAATTTATGATATATTTACATTGCTATTTTTTCAGTCTGCAAATTTTACATGATACTTTTAAACAAATTACATGTCCTTATTTTTAGGGTAGCCGTTATGTTTGGGAGAAAACTTGTCGTTTAGGTGGTTATTCCTTTATAAACAGGGACTGAATTTTCTTTCACTTTAAAGCTGACATTTTGTGTATTTTTATGTGATTTAGCTTTTTAATTTTGCTGACTGTGATACATTCAGACTACATTTCATGCAGTGGCTTAACGTCACACCAAACCCTAACACCGCCTTAACATCACACCTAAATAAATCTATGCTGCACAAAACTTCACCTCCTGTCCTGCGAAAAAACACTTTAACACTCTGTAAGTATATAAACAAGATACTTTTAAATTTCCTTTGAACATTAAGCTACAATAACAACAGGCAAATATTTTATTTTTCACAAAAATCCAGAAAATAGCATAAACGTTCCTGTGTCTTTTTTGCACTAAAGCTTCAACACCATTTGCTTTACTTGAATTTGAGAAATTGATGAAATAGCAAAACACAACAGTCTGCCCCAGACCAACCCCTTGCTACATGGTAGCATTTAAAAAAAATTAAGTAAAATTAGTCACAAATAAATCTTCTTTACAATGTTTTTAAACCAATCAGGTTTGTTTTTAAACCTGATATTTTTTTCAAAATCACAAACTTTATTATGAAGACAATAAAGTCACAGCCGCTGATGACCAGAACTTCAAATAAATGATATTATCCTTATCTTTTATAAGAGCTTTTTAATTTATTTATCCTTTTAATCAGAAAAATGATGTTGAGCTAAATTTTTTTTATTACTTTATTTGATTTTAGTATTTTTCTGCTCTATAAACATGTGTCTTTTTAAATTAGTAATCCTTCTACAGCTTTCAGCTTACAAGAACTGGCAAGAGTTTTGTAATCAAACAAACTTTTATTGTTGTTGTTGTTAAATATTTATTTTTTCACACCTTCTGTCCACATATTACAAAATACTGCAACAGAAGGATCCTATCATGTTCAACATGTGTCATTGTTAAGCATACCTGTATGAATAATTTTAATAAAATATGTATGTGGTTTTCAGAGTTTTAGAGTTTAACTTTTTATTGTCTAAATCATTTAAATTATGTTTCAAACATAGTTCAAATGAAAAAATTAATTTTATAGATTAAAAATAAGTAATACAAAATGACAGATTTAGATAGCAAGCTAAGAGGGGAAGAGAATATTAACTATGTATCAGATTCAGATGAGGAAGAATGCAGTCGGGGCAGAGACTTAGATGATGAAAGTTCAACAGCGAAAGTCGATGTTCCTGCAGAAATAAATGACCTGCCACAATTTGATACGTCTGGACCAAAGACTGGACCCAAAGGTGTTTTAGAAGATTATCGGAGATATCAGGAATTAAAAAAGTTACAAGATGCTGAAGAAACAAAGGAAAGAATTGCACTGCATAAAAAACATGCTTTCACTGTTGATGTGGATAAACACAAAGTTGAGGAAGAGGAAAACTTTGACGTTGATGATGATGATTTTTTGAAGAAATACCACGAGAAAAGGCTTGCTCAGTTGCAAAAGGAAATGGAAAACAAGTTGACAGAAAATGCCCCAAAGTTTGGTCAGCTGTTGGAACTAAATGGAAACAAACTAAGTGAGGCTATTGACAAAGAGGATCGCAAGGTCATTATTGTAATCCACTTATATGAAGACACAAATTCTTCGTGTAAACAAATGAATGCATGTTTAAAATGTCTTGCGAAGCAGTATCCATACATAAAATTTTGTAAAGTACGAGCTTCAACAGCCGGACTCAGTTTAAATTTTAAGATGAATGCTTTGCCAGCATTGCAAGTTTACAAAGAACGTGTCTTAATTGGCAATTTTCTAAAGATGCAGGACAAACTTGATGAAGAATTTTATGCATCTGATGTTGAAAACTTTTTGATTGATTCTGACATTCTAACAAATGGGACTAATTTCGATCAGGATTTGGTGGACAGTGATTATGAACTGGATTAAATATGAAAAAGAAGATTTATTTTTTACTAGTCAATATAAAATTATTTCTTGTAATAAAAGGTTTAAATTAGAAATATAACTTAAGTTCGCCAAAATTTTTCAATGAAAAAAAAAAAAAAAAGAAGAAAACATCTTCTTAGCTGGGAGCACTGTACGCCACTTGCCATTGATCTTTTTTATTGATTATGTTTTTGTAAAATCTATTAAGAATTAGGTCATACCAACGATGGATAAAAAATTGGATTCGCAATTTTAACTTTATTGTTCATTTAATGATTCACAAAAATGAATCCTGTAGAAGCCTTTCTCTAAAAATTATTTTTAATTCTGTGTTTTCTTACATGAGGATTTAGTTACAGATACATAATATGTATTAAATAAATATTTCCATTATTTTGATTTATTATTATTGTTGTTACTTCTGTAAATACAACTATGATATACAAAGTGAATTTAATTTATATATACTATAGAACTTATATGCATAGTATCTGTACATCAGTTGTGCTATTATTGTGACATGATTTTTAGCATTTGAATACTGTAAACTCGTGATTGCTTCAATGTTTTTCTATGCTTGATTGAATTAAGTTGCTTAAACTAACTATTTTAGGATTTTGGTAACCAATCTGTACTGAAAACGGTTTAGTTGTATTATGTAACACTTCTATATTTATCTCCTGTGAATCTATGTATAACCATTCAGGCATTTTAAATCTATATCACAGGTCTTTGTTTTTTTTATTATAGTTGCCTCCTTTAGTTTCATCGATTTGAGGTCAATGCTTCTAATACTCTATTGGGGCATACAAAAGATGAATTTCATGTTTCACTAATGTAATTAGCAGAATATTCAGAACAAAGAAAACATTATGTACTACTTTCGACATTAACATTTGTGTTGAATACAATACTTTTTAATAAGTTTCACATTTCCATGAACAAACTGTATAATTTAATGATCCAGCTAACTGTTGGCTTTATTCTACATCCAAATAATTACAATATTATTATCAGTGGGAAGTTCTGCCATAGTGTTTTATTTAACGGGCAAGTAAACACAAAAATTATAATTTAATTTTTAATAGAACTTTGCTTCATTAAAAAATGGGTATGTGGCATTGCCTACCTCTTTCAAGAATTCTGTATGAACATTGAAAAAATTTTATATCTTGCCAGACCCCCTTTTGATTTTCGAAAAGACCACAACGAGTTGAACTTATGTCACAATTTAGTGCGGAAAACTTGTTCCGGGCTGGAAGTCATGGGTGGCATTTTGTTGTTGCTTAGTACAGTGATCTCAACACATTTTACTGGCACTTTTGAGACATAATGTAAGTGGTCAAAAATTTTATTTTACAGAACTTGTTTTTCATCAAAATCAGTTGACTTTAAGAAATAAAAGTAAATAAAGATATTTTTAAATAAACAATATAATAACTTGTTTTCTGTCACTCTTTACCAGAGGTACTTTAAATAAATAAATGACATATGAGCCTGCCTTTCTGATTCAAATTTTTCACCATCAGCATTTCTTTACCAACACGAGTCTTCATTATACTATTTTGGGTTGGCATTTACCCATTTCCAGTCACCCAAAAAATTACGACTTGAATTTTTTGTTTTTATGAACAATTTACAATTTCACATCAGCAAAAACGGTGACATGAACTTTTTCTCAGTGTTTGACATCGTCAAATTACCTAAATTCGAGCTTTTTTTTCCAAGCTGGATTGTTCACATTTAAACTACTTTAATTCTAATTAAGGTTAATAAGCAAAATGCTCAGAAACCACTTTTATGATCTTATTTAATTCTTGCATGAAAGGAATATTTTCTATCGCTTTTTTTGCATCAGTACTTTTAGACCTGTTAAGAGATTTGCATTCAACCTTTATCATGTCCTTAAAATGTCTAAATTTTACTATTAGTTAAATATGACACCATAATTTATGCAGCATAATTAAATCTAAAATTCTTTAAATGTGAATATCTTGAGTACCTAAACAGCTTTTTAAAAAATTTACAAAGTTTTGTTGACCAACCATTTTTATCTCTATAATATAAGTCCAACATCATTTTATACCTTGGGTTCGCTTTAGGTTTATGCCTAAATACCTGCATTGTGGGCAATAAAGTCCCCTAAATATTTTTTTGTGTTTGTTACAGCAAAAGTTCCTACAATCCCAAGTCTAAGGTCTAAAAAATTAAGAGACAATAACAGTACATCGTCCAGGCTCAGGGAAGGCAATTGTTCTAAAATTAAATAAACACATGATTTTTTATAAGAACAGATTTATAAAAACACACACCTCAGATCCTGCCAAGAAGTAAGAACAGAATAAGAACATCTTAAGGCTCAAATTATTCTTGTCATGACTAAAAGGAATTAGACTATTATTTTCCAGTACTCTGTAAAACTAACGAATGGTTGTTTTCGTTACTTTTCTCTTGCTCGATTGTTCATGAACACATAGAGTCTCATTAGCAAAGAACATTGAAAATTCAAATTAAATTTGATAAGAAAATTCCATAATTAAAAACAAAATAAGCTATATATTTTGAAGTTGTGTTTTATTATTAAAATGTTTTACAACCAATCAGGCCAAAAAGACTAAGAACAGTCAGCAACAGGTTAGATTTTAATGAGTTTTTTAAAAAATGAGTGTAGCTTTTGGGAATATTGGCACTGAAAATGTATCTGAAAAAGACAATTTTAAGGGCTGGTTGTTGAATTGTTTTTTAATTAAGACTTTTTAACAAGCATCTTCTGTTACTAAGAATATCAGAAAAAATACCTTGAAAGTGAAATTTTCAATTTGCTTGCTTCCTTTTGTTTACCAAATGACTAATTAGAAATGTGAAATTATCCTAGATATCTTCTAGATATGTTTTTTCAAAAAAGAATGTTCTGTTTGCTACTCTGAATCTGCTAAAGTGAATTAAAATATGTTTTGTTGTTAATCTAACATTGTTAGACAAGGCTTCTTTGTATCCTTTTAGAACCTTTAAAGCACTAAAAAACAAACAAAAACAAGTGGTGAATATATATAAGACTTTGGTTCTTATGAGAAATAGTGTTTTGTAGTTTTTTTGGTATTATTGTATATAATAAAACATAGTTTCTGTTTCCTGTCAAGAAGTTATGACAACCCGAGGTGCACTAATCATATTAGAAGGTTGTGATAGAAGTGGAAAGAGCACACAATGCAAGAAGTTAGTTGACTATTTGCAGAACAATGGACAACAAGCTGAACTGTGGAGATTTCCAGGTGATACATGTTTCTACATTTATAATTGTTTTTATCCTAATTTTTTGTAATCCTATCCCTATTGGGTAAATTCACTCTAAATTTTCTTTTTGCTATAACTCAATGATGTCAAGGAATTCCAAAATGCTAAATAACCCTTGTTAGGTCTAAATAGCTGTTGTTAGGCCTAAAATGGGAACTTTCTGTTTCGTTTTTAGAACCATGGGGAAAATCAATGATGATGCCATAAGGTCAGCTGGGAATCTTTGAAGCGTAATATCTTGAGAACAAAATAAGATTTTTAAAAAATTCCAAAACACTTGATAAATAACTTTTTGTTCTTCACGACATGTAAAAATCATTTTTAGGAAGGAATCCCCTTAATAATAAAATTCATTGTATCCAAGCTGCTTATTATGATGAACATCATCAGTACATTGGCAGTTTATTTTTGAAAACAATTACTAGATGTATGATGGTTTGTCTGTATTTTTTTAAAAAAGCTAAAGGTGATTTAAAAAAACTGAACAATTTAAGATTAATTTTGATTGTGAAATCACTGTTTGACACCTACCAAGCCTATTCTTGGTACAGTTAACCTTATCTAGCAATACACCAGAACCTTTTTTGCAATTTTCAATGAACAAAGTCATTGCATTAACGTTGACAAAGTTAGGTCAATAAAATTGTAAATAGTAAAGTCATTATAAAATTTGGAAACAAATAGAAGTAGCTGATCTTTCCTGTGTTTTCCAAAAATGATCAAATTGTTCAAAGGGGGAATAACCCACCTAAAGCGAGAAGTTGATATAGGAAACAGAAGATCCTATACATTATTGTAATCCGTGTTCAAGCTCTTTACAACGATAGAAGTTTAAAAAATACTTACTCCATGCCCCACCCTAAAATTATTTTTCAGAATATAAACACCAGGGGCTCTTTTGAAGGTATATAATGTATAGGGTCTTATATTTTAACCACTGGAGGGGCTTCAATGACTCTTGCAATTAGATTTGCATATTGATCTTACATGACCTTATTTTTTTCAATGTAGAACGATCGACTGCAATTGGCCAAGTAATCAACAGTTACATTGCAAAAGAAACAGAACTGCATGATCGAGCTGTACATTTGTTATTTTCGGCTAACAGATGGGAATTAGTGTGAGTTTAAAAGTTTTTTTATGATTTTTACTTAGTGACTGACACACATCCACAAAATGTTCATTCTTGGGTGGTTATAAAGTGGTATAAATTTTTGGTTTTTTCTTTAACATGTACAAAATATTTTTTACATGCAAATTTAAAAAGTAAAATACTTGGGAATTCTTCTGTCATCTCTTCAACTGTAACTTTTAGTTCTAATTTAGTCAATTTATTTTGATAGTGTTCAAACAAAAACCTTTTAATTGTTCAAATTAAAAGCTTTTTAGGTCTAATATTTTATTTTTAGCTAACTCTATGAATTTTTTTTAGACCTTTGATAAATGAAAAACTTAAAAATGGTGTCACTCTCATTGTAGATAGATATGCGTACTCAGGTGTAGCATTTACTGCTGCTAAGGTTAGTGTTATTGTTCTTTTTTTAAAAGATTTTGTAAGCATTATATAATTTTATATTACAACAAGAAAGCACATCAAAACACAATCTCGAATTGTCATTTTTATTTTCTATTGTCATAGTTTGCATCCTGTTAAAAAATTCAAACTTACAGAAATTGCGACAATTGGAATAATGACAATTTCTATCATAACTTGAGCACGATAATGAAATGTCAATATTTTTGGACTTAACAACATAAGTTCAACATCATTTAGCACCTTAGATTCTCTTCAATGCGATATGCATTCAACCATGAGACACTGTCAGCACAAACTAATATTGCTTTCCTAAGCTAGATTGTTCTGTTCAGAGTTGGTTTTTTTAGCCAATGTTGGCTTTATCTCTCTGCATGGCACTGCTAGAGTTATAAAAGATATGAATATAACGTCTCTAATTTATATGTAATTACTTCCAGTTATAATTTACGTGATAATTCCTAAAGTGATCCTTAGGATATCATTCAAATCCTTTACAAGGAAATATGCAAAAATGATGGTAGTTTCCTCATTCACGGCCTTTTAAATTGTTAGTGATGGTCTATAACTTGGGATCTGTATGTTTAAAATAAATGTTAAACACATTGCTAACAGACACATCAATCGATTTATCACCAAATCTTTGAAAGGATTAAAATGATAGCGTGCTCACTACTCTGTAAACCACATATGCTCTTTTGACAATCCTTAAGATCTTAAAAATCTTAAAAATTTGACTATCCTTTTTCTACCATTATTTGGTTTTGTATAAAAATGTTTATAGATTAATCAATAACTGTAAATGAGATAATCTTTCCTACTTTTGTCTGCTATTTTTTGAGTGTTCACCCTGAATGAGTGAACTAAGCACTTTCTTCATATATGTATTTGTATTTTTTGCTAATCAAATAGACTGTCAGTTCCAAAATTACTTCTATATAATTGCTGTGTATAGTTCATTAAATCTTTTTTGATAACAGTATTTGTCCTAAAGAAATGATAATGCTGCATTTTAGGGTTTAGATGTGGAGTGGTGCAAATCATGTGACACAGGTTTACCACAACCAGACGCAGTATTTTACATGGACATTAGTGTAGATGAAGCAAGCAACAGGGGTGGTTTTGGTGGTGAGCGTTATGAAGTGTCTGATTTTCAAAAGAAAGTGCAGCAATTATTTTTAACCCTAAAAGATGATTCCTGGAGGGTACTTGTTTTTATCATTATTAATTATATCCGTGCAAATATAAAATGTTGTTCATTAACCTTTCTGGTTAAACAAGAATGTTCAAAGCAACTCATTTTTTTCCCATCTTGTTTGAAATTAGAATGTCTGTATTGGTATTCTCTGTTTGTCACTTGAATACATTTTTAGCACTTGAAATCAAAATTTCAAGAGTATTTTTACCGTGACTAAAAATTGGCAAAATAAACATAGTGAGGAAGCAGTTAATAAAATGTTGTCTTTGTTTTAGGTAGTTGATGCTAGACTGTCAGTGGAAGAGATTCATATGAGTTTGCGTGAGAAGGTTTGGGATATCATTGAGCAGTGTAAGCACAAGCCGTTGTCAATGTCACTTTTTAAAAAACCAATCAACGGCTGTAACTAAAATATTAGGCTTTTTTTTAATATATGAAAGAAAGAATGCTATTTAGGATTAGAAGCACATATACAAATATTTATTACAAAATTTTAAGCACTTGCATTAAATCAAGTTTTATACATTATATAATATATGCTTACAAATTCTTTGATTGTCCAATCTTTCTTGTGATTTACTTTTCTTTTTTACAGATTTGTCTTTTTCTGAACATTTCATTCCACGCACTTATAGTTTTACTGTAATCAAGGGAAGTAACTTTGCCCCACAATGAAATAAATACATTTTTTCGTCCTTTACTTTGTGTAAAATGCAAGACCATCATTGCTTTTATACTCCCTTTATCTACTGTATGCTGTTTTCTCCGGAATCCTATATTTATTTGCATAACTTTCTATAAATTCACAAGTATAGATATTAATAGGTATTGTGAGTATTTTTCTGCTTTTAAAAGTTGATCACAGCAAACAGAAGCTACCTTTCAAATTTTGACAAACGTCACGATTGCTTCTCATTTTCATCATGCTACACTAAACTGCAAATAAGAACATCCTTGCATTTGCATTTAGTGTCTGGCAGTGAGCGGCTCAATCTGCAGTCCTCATCACTGGGAGTTGCAGATAAACTAACAAGAAAAATCTTAGTTTTTTATAAGTAGTTGCTTTAAACCGAAGCTTTATCCTTTCAAATAAAGTCAATTTTCATATATAACTGCAAATAATAATTGAATCATTTCTTTTTCTGAAGCAATTATTTATAGAAACTACTTGCTATTTTTTATAAAGAATTGGCAACAAAATTAGTCCTTTGAAAAATTAAGTAGCCTGAGAAAGTGTTCTGTTTTTCTGAAAATAATTTCGATGAGAAATCGTTTTTCCTTTGTCTTATTTATAACAAATTAGCTTTCTTTGAAAAAGTATCTGATTAACAAAGCAACCTTGAAACAATCTTTAACCGCAGAATTCGCTATATAACAATTAATTGCTTATTTATCGTACAATCACTGTACATCCATTTTCTGTTCAAAATGTTAGGCTTTTTCTGTCCACTGTTTTTAAGGTATCAATGTTGGTCAGGACATTAAAAATACATATCTCTAAATTTACTTTCATTTTTTCGTCAATATAACTTGTAGTGATATACATAAGGATGTCATAGTCAAATTAGCAGCATCGAAAAGAAATAGAAAAGTTGGATCTTAAAATGAGTTTGTTATTATCTCAAGTATGGAAATCTTGTCTTCAACAGACCAAGAAGGATACGTCGACGTTGTTTTTATACTTAAGACGTGGTGTTTGCACAAGAAATATTATGTCATGCTGTTGCTTGGCAGCGAATCGAAAGACATGTGATAATAATAGACAACCTAAGTTGGTCTTTATTACCAGACAACTTCATGTATCCAAAACGAGACATAACACAGAGAAAAAGTTTCAAACCAAAGTTTTAACATTTAGCAATCCCATAAAATATATTTCGTTGAAAATTAAGTTATTTTTAATGCAGACCTATTTCGACCGTGACTTTCGAGAAGATCAATTTATTGCTGGAGCCAAACAGGTAATTTTTTGTTGTTGCGTTTTTATTTTGTTTCCAAAGAGACCTCTTGATCCCAAGGAATCCGGAGAAACTTTTAAAACCTGCCATTACAAGTTTCACTAGGCTCTATTTTGCAGAACATCAAAAAATGTACTTTCATGATTTTATCTTTCACCAAGGGAATCTACCAACTTAAATGAAAAAATATGCTATGCTTAATGGCAAAATGTTCTGTCCGCTAATTAAATTTTAAAAAATAACAATTTGGTTCAAATATATTAGATGACAAGGAATCTATCCTGTTGTTTGTTGATAATTTTATATTTAATTATAGGCTATTGTTTTTGTGTCCAATCATCTTTCAGATGGTAACTTTACTGGTTTAAATGAAGTCCTTACACCTGAGGTACGTTAGCACATGTACTTGTGTTTTGTATTAAGTTGGTAATGAACTTGTGTTTTGTATTAAGTCGCTGATATACTTCTGTTTTGTATTAAGTCGCAGATGTACTTGTGTTTGTATTAACCCGCTGATGTACTTGTGTTTTGTATTAAGTCGCTGATGTACTTGTGTTTGTATTAGCCCGCTGATGTACTTGTGTTTTGTATTAAGTCGCTGATGTACTTGTGTTTGTATTAGCCCGCTGATGTACTTGTGTTTGTATTAACCCGCTGATGTACTTGTGTTTTGTATTAAGTCGCTAATGTATTTGTGTTTTGTACTAAGTCGCTGATGTACTTGTGTTTTTTATTAACCCGCTGATGTACTTGTGTTTGTATTAACCCGCTGATGTACTTGTGTTTGTATTAACCCGCTGATGTAATTGTGTTTTGTATTAAGTCGCTAATGTACTTGTGTTTTGTATTAAGTCGCTGATGTACTTGTGTTTTGTATTAAGTCGCTGATGTACTTGTGTTTTGTATTAAGTCGCTGATGTACTTGTGTTTTGTATTAACCCGCTGATGTAATTTTGGTTGTACTAAGTTGCTGATGTACTTGTGTTTTGTATTAAGTCGCTGATGTACTTGTGTTTTGTATTAAGTCGCTGATGTACTTGTGTTTTGTATTAACCCGCTGATGTAATTTTGGTTGTACTAAGTTGCTGATGTACTTGTGTTTTGTATTAAGTCGCTGATGTACTTGTGTTTTGTATTAAGTCGCTGATGTACTTGTGTTTTGTATTAACCCGCTGATGTAATTTTGGTTGTACTAAGTTGCTGATGTACTTGTGTTTGTATTAGCCCGCTGATGTACTTGTGTTTTGTATTAAGTCGCTGATGTACTTGTGTTTGTATTAGCCCGCTGATGTACTTGTGTTTGTATTAACCCGCTGATGTACTTGTGTTTTGTATTAAGTCGCTAATGTATTTGTGTTTTGTACTAAGTCGCTGATGTACTTGTGTTTTTTATTAACCCGCTGATGTACTTGTGTTTGTATTAACCCGCTGATGTACTTGTGTTTGTATTAACCCGCTGATGTAATTGTGTTTTGTATTAAGTCGCTAATGTACTTGTGTTTTGTATTAAGTCGCTGATGTACTTGTGTTTTGTATTAAGTCGCTGATGTACTTGTGTTTTGTATTAAGTCGCTGATGTACTTGTGTTTTGTATTAACCCGCTGATGTAATTTTGGTTGTACTAAGTTGCTGATGTACTTGTGTTTTGTATTAAGTCGCTGATGTACTTGTGTTTTGTATTAAGTCGCTGATGTACTTGTGTTTTGTATTAACCCGCTGATGTAATTTTGGTTGTACTAAGTTGCTGATGTACTTGTGTTTGTATTAGCCCGCTGATGTACTTGTGTTTTGTATTAAGTCGCTGATGTACTTGTGTTTGTATTAGCCCGCTGATGTACTTGTGTTTGTATTAACCCGCTGATGTACTTGTGTTTTGTATTAAGTCGCTAATGTATTTGTGTTTTGTACTAAGTCGCTGATGTACTTGTGTTTTTTATTAACCCGCTGATGTACTTGTGTTTGTATTAACCCGCTGATGTACTTGTGTTTGTATTAACCCGCTGATGTAATTGTGTTTTGTATTAAGTCGCTAATGTACTTGTGTTTTGTATTAAGTCGCTGATGTACTTGTGTTTTGTATTAAGTCGCTGATGTACTTGTGTTTTGTATTAAGTCGCTGATGTACTTGTGTTTTGTATTAACCCGCTGATGTAATTTTGGTTGTACTAAGTTGCTGATGTACTTGTGTTTTGTATTAAGTCGCTGATGTACTTGTGTTTTGTATTAAGTCGCTGATGTACTTGTGTTTTGTATTAACCCGCTGATGTAATTTTGGTTGTACTAAGTTGCTGATGTACTTGTGTTTTGTATTAAGTCGCTGATGTACTTGTGTTTTGTATTAAGTCGCTGATGTACTTGTGTTTTGTATTAACCCGCTGATGTAATTTTGGTTGTACTAAGTTGCTGATGTACTTGTGTTTTGTATTAAGCCGATGATGTACCTGCGTTTTGTATTAAGGGCATGTCGGCCAGCCGTCAGCTGTATTTTAATGCCAAGAAGAGTTCATCTTCATTACGTGTTGATGAGTCAGATTTCGTGAATATTTCTATGAAGGATGTTGATTTCGAATATGGCGATGAAGGTTAGTTTTGAGATGTTTCGTTGCAATACAATGTTTTGCAAGATCGTATGCTAAAACCTATATTTTTGTAAGTTAGAGTACTGGTATATTACAGTATCCTGTCAGTGATTGTGAATATAATTTGAGTCGAGTCCCGTGTCTAAATTTTCTAAATTTGTCACTGACACCCATGTACGACAAAATTCGCAAGCACTTAACTTATAGGTTTTTGCAAGAAACAGTTTTTATCTCTACTTCACTGTTTTATTACAATTTACTGCAGGTTATGGTGTGCCTTCGGTGTTAGTAGTGTTAAGTTTGTAGACGACGATGATAAATGTAATGAATTAGGGGGAAGTAATAGAAGTAATTGACAAAAATACACATTTATTTTTCAAAATTGTTTTGTTTTTTATGTAAAACATAGCTATAGGAATGCAAAACAAAAAAGATCTCGGTTCCATGTCTTAAGTTTTAAAAAACTGAGATTAAAGATGTTGTTTGGTGGTTACTTGATATTCTATTGCTTTCAGTTTTGTTTATAAAAAGTGAATTTTTAATTGTCATAATATTCAATAAACTTGGAAACTCAATTTTTAAAATTTTTACCGTAAATGTTTTAAGGGCAAGGCCGTTCACAAAAGCTGTGCGTTATCTGAGTCTTTACATTGCATCTGCAATTTTTTCATATCTTACTTGTTTTTTAGGGCGTAAATGGGCGTATGTTCTAGTTGTATGTATCTGTACGGCCAAAGAAGCTGTGACAAAAACATTTGGAAATATTGATATTATAGCTACTCGCACTAGAATACTAAAATATTCGTAAGTTAATTTCTTAACTAGGTTTACTTACATGAGTCATGGACTATAAAGTTTAAGAATTCAATTTAATAAAATTCCTTCTTCAAATGAATTCATGGTTTTGCTTCCTTTTCGTGAAATAAATTTTTTTAGTTTTTAAACGGTACAATTTTCCGCTAATTTCCTTCATTATGCCATTCTAATTTAACATTTTTGCATTATACCATGACAAAGCCATCGTAAGTTTTATAAACCTAGAATTGAACTAGCTACCACAAAACGTACTTCTTTTTGTCATTTGAGAATTTGAATTCGGCGAAATTGCTTTTAACTAAACGTTTTGACTTGTATCTGCGGTAACTCCATCGCAGATATTTGACTCCTTCTATATTTAAAAATCCGGTTAACGTCTAAATTGGCTTTCCCAGTGAAAGACGATGGTATCTGCTAAGTGAGCGCATTTTCCTATTATCTGCTAGGATGTTTCTTTTTACGAAATTACGGCAGTTGAGTTCTCGTAAATATGTGTTCTAAACTTCTTTATTCTATTATCGAAAAATATATCGCCAGAAATGTACGCTAAGGGAACAAATTATTTGAGAAAGAAGTTTTTGTGTATGCATGGTCCCATCTCTATGCGGAGTATATTTTGGTAGAAACGAAATCATTTATTTTTTGTCTGAAATAAATTTTTTAAAAAAAACAACAAAGAAATCAGTGGCTTTCATTCCACAGAAAGTGGAAGTACGAAAAAAGCAAAAATTTTGCTGGCGACGTAGTTATTTTTATGGATTTTTTAAACTTTTGCTTAACTTCAATTTGCTAATTACGGATACTTCTACAAGAAAAAATTTCATTTCCTTAGGACAACAAGTTTATCAGCGTCTTCTGTGACAGGCGAGAAATAAAAACATCCCAGGAGTTGCAAACTTAAAAAAAAGTTGCAAGTTCGTAAAAGTTTCTGATTCTGAAGTATTTTTCTTCGTGTTTTAGATTTCGTCGCGAATATACTGCAGGTGTCGAATCATATTGGCTAGTTGATCGTCTAGAACATGCTTAGAAAAATGTAAATTCGTAATATTTTTGTTAAATACACACCGTAGGTTAAATTGACGATTTTATTTTATGTTTAATCAGGGGTTCTTTTAAATTTAGTTGATTATTGCGCAGGTTCTTTAAGTTAAATCAATGCAAGAGTATTTTGATAATGTCAGAAGGGGTTGTGGTCACGTGATGTGGGAGCAAAATAATTCTTCGAAGAAAGTGCAATGTAAAAAAACATACATACTTTAGGAGTAGAAACTTTTGCGAGCAAAAATTTGTCTCCCTAAAAAAGATTTGTAAAAGAGCTGTGAGAACATATCTCGCAAATGAAAGTTTTAAGTTTACCGAGTTGTGTTTAACTTGGCAAAAAAAAAACAGATTTAATCCCCAGTTTTTTGAAAAAAGTAGCATAGAATACTCCTCCAGTCCTTTATCGCCCGCCCTCACAACGCCATGTGGAAATTGGCAGTAAAAGGTTTGGATATTAAAGAGAGCGTTTTGTTCCGATTTAAATTGTTCGTGTAAACCACGCTCTGGGGAGGGTTGCGTCAAAGAAAAATAAAAAATGTCGTCGATACTTAAAATAAATGTTTATAAAAATAAGCTCTTTAAATTTCAAATGATATTTACAATAAATACGTTTTACAAAGATCATTTCACTCCTGTTTCGGAAGTCTGGAAACAAAGTTGCTAACCTTGATTTTTTTTTGTTTAGATATAAGAGACAGTGAAAATTTTAAAGTTTAAATTTAAACAGGAAGAGACAACCTCATACTTAAATCGCCTTTTTTCTCCTCAGATAACTTAACCATTCACATGCTGGATTAAAAGAGATGGGACTAGAAACGAGGTTGCACTAGCAATATGAAATTGCAGTTTAAAATACAAAACACTTTCTTTAGAGAAGGGAATATGTTTATAAATAATTTTAAGATAAAATATATTTAGGGAAAAACATTTTTGGGATATAATTTTATGGAGCAGTAGACTCAGCCTGGTGCTAAAATATTGTTGCCATGGCATTCTACCCGAGGTTAATTTTAAGAAGATATATAAATATAATACATTACTCATGAAAAATATACAAAAAATAACTGAAAAAATATAAAACGCTGTTATAAATTAAAATAGAACCAACTGTATATGACGAGACATCATGAACAATTTATATCAGTGCACCCACATTGGCGTGATTTTAACGACTGTAAGTCTATGTAGTTCTCTCAGGCTCTATATACGTTAGAAATTATCAGGCATGAAATGTCATAATCAGCTGTCGTATTTTCCGCAATTTTCCGAATTATAATCAGACCTTAGCATATCTCATAGCTTTGTGAATGAAGTTGATAACTGCAGATGCTGGTTGATCAGGATCCATTTCAGCGCATATGTGACATTCATTTTGAGAATTATTTGATTGTTTACGAACGACGAAACCAAAACAGCTAAAAAATAATGTTTTGAAAAATTAACATAAACTTGTGTGGTACAGTTAAAACCTTTGCTATCAGTTACGGTTGATGCTTCGTTGGCTGACTCCAAGCATTGCATTATGTCTGTATTTTTTAAAAGGTGTTGTCATAGTCGCAACAGAGCGGCGTAATGGTAAATATATTTTATCGAAAGTTTCAGAGCTGTTTCTTATTTAACATTCGCGACTACGAAGCCTAATTCTCAGAATGTGACTTATTTTTTTAATACTATAATATTATAATGGTTTTTAAAGGTGCAGATTAAAACCTTCCTTGAAATGAATTTTCTAGCTTTAGGCAGCGTGACTACGATATCCATATCCCACGTGTCAACCAGGCGTAGCCACCTAATTTATTAACGATTGTTCTGAAAATTTGATGCACACTTACCCGACTTCCCGATCGACGTCTCCGATAATCGGTTTTAAATTTATTTGTCGTCCTTTTGGATCGACACCACAGTGTATGACGTTTGCCATTTGGTAGTGACGACGGAAGAAAAGTCTGAAACGAAAAAAACAATATTGTGAACACATGACGAAGTTATTCATATTGCTATACGAAATTTTAGTTTCCATACCTCCTCTGATTATCAGTTAAAGTGATTCCTTGTTGGTTCACCTTGATATTAATGGTGGTTGTTTTTTGCGTCATATTTTGCGACGTTACTTTGTTCATCGCGTAATGCACGGCACCGTCGCCAGTTAGCGATTCGACGCCGACAGCTCCAAGATAAACTAAATTACACGCAGCGCCTTTCTCTAGTAGTTGAGATTCAGTGAGAGAGGATTTCATACCGTTCGCTGCACCGTCGACGGAGTCTATAGAAAAATTAAAATATTTGCAATCATGCATAGAAAGTTACGAACAGAAAATGTAAGCCGTAATAATTCGAAGCTAGGGTTAGGGTTACGCGGTTATGCGGAGGTGGTGTAATGGTAGCGCATTCGGCTTGTAATTACAAGGTTTCATGTTCGAGTCCCCACTCCGACACACTTTAAATGTAGGTTGTCAGCCCATTTGGTGCTATCTACTGAGCGCTAACCAACTTGTGTGGCAGGCAAGCAAGTTAGAGCAATGATATTTGTATCTCTGGTGGTAATGTAACATAGTTACAGTTAGAGGGGAGGAAGAGCCAACCATTAGGATGAAATCTCCATAGACATTAGATTTTCTTGTTATTTACTCACTTACATTTACTTACTTACATTGGATTGTGAATTAAATTCATCACGCAGGCGGTGTTTAAGTTATGAGATTCATTATAAAGAAAATCGATCTATCACTCACCCATCTCGGGAATGATGAGAGGTACAGGAAGCGCCATTTTAGTCAACGTATGTTGATAGATCAATGCTACCAAGCTTGGGAAAGCTGGTTCGTTGTTACTACCCTTTAATCGGACGCCTTTTTTGCACGGTTCGATCAAGAAGTGGCGAACTAGTTCGTTATCCAAATCAATTTTAGCTAAAAAAAATGTGACTGATTATCTATATGGTATTGAGGTATGTTGGCTTTCTCTTAAGATTGAAAAACGCATGCATTATATAAAAGGCCAATACACATGCAAAGCAACTTCGCTAGCATATATGCGCAGAACCTTCAAAAATTACTAATAAAACACATAACAAATGCATGAATGAATAAAAAAAAGGGGAACTTTAGTATCACTTAATGTTTAGCCAATAAGATTGCGTTTTAATGTTTATTCAATAACATCGCATTTTTAATGTTGACCAATACGATTGCGTTTAAATGTTTGACCAATAAGACTACTTCTTTCGAAGAACGGCGGCAATAATATTTAGGGTGCCTTCTATTTTTTTTTTAATACTTCAAGTTATCAAGTTCTTTTTTTGCTATATTTTTGCCATATTCTACGGTTTTTAGGCACATAGACAAATAGAAAGTTTAAAAGGTAAAAAGACACTACAAACCCCATAGAAAGTATTTAAAAAAACAAGCAAACCGAATTACGACGGGACATTATATTAACTAGGGTGTGTGCTCCCTCTATGAGAAGAGCAAATAAACAAACATGACGTCATTTCTATTGTTTTAATAACCACAATATGTGACGTCACACAAACAAGAACCACAGAAATATGTAGATATTTGTGAGATATTTTTTCTTGTTGAAACAGGAAGGAAGAAAACTTACAAAGGTCACCTCCCACTTGTTGAAGAACACCCAGTGGGGGAGTTTCCACTTTCACAGCTAAACCAAACGCTCCTTCATAGGACTGGCTGTCTCGCACAACAAATGCACCAGGTTTCTTCTCTCGCAATAAGCTCGTAGCTAAAAGAAGAAGTTAACCAATGATATGCCTGTTTATTCGTACCAGACCTCTCAAAATTAAAAAAAAATTTTGCATCACAGAAAGAGGAAACATTCTATATTTCTATTATAACATAACTGTGTTTTGCATATAAAAAATTTAAACACATTCATTCCCATTTAAAGTTTTTATTTGAAAGTAAACGAATTACTTCATTGTAAATGATATTTTCGTATGTTAAAAAGAATAAAATGTTGTTTATGAAGTCTTTTGGAATTTTTAAAAAATATTTTTTCGTTCTTATTCAGCTTCGAAGATTTCCAGCTGACCTTATGACATCATCATTGATGATGTCATAAGGTAGTAAGCATAAATGCATAATTTAAAAATCTTGCAAACTTGCAAAATATCAAATTTTTTAGCAGTGTGGACTTATGCTTTTGATAATGTCTTGACATATGTGAAGTTTGTGATCTCGTCTTTTAATTAAAGATAGAAATGTAACGTTAGCAGAAAAGTACTTATGACATAAGTTCTCAGGTTTTTAAATTTAACCTTGAAAACCTTCAAAACGAAAAAATAATTTTAAAAATCATTAAGGACTTGATAAACAGCAACGTTTTAACCTCCACAACATATCAAAGTATCATTTTCAATGTAGGAATCCCTTCAAGAAACGCAGATAAAATTCCCCTCAAAGAAACAACAACCGTTGCTCACCTTCGTCGCGCGATATATTCGGTTTATACCATAAACCCATCGTATCCTTTTCGAACTTTATCGAGGGGTATCGTGAAACTTCGTGAAATAATTCTAAACGAAACATATTTTTAAAGTTGCTACAACGAAGACGAAAATATTTCCTTTTAGATTTCTTCTTCCATAGCAATGAAAAGAGAAAAAAATATATATCACAAAAATAAATAATGAGTTAATACTAAAAACAATACAGTATAAATACACGTGATTCAAGAAACCGTTAGTATCGAAACCGCAAACACATCAATAATTTACCATCTCGATTGACGGTAGATCAAACATTTACACGACTCTATTTGCAACAAGCAAAAAAAAGCTATTGAAGACTTCCCATCATTATCATATTGTTAGAAGAGATTATAAATGTTTTTGAATTCACACAAAAGCGAAAATGAAGACACTTCGCATCTGATTGAAAAAATACACTTCCCCACAGTTTGCTGGTTTTGCAAAAAAAAAGCTTGTTGGTTATAGAACATGCAAATTTATGCGAAGGAGGATGTTGTGGTAGTATATTCCCTCCTATATTCCTCTGCACAACTCAAATATTAATTAAAATGACATTATATAAGAAAAACTAGATATTTTTTAAGCGAATAAGATGAGTAAATAGTGTTAGGAGAAACAACATCATGGAGACTTTGTAGTTTCCACTTTGTCATAATGACCCTGCTAAATTTTAATGCATTTTTCAGTTTTAACGTGGTATTTCCAATGTTTTTTTTTTAGAAATAGGATTGTAATATTTGGAGCTAAGAAAAAAGAACTTCTGGCACATAATTCATTATTCCAATAATATTTCCATTCTAGCGCAAGAATTCAACTTAGTAAACGCATCTAGAAAACATTTTTGATTGAAATTACGAAGGAAACTGCTGGGCACAAAACTCCACCACCACACCTTGACTGAAATCTGACACCAAGATAAGATTTTTATTAGTTTGGAGAATCTATAACACAGCCAGATTTGTTTTATCAAATCTACCAGTTATAGGTTCCGTTTCACGCCGTGTAGTAGGTAGAATAGTACTGTGTTTTTTAGTCTATGTAAAACTTGGCTTAGATGAGTTAAGACTTGTGTTACACAAAGTAAAACTTGGATCAGACGAGTTAAAACTTACCTCAAAATAAAGCACTCTCTACAATCAGGAATAAAGTTCTGTTATTAGACTATCGAAAGAGATTTTATGAATACGTGAAAATTTGTGAAAAATACTGGTTTTGAAACAAATATGCTTTGTCCTGCTCACATGACCACATAGCTACCACAATTTCGTTGTCGTCAAATGGAGAGAAAGAAAGAACACTACGTCATCAAGATTAAGCAACAGAAAAAATAAAAAGAATTTTGTTGTTGTTGTTGTTGTGGTTATAAGATTTGTACTAAGGGGATGTTAGATGGTTATCATCAACCCGATTTGTTATTTTTACATAGAAAAAATAAACAAAATAGTTGCAAAGACAATATAAAGATAAGAAAAGATCGTTTATAGAAAATAATAAATTGAATATTATAATGCAAGACTATACTTGGAAGAAACTCGGGACCGGTTAATTATTCAACTATATTGAAAATAATTGTTAGTAATCCATGAAGGGTAAACTATTTTTTTCTAACTAGTGCAAAAATGTAAAGGTTTTGTACGAGACAAGCAGACCATGTTAAATATACAAAAAGAATGTGAAGATTAACAACAACAATTAAAACATATTACAAGCATAAACAATTCTTGTATTTGATATGACTTCACGTCTACAGTAAAAATCTCTTCGAATCTTCATCTCATGTGATTGGATTTGTGTAAACATGAATATATTAAAAAGTTTAGATGTAGATAATTGATTAAAAGCATATGGAAACCAGGTTAGATAGAGAAACCATGTCAGATCGTCAAATGTAGTTTGTATGAACGTGGTATTCATAGACCAATGACGATTTTTTTATCTCCGTAAAATATATTTCCATGAAACATATCTCCATTAAACATATCTCTATGAAACATATCCCCATGAAACATATCTCCATGAAACATATCTCTATGAAACATATCTACATCAAATATATCTCCATGAAACATATCTCTATGAAACATATCTCCATTAAAACATATCTCCATGAAATATATCTCTATGAAAACATATCCCCATGAAACATATCTCTATGAAACATATCTCTATGAAACATATCTACATCAAATATATCTCCATGAAACATATCTCTATGAAACATATCTCCATTAAAACATATCTCCATGAAATATATCTCTATGAAAACATATCCCCATGAAACATATCTCTATGAAACATATCTCCATGAAACATATCTCCATGAAACATATCTCCATAAAAAAATCTCCACAAAGAATATTTTCACACAAAACGTCTTTCCATTGAAGTTCAGTTACTTACGCAATAAAAAAACAAAGGTTTTAAGCAATTAAACTTACCGGCAGACGATATTGACGAGTTACTACTTCCAGATCCACCTCGCCTTCGAGTTCTTAGAGTTCCAACATATCTACCAGGCGATCTTGGACTCGATGGTTCATCACTTGCAGAACTGCCACACGACATAGCACGTTCAAACGTCGGTTTGTCGACGAGGTGAACGCCATATCCATTCTCGAACGAGTGATCCGTGTCAGATGATAGATAGCGATTTTCTTCTCTTCGTGATGAGGATTTTATAGTGCTTTTTTTAATCCTGTTAGTGGAAAGCATGCATATTAATAAACTACTAACTCGAACTAAATCTGAATGTTAGGCCTTCTTCCACCTTTGTTTCTTATGAACAACTTTATGTTATAAACTCTCTAACATTTACTTACGAATTGCAGATAAACAAACGGGCAGGCAGATAAATAAATTTTTTTTATATATAACAAAACAACTTAGCTAAAAACAAACAAATTTTGCAACGATTAAATAAAAAATTCTACAAGAACAATGTTACCCCACCGCAAAGTAAAATATAGGCAAAAATATGCAGAAAAAATTAGCTTGTTTGGTTTTACGCACGCTTAGTCTGAGTTACCAGATTTTCTTTAACGCTAAAAGGCGAATGAAGCTGCCGTTATTAAATTCCTGAATTAAATATATCTAAACAAAACTTATAGCCTTAAAAGTTTAATAACCAAGACATTGTGTTTCCTTTTCAAAAAGTTGAATAAACAAGACATACGTGTTGGTATTTGGTTGTTTTCGATGTAAAACGTTGCCAGATATGTGGACTTCGTCTTCGTTACTCGACGTCGTCAAACGGTCGTCATATGCCGGCATTACATATGTCGGCATTCCTACTTCATTTGTTCGCTTCAAATCGTCAGCCAGTAAATGTTTGAATATATCTTCGTTCAAACACTCGACTTCTCGTTGTATATGCGCGGGTTGGATATGTTCTTCTACCACTGTTAAAGTACTATACGAAAAAAATAATCTAAACGTAACTTTTAAAGTTCGAAAACTCGTGATTTTCACTTTCCACCTTAGTGGGAAACGTGGATCTAGTTATAACCCCCAATATGGTTACAACTACACTTTTCCTTTTTTTAACTAAAAAAAGAAAAAAACTATAAATGGAGAAAAAAAAGAAATAAAATATAAACGTCGCAAATCAAAGATAAAAATACACGTGCATGCAAAAACCACTTTAACATAAAACAGAAGATGAATGAACAAAGTAAATATCGACAAAGAAAAATCACAACACTTGATCTAAATATTGACGAAAGAAACAGAAAGATAAAATGACATATTTAAATACACGTCTGTATCATTTTTTTACGTGAGTGTGGATATAGCTTAAGCGAAATATATTCCTAACAAACGAACAATCAAACAACCTAATAAACAGACAAACAAACAAACACAACGCACGTAGAAACATGGCACAAAGATTCCCAAACAACCGACATTCGAACACAACAACATCAAAAACAAATATGTCATGCTTTTTTTCTCTATCACGAAAGATCTTCATCAGATATTAAGTTGATCACAAATAAACAACACATCAACATTCTTACCTGGTCGATAAAATCTCCCATAACTGATCGAGTAAAGTCATCGCCCAAAACTACAGTTATTTAGAAGCTAACAAACTAATTCTTAAAAAGGAAAGCAAAGATTGTAAAAGAATACTTTTATACGCGCCACCGATATATCCTACAGGCTATCCAGTACCTTTTAATATCCGAAAAACACCCAGCTAATTTCTTATCTACTTTTCATAATTAATCGTGTCATAATTAAACGCACTCCACCGTTGTTCTCCACGTGAGAGAGATTAAAAGATTGCTTAACCGTAGAGATCAGAAGACGATGAGTCGTCAACATAAACAAGGCCAGCTTATTTTCTAACTTGGACAAATGAGTCAAAGTTGAACAAGTGAGTAGGTCCATATATTTATATGAGAATGAGTTAGCTAAGAGAAAAAAGGGTCTTTGTGAGGCGGAGTGATGGAGGGATGACAAAATATATATAACACAAAAACATTAGCTCTGATTCATACATCCTAAACATTATCCTGTCTACTTTTGTTAAGCTACCAAAAGTCGTGTGGTTAACAGCGTTTTGTCGGACATTTTTACCGACAACAAACACAAAGCAACTTTTAAAAACACAAAGATGTTGTTGTTCTTAGTTTCACCAACAACTCGTAATAAAAAGGAAGCTTTGAAAGAATTGCTTATTCTGAAAATGTGGAAAGGAAATTTAACAGATCTTATATCCTTTAAAAGAGTGAAAAATAAAGTTGTCATCGCTAGTAGCAGTAACATCAAGATCATTGTTCATGTAAAGAAGAAATTCTAGCTGACTAACTGCACACATTTACTTGGGTGAGTATGAACATGACAGTAAGTGATGAATAAATGTGTTTAAGAAAGAATTTCTTAAAATATCAACGTACAACATCCTTTGGTATCTTAAGAGAGAGATTAATTTAAAAAAGAAAATATTAAAGATGAACATTAAAAACCCGAAATAAAACATTTTTTTTTCCAGAGGAACATTTTATCTAAAGCATTTTTAGTGCATTGATAAACGATGAAAAAGCTGAAATGCGACATGTGGCGTAAATGGTTTTTATAATATCAGAAATTAAAAATCACAAGATGACTTCACTGACTGAACAGAATAGACTCAAAGATTTCGCAGCGACAACACGTAATTATCAGTTCCAACAACGGTATGTGACCAGTATTTCATCATTGGTGTAAAAAATAAAATTCATAATAAAATAACTCCATAATTTTATTTTGCAGCATTTGGAAGTGAAAATAGTTTAACGTTTTTAACATTTTCTTTCATAGCTAGACCCCAATCCTCTATGCTCCACAGACCTGTCAATAATCCCAAACGAACCCCAAACGCTACACATAAAATTTAAATGCTTATACCATGATGTCATCAACTCATTTTTTTAATAAGAAACACAAATCTAGGTATATATAAGATTATATAGCTAGTTAGTTTCAACTGAGAACTCGCGACATACGGAGAAAATTAATTATATACCAACAGAAATATTAGGCTCTTTAAGCTTCCAAAATTATTTTGGACTAATCGAATCCAAAAAGTATGATTCTTACAGAAAATATAAAAAAAACGTGTTGGTAGCTAAATATACCTAAAATATTACTATCTATATCTAATAAGTATTATAGCGTCTGAAGGTGAGACAGAGTTGTCCCGCGAAATTTAGAAGCATAAATTATAAGAAAACTTACTAATTTTTCAGCGAGATAAAGTTATACTCGACTTTAACAAAATGACATGAAACATATAAACAAATCACATTCTCATAGGTAGAATTCACTTGACAATCAACTAGTTAGTTGCAACACCATCAAAAGAACTGAGAAATTAATTTTTCAACACAACACATTACATTTTAATTATGTTTAATTATTTAATGTTATATTTCTTTTGTAGGTGCGTTTTTTAAAAAAAGAATTATGTGTGTTAAGTAAGAATGGATGAAGCTTGAGACATCTCTCAGCTTATAATTATAAATTATAATTTTATATAATTATAAATATCTAATCCAAAAACACGCTCGTTAAAGGCAAAAAATGTAAGAAAACACTTGGAAAAACAGAAGAGAATTCTAAACAAGTGTTTCGACCAATAAGTCATCAGAATGAGAAAAAAGAGGAAGGCGCCACGAAAAATAAATAAGTAAACTAAAGTATTTTCAAACCTTTGAAATATTCCTTTAATCAATAGACACAAGACAAAGCTGATATAACCAGAACAGGTCTCGCAACGTTTGCAACATATAACTTTTCAACTCTACATCAACGCACAAACTTAGATCAGCGATGGAATTAAACCCTGCCGTGCAAGAAACAATAACCTTTTGTTGACAATGTTATCAAGCATCATTTCTTATCATTTCTTGATTATATGCTATCTAATCTATCGAATTCAAAATCAAAAGAAAAAACTTATGCATAGCGACTTTAACGGATAAAGACAGTAATGCAGAACTCCACCACACATGTTTTTTACCAACGCCATCATGCGCCATAAAAATGACCGATAAGAAGTGATTTACACAAGAAACGGTTGAGACGGTGGAGATTTTCAAAGATGTAAAAGGAGATTTTCACGAAGCGAATTGTGAATGGCGAATTTGGCGGCGAATTTAAAATACTGGATGTAAGCACACTTCTTTCCAGTAATGAAATTTTCTAAACACTGAAGATTGTGTTCTGATTGGATGAAAGTTTACAGCGAAATACTTCGCCGCTGAAAGTGAGGACCGTTATTACTTTTTCGCGAAGCGAGCCTTTTGAAGTAAAATCAAAATCAAAATAAGCAAAACTGCGCATGCTCAGATACATCTCGCCAGCGAATTCGCCGTCTAGTTCGCTTTGTGAAAATCCCTCTTAAGTTACTTTAACGCTGCACGTATGGAAAGTTACGTGTGTGCTAGCAATTCGTCGAAATAAGTCCTCTGTGGAGGAGATTTTTTAATGAAGTTTAATGTTTGGTTGCAAATTACATGTTTGACAAGTTGCCAACATTGCATAGAAGAAAACAAATTCCCAGAAACATTGTGTATGTTTCATTTTCACGTGCAAACGCAAACAAACAAATAAACAGCAGGTCACGTGACGGTACAAACAGACATGGATGACAAGTTAACATGTTTAACTACAACATACGTCAAAGTTCAAACAATTCCCGTGCGTAACAACTGCGCCACAGGCATAACTTTAAATACAAGCAACACGAAAGGTTGAAAGCTAGTATATAGCTAGCTAAAATAAATAGGGAGATCTAGAAACAAAGTTGCTGCAACAGCATGCAAGGACACCAGCAAAGGATTGCATTCAAGAAATACCGCAATCCTTGCAAAACATTTGCTGTTTCTTGTGTCGCTTAGTTGTGTGACATGTGTTTTTATGAAAAACATAACTGTGATGTACATCGATTGTTCAACAATTTATTTATGTACAGAATCCAAAAAAACAAAGAAGCTACCCGTACATAACAACTGCGCGTAAAAACTTGTCAGACTTCAGTTCGTATGAATTTAATGTCTTGTTCAGATTGCATCGCTAATAATTCCATGTAAAAAAACTGGTCGTGCGATTCTCGGAGGAGGTGAATAACAGAGAATAAGATAGGATATCACAAAACTTGGTGTGAAAGATATCACTTGGATAATAATTTTCAACAAACATTCAAAAATGACCTTTTCTTCTTCATTTAAAATGATAAACAATAGAAAATAGTGAACGAATCAGATAATAATCTCCTGACCAACTTAGTTCTTATGCTTTTTTTAATTCTTTCAAAACAAAGACTGGGCACAAAGATGTTAACACAAAAAGAAAAAGACATGGAAGAAGCTGATTGGACGAAACAATAAGACGCCATCTTATTATTAAATTAAAAAAAACTTGTTTTTGTTGCAATGAAAAAGCGAAGCAAGTCAAACACGCGATTAGTAAAGAAAAAATAAGTAATCGAGACAAAATCAAGACCATGCTTAAAGTAAGGCGAAGCGGAGAGAGAAAATATATGAAGCACTCACCGCTTTGTTGAGCGTTGATATGGGATGGTTTCCACTGCAGGAACTGCTTTTAACTGAATGGGAATGGTGTCTTGAGTTGATTCACTTTTACCTTTAACAGGCGTATACTTCACCGGCACCTCAGGCTCACTTTGAGTGACTGTTTTGTGCACAAGTGGTTGACGCTTGATATCGTCGACTTTCACGTAACCGGCGCCATCTTCTTCATATTCTAAGCTGGTCATACTAGATGTACGGCTACCGATGCCTAAAACACCCAACGAAGAATACAATTTGACATGCCAGTTGAAAACGAGACAGTCGAAATGTAAGCAAAGTTGTTTTCTTTACTGGCACTCAAATATCGTAAAATATCGCAAACTGAACATTGACAAAAGCTGAATTTGAGAAAAATCATACATAATGCTCTATGCTGCAATCTGTCAATATTGAAAAAAGAGAGGGAAAGGATAGTGCAGTCTGTGTTGGGTCTGCTAAATTACTTGTCTCGCATTGGCGCCTCACTGCTATGTTTTTAGTAAATAACGTACCTTGGGTTAAAGAAATTTAGCAGGTTTAAATGAGCGAAAAAATAAGCTACTAAACTTTTACTCACTTACTTACATCTGTCTTATTTTAGAAAAGTCATTCACAGAATAAAAATGAAGTATCAAAATCTGCTTAGAGCAACGCGGAGACAGAAGAAATTAACAATATGGTGTTTTCACAACAATAGAAGTTGTAATTCACAATAAGTTAACTGGAAAATAGACTTTTTTATAAACAAATGATAATAAAATGTCGAAAAAAAGAATAGCCTGGCGAGAACGTCTGTAATATAAATTCTTTTGCGTGCAATTTACTGATAGAATTATGTTCTGTTTAACTTTTATGTGTTTGTTATTTCTCCCTGTTTTTCGCACACACGCAACGTATAAATAAATAATACCGCTAGAAAAAACGAACACGTGAACACGTGGACACGAAAGGCATATAATTTAATAGACTCTTTTCAGATCTTCTTAAATTTTGTTTAAACAATGTTAGCCATTATAATATTTTTAACTCAGTATATAGTCAATATTGTTGCTAAGGAAACCATCACGAAATATATAATAAATGTAAATGTAGCCTTACCCGACGACTTTCCATTGTTGTTAGTATCCGATCTTGGGCTGTACGAATTACCTACTCGTTCTTCATGACTCGGGTACGTACTAACGTGTGTGAACGGCCCGTCAAGATGGCCGTCGTACGAACGACTGACGGGCGTCATAACGGGCGACGGCGAAGAACTTCTCATCGATTCTCCATATGCAGAATCTGATCGCGATAAAAGTGTCCCTCTAGAAAGTAAACACAACATGATGAAGTCTTTCTCCTTCCCTTGAACACACGACACGACTTTCTCTACAACAAACGACACTATACTTCTATACTATATCTCTCCTAAATAATCGTTTATAAGTTTCCGCCTTGAACCACAAATATTCTAAATGATCAATTAAACAACAAATGAGATGTAACAGTCGCCAAACAGAGAGTGATCTACCCATGATTCATTGCAGGATTTTCCGGTTGTAATTGTTCATTATAATTCAACACAAGAAATGAGGATAATTTTTTTTATTTTTTTACAATTAGGTGCAATTTTATTTCCTGTTTAAAAATAAAATTGAGTTTTAACGTCTTTGACGTCAATAAAAAAGTTACTCAACTTCTCTTATTCTATTATTATTAAATACTGCTCTCTCTCCCTATACTCCTAGATTACTATAACTGCTACAGAGAGAATTAGCATTAAGGCGGAAGTGATCAATCGCTCAGTACGACGTATTTAGCGCTGCGCAGTCGTGCGTCCAAGCAACAAAATATTCACTGGAAACAGAAATGCGTTTAAACACTTTTAGCACTTTGATGCGTGCTAAAAAAATGAAGAAAACTTTCCGTTTTATGGGTATTAAGTTTGTGCGGGTTATTTTATCACGTAGTTCGCAGGTTTTTATTTCATTTCGTCTAAAATTTTTTAGCGGCTTGCAATTCTTATATGAAGAAAAACTTGTTTCCGTACCAACAAAATTTCATTTGATGGTTAGACTTCTCGTCTGAAAGAGCGTTTCAAGGCAAATTTCTCTGAAATTTTTGGAATCTCCATACAGTACAAATTCTGAACAGTTCATTTTCTTTATGACAGTGGATTTTTAATGGTGCACTTTTTACATAGCAACTAAATTTGATTGGTTATAATGTGAACTTATTTGACGAACGAAAATTATGAACAAAAAATATCATATTTTCATTCATAAGAACGCATTGTATTCATTAAGTTGAATGGTCAAACGAAATAACATAATCTCACTTTTGTCGTCTCTTCATACAACATGGCACGAATAAAAGCAACCACGGGTGAGAATAGTACAATTTTTTTCCACCAATCAAATACACGGATTTTGTCTTCATCACAGACTATTGAACTATTATTGTGTATTATTTTATAGCAAAGTTATGTCTTCAGCTTCAAAAGTAAAAAAAAATAACTCTTTAATCGCGTAACCCTAAATGCAAATCCTTTTACTGTATAACGACGACTAAATGGTGAACAGCTTTATAAGACAACTTCAAATCGGATATTTTTGTTTTCACTTCCCAGACATATATTTCCTGTATTTAAAAACAAAATATGTGTGTCCGTTACACCAAACCAGTGTCCTTGTCACTGGGACATACGAAACTAAAAACCCATCCCTGCATTTACACCCTGCGCGATTTCTACCTTCCAGGTGAAAGTCATTTTTTGCAAAACATTTTTGACAATGGCTTTAAAAAATTATTAAAATAAGACAAAATTGAGATGTATCGTAATTATGGATGAGTTTCAGCCAATGTTCTTAGACAAAGAAACGTAAAACCTTTCCTTCCAAATATATGACAATAATAAGCGTCATATTCTTAAAGTAAAAAAAAGTTTCGATGAAGTTGCGCAATGATCATACAGCACCCGTTTTTTAGAAGTAAATTATATGCACACCAATAATACTGCACGTAGTATTTGAAATCACAACGATTAATCCAAATCCTCGTAATCCATTTTCCACTTCTTGTTGAAAATTCGACACAAATCTGTCCGTCTTCTCTAAAGTAAATCTTTGTTGTTTGACTATCAGTTACACCTAGTCAGTTTGAACTGTGAACGTATATATGGTTGCTACTTGGATACACATTTATCACTAGGTACGCAACTAACAAAACACATCCCAGCCTTCAGATATGACATCAAAAAGAAAAAATATTTTCGTTCCCGGGTGTCAAACTACGAACTTTACCAGATTTAAACCAGGCTAGTACAAAAACAAACAGTGCAAAATTTCTCTTCATTTCAAAAAAAAAAAAAAGAAGTTAACGCTATTGAGAAGTTACCATGGCATTTTCTGTTGGAGTCAACTAAAATAGCAGATATAAACAAAAAAACAGGAAATTTATTTTAGAAACCTCCACACCATAACGGAATGTATATGCAAGCTTAAATGCTTAACTAGGATAATTGTTTTAAAACCAAAACAAAAGTTTATTTTGAGAAAAAATGTTTAAGAATTCCATACATGAAATGATTAATTTGTAGCTATGACATTTCGTAACGGTACGATTGGTTAAAAAAAATTAAGTTTGAAACCCATGGTTCAAAGTAACGTAACAGATAAACTGGAAACCCATGACTGATTTAATAGACAAATAAAAATTCAATTTCAAAAATTCTGTAAACATAGGAGACACCGCACACACTGTTTCACCGTCTCAAAATAGGACTATGACGATCCTCTTCGTACCTAGCCCTCTACATTTCCCGTGTTGCAACAGAGCTTAAAAGAAATATTCCACATTCCATCCATCCATTTTGTACGTTACAATTTCCCGACCTACTTTCCACTATCACAAGTTTCCATGATTCTTTCATTTTATATATGATTAACAAATTTCCGATGTGCGGCTTTCATTCTCTTCACAAGCACGTAATTTGGCTACATGCCTAAAAACCTTCTTTGCGCAGTCTTAAGCGGAAAGTCGGGTATTTTTATTATTTGTTATTTTATTTTATAATCCGTATGAAAAAAATAATAAAACATCACGCTAACAGTAGAAAAAAATACAATGATTTTTTGTTAGACTTTTTTTTACAAAAAAGACTTTTGTATTAAACAGTTCCTTACAAAAAGTATTGGGACTTTCTAGTTTAAAGGCCAACTTACACATTGCAAAACAGATATGACTGCACATAATTTTTATATAATAGAAACATCGAAATACTTGAAATCATTCCATTGCATAGAAAATCTACGCAACAACCCAAGCCTCTGAACTATCTAACTAAATAACACACATTTCTTTTATAAGAACGTCTAAATTTCAAGTGTGCTTATTTTTTATAGCTACTTTTCAACCTCAAATGTTTTTGCTTGTGTTTTTCCAAAAAAATTGCAGATTAGATATTTCAACCAAAAAATAGGGAAGTGCATGACCACACTGGTGAGTTATTTTTCGGAAAATATTCACGTATAGTATACGTGTAAAAAAAGAAAAGAAATAATTGCTTTCTAGTATCTTCGAAATCTAGCAAGAATTTATAGGCTGAGTACGTTCTTATATATTTTTAATTCTTGTAAGTACTCATCGACCCCGTTTTCATAAACCAGATACTCTTAAAAGTTTATAACCCTTGTCTTGCATAATAATAAGAACAGGGAAAACTAACCTCGCCTGATATTTTCGTTGTTAAGTCGAGTGATGTAGCAAGAATGAAAAATTTATCATACAAAAAATATATGTGTATAGATGCATGTTGAAAGTTGTTTGGCCTTTTCTTAGAAATAGAAATTGAAAATAATTTCTACCATACGTTGAAAAAACGTTCCATTGTTGTTGCGTTTTATGGTTTCATAGCAACATGTTTACGCGCATGCGCACAAAAATATGGCACCACGGCTTTCATCTGGTTTAACAAAAAATTCCCCCTGTGACTTCAACAGAAAATATCTTCTATGATATGTTGCTAAACATACAGCTGGCTTATCAGACATACTCAGACAGTTTTCTTCTAAGCGTGAGACATGCGGTCGCAAAAGTCCCGCATAATTATCACACCGGAGTCATAAAAATCTAACTTTAATTTCGTTTTTCGCTATCCTCATTTTAACTACAGAACAGGTAAGTTTAAAAACTTCTTATAAATTGGACTCGATAAGTCAAATTCAAACTTACGTTTTTGATGAATAATCTTGATCCTCGTGATGGGATGGTAGAGACATATCATCGCTTGGCATATCATGAAAGTCACTATCATGCAAAACATGACCATTTTGTTTGGAGTGGTCAAACAACACTAAATAAATTTTTATATCCTCTACAATGGTGGATTCGCATTCAATATGTCTATCACAAAAAGGATTTAACACGCAGTACGCATGCGCCACAAAAAAAATAATGGTATTATTCTTATAATTACTTGAAAGGTCCAAACTAAGTGGAGTCTTATATAGCAAACTGGCCGAACATTTTAAGTAGTACAACAACAAAATGTTCCCGCTACCTGGTTGCCTAGTACCAGCATCCACGTGATCAGGTTGATGTTCATAATTAATCTTGGTCATGCCACCTTGACTGTGATAAATCTGCGAAGGAGGAGAGCTGCAGTAACCAGGGGCAACCGAGCGACTGTTAAACTTGGTCACTTTCTGTTGAACAACATCCGGTGAATTAAAACCAGCCAATGGCACTCCGTACTTTCGTTGGTACTCATTCTCTTCTGTGAATAAAACTTTATTAAGGTTCCGAACATGCTGGGCTACCATACCGGGATGTATTTCCATTATGCCATCAACGGAATCGTTTCTACTTGTGTCACTTCGAAGAATATGTTGGTCACTTTCACTGCCACTACACAAAGAGTCGTTATCGTAAGAAGAGGCGTTTCTCTTCAAAGGCTTGCGCATGCCGTAGCTACTGTTCAAAGGAGAATGATCTAACTCATACAACAGATCGTCAACGGTTCTTGCACTTGGACTGTTCGAAAAAACGTCATCAGACACTGACTTGTGTTGTACACCAGGAGCTTGGTGCAAGACTCTACGCTGTTCGACAGCAATTTTACCCTCCATAACTGGATGAAGTTGTAAACTTGGAGCTTGGTGCAGAATCCCACATTGCTGCATAGTTATTTTCCCTTCCACTGGCGGAGGAGCGTGTTTGGTTACGCTTGACTTTGACTTTCTTGCGCCATGATCTGTGACGTCAACTGTGGCAATTTTCTTGCTGGCATAGGTGTTTCCGTTTACGTCCGCCTTACTTGTTAGGTAATTTATCTCTCCTAACAAATTATCCAAATCTTCTATGCCAGTTGTTAAATTATAACTGTCGTTTTCTGGCATAGAGGGTCTGGCTCGAAGTTTCTCTTTAAGGATGGGATCAATCTGAGCATAAGGGTTTCCATCTACTGGACCAGCTACATGTTTCGGATTTGTACGATCTATGGAAAAGCGTAGTGTAACTGGCTCCTCACATATATTTAATTATTTCTATTAAAACTGGATCAGTCATAGCAAATTAACAAAACCTACGTTTAGTTGTCTCGACCATCCCAGTCATTTGTCTTTCTATATCGAAGATTCCTACACAAAAAAAAAGAAATTGATCATTTTATTTTTTAAGTAAAGAAGATATATATTTCAGAAATCAAAAGGGAACTTCTGATATAACATTTAAACATCGCCATACTTTTCATAATTTCGAGCAGCGTCTAAAATAAACATACCGTAAATACTCGACTAAGCGCCCACTCTCGAATAAGCGCCCACTCTCGACTAAACGCCCCTCTCGATTAACAGCCCACCCTTTTTTTGTAATTTTTTTTACAAGTGCTCCTCTCGGATAAGCGCCCTGGGCTTTATTTGAATGTAATACTAGAGCCAAACGGGGCACCTTTCTGAATATTTTGGAAATTAGAAACGACCTTTAACTCAAAAACAGCCTTTTTTTTGAAAATCATCTACAGGATGAAATTTCATGTCAAAATGATTATATCTATCTTTTCGTTTAAGTAGTTCGCTACCCTACGTTCAAGTATTTCCATAACACAAAAATGAGATTTTTTTTGAAAGCGTCCCTCTCAATTTACCGCCCATCTCGAATAAGCGCCCTCCTAAAAGTCAAATTTTGAAATAAGCGCCCGGGGCGCCTAATTGAGCATTTACGGTAGGAGTGTAAAATTGAATGCAAGATCACACTTACGAAAAAAATCGATCATTCCCTTAGACGTTCTAGGAAAATCGTCATCACAACGACGTAGTGAATCCGTCATTTTAGTACTAGAGATGCTTAATAATTTGTAATAAATAAATAAATAAACAAATAAATAAATACATCAATAAATTTATTTATTTACATATTTTTTGTTAATTTGTTTACTTGTTTGTTTATTTGTTTGTTTCTTGGTTGGGGTTCATGCACGCAACAGTAAAAGAAAAGGGAAAATTCACGAAATCATTGTAAAATCTAAAGGGACTCCCTTTAAACCAGTTACACAAAAAGTAAAGGCTAAAACACACTTTGATTTTTCAGTGATTATTCAAAAATGACGGTGTCTTTAAGCCTTACCTTCGTGTTTTCAATAACTAAGATGGGTTCAGGCCACCACCTCGACTTCACACATACACAGAATTCGGGAATACGTTAGAGAAATAATACTAGCTAATCCTAGGAAATACCGTTAAACGAAGGATGTGAGATTAAGGAATATTAGAGTGTTTTTTATCGCGTGTTAACGTTTCCACTACTGCCAAGAACAACGGACGAAATACAAAGAGTTTTAAAAAAATTGAATTTTTTTACTTAAATCACAGATAATAGCAATTCTATTATGGTGTCTATTATGCTTATCACTTTCGAAAGGAAAATTCTACTCACTAGAAAGCCGAAGTTATAATAGACAATATACTTTATCTTTCATATAGATATCGTAAAAATTTTGAATAGCCCAACCCATCAAATCATCACAAAAAAAGAGAGAAATGCCGTCTCTTTTACCTTTTGACAAAGTCAAACATTGCTGAGCTGTCAAATGTCCTGGCAAACGGAAACTCAACTCAACAGTGAAAAACGTCTCATCTTCAGAACTCGCCATTTTCGCGAACACAAATCTTCTTGAAGAAAACACCCAACCCTCGCACTTTGTCTAACGTACTTCTAATTAGCTGTCAGATTTTAATTACTCTCATTAGACTGTAATTAATTTGACTTAATTACACCTAATGATACGTTGATTGATTGTTTGAAAGTTTGATTAGCCAGTTTGTAAATATTAAACGACACATGTTATCAAATGAGCTATAAAAACACATCCAGTGAAGTTGAAGCTTATAAACCTGGTGTATGGAACACCTGTGTTTTTACGTCAAAAAGAAAAAAATTACAGTCTTGATTATACTTTATTTTATATTTTGCTGTTTTGAAAATCTTGTTCTTGAAAAATCAGAACACCTACGACAGAACGGTGCGATAACAGTTATCAACGTGTGTCAGAATAATTGTTGAGTTGATTTTTCGAGCGATATAGAAGATAGCCGAAGGAAAAAACAAACAAATTACATTCTCATCTTAATGAATGGGAAAACAACGTTTTTCGTGTGGAGAGTAGCATAAGTACTTTTTTTTAAAGCTGGGAGGGGGACATAACATATTTATTCCCAGAAGTTTTAGCAGGAAGAAAATAATTAACTTTTTCCATTTTCAGCAAAATTTAATTTTTAATCATCCGCGGGAATAAATTCCGCAAAATCCATTTAACTTGGTCAATAGCGAAAATAAATTCCGCAAAAATGTCGCATTTTTAACACTAACAATAAAGTGATGATAAAAAAAATACGACAACGAAACTTAAACGAAGAAACGTGATGACGTCATTATTGCGTAAACATAAATAATAGTTCCTTTCGACACCAAAGTTGGCATTTGCGACAAATAACGGCATAAACAATAATAGTGTGGTCGACAATTGTGTATAAAAACATTTGCCGCGACGACACTACTTTTGCGAAGCAGATAATCCAGGATTAAAACGTAAGCTAAAAATACAAGAACATTAATACCATCGTTACAATTTGTCTGGTATGACATCTACAGACACACAACGAGTCTTAGAATTAACCTCACGCTGTGTGTTAGCGACTTGTAGTAACGCTTAGTAATTTGTTAACATCTGATAACGTTCTTTTTATACTACAGAATGGTGAAGATGATATGTAATAAATTTGCAAGATTATTCGGACCCACACGGATTTGGTAGGTTTATATTCAGTGAAGAAAAAGTTTAAGAAAAAAAACTTTTGCGAATTTCGCAGTTATGGGAAAATCGCAAAAGTTTATACCGGCAAAAAATTCGATTGTAAACGCGAAAATGTTTAAGAGTAGTCGAAAATAGATGAGAGATTTCGTACAGGCTTTTTCCCCGTAAAAAATGTAATTTTGCAGAACCGCGAAAGATTCTTCCGCAAACACTTCCCAGAAAGTATAAATGGCTAAGAATAAATATCAAAAGACGCACGCCGGCGCAGTTAACTATTTACAACTTCAAAGCTAACACGTCGAAGTAATGTACAATTAAGCGGTCACTTAAAAACAATTCCAAAAATGTTTAAACTCAATAAAATCGATTTATAAAATATATAAGCAATTTGTCACGTAACTCATTTTTACTTCAGTATACTTCAGTATACTTTACTGGAAGTTTTAAAATTGCACTAGTTAAGTTAAATCAGAGAGAAATTCTACGGCTAGTGAAAACTGCAGTAAAGTTAAACGATACCTTTCTTCTTTTTTACTCCACGTGGTATGTGCATCCACGATATAAACATGACGCATTTGGAGATTTCTGCGTTCGCAGTAAAAACCATTATAAATCAGAAATTAAGTTTTTTCCGATATTAAGTTTAAATTCTACTCTAAGACCATAAAATTCTGAAAACAAAAATGATTCCTCTCTGTACAAGCGATGTGGTTTTGAATGATACCTCTTTGACAAACCGCCAAAGAAATAGTCGTTTCTTCTCACGTGAGTTGCAATTCAGCTTTATGTAACACCTTTACCGCAAAAGGTGACATTCAGGCGCGCGATGAAAAAACCTAAACTTCACAGAGGACTCGAATAAAAACTATCATTTTCTGCGCCTAGACCAAAATCAATATTTTAAGTCAAACATAAAGTAAACAGAGATGGTTGTATATTCACAGTTTTCTATATTTTATTTACTCTTCTAGCTTGAATCAATAAAAACGTGCGCGAGAGAAAGATATTAAAGTCACGACTTAGAAGCTTCTGACAAAACAAAAACAACTAATAATAAGCCAGTCTCGACGAAGTCACGTCGTATATTCGTAACAAAAGTTTCAGCTAAGTTTTTCGCGCAACTTCAGGAAGTTCTTTAAAGGTTGTTACTCTAAAAAATCCTGTAACAAGGAACATATGGTTAACCGTTCTATATTTATCAGCCAAAATTTACTAGGTAGGTCTACGTTATCCCTTTGATTCCATCACCACTGTCGCGAATAAAGTTAAAGCCGCAAGCTATTGTGGCATTTAGAAACAAACAAACAAACAAACAAACAAAACTTCTTCTTTCTTCAAATTACCGTAGTTGTATTTTTAAGTCACAGACGTGTACGACTTTAAATTCTGTCAAAATAAACCTGGTTTCTGCATGAACTGGATGTGCTCTTCTGTATTCAACGCAAAAAAGTAGAGAATTGAGTTATGGGAAATACACAGCCTACTTCTATTTGCGGCATTTTTCTCCAAGTTATTTTTGGAAAAAAATCAGCAATGCTTAAAAAGACTATTCATGAATTTCAGCAATTTGCCCATCGATAAAAAAATCCACGGAGAAACCATCCCCCTCAATTACGACGAAACAGAAGCTTGGAAAAAGTAGCAAATTAAGGCAAATTGATGAGCCTAATTAGAAGTTCTTTGCTACTGGAGTGACTAGATGTCGCAGCTATGTCCACCATTTTTTAAATCAGAACTAATATCAAATTTAACAGTTTTGTTGCAAAAAAAATGTTATTCTACAAATAAAAAAGTGAAAAAACGTTGTTTTCATATGCCGTTATATAGCTCCACATTACACCAATGAAATTTACCATTACACACAATGAACCTCATCGAGTTGAAATTCTACTTAACAAATGGCGCCAATTCTTACCACGAGAAAATTTGCAAGTTCCATTTTTTTACCAGGACATTAAATGCGACTAGCTTATGGAAGAGTAAAGTCGACAGATTTTTTTTCATAGAATCGAGAATACTTTTGTGCTTCATATACAGAAGCAAGCTGGTTATAAAATCGCATGCCATGTAAATTGGTTACTTTGACCTTTCTTATTACTTGTTTAGATAAAGCTTAATTAAACTAATTTAAAGCAGGTATAGGCGTGTCGCACGATAAGAAAGAAATATAGGTGACATATTGGAAAATCAAAACTTCAAACGAATGCGTTCAAATGATCTAAATACTTCATCCAGTATATAGTATTAAATTTTGAAAACTTAGTTTACAATCAGAAGGGATCAACAAAGAGGCGGCATATAATTGAAATCTCATTGTACTTTAATTATGTGTGAGTAATTAGCTATTAAATTTGTTTGTTCTCTACACCTTATATATATGGTAAGTAGTTGTACTTTCGCAAGTGCTGAGAATTTACAAATGAATGGTGTAAGAGTGATAACATCGTAGTTTTAAACTTTTTAATTTCTTAAATAAGCGCCGACATGTTGAGGAATTGAAGTAACTTTTGTAAATGTTATCTTTTAAAAATTGTTTTTTGCATTTTTTCATGATATGAAAGTTAAAACCATATTGTGTTGATCATTTTCTGCATTTATAAAGTTTAGTGCTTATAATACTGTCAATCTAGCCAATTGCAACTCTTTGAAGTAAGAATGTTCAAAAGCTGCGTTGCGATTCGAAGTTTAACTTTAAACTCCGATCTGAAAATGAAAAACATTCCTCATGTTTATTCTTTTTGTGAATTTGAAATACACGGAACTTCAAGCGACAAAGTACGGACCAGGAAGCAATATACACGTTTTTTTATCAACCTTACCAATCTTTTTTTAGAATCAAAAGCGCAATCCAACTCACAGACAGACTGTTTAGGAGTTAAATTTCCTGCTATGACAGACAAACGCTATGGTGAAGAAAAATTCGTTGTTGTTAAAAAAATGGTTAGATGATTGGCCTTGTTCTCAAGTAAAATCAATGTTTGAATAACACATAAATAAAAATTCGTTTCAAATTGGTTTTAAAATAAAACTACAAGTAATTTCAGTGATGAAAGTGAATCTTAATATCGCTTTGCATAATCTTGAGACATTTCTGGCAGGAAGTTTCTTTAACAACATTTCACTTTCTTACTGATGTAAAGATTTGAGATTGGAGAAGGCCCTCCCTTCTCCAATTTCAAATCTCTGGGGAAGGAAATTTTACGCAAAATTCTTATTTTACGCGAAATTCCGCTTTTACGCGAAATTCTGATTTGTCTCAACGGTAATTTCCACGATACATGTGTAGAAAATACAGACATAATGTCCACAAGAATATGAAAGTAGTTTCGAAAGTTTGTAGCCAATCAAAATGCGCAATTTCTTGGCAAAAAGGAAACGCAACTCGCATTTTCTGTAAACAATAGCTTGCGAGAAAGACTGCAGAAGGTTTAATGGGTAAAATTAACCTGCAAAAATATTATAATCAAGTCATGAGGTAAAATCGTAAAATAATGAACGTTCAATATAAAAGAACTTAAATACCAACCTTTATTTTGATCAATATTTCTCAACTTACATTTGTAACAAGCGCACGACTTTTTTCATAACATTCCTTCGAAAGCTTCGTTTTAAGTTTAAGAAAACAAATTGGATGCGTAACTAGTTCTATACATAGCAGCTAAATATGATTAATTAGTCAAACAATATTTTCCATGGTAATTAGGTATGAACACAATAGCTAAGTAATTTGAAAGTTTTGCATCTTGAAAGCAAGTTAAGAATCCATCCAATGATATACAACCAGATTTTAATGAACAGAACTTTATCATGCCAAGTCACTTTTAAAATTCTGCAAATACATCTCAGTAAAATTAAAACTTAGGGTACTGAAAAGCCTATGCAAACAGAATCTTCATTTTTATCGACCGACGCCTGCTTAAATTGTTATTTGTCAAGAAGGTCAAAAATTTTTAGCAATAGTTGTTAATGTGATCAAAAAATCTGTTTTCGACCAACAGGCACTTGCCAAACATTGGGAGATTTTACCACAGTTGACATGGACAAAAATAAACAGCTATTGGTGACAAAATAATTTGTTGGAACTATCGTTCTGCATAGTCGTTTATATAATTATGCAAAAAACACTGGGTTTTTTCTCCAACACCTTTGTCTGTATAGGTAATTTTATGCAATCGCCAGTAGTAGGAAGCCCAAAAAATTCTCTGGTTTTTCCTACTTTTTAAGTGATTATGTTCAGAAGCTATTTTAGGTTTCTCGTGTGCCACCTTAAATTCTTAAATAAAAAAAAAAAATTCCTGAAAGATAGTAAAATCATGTGACGGATTAATTGGATCCGAAGCGAAATTTTAAATCTTCGTAAAAGTTTCAAAGTTCCTGCATTGTGGTTCGCACTGTCGTAAAGATTTGAAACCGACGTAAGTGTTACGATTGTCGCAACATGTAAGTCTTACGGCGCAAGTAAATACAAGCCAAAAGTATTGCTGAACGTAAGGATAGAAAAAGCAATTATGTCGAAATTATACAAGCAACAACAACAGTAACGTAAAAATCATCAATGCAACTACAAAATATCAAGATATAAGACAAAAACATTTTCCATTTGGTTCAAATCAGCAGGCCAACATTACAGGTAGTGAAAAAGAAATAATAATTACCTTTTTATCGATTTTTTTATATCGTCATCTAGAAATTTTTAAATGTTATACGCTTACTATGATATAATTCGGATAACAATATTTTATCAAATGCGATTATAAGAAAAAAAGAAATAATGCTTTCTCTTTTTTTCTTTGACTTTATAAGAAGCTTTGATTAATTACGCTCTCTTTTTAATTCGCACATACCTTACGGAATTTTACTGCCGTATTTAAACCTGTTCGCAATGCGGCTTAAATAACGTATATATTAAGATGTATACATACACGTAATAATAGTTTTTTAGTTCAGAACGGAAGTGATCAGTCAGAAAAACCTCGCTTACTCGAATAAAAACTGCAAATTACTCTCACAACTATATCACAATGCTTATTTGCGACATAGAAAGGAAGAGAGGGTCGTCTTTTACACAGCCTGATACTGAACAATGCGGTTGATTTAAGTCAGATTGAAATAGAAGAAAAATGTTGTTAAACTGCTTAATATGACACCAATAATGGTTATAGAATTTGCGGAAGTGACGGCAACAAAAATTTATAATCAAAATGCACTTCCGAACTATACAAACTACTCATTTTTTGCTTAGAGTAAGAAAAAAAAACAGAGAAAGGCTAGGATGGTAAAAAACGAGTCGTAAAAAACGAGTCGTAAAAAACTGTTAGGTTCGGAAAATTTGCAATGTATCAATATCCGCTACTGAGAAACAATAAAGTTCCGGAACTTACAGAAAAAGAAAGCAGCTACCTGGTTGCAACAAGAAACTTCAAAACTGAACCAACTCACACAAAGTTATTATCGATGGTTTAAATGTTACATGCGAAGAAATATGTTAAGTCTCAATGACAAGACATCTCACTAGGGGTACTTAAAACTTTATAGGGGTGCAGATTAGTGTTTCTTAACATCATATGTTTTGGAGATTTAGCTGAGCTTAAGAAGTTACTTAAAAGAGATCAAGCAAATTGTAGAAGACAGAAAAATCATTACATAATCACGTGGCTCGTTTTATCATATTATTGTTTTGTTTGTTTGTTTGTTTGTTTTTGTTTGTCTAATTCTCAACCTACACTTTTTTTCTCCTTTTAAACAGTTTAAAGATTATCAAAAACACAAGAACATTTACAAAGCCGGAAAAAAAGTTTTGATGATTTTTTCACATTACTGTTAAAATAAACTGAGTAAAGTTTTTATCGTAAATTTCAGAGCAGAGTGTATTAGGAATTTTGAGACAGATCAAATCTGTCAGTAAGGTTGGTTTTCTATAAAAATTGGGAACATTTTTTTTCAATTATCACTGCAACATTTTAAAATTCTTTCAGGTAGAAAAACACACATTCAGCTAATGTTTTTTTTAGCAATTCATCGCAGAATATCTTGACTAGGGCATAAAGATTTTGGCTTTTCAGAGAGCTAGTATAGTCGAAAACAAAGAAATTTATTCTTCGTAGGACGTGAACTAATTAGTGTGAACATATGATGTTTTTAAACATGATATGTTGGACAAAAAATGACATCACATGGAGAAACATCGATATTTTGATGTCGCTTAAAAATATTCACGTACGGCTAATTTTTTTCATAATTTAAAATTCTGAATAAGAAAAATGATTCATTATAACCTTACTTGTGTCATAAGGACCTACCAGCCCAATTACATTTAATCGTGTGTTTGTTTCAAACATTGTGCTATCAACACAAGAAAACAAAAATCAGTTTTTCTGAGATATGGCTACAAATTATTTGTTTACACAAGAAATTATTAAATTATTGTTAGAAATACTATTAGAAGGAGGAGCAAGCCATTAAAGAAATATTTCTATTAAATTTTGGATGCAGATTTGAAGTGGCAAGATTCGATGAATTAGAAATAATGAGAAAATACGATAAACATCTCTGTAAAAGACACTACAGATCCTATTTTTTTATTTAGGGTAAGTTGATAAACTTCACAAAACTAAAGCTCACAAGTTACAGGCGACCGCCACTTCTAATTTTAAAGTAGCGGAGAAAACTAAACAAAAAAAGAAGAAAAAAGTTTTATAATGGAAATTATCCTTCAGCTGTGTCCAAGGTCTTTACTGTTCGTAAACAAGTACTCTTAATTTAACAATTTTGGGAGCTTTCGATATATGATGATCATTCATCATTTATTTATATTCGGGAAAGGAAAAAAAAGCGAAAAACAAAACATAAAAATTTAACGTGCTGTAAAATTTTTAGTTGGACATTACACGAACTGGTTTATCGCTCATTTAATGCTTCATTCTTGTTCACATTTGAAGCATGATAATTCAATAATCCGAAAATCTATCACATCGGAATAAAAAAATGATCACAGAAAAAGTGTTAAAATTAGTACAATCTGTAATGTTTACATGACATCGTTAACTACAAATGTATATATTAAAATGCCCGTATACGTCTGTCTGTCACTTAAAATGGTAACGCAAGTAGCAAGATGCACGCAATGCGCTATAACAAGGACGTGCAATCCCGTGGATTTTTTAGTATTCCTCAACAAACGAAATTCAGCTAGCGGATTTTCAAGAAGCGAAAGTCAGATAGTGGATTCTCAAGAAATTCAGTTAAAAGATTTAGCGAATTTTTAACAAGCAAAATTTAGCCAGCGGACCTTCGGAATATGTAACTATATACCTTGTTTTCTTCAATTCGTCAAATAAACTGCTCGCTTAAATATAAATCAAATTAATATAAAAAAAAATACAAAAGCCTGATTAACCTTTTAAATTTTTCAATAAAAGTGGTAAATTTGATCCTTGAAATAAATTTTCTGAATTTTATGAACAGTGAAATCTTCTTTCCGAGAAATTGCTGATACTACCTTATGATTTATCTTTGCGGGAATTTCGCAAATTTTATATACTATCGCGAAAACTAGTCTGCGCAAATTCCTGTAAAAGTCAATTTGCGTACATATATCTTCGCGAATTTACTAATTCGGTAACAATAATTCTAGCAAAAATTTTTGAAGAAAAGGATTTTTACTTTTTTTCTTTTCTTGCTTTTCGCGGTAAATATATTATTTTAATTAAATCTAGACAGGGACGTGCGTGTAATAAGTACTGCAGTAATATATTAGGTACGGAGACGCGTGGGCATTAAATACTACAGCAATATTGTGCAAACGGGGACGTGTGTGTATTAAGTCCTTCAATATTATAATACAGAAGGAAATGTATGTGTAACAAGTACAACAGAAATATAGTACAACAGAGAAGTGTGTATAATAAGTACTGCAGCAATACAGTACAGACGGAGATGTGTGTGTAATAAGTACTGCAGCAATATAGTACAGACGGAGATGTGTGTATAATAAGTACTGCAGCAATATAGTACAGACGGAGACGTGTGTGTAATAAGTACTGCAGCAATACAGTACAGACGGAGAAGTGTGTGTAATAAGTACTGCAGCAATATAGTACAGACGGAGATGTGTGTGTAATAAGTACTGCAGCAATATAGTACAGACGGAGACGTGTGTATAATAAGTACTGCAGCAATACAGTACAGACGGAGAAGTGTGTGTAATAAGTACTGCAGCAATATAGTACAGACGGAGATGTGTGTGTAATGAGTACTGCAGCAATATAGTACAGATGGAGAAGTGTGTGTAAAAAGTGCTGCAGTAATATAGTACAGACGGAGACGTGTGTGTAATAAGTACTGCAGCAATATAGTACAGACGGAGATGTGTGTGTAATAAGTACTGCAGTAATATAGTACAGACGGAGATGTGTGTGTAATAAGTACTGCAGCAATATAGTACAGACGGAGATGTGTGTGTAATAAGTACTGCAGCAATATAGTACAGACGGAGAAGTGTGTGTAATAAGTACTACAGTAATATAGTACAGACGGAGAAGTGTGTGTAATAAGTACTGCAGTAATATAGTACAGACGGAGACGTGTGTGTAATAAGTACTGCAGTAATATAGTACAGACGGAGAAGTGTATGTAATAAGTACTACAGTAATATAGTACAGACGGAGAAGTGTGTGTAATAAGTACTGCAGCAATATAGTACAGACGGAGATGTGTGTGTAATAAGTACTGCAGTAATATAGTACAGACGGAGACGTGTGTGTAATAAGTACTGCAGCAATATAGTACAGACGGAGAAGTGTGTGTAATAAGTACTACAGTAATATAGTACAGACGGAGAAGTGTGTGTAATAAGTACTGCAGTAATATAGTACAGACGGAGACGTGTGTGTAATAAGTACTGCAGTAATATAGTACAGACGGAGAAGTGTATGTAATAAGTACTACAGTAATATAGTACAGACGGAGAAGTGTGTGTAATAAGTACTACAGTAATATAGTACAGACGGAGAAGTGTGTGTAATAAGTACTGCAGTAATATAGTACAGACGGAGAAGTGTGTGTAATAAGTACTGCAGCAATATAGTACAGACGGAGAAGTGTATGTAATAAGTACTGCAGTAATATAGTACAGACGGAGATGTGTGTGTAATAAGTACTGCAGTAATATAGTACAGACGGAGGAGTGTGTGTAATAAGTACTGCAGTAATATAGTACAGACGGAGAAGTGTGTGTAATAAGTACTGCAGTAATATAGTACAGACGGAGAAGTGTGTGTAATAAGTACTGCAGCAATATAGTACAGACGGAGAAGTGTATGTAATAAGTACTGCAGCAATATAGTATAGATGGAGACGTGTGTGTAATAAGTATTACAGTAATATAGTACAGACGGAGAAGTGTGTGTAATAAGTACTACAGTAATATAGTACAGACGGAGAAGTGTGTGTAATAAGTACTGCAGCAATATAGTACAGACGGAGAAGTGTGTATAATAAGTACTGCAGCAACACAAAACATATGCAAAATTCACTGGTGTAATAGAGTACACAGAGGACTATAAAAAGTTTCTGTCGAATTTTACTACTGAGTCTCAGCAGGACAATAGTACCAATAAGAACTTAAGAAGGTTATGCTGGGTATAATCAACAAAATAACAGACTCATTTTTTTTTAAAAAAAAGTCAAACGTTAATTTAATGTTGACTAAATAATATAACAAGATGTAGCAGGAAAAGAAGAAATTATGTAATACCCTTTGTTTTAGCATCCCTGTTGTTTACTGCCCCCCTCTCCCCCCCTCTCCCCCACCTTTCGGCCTTCCTTAGATATCTAAAATTTGCTTCCCTTTGTTATGGTGCATGACTACGAAGACATCGACCAAAAGAACAGAAGTTCAATATTAGATGCCGAGTTATTTTTATACTAGTATTTATATTAACTTAAATTTGAAAAAAGAGGCAAAATTTTAAACCTTAAAACGTACTTTTATATCCTTGCTTATTCAAAACAAATTAATAAAAGATTTGTAAAAATATCAACAAAGAATAAATTGTATCAATGAACTACACCATTTGTCGGGATGTCACTTAATAAGGTGAGAGACAAGAGCACAGATTCAGGAAGAAAAACACTCAATAGATGCTTAACCAAAATAATAAACGAGAGAAAAGATTACCTATTGTGTTTCCGGGTTGGGGCGAAGACATTTTATTTATCAAGTCATCAAGTTCGCTTGTAAAAGAGTGTTTATGTTGCGTAGTTACTTCCTGTAGCCTACTGTCTATACATGCAGCTAGAAACGTAAGATTAATCTCATAAAAACAAAGTGGATATAACACATTGACGACTTTGCTGAAACTTGACACCCCCTGCGAGTTTTTTAAAAGTCAATTTTATGGAACTAGAGAGGTTTGAAATTATGACTTTATTTACAGTAGGTGGAAAGTCGCCAATGTGTGTTTATAAAAAAACCTCACCGCGTATTGTCCGCAAACAACCAATCACTTCTCTTTTTTGTGTTTCCGGACTGAGAGGGTCAACCAAACATGTCTCCTTCACAAGTTCTTGTTGTCTTTCTTCAAAATCTGGCACAACAACATAGTCTGACTCATCGTATAATATCAACGGAGCAGGTTTCGTTTTCTTTGCCCTTGAAGGTGTTGAAATTGAGTTTTCCTTAAACTTAGAGCTTAGCCTTTGGTTAACCGAGTCCACTTTATTATCCTTATTCACTGTAAAACGCTGGGTATCGGAGTCAACAATGAATTTGTTTTTATCATTGACTGAGTGAGTTTCTGTCAATTCAGTGTTGACGTTGTCCTCAAGTATAAACAACATTCCTGTTGCATCACTCGCCTGTGAAAGGACTTCGTCCATAAAAGATTTTTCATCCACGCTATCAAACTTACGCTCGTGATGTACCGAACAATCACGCTTATGATCGCCTGTATTTTCATTGTTATAGCTGTTATGTAGTTTAAAATCAGCATCAAATTTCGAATCATAACGATCGTGAAAATCTTTCATGTTAACTGAATGTGACGGATGGTCGAGTTTTGTTGATATCGGTGTTGACATGTTCGTTGTTCCTGCTTTATTACGCCTTACGCTTTCGTTAATAGCACATTTCTTCCTTTGCGGGGGTTCTTTTACTAGATTTCGTATCAAGTTGTTGTTTTCATCCATATTAGAAAGTCGGAACCAGTATTTTTTTTTCTATTTCGCTGTAAATTTGACGGATATTTTTTAATAAATAAATTTCACTATTTTTCATTCACAACAGCATAAATGACATCGATATTAAAACTTCTTAAGAAGAAAATTTTCATCAAGAGTAAAAACTTTACTAAATCCCAAAAGTCAACAAACTTGTCAATTAAGACTACTTGATGTTCCTGCTTCAACTTTTTCTACAGTCAGCACATCATTTAAGAAAATATGAAATCCGAAATCAATCTTATTATTTTTTGTTTTATGAAAAACCACTTGGAATGTTATCAATGTTTTGCATACACTTGAACAGAAGTTAATGTTTTCAAAAATCTACTTCAGAATGGACGTAAATAGAAAAATTATGACGGTGATTAAGTTCTTATAAACATTACTCTACACAAATGTAAAAGACAATTAAATCCATGTTTTTAACTTAAATGTTGTAATCACTAATCACAGTGTAGATTTCTGGGAATAATCAATTAAGTTTTAAAAAAGAGCTCCGTGTGCAGGCGTTTAGGGTATAAGACTAAATTGTGATTAGTTAATGTTTTTTCTGTTGCTTTCCCGCGGTAAAAGTTGAAATTATTGACTTTCCCCGCAGTTAGGAACGGAAATTGAGAAAAAAGAAAAAAAAAAATAAATAACAAAAACGGTAGCAACCAATCAAATAACAGCAAATGTTGTCGCCTAATTCGTAAATAATGTATATGCAGTGAAAAAATCCAACTATTTACGCGGCAAAAGACTGAATTTTTACTGTGACGAAAATTACGTACAACGGAAATCTTGGTCTGTTTATTCAAGCGCCGCTTTTTGTTCAGCTCCATATTTTTTTTTAAACACTTTGTATTGAAACCTTTGAGCTGAAGTCACCACAACGTGTGAACGTGGGTAATAAAATGTAAAATCTAGCTAGCAGTACTATCTCACTAAACAGCCGGTCTCCGCTAATCTCACAAACAACAACAAAAGTCTGCTAATTATAGAGTATGTCAATACAAATCAACCGGAAACCGAAAGCAATAGCAACGCTCAGATTAAAAAGGCGTAAACCACACTCTTCATGATACACCAAACGTAGAACAAATACAAACGACAACGCACGCAGGCAAACAATATGGTGGCGCAGAAGTTACGTATTATGGCTAAGATGGCGGTCGTCCTTTGACTGTCCGTAATTCGTGTAAAACTAAATTGCTCTTTCTTTCACACAATGGTTAAGCGAGGTTCCATCTTGTAAAACGATGTTTACGTCTGAGAAGTTACATCCGGATGAATAGTAGGGGTCCGGATGAATGGTAGGGATCCGGAAACACAAAAGCTGTTCAGTGATTGGCGTAGCGAAGAAACAAAAAATGCAACGTCATCAAAAAATAGTGACGTTATAGAAAAACTTTTACCTTGCTCTTGTTTTCTTTGCTCTTCGTCTCCAGGCGCGAAAACAAATTCGATATAACATGAATCTGGAAATCGTGGATCTTAAAAATAAAAAAATTGTAGCGTTAACTACGAACGAAGCAAAGCATTGGCCAGCTGGAAAAACAAAACAAAAAACGCGCAGCATCTTCTAGAGCCAGTCATTTGCAGAAAGCAGATAAACAGAAAAAACAAAGCCCTAAGCTACACAGACTTCTCCAGCAACTCCACTTGTGATTTCAATAAAACTTTCAATTAGAACACACGAAATATAAAAAGGTTTTTAAAAAATTCTCGCTACACAAACCTTCGTTTAGAAGCATTTCAAAAACTGAAGCAAAGTTAAAATGAATGAAGAAACTTCACGTGAAGAAACGAGTTTTGACATTATAAAGAGTGAACTTTTTTTTTCTTTTCTCCTATTAAAGTTGTAACATGCGAATTAGCTTATAAAAACAAACAGCCAGCGTTCACTAACTGTTAATGACATAACTAAGTGAACAGACACTATGGGGAATCTTCTATTCATTAAATGAAACACGCAGGTAAACGAATGACCTAGTGATCATGTATAAATTTTATCATGTTGATTCTATTATATAAAAAAGGAATTTTTGCTAAGACTGAAGAGACATAAAAAAGAATGGTAAGAATTGCCCTAATTTGAAATTTTAGCAGTTTTTTTTTACTGCTACCATTTTACAAAACAGAAGTATGCATGCCCGAATAAAACGCATGAACGTGCTTAGTCGCTCTGACTTTGACAGTGGTTTATTCTTATTGAACACCAGTGCGAGGGAAGGAAGGGGTTGAAAGCGTCCGCGGCCTTTTGTTCGGCATGTAAAGACTAAAATTTTGTGACTTCCCCTAACTTTTGGGGCTTGTGATAAAATTAAAAATTTCTTTTAATTTTTTTATATTATATTGCATTTGGGGTCAATCTAATGCAAATTTTAAAAAGTACCGACGTGCATGTAGGATGTTGCATCGGTTATATAATTATTTATTGCATGCATGCTCGTGCATCAAACATCATTAAATGCAATTTTCTAGACATGTACCGAGTTTAATGACATAAAATGAATACTTCCTGGAAAAACGGACCATTTTTACTTTACATAACATAAGGAACTTTTGTACGCATTTTTTTTTATCCCAATGACGCCATTCCTTCTGATATTAGTAAATTAGAGGGGAACATTAGCAACTAAAAAATATATCTTTACATTTTATTCTAAAAATGCTGACATTGGTTGGTCAAACTGTCAAAACAATAGCGGACTTGAGAAAAATATGGAAGTTAACATACAATGAACAGGCGGTAAAGGCGTAAAATGAACAGGCTGTAAAAAGCGTAAAATGAACAGGCGGTAAAAGGCGTAAAATGAACAGGCTGTAAAAGGCGTAAAATGAACAGGCTGTAAAAGGCGTAAAATGAACAGGCTGTAAAAGGCGTAAAATGAACAGCCTGTAAAAGGCGTAAAATGAACAGGCTGTAAAAGGCGTAAAATGAATAGCCTGTAAAAGGCGTAAAATGTACAGCCTACCCTTAAACGCTTCATCTAAATCATATTTTCCGAAAACAGCCACACAACCATCAACAGCGTCTGTGTGAAATTGCAAACGGAAGATGACATTTTGTGTTGCGCTGCCCTTTTCAATACACTTGACCTAAAACATAAAACACCAAAAGATATTATGTCACATTAGAAATTGACAAAAATAAAGAAATCATATCATATTCCTAATCTTACTCCATTGTTTTCCAAAAGCGCTTTTGATTCTACTAACACCTTCATTGTTGTACAAAAAACCTTGCGGGGTACTTTCTTCATCTGCATTAAATTATACCAGCGGGGCCTGGGATTTAACTGCTTTTATTCGCGTCTAATCAAAAATGAATTTAGAAAATTTATCAAACTTTTGGCTCAGCGTATAGTCTGTTGGCTAAACCACCAGGGATAAAATCGGTTTTGTTGCATCTTTACGCTACTTTAGTGTATTTCCCTTTCCCTTGAAGCTATCTTATCTTCGTCTAGTTCACAGTAACATTTAAAATTGCCAATGATAAAAGTATTCTTTTTATCATTGATTACCCTTGCAGAAAAATTCAGCTTGCAGAGGACTCTAAAATAGTGAATGTAGCACCGGAGGGTGAAAGTCCCCTTTAATCTCTTAGCACATACATATGCTATACACATCGGCCAATGAATTTGTTTGACTCGCCGCCATTAAGAGTTTGTTTGTGCATTGGTCGCACAACCTCACAACACTAACCACGCCTAACAAATGGACTTTCACCTAGTGAAATCAGACATGCTGTTCACGTTAAATTTAAATTTACCATAATATCTCCATGTAGTTGCACTCCATCTTCGATAGAAACATACGCTCGTTTCGAACTCGGTGATACACAGCTAAAATCAACAAACGGAGCTGTTAAAAGGACAGCGTACAGAAGCCAATTGCTTGATTTCTACAGAGCAATAATCTATTGTTTATAACATCGAATACGCTGGAAATAAATGATAAAAAAACGAAAGAAATATTTTGATTTCCGTCTGTTTTTCTTAAATGATGTATTATAAAAATTAAGCTAAATACTCACTACGTCTTCGTCGTATGCTTCAAAAGATATGCTTGATAAATTTTCAAATAAAACTGAAATCCTGTGCTGTTTCCAAAATAGGGAATACCATGCATAATAATGTTTTGAAAGAAAAGACGTCTAAAATAAAATTCATAAAAAAAATATTTATCATCACGTAGCGATTCATCATTTACAATTCTTCTGTTGTTTTTTAAATGTGAAAGCAGGTATAGTACAGCGGCTTTGCGTTGCATTTCTTCTATTAACAGAAATTTGGTTACCGAAATCAAAAACCACAGTAGAGCAATTTTAAAAGAGGTGGAAATCGGCGCTGTAAATTTTGCATTCCCATGAAAACTCATTGTGTCATATCACATTGAATTCAATGAAATTTGATCAACAAGCTAAGCATAGTCGCAAAAGAATGATCCGGGTGAAGGAAATGCAACTTCAAATATCGAATTTGTTGTCACGAAAGATGTTTGTAAAACGAGTGCTTTTTTCTTCAATACAAATACTATTATAATCATAATATTAACTTAATTTTGAGTCAGAGGAAAACTTTAATGAACCAGTACTTATCATTGTGCAACCTGTTCATCTATTTTTTATCCTAGTCATTCAGAGTACCTAATTTAGTACTGTGGCGCAAGTGGTTTATTGTATTTTGGAAGAGCAAAGTCCTATATTCACACTACCCACCTTCCTGTCAAGGTGAACTTCTTTTCATACGCACTGCCAAGATAATGCACATATCTATAAGAGAAAAAATTTGGTAAAACTAGAAACTGCATTAGGAATAAAATCGTTTCACTATCATTATTTACATTCTTCGACACAACGTTGCCAACAAGAGAACAAACTTTAAGATTCTGTTAAATCTGCGCTGCAAACATTTTAAAGAAAATAAAAATTTCTGACATTTCCTCTTGGCTAACAGGCACTACCTTTTTTGTGATGGTTGAGTTGCACCTTCTAGTTTGGAATCATAATATCGTCTCAATGCAAACCAATCAAGTGCACCTTGTGGGCTGAAATAAAAATGAGCATCTAGCTAAATACCAAGATATAGAGGAAGAATACATCATATCAATGAAAGATTGACATTGTAACGATCACGTGCGAAAGGATGTATTGGTATGTACACGTTTCTAGTTACAATCACCATACACCAGTGTACTAAAAGTGTTGCCAACCATTTTGGGACATTGACGAAACGCAATCCGACCTGTGTGGCAGGTAAGACATTCACAGCAATGCTGCACTATCTTCAGTACTGATGGGTAAATTATCCAAGGTAATTCCTTAATCAAAGAATTAGAATGCATTACACCAACGAACTTTGTCTCACCTTGGAGAATTTTTGCTGAATTGAATATAAGAAGCAATAACAACACCGATTCTGCTTTTTCCACCCTAAAAAAATTACAGACGATCACACAGACACCAACATAAATACTTAGATAGGCTAAAGATGGAACCGAAATTTAATCTTTATATTAAAAAGATATGTGCGAACCGCGCATGTGCCAAAGCTTTTTATTTTGGATGCGCAATTTTTTTCTACATCAGCAATAATTTCTAAAAGTTTCATTTCACCAGAAAAAATGTAAACACTCGAAATGGAATTTCATGTAAGGCTCTCTTAGACTCAGGTTTCATCTCATTGTACATTACTCCCACAGTGCTGATGAATGACATGAATAACATGTTTATGTTCAACCCCACTTCCCTTCTGCAGCTGCTGTCAATATAATTGCTATAAACACCAACACCCAACTCACCTTACAATGAATAACAGCAACATTTTTGGAATCACCCAGCAACCAAGCATGTATTGATTTAATAATTCTAAAAAGAAGAAGCACATAACATTATTTGTTCATTAACCTCCTATTTTTACTTAACTTCTCCTAAAAGCTAGAATTCATTCCCACAAAAAATTGTTACTATCAATGATAAGCCAAGTAAAGAACCATTGAGTTTACACTTCCACTCTATATATATGTACATCTTCTTTTACTATTCAAACGCAGTATTGGAAGACTTACCAATGCATGGTTATCTAACAAACATCGTCAGATGTTTTTATTAAAAAAAAAGGTTGTTAGGAAAACCTTAAGAATAGTGAGCCTGATGGCTGTGTTGCAAAGAAATGTTTCACCCTGTTGCTAGTAGTCGCAAAGGCTTCCTTTATACTTTCAAAATATTTTTATGCTATTTTATCATTTACTTACTTACTCGATTCTGCTGTATCTAGAGCAACCTTGGAGCATCTATTATTTATAACAGTTTTTTAATTTTTGGAGAACATAATTTTTATAGTGGATGAACATCTGGTATATACCACTTACAGTTTATTAAGAAGTGTACAGTGAATGGCAACGAACATCTGGTATATACACTTACTTATGCAGTTTGTCAAGAGTTGGAGCCAGATGATCAGGCCATCCATAATCAACAACCTGAAAACGAAAGAACATCAGTCGATATGAGGAACAGATATTGGTAAGGCTTTGTTATTGATGGTATCAATAATTTGACAAATATAAAAAAGGACAGATCTAATCAAATCAATATTTATTTGATACGAATATTTAGCTGTTACCAAAAAGTAGTAGCTGGAGATTTTTTTTTTTGAGCAGTTTCATCTGTACACACACAAAAATCAACACAAGTATTACTCTTTTTATTGGATCACTGAATTGTACAATTCGTAAAACGTATCGTGTGCCACATAAAAATGTAATGTTGCCTTCATTACGCTACAACTTTACACTACTTCATTACGTTGTTTTCATTACAATTCTAAAAGTATCTTGAATTTTACGATTATTTATCTTTCTTTTTTAAAATGACTAAAGATATATACACATATAAAATTATGTGGCGTTACTTGTGCCAGTAAAAGTAACTTTTCTAGCGCGAGATATGTAAGAAAATCAGCAAACAGAATTAAAATGTTTTTAAATAAATCGCATTTTATGTATCCACCTCTTATTACAACACACCCTATAGATGTTTTATCTATGGTGACATATTTTACCACTAAGATGAAATTTTAATGGTGAATCTATGAGCCCGGAATCACACTCAAATGATCGTGCTTCGAAATTTTACAATATATGTATGTCAAGTGAATGGGACTACTACTTATTTAAACATAAAAATACCAATGAAATAAAGATATAACTACATAAAAGTGCCATATTCTGAATCAACTACCATTGATATTAACATAGTTAACCAACCTGGCCAGGTTCATTAAGCTGCAAAATATCGTATCTTCTTTCTGACACGTTTATTATCTTGTACTTATCTAAATGTTTCGTTTGCAACATTTTCAACACTTTCAATAAACTGGTATGATAAACGGATTCCAAACCACTTGCAGGAAACGACATTGCTGAAATTTAAATAATCATATTGCTAAATTTGTCTAGTGGACAAGAAAACAAATGCTACTTTGAGAATGCTACTTTGAAAATGCAAATCGTTAGAAAAAGATAGGGTCGGATGATTTAGTGCACATTTCACATAGATTCTGATAATTACACAAACTCATAATTTCCCTATTATACGAAGTTAAAATGATAATGATTGCATTGCTTTTGGCTAGACTGTATTAATTTTGGTATCTCTATCGATCGTCTTTTATTGTTTATAGGGTAGGCAAAGCAGAATTGATGTTGTTATCGCCACGTGTATCCAGCAAAAAATTGCCAAGGTGAATTATGGAGCCTACATTATGTCATAGAAGCCATGCAATAAACTCTATGCACATCTTTTTATAACAAAAATTAGAATTACAAGAATACTTTTTATACTAGCTCAAAAAAAAGAAAATTGAAATTACACACCAATTAACCGATCAGTGATGTAAGTTAAATCGAGCTCTGCAGCATCATTACATGCAGATGTTTTTCCAAAGTATGATGATTCACTAGCTGGTGACATGGCCCTAAATTTCATAAACACATAATAAAAACAAAAATATTTATTTTCGAAAGAATATTCCAGGGTATAGTTGTGTTTAAAAGATTTGCAGAAGTCATACAGTGGCGATGTATTGAAAAAGTAACCTAAATGGAATGGTAACTTTTGGTTTGACTAAACCCACCTGTTTACTTAACAAAAGTCATTTGTCAATTGTTCAGGTAAGGTAAGTTCAGTCACTTTTACATGAAAGTAGGGCAGAAGGAATGGCAGTACCCTCAGAAGACCGCAAATAATGTTGCATAAGAAAATAATTAAATAATGTAATTAAATAATGTATACCTGGATGAAATTGGAGATGTACATGGAGAAGCATTTTGAAGCTGAAATAAAAACACTTAAAAAAGCTCTCACACGTATTTAAAAAATGATATCAAAAATAAAGTTCAAAAGTACTAGTTACTATACAAGTTATATATAACCAAAGAGTTTCCCCCTTCACCTACCAATCGAGCATCACCAACTGCATAATCACGAGTGCACTGTAAATAAATTTAAATCAGAATTACGCAACTAAAGTTATAAAACATTGAGACATCCACAAAATATAAACAAATAAATTTTCCCTACATTATTATCTGGTTGTGCTCAGTTTTTTTCTCACACATTTTTTTTAGTAGCAAAACTGGAGGATAAGAGAGCTTATGCTGTACGCACAAAGGTCTGGAAAAGGGTAGCAATCCAGAACCATTGTTTTAAATAAGAACTACTTTCTACTCTATACCATTCCAACTCATTAAATAGATGTTTTAAAAAAGGTTCTGTCCTGTCCCATCAATACTTACATACCTCTCCTACAGATTTTGTTTCACGATACATAATTCTACTTTCGCAATGGCTTGTCACCTGCAAAAAAAAGTAAAATAACTTACACATGAAAAGCAAGTCATGACCCAAATGGTAACAAATTAAATCCAAAAAGAGTGCCTTTTTAAAAAGAGTTCTTATATAAGACACTTTCCAAATAAATTTTATTTGATGTGTCGCATCATTTGCCAAAACAAAGGAAAAAATAATAAAAAACTGTACAAAAAGTTTGATAACAAACAAAATTCTGCAAATAATTAACCTGCTACAATGGCTTATTTAATTATGTTATATTTGATCTTTGTTAAAAAGTGAGGGTACTAAGAGAAATTAAGAGATCACTTGGCTGTAACAATAATACCTCCAAAACAAGACTGGAGATTTAAATTTAAAAAAAATTTGCATACATACTAATTTATAACTGTACACAATTCCAAGATAATAAGAAAAAAATGAAAAATTTCGAAATTGAAATTTAGGGCCTATTAAGTAAGTGTCTTTTTGGACAAAAGGTACTTGAAATGACATGGGCAAAATGCAATGTGAATGAACACTACTTTACAATATATTGGTACAGTGAAAATGTAAGTTTTTTAGAAGAAATGGTTTTTCTTTTACCAAAATTCAACACTTTATTTGTTGGGATAGGATATCTATCAGCACAGAAATTAAGCTCAGTTTTTAAATATAATAAATTAGGCAGTAATGGGGTCATTAACAAAAAAATCTATGAAACCAAATGCACACAATTAATTGCCTTTTTAATGTCTAAAATGAAATTTCACTCTAATACTATGAAAATAAGATTAAATGGCGGATATAATACAGAATAACTATTATAGCCAAAATATGAATTTAATTTGCATTGCTCCACACCAATATCTTTGGCTTAGTTTACCACATTTGGCAAAGAACAAACGACAGAATGATATCACAAAGTTTTACAGCATTAATTAAATTAAATTAGACCACTTCTTGACCTTAAGCAGAAATTTAAAAAACCACAATCCAATTTACAATATAACTTAACTGGCCAATAAAATTTAAGCTGTTAATTAACGCATGACTACACACGTCAATACAACCAATATACGTAAAAGTAAAATACCTATCGGTAAAACTTTAACTGTATCCTGGTACCCACATGCTTGTTTTTTAACACAAAACTTTTTAGAATCATGAGATTGGATTGTATAATGGCTGTTATAAAACATGAGCGTGACAATGCTGGACACATACACTCATATGTTCTTAAGGTTTTTTAATCAAAACTAGTCGTTAGCCGTGGAAAAATTCACGAGTTCGTCCGTCACAGCTAAGCTACCATTTTGCGAGAACAGACAGACAAACAGAGGGACAGACGTATACGGGCATTATAATATAGATATGGTTATAATAAAACATTTTATTTATAAACAAAACTGGTTTAGTAACAGAAGTGAGTATGCAAATCAGAATTGTGGTAGTACCAAAGTATGTCATGGTGCTAATGTACTGGGAATTCTATGAAGACAAAGACAAAAATAAAACCTTGACCATATGCATTCTGTTTCTCTTTCAACTCTGATGGATTAATTCACAAGTTTTAACCCCTGACACTTCACATAAAATTTATTTAACGGTGTCTAACATACACATACTTTCTTCTTTCTAAAAATAACTTGTTTTTTTTTTACTTGGAAATATCATCTTAGTTTGGCAGTCTGAATATTATTATTCAAGTGACGGCATTATTTTTAAATTTATGTTTATTGAATCCAAAACAACAACTATACACAGTCACTCTTCAAACAACACCACAAACATCTCAATATAAAATATACAATTTGTTTTTTGAGATTAACACAGATATTTTAGGTAAATCTTAACTGGATTAAGCAGCAAAGTATAAAAAGTAAAAGGTTAAATATTTATAAAAAAGTTTAATAAATAACATAAAATATCGTCCACCCCTGCACGATTATCCAACAGTTGTAAATGCTAAATTTTATAATTTACAAACTTTTTTAACTGTTACATTGATGTACCAAGACTTTTTTAAAAGAAACAATAAAATGTATCACTGTTATGAACAATCTTGTCAGTCAGTGCATTTCAGACATTGTTTACGTGGTCTACACTTCTGCTAAAGTAAAACTTCAGCAGCCCAATGGCTGTAGAGTACAAGTAATGCTGTTTGGACATTTCAAGAAATAGCCAAAAACCGTCATTTCCACAAACATTATTATCCAGGGCTGTTGAAACATTATCCTATGCCATTAAGGTATAAAAATTTATCTTGTCCATTGACTAAAATATCATTTAGTACAAATTAGATTATGTGAATTAATACCTTTGTAAACCTAAAACCACAAAAAAAAACAAAGCACAGAAAATAACAAAGGATAAAATTGACAAAAATTTAATTATATTTATTCTTTATATAAATATATAGATGTTATTTGTACATTTATAAATTCATTTATAAATTCATTAAATGACCAGTCGTTTAGCATTGTCATCAATAAAGGGCAGAGTCCAAAACACTTATCAGTCACTAAACACAACTTTCATTTAATAAGAAAAAAAATTAGGTAAACAGAGAATAGGATGCATTATAGCACAAAGTTGCACAGGCTTGATATAATCATTTATACACATCTTAATACATTATTATTAATTACTTGAAACCAACCAAATTAGTTACAAAATTAGCATCAGCTAGCACATTTAATTTGTGGGTAGAAAGCAACAGGAAAGTAAAATTAATGAAATAGTGGTTTCTCTGATTTGCACATACAATACTTCAACCTGGAAGGCCAGGCAAACTGTTCCAAGCTAATCATAATCGTTTTCGGATAAGTAACCATTATGAGTGAGAGCGAAACTATCTGTTTTTATAAAAAAGCAAAAACAACCTTTAAAATGCAAGGAATACTAATTTTTAGTATCCTTGATTATTTGTCTAGTATCTTGATATTTTATCCGTTATTTTATTCCGCGTATATAACATTATGAGCAATCAAAATGTACATTATACAAAACAATATAACGAGACATGCCTGAAAAACCAAAATACATATATTTATTATTTAATAGTACGTATGTAATGTAAGGATTATACATATATTTTCTTTCTATATTAAGTAAATGTTTTATGTCAATAAAGTTAAAATCAACACACAGTTCCTACATCTTTCATAGATCTACATTCTAAAAGCTTAAAATAAACAAAAGGAGTAATAATCCTCAGTAATGGATTCATTCTTTTGACAAATTAATTTGTTTTATTAATCTATCATTAAATTAGTTCCTGCCCAAACTATCATTAAAACATGACCGCTATATCTCATTCAAGAGGATAGTATAATAGCGCTGATCAAAAGAAAAGCTCATCATAATAAAAACAACTTTAAAATCACAACTTACAAGACTTTGACATTCTACATGACAGATATACCAGCAATCTAAAATAAAAAAAACAAGTTGTGATAAAATTTAAATGTAACACAATACATAGGACCAGTGATTTTAACAATTGAATAAAAGACAAAGATACATCTAATTTGAATATTTCGTCAATATAAAGTAAATAAGTTTTATTTTGCAAATTCTTCACACTGGAAATAAAGATCAGAAGTAGAGTTCCCACTTAATTTCCAACTAATTCTTAAAGAATATTTAGGAACACTGTAACTTTTTTTGGAGATTTTTTTTATTAGTGGAGAAAATAAACACAAAAATTTAGGTGATTCTAGGAGATTTAAATTAGTCAAAGTAAATAGAATTACAAGAGCCAAGGGTGTTAATTGAACAAGAAAGACAAATTGGAATAATAACATTTCATTTTCCATTAGTTTACGCAGAATAAAAAGATTTTGGACTTAATTAGAAAAAAAAACATAAAAATTGAATTGGACAAATGAATGTTTCCTAAAAATTTAGGAGATTTTTAGGAGTTCTCACGTAGTATCAGGAGATTTTAGGGCTTTTCAGGATTATTTAGGAGGATTCTATTTTTTTCGAATTTTTTAGAAATATAATGTATGGGAACCCTGACTCTACACTCTTCTAATATTTATACTTTGGTGTCGTTGTTGTTAAAGTCACTCCCCCATGTTTAACTTTTTTACCACTTTTATGTGTTTATACAGTCCTATTCCCTAACAGTACTGGGAAGAAGTCATTTTCTCTTTTATTTCTCTTTTCACACAAACATTGTACTCTAGAAACATATAATTAAAATAAAGTATTCTCAGTGTGGCTAAAAGGGTGACTCTTTAGACCAGGTCCAAATTGCTCACCTTCAAAACTATTCTGAGAAATAATAGCAGAGAAGCACAACTTCCTCGCAAATATAATAGATAAACACAGTTGGTAAATTTAAACACATTTTACAATGCGTATACACTATAATCTAATATAACTCAAAGTTCAGTAAGTCAATCTGTTACATGTTAGTTATAATGGTGACTTGGGTCAAAGTCTATTTCTACGGATCCCTTGGTCAAAATGCCCTTCCATGACTAGAACCTAGGAAGAAAAAGGTTGACATTGCAAAAATAATAAAAAATCATTTACTTATAAGAAACGTTTATTTGTTTGTTCCAATAAGTCATACTATTTTCTTGATCCAAGGTTGATACTGCATATCATTTTGTAGTGGGATGAAAAGTTAAATTTATTAACTTTTCATGATTTTAGCCTGGCTTTTTGTGATTATACTGACCTATAGTGGATTTCATAACAAATGTTTTTTTGCCAGTATATTTTAATTTTTTTTAGATTTTTAGGCAAACTCTACCAGGAGACTGTAATGGAATCTTGTTTATTTCTTCAGAACACAACATTTATACAAAATGCTTTTTTTGATTTGGTTAATCATGTTTACGACAAAACTAAAAAAAATTGAAAGAGATTCTTCTAACAGTAAATTATATTATAAGTGGAGTAGACAGTTATATAAACATAAAGTAATAAACTTCATTAAAAAAGCACATGCTTAAAATGATAAACACACATCGAAATATCAAATTGTCACAATATTAAAAATACACATAAACATATAACTTTAATAAAAAAAAGTTTCAAACTAACTTGTGATATGTATTTTATATAAAGTCAAGATGTAAACAAATCCAAGCTTAACTTCAATTTAACTGGTTTATGTTTGCAAGGTTAAGCAGCAGTTTAACTTGCAGTCTTTTGCTTGCATTCAAAATATTTATTTAAGAAAAAAAACTCATAGCCGATTCCTATTAGAACAAAATGTTTTATCAAAGATACATAAAAAACACAGTTTTAATGACCAAGATATGCAAACACAACAACAAAACTGTTTTTTTTTTGTGTAAAACCATTGTTATACTGAAAAGAAGAAATTTATGTAGATATGCTAAACTTATCACACCTTCGTTGGTCATGCAAAGAAAAAAGATTGATGCTATTTTCTTTTTGTGGTAATTCAGTACAAACAAATCGATTGAAAGGAACTACATTAATGCTGAAATTATTATGCTTAGATAAAAAAATAATTACATCTGTGATGTCCAGTGGCTTACTACATTCAAACTTGCATATAAGTAACATTTGTTTGGAAAAAAATTATATTTACTTCTTTGTTATTATGATTATATTTAAAATTAGTTTAAAATCTGAAGAGTTGAGGGAGATAATCATAGCGAAGTGTAGAAATAATGATTGGTTTATGAATATAATAACTCACTCTGCTATAAAGGTTATAAACAGAAGTTACAAAAGTTAACTTATATATAGAATTATAGTTACCTATTTTGTGTCAACTGGATAAAAATAGCAGAAGAAAAAACTTTATATACAAATCCAATTTAAATTGTATAGCTTATAATGTCTAACATCTTTCGTTTTGGTGAATTCAATAAAATGTAAAGCAAAAGGATTAAATTACTTCATAGGCAATCAGTGTCATATAAACAAGCTTTAATTGGATTACCATGGTAACAGGATATGTATAGACCTGCTTGAGTTAAGGTATATATTTAATGTATTCAAAAATACTTAACGATTATTTTAGGTAGACTATGTTTAGCTGTACAATGAATGAGTCTGTTGTTGTTTAGAATAAGGGGTTTTACACGGGTAATATTTTTTTTTTAAAAACAAAAATATTCAAAAACTGTCCTTAAAAAATAGGTAGTAAATAAAATGTTATGTTCTAAAATAATTGTTTTAAAAGTGAGGAATGGAAACAAAACATTAATTATACCTATACAAAAAGATATCCCTCTTGATTTAGTTTTAGTTGTTCCTGATTGCAAACTTATTGGAAAACAAAGTCAAAAAGTACAAAGAACATTATTATAAATAAATCACCTAGGCTTCATATTTTTCACACTTTAAACCCTACACTTTGGAATAGGTAAAGATAATCTTCTCTCTTTTAATTTATTTTACAAAATACATTTTACAGTTTTAAACTTTACAGTTTTAAACTTTTAATTTATCATTCTTAATTAAACTCTTAATTATACTCTGCATTTTGTTTCTTTTGTCAACAACTGCATATAGTTTTATTTTAGAAAGTGCATGTTTTTGGAAAAAAGAAGGAAAAATCTTGTCTTTCAGTTGCAATGTTTAAAATACCCCAGACTGAATATAGTTTGAATAGACATTATAAATGCAGCTTGGAAAATTGGCTTTTTAACATTTTCAAAAATGGCATAAGAAATAATTATACAATATTATGCAGCTAATTTACACGTATCAATAGTTATTAAAATGTTGCCATCTTGAGATCAAATAATCATTAACAGAACATTTAACTATAACAGTAGCTTGAGAAAAATATGCTTCGAAATTTGATCACAGGTTTCCTAACAAATATATATATATACCATATATATTTACTTAAATCACTTCCTTCCCACCTTTCTTCTTCCCACTTTTCTTTTGTTTAAAAATACTTCATGTGTATAAAACCTCAAATTAGCATGCGTCATCTATTTTTGTAAGGTGTTTGTTCTAAGATATCATGCTGATAGGGGATGCTAGGAAATATTCAAATGGAGTCAAAATAGGACTTAATTTATTTTGTAGAATAATTTTTTGTGCATATACCCTTTCTATAAGAACAATTTTATAACAACACAAGTCTTCTGTTTTGTTGAAAAACAATTCATTTTTATTGTATACTTTTACTGATCTTACTTATGATAAAATAATAGTATACATTTAGGATACATTTCTCGACCATTCCTCTGAAACTAGCAATTGCTTTTTGTAGCTTCTTTTCTACAGCTTAATTGTTAACAAACAAGGCTACTATAGAGCTGCATCTCCATTACTAACAAAAACACAAGCTTTAAGAGAAAAGAAATACATAAGGCTCGATTCTTAAGTTGTATTTTTACTATTAAAAACAAAATAAAACAAAACATGCTGAAAAGGCTTGAAAAATAAAAATAGACAGCCTTAGGTCAGATTTTACAGGTCCTTTTACAAAAAACCTGTGAAATGGTATCCACATAATATTTTCAGTACATACATTTAATGAGCACCTGCTGTGCTCATTAAGAGCTCCATCCTGGAATGAATATCCCTCCTCAAAGTCCACAAATTCAGGTATATAAATATGGCATTTCTTTAGTGTGTTTCAAAAAATATTAATCAAAGAGACAATAAAGGTAAATTATACACATAAACACAATATAAACAAGTGCTTGTTAAAGACAGATAAAAGAGGTATATAAATGGCTAAAGGACCGTTATACAGGGAAAAGTTGGTTTTTAAAAAGTTTCTTTTGTGTAAATGTTATGTATAGTGATAAATGCAAAAGTATATTAGATGTACGTAACATACCTGTACATAACTTTGCGCAATTCCAAATAATATCACCACAGAATTGACAAACTTTTGGAACATGTTCATTCACGGTTTGTGTTTTAAATTGATGGAAAATTTTCAAATGAAACAGCTGAAATAATAAAACATTATAGCTTTTAAATAAACATAGATTAAAAACACAGATACACGTATATATAGCTAGTTAGTTATAATTAAAAAAACCCACTCAACACTTGCCCTTTCTCAAAATTTTAGCTCTGTTATTCTAGCTAGCTGTAGCTACTAGCTATAATATGTGTTAAACACTAAGGCCAGAATTACATTATAACAAATTATTTTTTACTGTACAAGTATTTCCTTCTTTTCAGCAATTATCTTTGGAACTTTTTGACCTTGAAAAAACATTTTTACATCTCTCTGTCACAACTTAAATTGGCCAGCTGGCGCATAATGTAAGACCCCTGTTGTAGAGGTGCTACTAGGTATAGCTTGTCATATAGCTAACTATAAAGGGGCTTTCACAACGGTTTTCGGTTTTAATGTAAACCCAAGGCAAAAATTATTGATTTATTTTCAGATTTTTAATGAGTTATTGTTCATTCTAGTTTACTATTGCTTATAAATACAAGCACGGTATTTCTGGAGCCGTCACAACACAACCATTTTGAAAGTGAAAGCCACGCTACTTTATAGGTCCCACATTTGCAGCTACCATTTTGCGTTGATTTTTTTCTTGGAAATCTTCCGGGGGAAGTAGTTCTAAACTGCCGCGCATCCGACCAAAACAAACAACCTGATATTATTATATAACATTGGTTCAAATATCTATAAAGATATTTCAGCGAGCTGTTACTTTTGTAGCTTGATACAAATCACACGGAAACAAAAATAATTTACCTTTCTGTTATTTTGTCGAGCTGCGTATGCAACGGAAGGCGAACTGCGAAGTCTTCCACGTTTGTAGCAACTGTGAAAAGTTTTCCAGTGTACTGACAGTTTTTCCGAGTACGGAAACTTGACCACGCATATTGGACACAAGAAACCCGGACAAGTTCTTGGTCTTTGATTCATATTAAAAGCATGAAATACTTTTGTTTGCGCTTGATAAACGCCATATCATATTAAACAACGTGTTGTTATACTTTGTTGCTAACTTTCTTGTTAACACTGTTCTACATCTGTCCCCTAATTTATCTTTTACAATAGAGCATATCAAGACCTGCTTCACCTTCTGCCAGAAGACAACGGGAATCTAAATCCTGGGAATTATCGAAATGAATGAAGAGTGTGGTTTCTACGTGCGGCTAACAGTTTTTCGTGTGTGTTTACATGCAACGCGCAAAAAAAAGATTTTAACAGCGTAGTAATTATTTTGTTTTTATAGTAAAAGTTTTTATTATTGATCAAATTCAGCAACAAGATGTGAAAAAAACCTTTTGCTGTGAAATGTTTACGTTTAAAAAAAAAGCAAATGGTAAAATCGGAAATACTTTTCATTGATATCACTAATCTAGTCATTGAGTCGGAGTTTTTCATCTCGTGTCTTTAACAACTCAGCACGAAAGATTTCGACGCCTAATTATTGCTCGTGTGTATAATATCACTGGCGCCTTAACTCAAAGAGGTTGTCGTTTTTGTAGTAAACTTCATCGCTAATATAAAGCATGATACTCATAAAATATTATGTCCACCGTAAAAAAAAAGTTACCCGAGACCTTAGAACACTATCAACGGCTCCATTCTCGGCCCTTAGAGCTTAGGTTTATCACCAGGAGTTCTGAAGACGAGAATAGATCAAGATTCGCACCCCTACTGTTTATTAATTGAACCCTGGGGGCACATCTATAATGTAGTGGTCCGGGTTACATTCGTCATTTGTCTTTATTTGAGTTGTCAAAGAAACAGGAAGCATGAGTGCAACATGTTTTCCCAACCTCGTCCTAAGGGCTCTTTTTTTCTTTCTGACAATCTGAGAAGGCGACATGTTTTAATAGAAACGTGTAAATTTTCACTTAGGCTGGATGTAATTATTTTTTATGAATAAATCGAGGCTAAAACGTTCTTACGTTCCTTAACCATGCACAATATTTCGAATGTAACAGGTAATTTACACAATAAGGGGAATAAATCCTTTATATGAACATTATTTTTGTTGTTTCGCCACGTATTTTTATTATTCCTGATGTCACTGACATGTATGGAAAACTGGCGATCTTATCTTTTTATAAAGAGAGAAATTGAAGCATACAGGTTCAGTATAATCTTAAGATGTTTTCCGCCTGTTCTTAAACTATCGTTCTAATAAATTAGAAAGCCGTGTATTTGACATCCTTTTCGCAGATTGTGATTCGTTCTTAAGGCAATCTTGTGGCTGCGAATCAGCCAACATTATATCAGCGGTGGAAAAAAAAGATGGCTGGCATTATAATAAAAAGTTATTAATCAATCAATCAATCAATCAATTAATCTGATAATCACATATGCACAAACCAATTTTAAACAATGACGGGTAAAAAAATATAAAATATACCAACCTCGTTTCCACTTTCTAAAACTAAATTTGTGGTCATAGAAACAACATCATGATAAAACCTCCTTTCCAAAAGAAATCTCGATTACGTAAGTTCAAGATTTCAGATGGAAAATGTCAGCATGAGAATAGAATTGATATCTTAGGAGATTGTCTAGTTGAGAACGATCGCTGTGCTTGCACGACATTTTACCTCAACTAAAAAGGGAGCTTCAAATGTACTAGGACCTCCATCGCAGAACCTTTGCTGACAGCAGTACTAATAAAAACTAAAGAGGCAAACAATTTCAATAATAAATATAAATTAATAATAAAAATAAGAGTCGGGGAGGAAGTGATACGTATTCGCTAAATATAGTTTTATAGTCAAATCAGGCGTACCGCTTCTTCTTTCCTTATCTCTCTCCCTCTTTTAAGGTCAAGTTGTAATTATGTTAAAAAAAAATTACGGGTTCTTAATTTTGCGATCATTTGCGCTTTGTAGGTGTTAATGCGAAAACCCTAAGATGCATTAGACTGAACCTCGTTTCCTGATTCTTTGTGTCTAATCGGTGCCGCGTTGCCGTCCGATATGCAAACAGGGACAACAGGTCCTGGGATCGAGGTGGGCAATGGACTGTTTATTTAAAAAAATTCAAACGGTGACGTTTAGAGAGAAGCCCGACGACTTAACCTAGGAGCGCTAATCGTTGCCAACACAGTCGGTCGATAATATTGGACAAGTGTGTCCGCTGCTATATATGAAATGTAGAAACCGGGCCACTTTTTAACTCACTATCTTCTCACAATTATGACGATCAGCCCTTTACTTAAGTGAAGAATCTTAATCTTTGGTTAATGTGTTAGTGTCATCCAAAATTTCGATGACGATGTCAATAACATGCGTCATTTGTTATTTTAAGCACAACATAAGTCACTATTATTACTGGCACAAAATTCAGGTAACAAACATCTTCAAATGGACGATCAGAGATCTGTACAGGGGACTTGTAAAGTATCAGAAGCAATAAAAAATATATACGATGTTTTATAACAGGGTATTTTTATTAAATCGACTTTTGGTGAATCATTTTAAGGTGAATTTTAACATGTGTCTTGACTACGTCCATACTGGAAACAAATTTTCTACAGCAAAGTGGTTACCAGGGTTTTTCACACTTTTCTTCAACAATTTTACATTAAAGTGTTGAAGGGATTATCAGCCCAAAGAGGTTCACACAAGCCTGTTTTCTGACTATGTTAACATAACAAAGTGGGATGTTCATATCGTTCAAGCATAATGTAACACTAAGCACTGGGAACGAACGTGTAAGGAAATCCCGTTATTACGCATCTTCATCCCAAAATATTCTTGGCCCCTAGGCTGTTATAAAATTAATCAAAAAGTAAAATGCACTGGGAACGAGGTTTATTCTCAGCTAGGCGCTCGCAGAAAAAGGCACATTCATAAAGGATGTTAGCAGGCCTCTCGTTCTTATATAATGTGGATGAAACCGGGCAAAAATAATAGGAATTTTTGGAGAGAAAAAAGGGACACTTTTCCACATTTTTGAGACTTGATAAGAATATCAAAAGTAGAAATAAATGCATAGAATATCTGGCTGGCTATTTCTAGAATAATAATATCCAATTTGTCGCAGTTGAAAGTTTGAAGAAGTGTGATTGGTCTAGATTTATGGTGTCCTTGGAAGCTGAAGTCCGTCTGGTAAACATTTTTTGCACAGTGACGTAGACAGCTATTTAAATGAATGCAGCATTGCTGGTCTTTAAAGTTTCCTTGAGCTTTTCGTCAAAACAATGTTTTACACTATATATCCAAATGACAATAAAAGAATTTTTTCAACTCTTCAGTCATGCAATTGTAACTACATGAATATAAAAAGTAGGTAGCAATTCACTATAAGGTACTAGTTCACTATACAATGAGGTCCTTTCCTTTAATGGTAAGGACTCACGCCCCAGAAGAAATATTTTTAATACCCTACATTGGCTAATGATACATCATCTTCACAAATATCTGCTATATGAGTCATGGTTGCTAGTTAAGGCCCTAAACTGTAACAAAAAACATGCAAAATAAAAAAAAAAAACAAAAAAATTAATGAAACTAAAGGACAAACTGGACAAATCGTTAGACAAAGAACGGAAAAAAAGGTAAGCAAATAAAGGAAATGTACAGAACACGAGAGGAATGGGAGCCCTGGGTGAATACTACATGCACAATGATAACCACAACAACAAGAAGAAGGTGGAGCAGGGTGAACCACAAAAAAAAAAGAAGTACAAACTCTAAAATGAGAGTATGTTGTTTTCTTTCCATGTAACGAGCAGTTATAATAAAAATCTATAAATAAATAATGTGTGATAAAAATGATATAAAACAGAAAAAAAACACTCAACAAAATAATTTTAACAAGGTTTTTGAAAAAAATATTATCTTTCGTGAGAAATATCGTAAACCTTCATTTACGTGATTATAAACAGTTAAAAAAGTCACACAAAGAAAATGCAACGAAGAAAATAACTCGACAGAGCAACTAAACATGACAAACAGGTTGCTTTAAGAATATAAACTCTTAGCTATATCTCAAAACAACAGGCGTGAATATGTGATTTTTATTCTGTGGCAATGTAACTCAGCCCTTCTTATTCTTACTTGTTATTTTTTTTATTTATCAAAATTCAAATGTCGAGAAAAATTGCATTTTCATAAAAAGATATAATTCTTCACAATGCCAATAAAACAAATATTAACGAGGCGCCAAATACGAAATATTTTGCCGTAACGATTGGGGTATAGTGTACGCTTTCTCACATTGATCCAACCAAGTTCGCAAAACGAAGCTACACTTTTCTGGATCACTTGGTGCAATATCCAACAAGGTGTAAGCAGTCGCAATGTGCACGCTTTCTGCTACTAAAGAAGAAAAATATACTATATATAACACTTTGGGGTGAAATATGAAAAAAACCAGGTTAGATTTTGTGTTATTAACGATTAAGGCAAAGATTGTGGCGAGTTCAGTTTGATATTTAGTGAATACTTTAAGGATGGCTCACTTTTATTACCATCGACCACAAGTAGAACGACGCGATTAAGTTCTCATGCAAACACATGGATGACAACTTGACCTCTCTACGTTAGGAGACAATTTTAAAAGAAGAGTACTTAGAATCTTCCCATTGACATTTTTCGTGCGGTTTTCCAGGTTGTTTGCCACCATGAATCGTTAGCAAAGGAAAAAAATAAACAAAAAAATTCAACAAGAAAAAAACAAGAAAAAAGAACAATTATGTGCAACGAACATACGATGAAAAGAAGTGTTTACAATAAAAATAGTAGCTAATGAAACATGCTGAAAGGGGAATTAAAAAAATAAAAATTTACGGACGTGTTAGCCCGGCGGACTACTTTTTCCAAGGCGGGACATGCGCACTGTTAGATATTGCGTAATATTTTAAAAGTAGCGCGAAAAATGTCGAGACGTGTGCAATAGAATTAATTCATGCTTTTTGCTGCTTTAAAAATTAACCAATCAGAATGTGACCAGGCGTGTGCAAATTTTTAGATTTTGAGATCTAAAAATGTTAGTTTTTGTTTTTGTATGTGTTTGTTATGATGTTTAATCAAAAGCTGAATTAAAATAAGGATGAACAATAAATACAAGCTTTGAGCCTAGTGCAACAAAATGTAGAGGTAGATATTAATGAAGTTTTAACTTCTTGAAATAATAGAAACTTCAAGTGGCTGTGGCTGAAGATTTTTTGTCGAAGGAATAATTTTTTCGTGGAGATACAGCCGCGATAGTCTTTTCTTTTTCCCTCATAAGATATTTTTTAAAGAAAAAAAGGTTTTACAGCAATCAGGATCGTTTTAGAGAATAGGTTCCAAAAAATGCTGGCTTTTGCATCTAAATTACATTCGTCAAATCATGGGGCAACTTGATACATAAAACACACAATTTTTTTTTTTTTTTTTTCAACTTTCCGATTTTTTAATTACTCGAAATATTTAATTCAAATAAAAAATGTAAATTTTTAACAGAGAAAAGATGATTTTAATTTTTTACATCTTTTCAGTTTATTATCTTATGACAAAAAAAAGAATATTCGATAGGAAATATATTTAGATATCAGATTTATAAACTTTTATATCACAGATTAGGATATATAGACAGTATCCTCAACATGGCTAATAGGTGCTTCATACTTCCTTAACTTATAGGAGAACACTCCAAGTTGAGTTTTAGGTATAAAGTTTGAGACCAAAAATAAAAATATTCCCGTTCGCATCAGTAAAACAAGATAAACACAATTTAACTTCGAAATACTACAATAAAAAAAAACAACAGCGAGTTTTAACTTTAAATTCACCACCTCTTACATCGTATATAGATTAGCATTCTATATCTTCAAGAATGTCATAAGAACAGTACTGTCAGTTGTGTGTTCACTTATTAAAAAAAAAGAACTCCGACGAGCAGCGGATGTAGCAGTTTGAATATTACATACGTACCTGGTACTATAGTATACTAAAATTAATACAAATACAATTCGTACCTGTTTCGCAGTCTAAAATCTTCTGCAAAAAAGAGGACAGAGTGCTTGCCAATTCAGTGAAATCTCGATAACCACAAGCGAAACCGCCACGACAAAGATGACCTGAAACACAAAAAACTCCGTCACTTTCAGTACTAAATTTTTCGTTAACGTCAAAACAGATATAATTATTTTGCAAATTCGAAATGCTATCCTGAATTATATGAAAGAAAATCTATGCGAAGTAGTAGTCTTGCTAGGAAAGGATCAAATAGTTATTCAAGAGGAGAGCACGGTCCAAATTTTTGTAACTTCTTTTCATGTGGTACTTTTAGTTAGCACAAAGCAGGCCAACAAAGCAACAATTAACACAATAATAAGTCTAACAATAACTTTAACACTCAACACAATTTTATACGAATAATTTAACACGATTTTAGGAAATGTTGGTAAATTTCAAGTGTTAATATCTAATGATTGTATTCGTTTTTCAGTTCTATAGCTATTAACATTTAAAAACACAAATCTTAGCACACCAATAAAATAATATTGGCTGGTTTCTATGCACATTGTTACTCCAACTGACATACTGAGATTCACAGGCATTAATGATTTGGCTAAACTTCCTTTCTCTACTCTCTTAAACGCTGAATACAAACTGACAAGAAAAAGGAAATTCAAGAAGCTTTCAGTAATTATCTTAGGAGTTTACGCCACTTTCTTTCAAGAGTAACAAAAAGTAAAGGTAAACGCTTTCCATAACACGACCACTAAAAAAACAAAAACTGAAAAAATACATTCCAAAAAATTATTTTCTATCAGTATTCCAGTTGTTTCCAGGAATATATTCTATGTCCACGAGTTTCGGTGAGAGTCCTGTAGTTTCCATTTTAAAACTTGTATTTTGTGACAAACGCCCTTCCCTTTCTGATAAATCATACATCAAAACGCTGTCGATCGCCTTGTCTTTTACAAGACAAATGACTGGGCGATTACTGGCAAATTATTGTTCTTCTGCAATACATTTACAGTGCATATGCAGCATTCAACATTCTCTGACTTGATCATATATGGAGGAGCGATAATATCTCAGACGATATATTTCGTCAAATGAACCAATAAAATAATTCGCAACCAACACGTCCTACATAGTGTTGAGACTTACCTATTAAGCGTATAACAATAGCCACAGTATCATTACACACACTTTTTTCACCCTCCGACCACGCCCTCAATACATTCCACGATTTTTCAACAATAAGCACATTATAGCACCATTCCCAACCCAATCGTTTACATAACACCTGCATGGCTTTTATAACTGGGAATACAAACTCACACATCACCAAACTTCCATCTAAAAAATAACACACGTTTGCGAATAAGTCCCCGTGTAATGTTTATTAAAGAAACCTCAATTAATGATATTCGGTCACAACGTCACTAAAACACTATAGTGGTGGGATAGCTTATCTCACTTCAGCCTACCTTCTGATTTCGTCACGTACGAAAGCTGGGAGTTGCATAGCAGGGAGAACAATTCACTGGCTACATCTTCATAATAACATGCATTTGATGACCACTTAATGTCAAGTAACTTCTCCAAAATCTAAAAACACGAGTTTTAATAATCAGTTTTAAAACTTGGTAGGATGGTGAAATGTTTCGATTAAGATAGTTTCATATAGGATGTCTGCATGCATGTGTACAGGAAAATAATGATCTCATATTTAAAAGGTGTAAAAGGGTTATTTCAGTTATTAGCATTTTTTATATAGCTGTCGACCTTAAGACCACGTGCAAGGCGCCAGTCTGATACAACACGAAACATTTCACAATTTACTTCAACTTTTACTTCAACGATTTTGTCGATTATTTAATTTTTGCAGGTTTAGTTTTAACAAACTGCCAAATAAAACGACAACTTTGAAACTTTTATTATGTGCAATGGCTAAAGATTTTTTATACCGTCCTTTGACCCTCTCAACTGTAATGAAAACGCTACAAAACCACTTTAAAAACACATTCACAGTTTTAAAATAAATACAAAATCTGGAATAAGAAAAAAATCTGTTTTCCAACTTAGTAAAACGCATTTTTTGGACAAGATTCCAATAACTTAAAACTATAGGTAAACAAATGCACCACACTGTTTGTCTAGAGGAACAACTGCAGTCGACATTAAAGTATATTTGTGTTACCTTCTGGCACGTTGATTCCTTTCTGGCCACTGCATCTCCTAATGCAACCAGCTGAAGAACAGCAGACAAGGGAGAAAGTTTCACTTTATACAACGTTAGCTTTTCGCTTTCATCTTGATTGTGTGACCAAATATCTGCCCTTGCGAGAATAGAAGGCCATACGGAATAACAAGTTACAAAAACCATGGGATAGCTGATTGGGAGTGAATCGTACGCCAGTGAGTAGATGAAAGACACCAGCTCGTCAAGTCTGTCATACACACGACACGTTGCTGCATAAAAACGGCTAAAAAGGGAAAACATTGCAAGACTGATTCAAACTAAATGTAGCCCTTTACAACCAAGTTGTGTTACAAATAAAGGTATAGAAATGTTAAACCTAGCCAAAGAATTCTCAGGGAGTGATTGCATAAACTACTAAACCAATAGTTGACATTTGTTTAGAATGAAAGATGCAGACGAAGCACATACCATAATGCCATTCTCTCACAGGAAAGCATTTCTTGGTTAGAGAATATTGTTTCGTGTAGCAGGTTAAGCAATGAGTTACACGCATTCTCCAGATGTTTTTCTCTTGTGATTTCTTGAAATATCATTAAAAGACTATGTTCAGCTGGTGTTAAAATCGGCGTACACAGTTTCTCAGCTTTCGGATGACAAACTCGAAAAATGTTTTTTCGAAGTTGCGCGTCTAAGTCCAATTCCCCACTGTTTTGTTGTGAACGTCTTTTATTACATTCGGTGCAAAAGTCAGGTAATTCCCTTGGGCATTGACATGTCAACTGAGAACAGACTTGACACATGTTACCCTCGCACTCACAAATTGAATCACCCGTCTCCAGACATCGCAATATTTTCGGCAGTAGTGTTTCCTCGCAGGTACGCAACAACAACAAATAAGCTTTGTTCAGGTTAATCACGTGACTTAAATTTTGACGATCTCTTAGAGCTGCAATCAAGTTATCCTGATTTATTGATGTGTTCAGATACTTTTGGAGCAGTTTTAAAGTAAAGCCAACTTCAGTTTCTTTAGGGTTGCGTTTCTTTTTATTTTTGTCCAGCTTCTTGGAGATATTGGTGGGAAATCGTTTTACTTTCCCTGGAGCAGCCACTACGGAAATTTCCATATTGCCAATTGTTTTTTTCTGCTTGTCAACTTCAGGTGCAATCCTTAATGCTTCTTCATCACTGTTAGATATTTCTCCTTCTTCTTCTTTAGTTTCTGTAGCAGAGATTTTGGCAGTTACCTCTTTTTCTGATACAGGTCTTGTTAAATGTTCGGTAAATTTATGTGCAGAGGAAAGACTCTTCATAATCGGTTGCTTTTTCTTTGGAATAGTAGCTTTTTGAGGTTTAGAACTAGTTTCGTCTTGACTTGAATCTTCTGTGATAATTTGCAAACAATCATCTTCAGAACTGCTAACGTATCTCGATGAATCGCCCTTCAGTAATGGTTGAGGATTTTGTTTCTTAGAAACTGCACCAGACACAATTGGGTGTGATACCCTATTTTCATGCTTCCTGTTACTATCTCTTGTTACTACTGATATCGTTGTACCAATAAAAACGGGTGTAGCCTTAACGATACATTGTGGCATGGTGGTAAGGAGAGAAGAACAGGTGGTTGTACTGCTGCATGTCGTCGCACTGATAGCTGGTAATAAAGAACTGTTGGAAGTTCGTGGGACAGTGATATATGTATGTTGTAACGTACAACTATCCATAGCTATTGATGTAGTAGTACATGTAATTGGCAACTTAGCAGTAACAAGGGATGTTATTGCACTGGTAACTACTGACGAAGTAGTGACTAAAGATAATGATGTACAGGTATTCATGGTTACTGATATGGTGGTATCCTTAGGTAGTGACTTAGGTTTGATTACTGTTAAAATCGGACTCTTTTTATCTGATGTACAGTCATTCATAGTTGCTGGTACAGTGGTATGCACTGCAACAACTGTAGGTGTGGCAACAGATGATGATATACTGTTAACTGCTAGTGAAATAGTGTCCACAATAGGCAAGATACAGCTATCCAAAGCTGCTGATACATTGTTACCCCTAGTTGGTAAATTAGGTGTAGTTACAGGTGAAGACACACTTGTCACTACTGATGTAAAGGCATCCATGCCTGTTGATACTGTACTATCCACTGCTGGAAGCGTAGGTGTGATAACAGATGACACACTGGTAACTGCTAATGAAATGGTTTTCGGTAATCGAGCTAAAGGAGTGGCAGTTGGGTTTTTTGGTAGCATTCTAATATTTGTTGCTTGAGACATAATTACATCGGTGACTGATGATACACCTGTGTCCACAGCAGGTGATGCAACGCTGTACATCAAAACTGACGTCGTCGTGAAGGCAGCAGATGTGGTAGTATAGGTGGAAGATAATTTACTTACTTGGTTTAGCTTGGAAGTTGTTTCAACGACTTCTGACTGTTTAAAGGAAACAGATGAAGTAATCGTCTTTGGGACTTTAGATAACGGAGCCTTTGAGATTGTAGATGAGTTGCACAGCCTTTTTGTGTTATGGCCTTGTTTCTTGTTCGAATTTGATAAGAAGGTTTTAAGTTTTTTAGCACAAGCAGCATGCTGCTCATAATGTGATTTAGAGGCAAAATTTGCATCTGCCCTTTCTATGATTTTTTCAGCAGCATTTTGTCTCATTGGATTTGAAACTAATGGCTTGTGAACTTCTAAATTACCTTGTGATGTTGCTGTACTAGCGACAGGTCCTCTGCTAAAGTTAACTATTGTACCGTCCGTATTTTTAACACTGTTAGCAACTGTCCTGGAAAAGTTCAATTCTTTAGCAGCATTCAAACTTTTATGTGCAAGAGGCTTTGGTACAAACACGGTGCTGTTATCAGAACACAGTAATGCAGAACCTCTTATTAATGGAGGTGAGGTAATTTTTGGCGAAGGAGGTAAAGGCGAAACTGATTCCGGTAGGGGTGTTGTAGGTAAAGGGGATATTATGGGTGTCAGCATTGATCTTCTCGGGGAAGGGGGTATCGGTGACAGTGGTGGCGAAGGTGGTTTAAACATACTTGGACTAAGCGATCTGCTGCGATCAATACGCTGTGCTGGAACCGAAGAAGTACTACTACCGCTAAACAATGAATGTCTTCGCAAGACTGTTCTTGTTGTTCTAGTCACACTTGCAGGATTTGTTTTTGCACAAGTGAAAGTTACTTTTGGACAATTGTGACTTGCAATGGTGGTGAAAATGCTAAGCGAAGTCGCTACAGGGATCCGATCAACAACACTATTTTTGTGACTATCCTCAGATGTAATTGGAGATAAGTAAATATCACCAGTTGCTTTATCTGGGTTTATGTTGTTGCCATGCACTTCTTTTTTATCACTTGTATTTGTTGCCAAATCAAAGGAGGCTACCTCCGAATCATTGGCATGCTCTTCGAAAAGAGAGGTCTTAATTGCAGGTTTATCGTCAGAAATGCTTTCTAATAATATAGGCATTGCAATAGACACAAAATGTTTTCTTTTAGTGATTATTGTTCTACGTTTGTTTGTATACTTTTTCACACGTGTGGTAAGTGGCTTTTTCTTGATCACAATAATCTCATCAGATAAATTGCTTTCCACTGAACCACTATCATTCTTCTTCGGATCAGTATTTTTCTCTAATTCAGTATCATCCGGATAAATAGTCTCTTTTTCCTGTTCTGTATTTTCTTTATCGTCATTCGTATGCACTGTAATATTTTTATCAACAACCCGACTTTCTTTTTCATTCACATCAACTGGTAAAGGCGATGGTGTCAACTTCATTTTGGTTTTAGGGGAGTTAAGTTCACTTGCTGAAGCTTTTCTTTTCCGTAGTGATATTATTGATGGAAGAGATTTGTTGTGTGTAACAACATCATGGTGTTTCGATTCCGTATCGTTTGATACACTGGGTGGTTTATTCGGAATATTGTTAGTAAAAGAGCAAATTGTTTCACTTTCATCAATGTCTTGATCTTTAACGCTACAAGACAGGTCCATTGTTGTTTCAGAATTAAGATCAAATGTTTTACTAACATCTCGACAATTTGTAATTATTGAATTTCCTGTCTTCGATTTTGATAACGATTCCTCCTTAAATGTGTTTCTATGTATTTTTTTGTCTTCGTGCTTTACAACATTTTGCATTGCTGAAGGTGGTTCTGGTTCAATATCACTACTGGTTTTTTTAACCTTAAAATCTTGACTTGATGTGTCCTGACTTAGGAAAGTTATAGATTCATTTTTACTGTTAAATTCTTTCTCAAAATGTTTTATGCACAAATTAGATATACTTCGAGTAACTGGCCTAAAAGCAGAGTCTGAATTAGTGCCTGAAAATGACAGTGATCTTGAATGGTGGGGTTGCATTTTTTTCTTGCCAACCAACTCCGTACAATTATAAATTGCAGTCTGTTGTTTTGGCGAAGATAAATTATATCCCACACTGGAAACAACAAAGTCTGTCTTGGTGGAATTAAGACTTTTGTTTATAACTTCAGACTCGTTAAAGGTACATTTTTTTTCATTATCTTGTTTTTCCAAATTCTCTTTCTCTTTTGCTTCTGTGTTGTTTAATGTATCTTCAGATTCTGTGTTGTTCATTGTCCCTTCATATTCTGTGTTGTTTAATGTTTCTTCATATACTCCATTGTTCAATGTCTCTTGAGATTCTGTGTTGTTCAATGCCTCTTGAGATTCTGTGTTATTCAATGTTTCTTTATATTCTGTGTTGTTAGTAAGAGAATTATTTAAACTAATTGTAGTTTCCATAGGTGTACCCAGTACATTCTTAAAACTGTTTTCAGATAAGTGTTCTATTTTATCACTGCTTCTGAGAACATTTTCATCAAATGAGTTTGTGTTTTCGATAGGAATATCAGCTAAAGGTGTGAAATCCTCATCATTATCTGATTGACTGATATCACCAAACAGTGTAGCCTCATCATTCATTGCAATGTCACTGTCCTCTATATCAACATCAGCATCTGGTATCTTTTCTGCTTCTTCGACTAAAGGAGAATTGCGATTAAATTCACCCTTGTTATTATTATTACTATTTGGTACTCGTAGAGGTGATGGAGGCATTGGGGATAGTGGCGGTGATAGATATGTTGGTAGGCGAAGCCTTGTTGAAGATGTCATTGTAGAACGTAATATCTGATTCAACCGATATTTTAAATCGTCATCTACATGTAAAGAAAAATTATTTAGCTTTCAAAACAGGTATAATTAACGTACATACACCCATGAACACAATATTTATAAAAATAGCTATTTTAAGCTATTCCTTACAATGGTTAGTTAAACAGCATCACCTAGTGAGTCTTCAGTGGCCTGTAGGCTGCAAATGTTTACGTTAGTAATAAACAACCTCGGAAATGTGTTACCTACACTCCCTATAATGTTCAAAACATGGAAGCATCTACACCACAGCCAGGAGTGTTGAAATTGGCAAAGTTTAGAACTGCTTAAGATTTGGGACTCATTTAGATCCACTGTGAACATACAGGTTCAGAGTGCACGCTAGATAGAAATAGCATTCTCAATTGCTTATGGTTACAATCTTCAAAATTCCACACTCCTTTCCAGGTGATAAGAATTTAGGTTAGAAAAAAGTTAAAGAATTTAGAGCTCCAACTGGAAGTATGTATAATCACAAAGTTTTCAGAAATTTTCCATGTGCTTTTTAATATGCAATGTTTTGTAGTCAGTTTTGGAGTCCAACTTCATCCAGCCTGCACTTAACAATATGTTAAATCAAAAAAAAAACTTGGAAAATAAAACTCACCACTTTCGCTTTCACTATCGCAGCTTGAATCACTGGATGCTGACGAAGACGAATGACTTTTCGATTCCTTCTTAAATCTATTTAAAAAAGAAAAGAAAATGCAAAAAATAATAATGTACAAATATGTTTTAATGAATTCTTCATCAGAATAATGACAGAGTAAGTTCTGGTATAAATAATTTGAATATAATAATTAAAATGGCAGATCCAATGTCTTCAGATTATCTTCGTGAAAGGTACATACACCATGTTCTTTAGAAGTGTTTTCCTTTCCTGTCCTTGATTATCTATTGCCGTGTTATGGTGATAGTGAGGTGGAGACGGTGAAGGAGATAATACCCCACTGGGAGACTTTCGGCTTGCCTTACCTAAAAATATTTGAAGTGAATTCTTTGGTAAATTCTGATTCCACATTGCAGGCATAAGGAAAACAGAAATTAGCAAAAAATAAAGTTAGAGAATCACATCAATCAAAAATTTTATTCTCCAAATATTCTAGCTAAACTTGAGATTTTGAATGCTAGTCATAAATTTCTCATTATATATTAGTATAAAAAAATTCTAAGAATGCAATGTCAAAATGTGTTGTTTCCAGGTTTTAACGGCGGCTTTAAACAAGATATATTTTAAGTATTGAAGAAAACAATCAATAACTCCACAAACAAAAATAATAAAAAAAATAAAGATTATATTTTCATACCAGATGTCAAAAGAATCTACATAAAAATCTCATCAGATCTTACTGTTACTGTGGAAAGTTTATCATTTCTTGAACATCAGATCTATTTTCTACTACCAAACTACGTTTGTTAGATATAAAAGATAACAATGCTAAAAATCATACCAGGCCTGGGTTTCTGCATCGATGTTCTGTTCTTTGTCTGAATAAAAAAAGAGATAAATATACACATAATGAAGATATTTTGAGAAACTTTTAGATGAGACAGGTTGGCAAAAAAAAATTGCATGGGTGCCATGGTTTCTTGAAATTCCAAAGACTAATATTTAAAATAAGTCTTAAATGTAGAACACATCATGCTTGAGTAAATTCACTCTGAAAAATAAAAAGGACGTTTTAAATTAGGTGTCAGCTTTTGACCAGAAATCAAGATGCTGCAGTCTGATCTGTGATCATAGTGTGTTATCATAGTAAATCCAACGATAACATCTTTTAGTCGTAACACAATTATAAAGATGAAAAATAACTAACAAGGAGGTTAGCAAGAAAGCACATTACCTGCAGTTTATGAATTTCTTTTGTTAACTTTTCCTTCTCCTTCTCAAACTGTTTGCGTGCTGCAATTAAATTCTTCACTTGTACTAAAGATGAAAATAAAATTTTTATACCATATTATTGCTATTAGTGTTACTGCTCGATGAAGCAAGCGAGACAAAGACAATCTAACCTCGACTTTGTTTTAATTTTTCATTTAACTTGTCCACTAATTTTGCTTGATTTAATACTCTAAATAGAAATGCAAACAGAATAAAAGAATGAATAAGATACTGTAAATACAATAAAAGCCACCTTCAGCTTCTGAAAAGTTTATTACTATATAAAAAAAAATGCATGCATTGCAAAATAATTTGTAAACTCTAAGTAAGCATCCATCTTGAAATGTAAATAGAGATAAATAGGAGACCATAACTTTTTGCAGAATTTATTTATGCAAATTTGGACCCTAGTAGCAAAATTAGATTCTACAAAATTGCAACATAAAGAGCAAAGCGCCAAAGTAGGTAAGTTACAAAATTAAGTTGTGCATTTTTAAAAAAAAATAATATATTGAAACGTTAAATAATTTAAAATTCTTGTAGACGAAGAGTAAAACGCTAATCTTTGAAGAAGGTAATTTTCAAATGATATCATGTTGCGATATACTTCACTTTATTTTCTTATAAAAAAATCTAGCTAGTAAATATTTCTTCTCTTAAGGTAGTATAGCAACGTCAACAAAAAGGTAAACCTACTTTTTCTTTTCTTTTTCATGTTGTTTTATAAATTCTTGCTTTTCCTTTCTCAAGGCCTCTTGTTTCATCTTGGATGAGAATATCAGTTCTTTAGCCTCATCAGCATCAGTCTTAACATTAAAAAATATATCACATTTTAAAACAATTCTTGTTATTAAAAAGGGGTTCATACAAACTGTCCTGAGTTTATTTAGCAAGATAAAAAGATATATTTTATTTTTTTTAGTTTTAGCCTTAAACGGATCCTGAGGTACTTTTACAAGTTGGACTTACCTGAAAGATTTATATAAGAAATTTCCAATGACATATTCACTTTTTGTTAAAAGTTCATGTAACCCCAGATATCGTTTTTTAAATATTTGTTTTTGTTGCCGCCTTTATGGCTGCTTCGATCTTTTTGTTGGATAAAAATTTCAGACTAGCTACAGTTCTTTTTAGTGGCACGTGACCCTATTACATAGTATTTCAGTAGCGCTCACAAATTAATGACTTTCACTCTCTATTACTAATGACTTATAGCCAAACACAATTAATATACTGTCGCAACAAAGTTAAAAAAATTCGAAACTTTTTATGGGCTTATAGTCACACCTTGATATTTCGTTACTTTTATTTGCCTTCCAAAATATATCCTTTTAAAATAACAACCATATACACAAATGTGTGACATGTTATAAATGATCAGTAACTTTCACAACCAGCGTCTCAAATAAAAGTCCTTTGAAATAAAAATCATGCACAACTTGGGTCTCAAACAAATATCCTTTGAAATAAATATCATGCATATTTTATTTTTCGTTTGATTGCTCAGCTATGTGAGGACATATGCAGAATAATTTTAATTTTATTTTAAAAAAATAATTGTTCGTAGAGAGGTTTCGTTTCACTTTGTCGCGCGAAGCTATTTGTTCTGGATATTCAGTCAGTAATAATTAAAGCCCTACTAAAAGAATACGTAACAGGGTCACATGCCAAAACAAAAGACCGGAGCTAGAATGAAAATTTTTACCAAAGAAGAAGGTTGAAGATAACCAAAATGGTGATCGAGCGACAAGAAAATAAATATTTAAAAAGCTATATCTGGATTTACATGAAGTTTCAACAAAAAGTGAATATATCATTTAGCATTACTCATGCAAATCTTTCAGATGAGTCCAACTTGTAAAAGTACCTTGGGATCCCTTTAAGGTAGTATGTAAGATAACTAGTTTAACTTACACACTACTGTGTGAACTAATTCGAATCAAAAACTAGGATTTCTCAAATATTCTTTAAATTAAATTAAAAATACATAAAAAGTTTATACTTGGATAGAGGCCAAGTGCTTCTCTATCTCTCCTTTTTCCACTTGTGCAACAGATTTCTCATATTCAAGTCTTTGTATTGTCTACAAAAAAGGCTCACAGTATAAATAACAATCCACAATTTCTACAAAGAAAAAAAGGATGTGGAAGAATTTGAAGAAAAAGAATAGCATTAGTGAGTTTTGTATGCTTGACAGAACTGGTCAAAAATCATGATACTTTTTTCTTTTTGGATTATTTATAAGTTTTCGTATTGCATGTAACATTTTTTGTAAAAACCATGCCAATTGCCAGCAATGTTAAAGCGTTGACATATAAATATAGTTTTCGATGTTGTAAATTTAAAAAAACAATTCTACTGATTATTTTACACTCAGTGTAAAATGGTTCTGCATTGATTTAGCACTAGTCTAACGAACAGTACAAACAAATTCATTTTAACAGTGCTTTAAAATAAAAAAAGCTTTTCTACCCCTAAGCACCTATAACCGAAGTGGTGTGTTTTTAGGCTGTTGGTGCTTCAAGTTGTCAATAAACTAATTTAAAAAAATGTTCTGCCCAGATATAATCTGGATTCCTCACTGGTGACATACCTTTTTCAATGGTTCATTTGCTTGCACAGTCTTCTCAAGTTGAATACGCAGTGATCCATTTTCCCTGAATAAAAATAAAAAGTATTATAGCTGCAGGCAAGCTCTACATAAAACTGTCTACCCCAGTCTTACATGCACTCACACTGTTCAGAGGTCCTAAAAACCTTAAGCTCCTTTCAAAACTTCCTTTTTTGTTCCAACTTTTTGATGTTTTCTATCTTAGCCAGTTGCTGTATTATTTTTATTAGAACCAGAATTCAAAAAGGGTGTTAACAGAAGCATATAGGAAACAGATTAGCATATGTTACACGTACAGCAAGTAACACCTGACAAATTATTATGGAAATTGTATTTATATGTTAAAAAATGTTTCTCAATAAAATGTGTTCCATATTGTTTTCTAAGTAACCCATTTTCTAAGGTTCTACCCTTAAACCGGGCCAAACATTAAAGCTTAACAAGTTACTTTCAGATAAAAGAGTTTGGAAATGTGTTAAAAACCTTGCATAGCTCCTAAGAATTTTGACTTCAAAGTTCTACTAAGCAACCTTCACATCACATTCATCCTGTGATCACTTTTCCCAGTTGGAAATTGTGTTTTCAGAAGGAAATATATCAGTGAGTGTACACAATATAGTTATTCTTCATGTGTGTTTACTACTGGCAAATATACAATTCCAAAAGGTCAAGGTAGATAACCATCTTGACATCCAAAAAGGCTCTTTACCCTTAGCAACCCAAGATTGTCTTTGAAAATGAGGTTACTTATAGAAATCATGTACATTCAAGTGTAAAATTAAAAAAAAAACAAGCTCTGGTTGTTTGCAGTTGAAATTAAAAGGTAGCAAGTTAAAAAAAATACTGAACAGACTTAACTAAATTTACTAGTTCATATTTATTATGAAGATGTTTTCAATAATACTTCATGCATGATAAATTAAATAAATTAATAGAGTGTGACAAATCAACATCATACTTTTCTCGAAACAACTTCATCACAAACAGAAAAGAATAAACACACTGTTTATATTTTCAATACATCAGAAAATAAAAAATATTACCCATAACAACTATCTAGTTTTTTCTTTAAAGCACTGTTGATTTTAATCTGTTTTTCAAGCTCTAAAAAATATTGACAACTGTTACAGAAATCTTCTAAACAACGAACATTTGCTTGCCTTTTGACTAAATTGTTTTAATTTCTTCTGTTGGACAGTCTAATTATTTATTTGTGCTGTTGCATCGCATTGCACAATGAAAAAGTAAACTGTAGCTTCTCAAAATATTAGGAAGAGTAAGCAGAAAACATTTTTCAAAAAAAAAAAATTCTAAATACCCTGATTTTTCTTGTGATACTCTGTGATAAGTTCACTAAAATAAAATTGAAAGTCAAATAATTTTACTGGCTTTAAAGGTAAATTCCCCAATGTTAGGCATGAGATAAGTAACAAAAAAATTAATATTAATAGGCTAAATTTGTCTGGAAATACTGAATATATATTAGTTTAACGACTATTAAAACATTTTCATCTTCATCTGGGACCAAAATGTTAATCTTAAATAAAACCATAAACCCTAATATCACTTCAAATGCTTGTCAAAGGCACATGATCCTATACATTTTCTTGATCACCTTTTCTTAAACTGTACATAATTGTACATAGGCAAAGTTTTAAAATAATTTTTTTGTATCAATGAGTCATTGCTGACATTATCAAAATTTAAATGACATATCTTTTTTATGTCATTCTGCCTAGGATTTTTCCAAAGTTTAGTGACTAGTATTTAAACAAATATTACACTAACAATCAATAAAACGTCTGTTGCAAGGGAAAAATATGACACATACCTTGTCGACATTAATTTTTGCTTAAAAATGTGAAAGTTTGAATGTGCTTGTTTCTTTACTGTATTCATTTCCTAACAAGCAATACACATGCAGTTAAAGTTACTCCAAAAATATGTAAAGCAAACTATACACAGAAGGTCAATGTTAAAACTACTTTTCTATAAGCTAGACTTTTTATGGGTCCATTAACAGTGCTCTCAAGAGATCAGTGTGTAAATTTGATCATTGATTGTACTCGCAACTAATTACCTCCCTCAGTTTTTTACAGTTCGGACAGACATCATTTACAGTCTCCTCTGCAACAGTAATCTCATTAATACCATTGCTAACAATGGGTGAGTAGCTCAAGGGTTTCGTCTCCTCAACATTAATATTTATTTGCCCCACTTCTTTGTCACAGTTTTCATTGAGTTTATTCTCACTTGTCACTTCTGAAGTCTTTTTTAAACTTTTCTTACTCAATAAATGATTTGGATCTGTGATAGCTATGACAGGAACTTGGCTGCTAACATCAGCACTTTTTAAAAGGCTTAAATTTTTTTTAGATATTGCATGAATAAGACTTTTTGAAGCCATTGCTGAAACTTCCTGGTTATTTAATTCATCTTTTAAATCGTTGGTTCTCATCTCAGTTCTGCTATTTTTAACTTTATCAACAGCACACACTGCAAACTTAGAGTGCTGAACAGTAGAACTTGTTTCTTCAGTGTCCTGACAATTTTGCATAATGCTGTGGATAGATCCTGTTGATGATTTGTCGATTTTTGGCTTTTCCAATTGGACATCGGCAACATCATTTTTAAACGTGGTAGTACCAGATTTTACAGACAACATAGAAAGTTCTGCAAACTCAGCAGCAGCTTGTCGGGCTTCATTCTCTTTTTCATTTTTCATCTCAAAATAATCTTTCCAACTGCACATAACCTTGTATTTTTTGTAAATCTAAAATATTAAAAAAAAAGTTTTGCAGATGGTAAAAGCAAACATTTTAGGTAAAACTGTAATGTGTTTTGCAACTGTAATTTGAAAAGTTTGAATTTTGAAAATTAAGGAAAGACCTATTTTCTCAGAAAACTTTGTTTACATTAATTATGTCATGGCAAATATTAAAATTTTTATACAGTTGGGGGACATGTAATCTAAAACTTATTGCAGGGAACCACAATTGAGAGGATGAAAAATACATGGGATATTGAATTGGCGTCACACTATGTAAGCAATTGTTGCAAAGTGCCAACTGTGTGTGAAGATAGTCTACAGGTTAGTAAGAAAATCAAAAACTAAAATAGTTCATCTGCAAATTAAGATAAAAATACTCGCATGCTCAAAAACTTGTCTTTAAAAGTTATGAAGCAAGAATTTTTTGTTGTTGTTTTGGGAGTTATTGGCAAGATTTTTTTTTTAATTTACACAGCAAGAATTTTTTTGTTGTTGTTTAAAGGTTATGCAACAAGAAATATTCTTGTGCTATTTTGAAAGCTATATATACAGCAAGAATTTCCCTGTGCTGTTTTGAAAGTTAAACAGAATATAATTGTGTTGTTTTAAAAGTTATATATATATACATCAAGTTATATATACGTGAGTTCTTTGAGAATTTATACACTCAAAATAATGAAAAAAAAAAGAAGTTATTTTCATAAAACGTTTAGTGTTCTTTTAATGTTTTTGCGAAGTCTTATCAAAAAATCTAAATCTAAGAGCAAAATCTTTATATGGACCGTAGTTTAGTCGACAATATTTAAAGTTCTTCACAACATAAAAATTATTTATTTAAAATTCATAACAGAGGAGTGTGTTACGACAAACGTATTTTACCGTGTCTCTATTATTTTTCCTAAATAACTAAAAGTCCTGCAGTATTAAATTTTCTCAAACGCAAATGTTAAACATATATAAAAATCCTAATGAAGGAGGGTGTTACGACAATAATAATTCTTTTTTCACAAGATTGATAAGAAAATGTTGGTTTGTTTTTCTCTTTTTTTTCTTTTAAACTTTTTTGCTTTATTATTTTTTTCTTTTCGTAAAAATTAGGATCGGTGGGGCCCGTAGGGCAACTAATTAAGTTGGAGTCATCTAAACAAGAAGGAAGCTTACGATGACAAAAGTATTTTTGATTTAAAAAAACAACAAAAAAACAATTATTTATATTTAATGGTGTTATTCTCTCATGCGTTAATTAAGTGATTATTATAATTTTTAAAGATGTATCATGACAATCTCCATGTGGATCGCGAAAAACACAATGCATTGGGAAAGTCGACCTCAAAATAGAGTGCAACTTTCACGATGCTAAAAAAATATACCATCAAGACAGCATCGCGAATCGTGCGTGATGCGCATGATATGCGGTCCACTATGTTAGGAGTCCTGATCCCAATACTGTGTATGTTTTTTTGAAACAAAAACATTCTTACATGATTAAAATAACACGGGATAAAAAAAAAATTCTTACTTTGTTATGTCTAAAAATTTGTTTCGATAATCACATTAACGGTGAACACCATTATTGAACAAAAGCCAACTTAGTACATACATATTTTTGGTTTCTTACGACATCACGCAGCATACATAGCTCAACAGGACTTGTAAAGATTCACTCACTTTTTGGTCATCCTACAGTGATTAAAGTTTATCGCGGTTTCGGGCAGTGAGGAAGACAAGCGAATTTCTACTAGGTAGCAGAACATTATTACTGTAGGAAAATTAATTTTCAAGAATTTAGCAACATGCGAAAGAGGGTAAACAGAGAAATTTACAACTTTGAGACTGTTTTTGTTTTGTTATCACAAAATCACTTCCCACAAAATCACTTTTATTACACTTTATTGTGTATAATCATTTGAAGTTTTGTTTTCAAATGTAGCAAACTAAACGAGGTACCTGTTGTCTTTCAAGATGTTTTGATACAAAAAAAATCATGATAAATATGAATATATACATGCAGCAATATTTATTTTTTTCCGAATGATAACTCATGTTTAAAAATTTTAAAACTTATTTATCACAGTGAAACATCATTCTATTCTGCAGAAGATATTTATTTCAAAACATGATAAAAAAAAAACTTTTAGACAATCGCAAGAGCCACAGTTTAGCATTCCCTCACCTCATTAATTCAAAATGCGTATGTCACACAAGTGACACCAAACAGAATGTACTAATCAACACTGTCATGGCGGCGACTGTGGGACTACTTTGACCCAAATATCTCAAGAAATAAAGCTCACAAACATAAACAAGAAACCGGGTCGGTTTAATATCACACATAATAAAAAACATTTCAGCCAACGCGTTCCTGCAAAGAATATGTCGATATGATCTCAATCCAGATATTATTGAAAAAATTATAAGCTGCGTTTCCAGTTGCATCACTTGCATGTCCGTAAATTGTGTATTTGAGAAGGGCGAGATAAAATCAAAACTAAATTGTTTATGAAATTCGTTAGAACATGGTGTGTCAAAAAAGAAAACTAGATAAGAGTAAACCCGACCTCAAACGTGTTGATGAAGAATTTAAAGAATGCAGTGTACAAGCTCGTCAAACTTTCTGCATGTTTTTTAAATTTTATTAAAAATTCTTATCACTCCGGACAAACGCTTTTTTTTCAAAAATACATAGTTGTTGTATGCAACCTTTATCCTCTGTGCGTGAGAGCTTATTTTAAAAGAATATGCACCAAGAAAACAAAATCAAATACGAGTTTTGCTTTTGTAACAGCGAATGTAAAAAAATAAAATAAAAAACATACACCTTATATAGCTATATTTTTCAAAAAGTTGAAACTTTATATGGTAATATAACATTGTCCAGATAAGACACTATAAATTACACAATACACAAATTCTTCCCTACGAATCTTAAGGGATCATCTCCAAGATCCTTTTAGTTTTGATACGAATTGAAACGATTTTTCATCGTATGGAAATCGTTTCAATATTTTTTCACATCGTTTCATAATCGTATCATAAAACGAATTAAATGTTTCATATATTTTATTTGTGAAACGATTTTGTATAAACTAAGTAATAAACTAAGTTTTGAAACTATTTTGAAACGATTAAAAAAAATTCTGAAACGATTTGATACGATTGTCAAACTATTACTTGTGATTACGATGTAAAAGTCTTTGAAGTTATTGAAACGAATTTTGAAACGATGTTGAACTAATCAAAAACCAATTAAACTTATATATAAATGTAAAATAATTGTTTCTCTTTCTTTTATTCAACACAACATCCACATCATCAACAACATCTTTTATCGTAAATATCGTAAAACAGTTTTTCAAAAACTAAAAATAAACAGTTTTTCTTAAAACTAACAATTTCCTTAATGTAAAATATTCCGATGAAAAAAAATTTAAGAACGAAGAACGGTGATAAAATGCTTTTTCAGATTGCATTTTAAAAGTTAAATAAACTAGCGAAAAGGCATTGTTGGTTGCGCGGGTTAAATAAAGCTTTTAAGCGATAGAAATTATTATATTTTAACAAAGATTGAAACTTTAATTTTGATAGAAAAGCTATTTTAGATCGTGTTTTAGAAGTTTAAGAATGAAAAAACGGCGATAGAAATGTTTTTAAGATCGCCTTTTCAAAATTTAAGAACGAAAAACGGCGATAGAAAAGCTTCCTTATATCACATTTTAAAAGTTTAATAACAAAGAGCGGCGATAGAAATGATTTTTTAGAAAGTTAAAGAATGAAGAACGGCAATAGGAAAGCTTCGTTAGATAGCGTTTTAAGTATTTAAAATGTTATCAACTTTATCAATGTAACACGGCAAGCCATTGTTTGATAGTTTTATAAAATAGACAGCAAGATGCATTGTTTAAATCTTCTAAGAGATAGAGCTGTTGCGCGCTTAAAAAAACAAAGACAATGTTTTTAACAATAAAATGTATTGTGATACTATAAAACGTCAAAAGTTACATTTTTAGATTTTTTCTTTCTTTGGTATTAAAATTTAATTTGTTTTCGAAATCTTATTGCGAAGGGAAAAGTCCCGAACGTAGGGTTTTTCCGTTTGCATTGCTAAACGTTGCTTTTTATAAAAAGAACTTTTAAAAGTTTCGCATGTTAAAAAATATGTTTTGACGATAAAGAAATATTGCTAAAAGTTTTAAAAACAGCATTATTTTTTTAAAAAATATTTAGATCATTGGATTTGTTGTTTTTTAAAAGAGCTTATGTTTTTTAAATATATCGAGATTAAAATCGTGTTACTATAATTAGTTTCGTTGTTAAAAAAAATAAAAATTAAATGGCCTTCGGATTTTATTTTTTTCTTGCGCAGAATATTGTTTTTAAACAATGTTTCTTGCTATGTTTTTGTTTTTAACACAAAGCAATTATTTACACGCAATTTGAAAGGATCTCGCTATCCTATTGTTTTCTTTAATGAAAGCAATTATTTTTGCAAGTTGAGCGTACGCATACGCCTACATCTGGACTGTACTGTAACTTTGGATTTATATATAGTTAATTTCTCAGTGACGAGGAAACCCTTTGCTATTTACATCTGTTATCTAAATGCTTTTTTCTCCTAGCTAAATGTTTTGTTGCTACATTCAAACATTATTTTTCTTCCTAAGCATGAATTAAACAATGAACTCTCGAGACTAAATTTGGCCAATCGCATTTAATTTTATTGTTTTGTAAGTAACCAAAAATAAAATGTGCCCAGCAGGGAAATTTGAATCCAGTGAGAATGATGTGCACCCGAATTTTGAGTGACTTCCCTAATTACTATAAAATGGGTTGTCATAAATTATAAGTAGCTTTCAAGTCTATCGTGTAGCCAGCATTTCGCGGAAAGTTTAAAGGAGCATTTCAGTACCAAATTTCAGCACTAAATTTTATTTCTATGAAGCTTTATGTTCTTATATGAAAAATGTTATTAAAAATAACGTATATCAAGGATATGCGTCTTAAAAAACAAACAAAATAATGAATTATTACAGATCGTCTATAACAATGATGTACAGAAGATTCTTTCTCATGTTTTTATAATTTTATTATCCATTCAAATCTTACAAATCATAGTGTGCATAATAAAATAAGCAGCAGTAATAAGTAGGACAAAGTTTGACGTGTTTTGTGAAATTGTATTTTTAATTTTTTTCACATATTTTGTGGGCACCTGTAGTTTGAAAGTAGCGAATATAAAAAAGAAAAGAAAGAATGAATATCATTCAAACTAAAATTGTTACATTTTTTACTGTTTTTTAACAGCATTTCTCAATTTAGTCCTAGGCACTAGCTTGTGAAATACATGTGAATAACTCGTAAACATGATACCTGATATATTGTTCTATTACCAGAACCAAATCATTTCAATATTCTCAATGTTATTGCAAAGATATAAATAGATTAGAATAACATTCAACACAAAAGAAAAATTTATCTCCAGAATCGTGTTTTAGAGAGAGTGAGGAGATCTTTATAACGCAGACAACTGAATTTCATTTCTTATTTTTAGACTTAAAATCATTTTTCAGAAGTGACGCTGGTTTGTTTGTTTGTTCAGAAGCAAAAGAGTTCGCTTAAAAGTTACAACTTCGCCGTAAGGCAATTGAGGTTATCCCTCGTTCTGGCTATCATATATAGCTTGCGTTTGTGCGCACTTTTCCGCAGTTGAGTTGAATATAACGCGAATCAGTTTAGACTCATCTGGCTCTTCAGAGTGTCAGGTCCCTGTGTCATGGTTCCAAATGGGACTGCTGATTCGATTGTATAACAACAATACGCCAGGGCTTAAAGTGTTAGCATGTAATCTCATTACCAGTTTGAACTCACTATTGAACATAGAAAACTAACGAACGAAGAAATTAACACTGTAAAAATATGTTTTTCAATAAATCCAACACCAACATAAAAGCATATTGGCCGCAAGTGCATTCTCCGCCAGTTTCTCGTTTAATTATATTGTTTGCCTTTCGAGCACGCTAGCGAGTACTGTAGCAAAAATGTGCGAGTAATTTTGACGTACTCATACTCGCATTATTCTCGCCTCGTACTCATTGAATACCCACTAAAGAAATTACTTGTACCAGTAGTTTAATACTCATGTATAGTTACTCCCGATTGATACTGTATGTTTCCATTGTTTTAAAATCGTATTATGAAACAAATTCCATGTTTCATATTTTTTTTGAAACAATCTTGAAACTAATTTGAAATGATTTTAAAAAAAAGTTTGAAACGAATTTTATATATAGCTAAAGGTGAATTGATTAACATATATTATTTGGACAAAATCACACTCGTTCGCTTGTCCCAGGCCTCTTAATTTTTTGCTGACGACCCCATAACTTGGGATCTGCATGTCAGAAGAAACATCAAACTTGGCAACTTTAGTATAGAAGCTGCTCCTAACTAGTGTCTTTTTTGCTATAATGCAACTAGCTAGCTATATCTAAACCTGCTTTATATGAAATGCTTTTGAGCAAGAGGCTTGTCAATTTACGAATACACTTTTAATTTTCTCAATATTTTACAAGTAAAAACGTGTTGGACTTGGTGTGTATAGCTTAAATTTGAAGGAGAAGATCTCAAAGTTATTTCATGAAAAACTTTTTCAAAATATTCCAGGAACATATTTTAAGCGAATACAATGCTAACTCAAGCGAACCTTGGCAACGAAAAAATCTTGTGGATAAGTTAAATACTTGCACCAAATCCAGAGCTCTCTCCACCATCTTGGTTCCAATCGACAAACGGCAATAATTAACAGAATACCTTACACCACATATGAGTAATTCTGTTTAATACAAAAAATTCCAATTTAAGTCCCGATGCCCGAAAAAAGTCTCTTGGAAATTATTTTATAAAAGTTTTTTTAAGTTTACGTAACGTCTTTAATATTTTTGCATATTGTAAAAATTTACTGAATACCAAAAAAATTGATGATCATTCAGCTTTTAAAGAAGATAGAACAAAAAACTTCTTTATAAATAGCCTGTTTGTGCTATTTTTAACAACATCTTTGTATCCTTAGCTTATGAAAAATCTATTCTTGTGCTTTTCAACGAGGGGTCACTCACCCTTCTAACATTTTTCGTTCCAAAGTTATGAAAATTTGAAGATACCTAATTGGAAAAAAAAATAGACAAATTCCTTGGTTGACTATCACAACATTGGCTGTCATATTGGTTTATGTTCTTCTGCGAACCCACACGACAGCCAGGCACACCGGAAACATGGTATACAAAGCCGATCTGGTAAAATATAGTAGCGGCCGCTATTTTGAGATTGCAGCTACATGTGGGCGGCCGCTTATAGCAACTTATAACATGCAGCCGTGTATTATAATTCTTGGCCGCGAGCAATATACTCAAACAGTCATGACCGCAGTTAATAGCTCATAAGTCGCGGCAGCGAGTTATAAGTCGAGATCGCGTTTTAACAATTTGCTGAGTCACTACATGACATTCACATTCCACAGACCAGATCCACACTGCTTATGGCGGTGAAACAGGTGGCCGCGACTTATAACTAGCGGCCGTAACTTACAACTAGCGGCTGCGTGTTACAAATATAAGTCGTTACATTTGTAACACGTGGCCGCTAGTTGTGAGTTACGGCCGTTAGTTATAAGTCGCGGCCGCGAGTTTTGCTGCGAGTTTTCCAGCGATTTTTACCGCGATTTTTGAACTAGAATTCGGTTCGTCCAAATCAGCCACGGTAACATAAAGTTTTTGGGATGTTTTTATTAACATAAGTAATAGTACAAGTTTCTTAATTTTTTAAGGTAGAAAAGTTCATTACCGAAAGTACCTAAATTATTTTCACGCTCCAGCATTTAGTTTCTTATAAACGGGTTTCTTATAAAAAAATACCATTGTCTGTCTGAAATTTAATTTCTTTTAGTTCTAGAACGAATTTTAACATTTCGTTTAAAGTTTCTGGTAGCCAAATAAAAGTTTGGTTTAATGTGATTTTCTAATCGGCACCATTGGTTTTATGCACATTTCGATTCGTCCAAGTGTAAAAAAAATTAACCTAAAAAATCGCACATGTTCGGGTATTAGGCTTAAGTTTCGTATTCAGTAGTAGAAAGGGGATAGGGGCGGGGAGGGTTGGACTGGGTACATCTTTAAAATCAAAAAATCAATAGAGAGTAAATTATATAAGACAAGACGACAATAGCATGATCAATTTAAAGAACAAAATGTTTGTAAATATGTTACTAGTCGATAAGGCCCGTGGAAAAATCCACTCAGGCAAGGTACCAATGAAAATGAGAACCATCACTTGCAATTTGGATGACGTCAGCAACGTCTCACGAATGTACCAAAAATAGTCGTTAAGAGCTTTGTTTCACCCTTGCCTCTATCGCGTAGAGCTTCAAACGCTGACCAAGAAAATGTAGGATCATGCACTTTTTATGTAGCTATAGGCAAATACAGCTAAGTTTAGGTTTTCAAATGTTCACTTTAATCTCCTTTTAGTATATTTATGCTTTAAACAATGCTGAAACTATATCCTACTACACGTTGGATAACACGGTCCCTAATACAAGATAAAATTAACGCGATATCTTTTTAAAAATGTGGCTATATTGTTATAATTTTGGATTCTTTTTTACTTCCAACCGCCTCCCCTTTTCCATTGATTTATAGAAGAGAAAAGTAGTTGACTTATATTCTTACTTAAATTTTACTCGAAATCATATTGAATCAGTATATCTGAACACAGGGAGAAACAAGTCAAGAATAATATTGCACTGTCATGATAATTCAAATAACTGAAAGCAACAACCACAATTTTTTTCCAACCCTATTCCTCTCGCCCATTTTACATCAGTCCTCCCTGATTATTAATTTTCAATAATTTTTTTATCCCCTTCCCTAACAACAAACCAATTCAATTTTTTCTAGCCTTAGATGCTACAAAGAGAAAATTAAGTATTCCTGCGATGAAGGGCAAAATATAAGGCGAATCAATGCATAACCTAAATGTATAGCCTTCCTTAATTTTTCATGTCTATTTTAAGTTTCTTTTTAGTTAAATGATTACGTTGTTGTCCATGTTTTTTACAGAAACGGAACGGAGTTTTCAAAACACAGAAAATTAAAGAATGTGGAAAGTGTTTAACTTTATCGCACATATATCTACAGCACTTGCAAGCTACTGGGAACTTACTTTTCAACATGTTACTGATGATGCAAAAGTACTAAACTCTGCAATCTTGTCTACAACTCATGTTCAGCGTTTAACAAGTTGCTTTTGGGATTGTATTGCCACACCAGGTTGTGTTTCTACAAACATTCTTCATCATTTCAACAACAACACGTTTAACTGCAGCTTGATACCACAAACATGGCACAAATACAAATTGGAATATGCTCCTGGTTACATGTTTTATTCTTACTTAAAGAAGAATTTTCAATTACAGTTAACACATGGCATAGGACTTTGCATCTCGCATGAAGATTCGTCATTAAGGCTTGATTTCTGTTCCTCCAAATACACATATGTTCAAATGAATCCTTTTATAAGATTGATGGTCAATGATTTGTGTGTTCATGCCTATAACGTTCATTCCATTAGAGAAAAATTCGTACTCACCGAAGACTGTACTTCAGGCTGGATGTTTAATTTCGTTGGAACAAAAAAAAAGTTACATTAAAGTCATAGCTGACAAAGATCTTTGTGTACACGTCAAGGACGCGAGTTACAACAAGCAATATACTGCATTGGTTTCACATTACATTTGTGTCTCTCTTGCTCAAACAGAATTCCGTAGGATTGAACAGTAACATTTTTGCAAATGGTTTGCCGTTAACACACACATCGAGTTAAGAGTCATTAAAGTTTGGTCACGAATGTTATACAGTCAAACTTTATCCAAAAACTTCTTTAAAACAGTTCCCTTCAATTAACATGGCCGAACTTTTGCAGGACCAATCACGGAGGTTATCCTTTAATAAATGTTGTGAATCTGTTGTAATGAAAAAAATTGAAGAGAAGCCTTGTTGCAATTTGGAAAACAATTTTTATTAATAAATTCAGAACAATCGTTGAATTCTAAAAATAGACGTTTTTTTAATAAAATTATAATTTACTTATTTTGGGGAGAGATAAGCATTGTTTAACGTCCTCCGCAACTAATACCTTCTATTAATGGCTAGCCACAGTCGCTCTCTAGAAGTGACCGCTATAAAAACTTTCACCGTATTTTTAACATATAAAAGGTAAAAGAATTTAAGAGCACTTATTTAGTTTCTGTAGCTAACACAATTCGCATGTAAATATGAGCACACTCTATAAAATGAGCACAAATCGCAAAACTTGCACAGCATTTTATTTTGAAAATACACCAATCAACACAAAATGTATTTCATTATAAATAGGTGTGCACAGTCAAGCACAATCATTGTATGGTTGTTTTAGACTTCCTCGTCTACTGGGCTCTTTCACAACTATGACGTTCTGCCGGTACAGCTCAGTAATGGCCCTGGTATAGACTGATAATTTACGGAATTGCGAGCTGGAGTAGAGACAGTAATGAGGCAAGAAAATGGTGGCACGGAAGAACACAGAAAATTTGGAGCTAGTCAACCTTAAAATGTCAGGAAATATTATTTTGTGGTTTAATTTTAAAATATAAAACAGATGAGGTTGCATGTTTGGTGTGTGTAAAACTGGCACGTTGACGGGGCTAAACATGGTTTAGTACTGGACATTGCGATGTCTTCTTTATGTCTGTTGTTCTATTGGCTTACTAGTCGATAAGGCCCGTTTGGAAATCCAATTAGGCAGAAGGGCAATGGAAAAATAGGTTGTTGATGTTTTGCTGACGTCAGCAGTGCGAATCTAAAAAAAATTGGCGAAATTCAGGTTATTCTTTACCTGTAACGTGTAGACGTTGAAACGCTAATGAAAATAATGTATAAGATATGTTTTCGAGGAACGCCTAAAAGTTTTGTTGACGTCAGCGAATGCATTTTTATACCTGTTGCTTTCATCGTTTACATCTTGAAACGCTGACTAAGAACATGTATAGGATCATGTACTTTTGACAAACGGTAGCAAAGATATTAATGTTTAAAAGTTTTTGGATGACGTCAGGGGTCGATTCGGGGACCCAGGTTTGGGAAACTAACCGAAATTGGTTCCAGGCGGTCCCTAGTTACCCACACGGTAAAAATGACTGACGTCACCACCTCGTTTTCAAGTTATTTAGCCTCAAATTTTTAGGTGCACTGTAACGGGTTGTGTGGCAGGTAAGCAAGTTACATCAATGCTATACGTATCTCTGGCAGTAATATAACATAATTACAGTCGCAGGGGAGGAAAAGCCAGCCGTTGCTAGACTATAGTGAGCGAGTTTATTTACATTTTCTACAAAAAAATACCAGCCGTAAAAAACGGCAGAAAAGGAAATACACCATGTCGGGCGGACTTATGCTACCAGCTAGTTAAAGTGGTTACGTAGTTTTTAAGCTAAACGATAGACGCTGTTTGTTTTATGAAAAAATCGTTTGGTAAATTATAACCTTTTGAATATTTGTTAAATAAAAGAAACAAGACGTATGATATACGCAAACAACCTCGCCAAAAAGTTTATAAAAAGCTGAAGTTAGACACGACATATTTTGCTATTCGGATAGGCAATAATATTGATAAAAAATTTCTCGAAATTTCAATTTTCGTTAGGGTAGTCTGTAAACACGTCCTCGCGGGCGAGATAGTAAAAAGAAAAAAAAAAGTAAAAATAGTTACCAAGATGAGATTCGAACACACGACTACTCCCGTGTCGGTGCTCAGAGAGGCAAAAATTTCCATTCTTGTAGGACACATTTGCGTTTTAATACAAGCTCACGAGCTTGTAATAAGATCATTAAGCATTAACAAGATAAACGTGACAACAGGTAAACCTTGTCGCACATGCTTTTAAGCTTACTACGCTTTTCGCAACAACTGTATTACAGCTTTGGTTTACAAAACACAGGATACACTCTGTTAAAACGCCGGGTCAAGCCACAAATAACTGTGATATCTAACGGTGACACACGGATGAGTGAATAATAAGAACCGTCAACTGTGCCACAAATTCAGGTAAAGCACTTTACTACAGGTATATAACTATAGTATATATAGTATTTAGTAAATTAAGTTAAGTTGACACAATTTTATAGTGTTTCCGGCGTAATATATTTTTGAAAACTTAAGCTACAAGATAAACGTAGATTACAATTCGTTGTTACCCCATCATAGCAAAAGAGCTGGCCAACCTTTTTAGTTTATCGGAGAGCGTTCCCGGTAAGAAGTTAAAAAAAATGTTACTCCGAGCTGAGCGCTTAGTGCAGGCAAACAATGTGACACATCCATATAAGTGTTTTCTGAAAAAAGCGTTATCGCAACTGCGGTTAAACTGAAACATCGGAACAGCCCTTTTTTAACATGGGCTATACGCTTAGTTAAACAGTTGAACAGGTGTATAGGTGTAACACCCTTTTTTCAAAAAAACCTCTCTGCAACTTCTGTTTAAAAAAAACACAAGAAACAGCCTGTTGTTACCTGTCCAGCTAAAACAATCGCTCAGTCATTTTGTTTGCGGAGAAAGTTTTAAAAAAAATAAAAAAAGATGTAGCTAGCTACCTAGCTAACTACCTTTAGCAAAAGGATTATTGTTTACGAATATTGTTGTAGCCAAACTGCATTTTTATACCCTCCCTTTTTAGCCAGATATAACTAAGGAGCTAGCTAAATAGTCAAAGCGTCAACATAAAAATAAATGTTGGCTAGGATAAAAAGTTCTTATACTATACAGAATAGTATAAAGTAAGGCTCTACCTGGCTTCGAAGCTAGCCTTCAAAATCTTCGTCCCTAGCCGAAAATCCTTAAATTGGTGCGTTTAAGATCTGTACGTGGCTAAAAAACGTGAAAAATATTTATCTTAACATTGAAATCAAAGAGAAAACAAATATTACATAAATATAAAGCTTTTAAAAGGCCTACAAACAGGCCTACAAACCTCACACACGACCACTTTCAAAATCAAAATGGCCTTTCTCCGGATTCTTGAATTGTTTTTAAAGAATCAGGCGTCGTGATTGGTGTACTACTTGCGAGCAGTCAAACAAAGTCGGCAAAAATATATCGCATTTGGTATTCGTGCGTATTTTAAAAATTTCGTGTTTCCGTAACAGGACTTGTCTTTCGCGGACACACAGACAAAATAGGGCTATTATTAAAAAAGAAATACTCATGTCATTAAAATTGATACAGAACACTGAATGTTAGGGTGATCAAGGCAAAAAAAAATCCATTCGTATCAGGAATTTACTGGTTCCATATTTTTAAAACCCAATCAGTATTTTATTCCTAGACCTTGGTAACCTCCTAGCAACCAAAATACGGGTTGGTAATACAATATCTTAGATCACTCCTACGAGAATTCTAAATACATTCTAGAAAAAGTTAGAAAATTTCAGGGCCATACCTTAACCCTATTATATGAGAGGTGAACCGTCATAGTTCGAAAAGTGCTAAGGGGTTGTTTGAAAAGTTTTCTTTTTATTTTCAAGAATTTTAAAATTGAATTTAACCATGTTGCTGCAACGCTTCAGCAACAATTAAATGTTGCATATGAATCGCTTTGTTTGTATAATTGTTACTAGGTTCCTAAAATTTTCTCGCAAATTTCATCAACGTTTTCGTAACAGCGGGAGGCACTGTTGTTGCTGATTTCAATAAGCTTTTTATGGTGAAGCCAAGTAATATGTGGCCGTAAAAAAACTGCGAGGACACGCGAGTGACTTGCATACATGAAGAAAAAAAAAACACCTTGGATACCAGAAGATGATAGCCCATTGGTGGTAGGACATGTCTTTGTATGACTAAAACCTTTTTGGTATGACAAACAACATTTGAAGAAGAACATAAAGTGACATCTTGAGATACGTGACAAAAAAAGACGTTACTAATAAGTGTTGCATTTTAAGTATGTTAAGTAACCTTTACGTGTACGCGCAAAAAAATTTATTTGTATTTACATGGAGTTTTGTGTCGGGTTTTGCAAAGTGGACATGTACCAGAATTTTGTACGCGTGCATAAGAGCTTTGTACGCATGCGCAATAATTCCATTTCCGGTAAATTGTGTGTACATGAATATTTTATGAGTTAAAATAATTTTCTCATTTCGCTCGTTTTGACCAAAATGAAATCAACACCAAAATGAGTTTCATTTCACTTCCATAAGAACTACACAAGAGGCCGAATTTCGCTTCCGAAATTAAATTAATCCTCCGTGAAGTTCGTTTAACACTTTTTTATAATATAATAGATTAGAAATCACGCCATGTCAAAAGTTGATTTAAATTGTGACATAGCTGTGATACATATTTCATGAAGAAATTCAATTGTGGAATGTCATTTTCGAAACTAGATAACAAATGCTAACATCCATTTGAATAGAAACTATTTGATATTATACAGCTAGTCTAAGATACAATTTGCTTTATTACGAAGACATACAGCTAGTTATATACATTTGCTGAGAATTATTTACTAGCTGGAAGCCTCTGGAAGAAACTGCAGTAACCGATATCCATTAAATAAGTCGTCTTACAAACTAGTGAAACGAGTCTTTAAAAACATAAAAAACACAAGTATGCACCTGCAATGGTCTAACGTTTTGACAAAGAAGTGAGAAATTTAAGTGTAATATATTCGTATAATGTCTGACAACGAATCTTGAATAAGGAAGGATAACTCACACACTCCCAACAAAAAAAGAAAATTGAAGAAAACTAACCAAAAACCCAACCCTTTCCCACGTTTTTAATAGCCCCCTCCCTCCCTCTAACCTCAAAAGAAAGGTTTAAAAGCTATCACGTCCACCATTTTGTCTGCTTAACGACATATTGGGAGCATTTATTGTTAGCTGTATTTTCCCAGAGTACACCAGCACTATTGGTGAATAATGTTTTCAAGAATGCAAATGAAAACCACAGGAAAATACGGCTGAAAGAAGGAAATGCTATCTCAAAATCTTCGGAACAGAACAATAATTAAAATTTCCAAAACTTCATTTGTTGACTACTCTTTCTGTTTCTGATGCGAATCAAAAATAGAAAGCATTTAAATTCCCTGTTGAACGGAACGGAAACATTTTGTAGGACAACCAATCAGATTGCAGTGTTATTTCCATTCCTTTCCATTCCGGTTTTGCGCTTAAAAATCCTTACTCACTTATGTTCCGGCGTAAATTGCAAAAAGACAGCTAATAAATTAAATACATATCTTCTTATATTGGAATAATATTTCATAGCTTTTTTATATTTTGAGTGTGTATAGGTGCATTTTTTATACTCGTCTCACAGATTTTTTAACGACTACATACGTACAGGCTCGCAACAGGTGTAAAAAATCCTAAGATCTCACAATAAAAGTCAAGTATAAATAACTGTTGTTGAAAAAGCCCTCCAAATTTCACCTTTCGGGGTTACAAATCGATGATTGATTGTTAGCAAATTACGTCACCAAATCGAATCCTGTTATTCTGACATTATGAAAAGCTACTACTATAAAAGAAGAAAAGAAATGTGTAAAAGTCACTCTTGAAAACTAAACTGTAGTATTTACAAGAAGTAGAAACTGCAAAGAAGATGTTGTTCTTATTTTATCTAACTTGTTTACACTTCGTTGTGGTGCATACTGCTACGGTATTTGTTTTTTTATTTCTGTTATGTCATTGTTGTTGTTATTTGTCTAGAATGCTGGAAGAATGTTACTTTTTAACATTTTTTGCTTTTTTTTGAAGATTTTTATTTTCTTTTACTTTTGCTTTTTAACACGCACATCCCACAGTATTGATTTAAATCTTTTTCCGACACCTGTAAATATTTGACTGAACACTTACATTAGTGGTAGTAATACTCGACTGAATTTCGACGTAAAACTTAAAAACTCATATGAATCATTGTATGATGGCCCTTGGCCATGCACTTCTTTTATTAGTCAAAACACTTCTCCCTCTTTTGTTCGAAGCACTTCACTTTTAAGTGTAAGACACAATTTCACAAAGTTACCAGGCCCAATTCTAGCCCTAAAACCTCCAAGCTTGCGAACGATTAATACAGTGGAATCCCTCTAAAGCAGACACCATCGATGCAAAAAAAATTCTGCTTAATCGGGATGTCCGCTTTATAGAGATTTTGCCGAAAATTTAGTTTTAGACTGGATTCTACTCAAAGCTTTTTAGTCCATTCTTTTTAACAGAATACCTAAATGTTAACATATATCGTGAAAAATTGCATAAAAACATATTTTGGTCCAAATCTATGGGAGTTTAACCTAAACTCCGTTCCAAGCATCACTGGCCCTCTTAATGGGATGTCCGCTTTGAAGGGTGTGCGTCCTAACGGGATTCCACTGTTATATTTTATTCATGCAAATGCTTACTGGAAACTGCTACAACAAAGCTGCTGGTAAATTGAGCCACGTGACATAAGCCAAGTATAATACTTTCAAAAAGTGAAAAAATACAGACTATGGGTGCAGCATTGCGGACCAAATTTTTTTAATTAAGTTGAGAAGAAATTTCAGACTACATACAGAGAAATTTTAAGCGCAGAAGAAAAGTGTTTTCAAATTGGAAAAGGAATGAGCCATGGGGGCCATCTTAACAAGCAAGCTTAACCCTTTAATTGTCATCGCCATACCAATTTTTAATACGGTATTCATATGACACGCAAATACGACTCATTATTATCAGCAGTGGGTCGTAAATAAAAAAGGGACATGCATCAACAAAGGCTTCAATGCAACCCAGGGCTTGCTTCAATGACCTTATTTTCAAATAATTACCTGCTTACTGAAACTACTAGATGTATTTTCTATTTTTCTATATTTGTTGTTATATTTATTTAGCTTTCACATAAAAACCTCGATGACGGTATTACAAAAGGTAAGGCAACCTTTCTTTTATCTTGTACCAAATATCACTTCTGTTCCTAGTGTTCACAATATGACATTTGTCATCAAAGTACTTATTCTGTAAACACGACATGCGATTTAAATTGGCTGTTTATTTCGTCAGATTTTTGAAGATTTTTGAAAGATATTTGGAGTTTAAAATTTGTACTTACTAAAAAAAAATTGGTACTAACAGTTGAACTGAAATCTTATTCTTTTTGAGATTTATTTAAAACAAAATAAAGAAATATGGAACCGTACGCCCCATCCCGTTCCCAGAAAGAGAAAAAATAAAGCCTTAAGGACGAGGTTGTTATATGCCCACAATGTGACACTAAACAATATAGAACATATCTCTTTAGGCTGTGTAGGTGCTGATAACAATCCTAATGGATACCCTGGTCAAATCCCGACAAATACAATAACAGGTTCCTGTAGAAAATCTCATCAATATGGCGGATATTATTTTTTGATCACATGGGGTCAACCAATTGGTATTAACAATAATTTTGCCCATCTAACTCGAATATGATATTGAGAATATATCTTTTTATCAGCTTTTTGTTTTCGTTCAGATGGAAAAACGAAACCAGCCAGCGGTTATCAAGTATCATTTGATTATGGTTCGCCCGTCTTCATTTGTTTCCAAGTAAAAGTGAGTTGTTTTAAATACAGAGAAAAAAAATGGTATACTAACTGCCTTCCTTCCAACTAGTATTTCGAAAAACATGCTTACATTTGCCAGACAGGGGCCACAAGATCCGTTTCATACGTTGCTTACACATGAGCTTTTGTTTCTTTCTAGAACAACACAAATCAGTTTATTTTTACAAAGAAGAGAGGTTTCGTGGAAGGTCAAATTTATGATTTAGCGGTAATATATTATCTAATTTTTTTAAAAGTATTTATTTACCCTCTGCTTGTATTGGCTACCTTATTGATGTTTACAAAGTAACATTTAGCCCCCGTCTTAAAGGGCTCTTTTCGTTTTTTCTTAAATTGGGAATGCCGCCGTCACCAATAAAAAAGCTAAAAGGGACACGCCTGGGGATGAGGTTGAGTAAAATTTAACTTTTTTTTTAGATTATTCCTCGTCCCACACCATATGCGCTTTCAACAAGGATGGTTCGCATCGGCAAATGTCCAGGTAAGTTATATTAATACACAAAATATTCAAGGTACTTTTTATTTCACATACTAAGAAAGAATTAATATAAGAAAACATGATCTTCCATCTTTGTTCCCAGGGGCATTTTGCCTTGTTGATGAAGTTGATAGCAGCGAAAAGTTGGCCACTCCGTAATAATAGAGGGGACACAAGACCCTGGGGACGGGGTTAAAGATCGTCGACATTTAGGAGATCATGGTGACCCGCCCCGTCGCCCATTTTATGTCCAAAAAAAATTTTGTAAAAACTACTCTGCAAGTTATTGAATAAGAAGTGAGATTATAAAAAAGACCGGAGAAAAGTTTGCGAATTTCAATCTAATTTCAATGTCGTATTTTAGGAGGGAAGAGTAAGGGGGCTTGGTTCTAAACTTACTGTCTCCTCGAGGGCAAAACATTTCTGAGGAGATATTAAAAAATGGAAAGTTTTAATTTTTTGGAAAAGCATTGAAGTTCAATACACTCTGCGCAACGGACAGCTTTCAGGGGCTTGGGAACGGTATTGTTATTTTTTCTGATTCTTATTTTAAAGCCATTCTCATGACTTTGAATTTACACGGTTTATTTGACCGTAGGTATACTAAAAGGAGATATCCATGAAATAACCAATAATTTTTATTTAATTTTTATTTTTATCCTGTATTTTCTTTTTATAGCTGATCCAAAATACCCAACTCTTATGACACGAAAAGAAATACACACAACATCTACAGTACAACCCAAGGTTTTTGGAAAGAAAGCAAAAAAAGCACGTGTTTGCGGTTAATTTAGTTTTGTTATATAAACGTATTTAGGCAACGACCTTTTTATAACAATGGTGACAGGTGACCAAAAAAAAAAAAAAAAATAAATAAATCGTAATTTCTGGATTCTTTTTTGCGTCACAAACTATTTCTTCGATATTTGCCGTCCTAGCCGAATTCCCTTGGGAGAATGCACTAAATCTCCCATTGAATCGATGTATGGGATATCAAACAAAAACATACAGTAATTTAAATTTTTAAAACTCACAATTCAACCTCCGGGCTCCTAATTATTTTATAACGGAACGGCAAAAAGCCCTGGGATTGGGGTTGCTCACAATCTGCATTATTCTATATTTATGCTTGCTAAAACAAAAATTTTAAAAAATATAAGCAGGTGCAACAACAAAATAAAAATTAAAACATAATAAAAATCCAAGATGCTAACAAAATCGAAATTTCTAACAACCGTTATGTAAAAAGCTAAATCTGCGAAAACTACATACTTGGTTTGCCATGCCAGAGTACACACCGGGGAAAATAGTATACCATTAAAAAAACCCAACATACTTCGTTAAGTCATACAAAAAAGGTTATTACAGAATCTCCATAATAAACAGTTCGTAATGCATCATACTATATTTAGTGCATTGCATACACAGCAACCCTCCCAAAATATTACTCAAAATATAAGAAATCAACAGTCAACAACAACACATAAAGAGAAACATCTACCGCATTATTCCAAACCAAAATTATAAAAGATCAGTTTGCTTTGCAGACTCATTAGTAAAAAAACCAATTATTTTTATTTTATGTATCAAGAAAACAGCGCAAATGTGCCTGGCATGATAACAATGCAGCATTTTCGAATTTAAAAATCGAATATTTTTCGAGCGATCGTAACGTAACAGATAACATCGATTTAAGTTTGTTTACATGCAGGTTTATTATAACGACATCAACACTGAATCACCCACTTCGTAGCGTTGAAAACAGTAACAGCGGAAAAATTTCTTTTTACAACTTATATAAGATCTTTTCTATGATATACACGATGCATTTTATGGGAATAGTGCTTTTTTTTTCATTTCAGCCTCAATATTCTTAACTTCCAAATCCTATCCTCATTATTCTTATATTCTTAGCATGGTTATGGCCTGAAAAATATAATAAAATAAAGCTCGCTATAAGTTGGTATAGCTATTGGCAAATTTTATATTTAGAACAAACAATCAAAGTGGGACATATTCTTAGGATATTCTTAACTTCTTTACATTGTTATAAAAAAGTGCTTAAAAATATATGTTCAGACTCCAGGACACTACATGGAACTTAATATTTAAGGGAAAGTTTAGCTCTGGAAAAAACGGCTAAAAAATCGTTATACTCCTAAATTCATTTTTGTACCGGATACTCCAAGCAACGCACCTGCTTGTCTTCTCCCAGTCGGTCGCTAGCTAGCGTTCTCTGGATAAAAGTCCAATAAGTTTTTAACTTCGATTATTAAAGTTCGCTTCATCCCAAAGAGAATAAATTAAAAATGTATAGCTACAACCATCCATAGCCTATAGCAGCACTGTAAGGCTTCGTTCTAGTAAACATAAAATGGAAAATATAGAAGAACAAATAAGCTTTGAGCTAACCTCGATAAGCAAACACTGGCATGTCTTGTTTGAAATAGATTTTTTCAGGATTAATTTAAAAAAGAGACAACCTTCTTCGCTTTCTGTTGATAAACAACTTGTTCTGTGAGATACGGCGCACACATAATAAACCTAGAGTAAAATCAAATTATTCTATCCATAACTACCCCGTACAGCTTTTAACATCAACAATAAATAAACCCCCGTGTGGCAAGCTTTTTTAACTTAATAAATTTTAGCGCAATGACACGCTTTGGGGAGACTATAATTAGTAATAATAATTATGATTGATAAAAGCAATTATCTGTTTAAGAGCTATGTCTGATTTTGCTTATTTGAAAAACTGAAGAACAAAAGCTGAAAAGATTCATAGACGACTTTTTAAACTCTTTCATACATAACCAACTTTTTTTAAGTTGCAGGTAAGATTTAAGTATACAATTTGAAATAATTATATAAGTTATCAAATATTTCAAATAATTTTGATGACCAAGAATAATAGACCTACTCTTGAGGTATCCAGGGTGCTATTCTAAGTTTACATAATCCTTTGTGATGGTTTGAATCCATTGTGAAAAGTTGTATACTCGTCAATGTACATTACCAGCCCATAGTTATGCTACGTCTTGTTGCTTGTTGTTTGAGTTGAATGTCCTAAACCAACTAAAGGGGATAAAATAAGATAAGGGGATAAAAGGGAAACATATGCGTATTCTAATCAAAATATTTACGTTTTTAAAATATACATTAGCATAAAAGAATTTGTATTTAACAAATGTTTTGAAATTAAATTAAAATGTAATTTATAATCGAGCCATTATTTTCAGTTTCTCATGGTATATTTGCTTTGTATATTTGCCAATATTTGCTTTGAAAGGCCAATGATATGTGATAGTATCTATGATTTTTTGTTATATCTACTCTCTGTTTTTCCACAAGGGAGTGTAGCAGAACAGCAAACTTACTTACCATTTTAGATCTACAAGATGGTTTTCTGACACATCATAGTTAGTTGTGATACATTTTGTGAAAACACGGCTGATTGTTTGTTTCAACCTTCTCATTTGCCTCAGCAGCTCACTTGTTACTTGTTTGTTCGATGTTTTCATCGCGCTGTTTTTTGAATTGTTTCCGCACGTATTCTTTAAAGGATTTATTGTTTACACATCACACAGGTAGTTCTGTTTACAAAAACAGTTTTTTTTTATTAAAACTTTCTTTTTACATTTGGTTTGTTGTGCTCTATGTATCTTCACAGAGGGTCTTTTCACTAGATTCTTGAGTTTCGGGATTAAAAATTATATTTTCCCAATGTTCGTTGATTTGGCATTTCATTATGGTTTAAGCGCACCACGCTTTTTTTAAAAAAGCACTTTAACCCAGTTACGCGTCTCTTCTTTTGAAATTTTCAAACCTTTAAACAGAAAAATTGAAGTTGGTGTCAATCAACGTATCCTGTTACAAAAGCAATTAGTTGGACATTCCATTGTCGTCTATTTGGATCGACCTGTCCTCTACGCACTCAAATTTCCACAGATAAGAAAGAGATGAGTCAGAAAGTGTATGAAAGACAAATACGAATTAAATGAAAAAAAATAATATCTCTTTTTTATTTTTTCTACCTTATTTATGAGTTTATGAGCTTATACGAGAGCTCTTTTGTTGGGACACAGATCTACATCTTAAATTTGTTTCTTGTCTCTGGACTTACGCAAAAGAACAAAAAACGTCATCTCGTGTGCTAAATGGCCCTGTTATATCTTTTTCTCATATTAGAGCACTATTGGCGAATTTGCGTGTTACGTAACTATAGAATGGCCACTTCTAAAAAAGGTCAATGTCATCTTAAATATGTCTTACAAACATCTAAAATGCATATTCTGAAATCTGTTTTCTGACGTCTTTAAAAAGATGCGTTTGAGAAGATATCAAATGACTTTTAAAAGATGTCTTTGCTATATACGAGTTTTTTAGCAGAAATCTTTCCTGAGACGTTTGAAGGACGTTTTAAACTGGTTTATTTTTGTTTCTTCAAGTAGCAAATATTTTTAGGCGGTTACAGATCTTTTTGCATATGCCTAGCAATTACATATCGGCTTCCGTAAATTACATATCGGCTTCCGTAAATGTGGAGTAATAAGAAAACATAAAGTATTATGCACAAAATTATTATCTTTGTTTCCCTGAATATTTCCCCGAATACAATTCAATTTGAAAAGTAATAATAATAACAACAACAACAACAATAACAACAACAACAACAACAACAACAATGACAATGACAATAACAATAACAATAACAATAACAATAACAATAACAATAACAATAACAATAACAATAACAATAACAATAACAATAACAATAACAATAACAATAACAATAACAATAACAATAACAATAACAATAACAATAACAATAACAATAACAATAACAATAACAATAATAATAATAATAATAATAATAACATCAATTATCATATTGCATTTATGTCTGTGCAGGTCAAGATTGTCATTTAAAGTGTTCGCCGTTTCAGCGTAATTTCTAGTGAAAAAAGATAATATAAATTATCGCCTACTATTAGTTCATGGATATGAAATTCAATGAAAAAGTCTGAAATGTCTATTAACAATATTTTTCCAAAAATAAATGGTCATGTCTAAGTAAATAAAAAATATCTATTGTTATTGATTCTATTAATAGTACGGATTAATGGTCCAGATTAATGGTCGGGGTGGGTAGGTCGAAAATGTCGATTTTTTGCAGTGTCAAAGGTCGCATTAAAAAAGGACGTTACTTTAAAAAGATGTAAGAAAAGGTTGGCAGGACGATGAAAAGGTTATGAAAAAAAATATGATGGTTAGGATTACGATTTTTTGCATCATTTCTATTTTATATTTTATTGTTCATACTAACATTTTTGTCTTCAAGTGGAAGAAAGTAAGTCATCATGCATACAAATAATATGACGTTATCAACAATCAATGATGCCCTTAACCCCTTTTCCGACTCTCCCGACAGTTCCCCTAAAAACTTAACCCTAATAGGGTTAAATGTTTTTACCTTTCTTATTGCTTCTTGTGCTTTTGGCGTTGTGATGTTTCATTTGTACTTTGACCTCGTGTAAAATTATAGTGTTTGTATGCCCCTTTCATCATCGTTTCGATAAGTTTTTAAAAAATTGCAACTTTATCGCCAGAGTGAGCTATTAATTGAGTAACAGATTTTGATGTTGTTATCTTCAATACGCTTAATAGTAAATACTATTTGTGGTGATCTTATTGTGGCAGTAAATTAAATGCTATCTAGTAATACATTTCTAATGGAGATGGTATATTTTGTAAGGTCAAAGGTTTCTATCAAAGTGGGGCAATGAGTCGTAGTTTTCTTAATCGTTGCTACTAATTTCCTGGTGTTACCTGTCTTTTTACGCTATAAATTCATATTCTTCGCTCTTTTTACCTTTGCTTCCTTTCGATTGAATAACCAGCTTGAAGCGTTGTCAATGCATGATGGCGTAGTTAGTCTACAAAATATTGCAGCTTTGATGCGAAATGAAAGAGCTGCTACATGATTACAAGCTCCCAACATTTCTGTCATGCATTGGCAGTGCAAAGTTTTAATGGAATCTCCTTTATTCATAGATCATATCCATACTTTCTGTTCCAGTTTACTTACACTCCCCCCCCATTGATTTCATTTGTAATTATTAGAAATTACAACTTAATCAAGGATATCGTTACAGAAATCAAAGGATACAGTAGGGCTGTTAAAGTAATAAATTGATGTTGGAATTAAACAAAACTTACTACATCCCTTGAAAAAATTATTAGAGCTCAGAATACGTTCAGCTATATCTAAAACAGCCACATAAAAATCCACTCCTTTGAAATGACTACATTAGGAACGAAAATTATCGGACGAAAAAACTAACGGATTTTTTTTTGTCCGAAAAGTTTTCTATCCGAAATTTGTGTCTGCCCAAAGTTTTTTTGTCCGAATATTTTGGTTTATCTAATTTTTTAAAAAAGGAACAGTGTATAGAAATTATATTAGGGTAATCAGAATAAAATGTCAAAAAAACTGCATTTTTTAATTTTATTATTTTAGTTATTTTCACATTTGGCTAAGGCTCTATCTATAAAGTTGGATCTTAAAGTCCCCTTTTTTAGATCTTGATTGAATATATGTTCACTATAAATGCTACAGCCTTCTTTTTGTGTTATTTCCCGTAATTATCACTTTTGAAATTTGGGTAAAATTCGTTCAAAAGATTTACCCATACATTTTTTGATTTTATAAATCTTGTCGGAAAATTTTTCTGCTGAAATCAAAAATTGCGTCCGGAAGTTTTTCCATCGAAACATTTTTCGCCAAAAATTTTAGTTCTTAATGTACTCAGTTTGTCTATTTTTAAATTATTATAAAGTGGACAAAACATGGCGTGGATTAATTTTAAGATTTTTCTAAAAAAATCTAATTCTAAAACGCATGTAAAATTTCAAGTTACGGAGTTAAATAAAGTTAGTGGCGATCTACTTGTGGTAGACCAGTGTATTTACGCCAGAGTTCCATTTGCAGAAACTTTAATTTAATTGAAAGCGGACCAACAAATTCAAAAAGCAACTATATAAATTGCGTCAGGCGATTACGAGTAGTTTACCGACAAAATTATGAGAAAGAAAATTTTAAACCTAGTGAGAACGAAAACAGCTTTCGAAACTTCGGCGAAAACGCAAAATATTGGAATCATTTTTATATTTTCAGTAAAGCCTTCTTAAAATCATCATGTTTAAATCATTAGTTAACGTAGTTAACGGCAACCTAAAATTGTAATCTAAAACGTAGAAGAGAAGAAGAAAAAATACGCCTTTGAAGAATGTGGACACACTGAAACTAATTTCAACTTGGGCGTCAATGCAATCTATATAGTATGAATTACATTTAATGTTGAATTAATTTAAGTATGTGGATATTATTCAAAGGCGTAGTAACTCACAGATCAAAAACAGAATATTAGCAACCAATCGATAGTTTATGATGAACATATTTTTGTCACTTTAACCCACAAATCAAAATAATACGATACAGATGATTTTATAATGCCTCTCTAATCACATGATAATTGTTTTAACTTCCGATGTAAATCGTTGCGTAACCTTACAGCTGAAACGCACCTCATTTCAGCTGTAAGGTTACGCAAAAGTTATTCGAAATGTGAATTTTCAAACAAATACCGATGAAATAACAAATGCGCAGATCAAAGTGTTATTTTATTAGAATTAGACATTAGGGTTTTATTCGGCATTCTGATTGGTTTAGGGCTTTTAAAGACATGACGATATGAACCAGTATTGCTGGTTATCTAGATAACTACACATTGTCTATAGAAAAGATGAGACGTCCAGTTTTATCAAAAATACTAATGAAGGGCGACGAATTTGTAACACAATATTTTCTTCCTCAATTCCACTGTCAATTCTTTCAGCCTTTTAGATGCTCAGTTAACGTAAAAATCTTCAAAGTCCATTCCATCCAGAGCTAGGTAAAAGGTAGCTTCAATATTTCCTAAAATTAAACCTCGAAAGCAGCGCATTCTCGTGTTTAAAAATAAAGAAATTTTCAGGTTACATAATTTGTTTACATTAGAAAATCTTATAGGTCATAGAAGACTATTCTAGAAAGAAAAATTAGGCGAAACACGTACATAAGATTGGATGGTTAGGGTTACAACAGCATATTTTATTTTTATTTTAAATTTATTTTGAATACATTTCTGAAAAAAAATGAAAAAATTAGGAAATTAAAATTTTTATCTTCAAATACTCCACATACTGTCAACTTCAAGTGCTTATTTTTGAACCTTAAAAAGCAAGAACAAATGTCATGGAATGACATATTTCATGTAACCTGAAATATTTTTTTGAAACTTTCTTACCCACCTAAATGAGAAAAATATTCTCATGTACACAAATAGACTATTTCCTTAATTTAAGACATTCCGATTTCACACAATTAAAAACTTCTCTTTTGATTTATCAAGACGGTGGACATCATTTTTTGTCGGTTACTCATTATATTTCCTGTTTCAAAAAACTGGTATCTAACCAACTTGGTGACGTCACTTGTGTATTCCTTTTTTAACCAGGATATTATCGGTGGATATTTCCTATTCACACGAACGTATTGTTCTACAAGATTATACCAATAGTCAAAAACAGCAAGTGCCTTAAAAGAAGTAGAAAAAAATAGCATTTTATATTTTTAGGAAACTGTGTCATTTCCTATTACTCTGTTTTTGCTAAATTTCATAATTCATAAAATTTACGAATTCAAAGTTACTAACTATTTGTATGTTCCACTTTACCATAACATAATCAAGAAAAAACGCAATGAAGTATGAAAACGCAATGAAGTATGAAAACCCAATGAAGTATGAAAACCCAATGAAGTATGAAAACGCAATGAAGTATGAAAACCCAATGAAGTATGAAAACCCAATGAAGTATGAAAACACAATGAAGTATGAAAGCCCAATGAAGTATGAAAACCCAATGACGTATGAAAACGCAATGAAGTATACTATAATAAAAACACAAGTACGCTGCATTCCCATTGTAGAAAAATGCAAAAAACATTTTAAATAAATTTGATTGCGAATTTTTAGTTAATTATTCTAACACTCGGCTTCTCTGAAATGAGAGAGTTACCTGCAGGCAAAACTACTCACTGTTTAGAAATGAAGAAACCATAATGAGGAAATCTTAGAAGATTTTTTTAGTTATAGTGAGAACTTAAAACTTGCATTAACGTTTCATTTCTGAACAGCCCGTCACATCACAAATTGAATTTCTAAAACGTTTGGTATGCTTTCTACTGCACCTTTCTCGACCATATAGTGAAGAAGTAAAAACCCGGACCGAATAGGATTATTATACATAGCTAGTTTCTAAAAAAACAATAATCAGTGAATTAAATAAACGTGAAGTTTTATCGACTCGTCGGAAATAAAACACAGTCATAATGTTCATATGACAATTCAACATGTAGGATATTTTACAAACAATAATTGCTAACTCAGAATATAAAATCTAGCTGCAGAAAAGAATACCACCTACAGGTGTTACGACTGAGATATATAGATAGATGTGCATATATTTTACATGTCTTGCCTCACAAATATCGAGGGAATACCCTTCTATTATTTTTATAGACGTAGATGGCGAGTCCTATAATATTTAATTCTTGTTTTGTGCTACACAGACCAAAAATAAACAAGAAAATGCAAAGACAACACATGAAACTTTGTTTTTTTGAAGAGATAGTTAATGATGAGTCGGGAGTGGTGTTTAGTGGATTTATTTATTCCTTGTTTGATTCGCTCAAGATATGAGACATTAGGAGAGAATGAGTTTTGTTAGCTCCTTTGTAGCTTTTAAGGAAGTCTATTTTTTAGTTGCTATATTGAGCGATATAAACAATCTCCATATCTCATAGCATACTTCGTTTTTTCAGAAAATTGATCTATTTTATCGTACTCTCAAAAGCTTGAAACAATTAGTTTAAAACTTGAATTTTCTATGAATATTTTACAGCATTGGAATAGAAAACAAAGTTTGTTTACCTATTTTCATCTATATTATAATGCCCGTATACGTCTGTCCGTCCGTCTGTCTGTCACGCAAAATGGTAGCCTAGCTGCGCAATAGCGAGAAGCACGCAATGCGGTATAAAAAGGACGGGCGAACCCGTGGATTTTCCACGGGCTAACGACTAGTATTGTTAATTTGTATAATCTTTCGTGCAAGCAACATTTAACAGCACAAATTTAAAACAAATCAATTTATAAAAGATGTCTGCCACCTCAATGAACTTGTCAATACTTGCAGCTTCCCCTTATTTGCCCTCAATTTTATTTCGCTTCGTTGTCTGGTTCCCATTTCGGTTTGTTAGCACGTGAATTGCTTATATATTCTATAATATTTTTACTCGAATCGTGGCCACATTTGCCATAATTTGTTTGGTGATGTTTTAGCGTTTTTTTCCCACAAAAATTTTTAACTAGAGAATCAAAAACTCAAAACTTTTTCTTCCACCCCAATCAAGGTGGAGTCTCACAGAGTCAGTAAATAAAATTTGAATCTCCCGTTTTTTGAAACCTTGTGGTTGGGAGGTATTTTATAAGGAAAATGATCTGGAGGCAAACGATGACCTATTGCTATGTTTTTACGAACGAATTAAACTGGCTTCAAGACCTCCGATCCTGCACAACAGTTCAGAATGGCAAATTAGTGAATACTGTGTGCGCTGTAAATTTAGAATTGATGAACTTGATGGCGTATGTTATATTCAGTTTCCCCACATTAAGGACAAGAGTTACATCATTAAATGGGTTTATTGATAATCAGCTCAAGAAAACCCGTCACAAACTCTAGTAGCTATTTCGCAACAAGCAGGATATTTTTTGGGATCTATTGTTACAATTTCGAACCTTGTTACTAGAAATAAAATTCACAATTTTAAGAGCCAATCAGAAAAATGTAACAATTGAAAAATATTTAAAATTTTAACCCTATTCATGCCAGGGAGAGGGGCAAAAATATCTACCTGGCTGAAGTTTTGTCATTTTGGTATAAAAAGACTAGCAAAAATGAACTTTAAAAATTTCAATCAGGTGGTATGTCACGCTCATTCAGGTCTACCTTAAATTTCCTGAGTTCCTTGGTATTAACCACTTATTAAAATTCTTTATTTACAGTTCGTACATTCATGGATAATCATGGATAGCCATCTAAACTTGAGCTCTCACCTTCAACGAATGTACAGGCGGGTTAGTTCAAGGCTCAAAATGCTCAAGAAAGTAAGACATAACATTTCACCAACTGTTGCTGAGAAGATATTCACGTCAATGATTCAACCTCTAATTTTCTACTGCTACCCTGTTTATGGTGGCATGAGCGATACATGGCGATTGAAATTCGAATCGTTATTTCTGAAAGTAAAATTCATTGTCAAAAATGGCCAACTTTCACAATACGACTGAAAAGAAAAATTGTTATTGACGTCTTCAAATCGTTACATTTCGAAACTGATGGGAAATATGTTATGATCAACCACTCGATAAACACTCGAGGAAAGAACTGTTCACTTCGGCTCCCATCAATTAAATCTGAAGCTGGGAGAAAATTATCATATTATCAGGGAGCAGTTATTTTTAACTCCCTACCTGTTAGTATTAGGAAAGAAACTAATTTTAATTTATTTAAAAAACTAATAAACAATTATGATTTTTAAACTTTTCTGGTTCATCCACGATGTGGGAGGGAACGGTTGACGCCATCGACACAAACAATACAATTTCCACGTCCTCTTACTGCCAAATGTATGGATTGTGTGATGACGTCATCCGTCGTTTCTTACATCGTGTTTCTTGATATACCTGAAAATTTTTCGCACAAAGTCTTTCACAATATTTTTAATTTTCTCATATATGGTTCTCAATGTTTATTCTCTTAAATTTTTCAATATCCGCGAATTTTTATTTCTCTCTGTTTAAATCTTACTTCGAAAATTTTATATTTTGTTATTTTTGTTTTACACAGGTCTCTCATTGATAACAGTAACATTTATATATATAAAGATAAATAATAATAATAATAATAATAATAATAATTATAATTAGATCAAACATATTACTCACTTTGCTACAAGCACACATTTTCCGGGCGTTAATTTTTTCCCAAAGTCACGCCTATTTACTGCTATTTTTAGAGATTCCAAATCATATTTTACTTTTTACACTCGTTACAAATCTATTTTAGCGAAGTTTATTATGAAACCATTGTTTTACAAAAATGTTTTAAGGCTACATGGCTCAGAAAATGAAGAAATAAACATCCATTTTCTAAAAAAAAAATATGTCGGAATGTTAGAGTTTTAACATCTGTCTTGATCAAAAAAGCATCTTTCTAACCAAAAAAGCACAAAATAAATGCTACATCCTATTAAAAAGGTGTATAGAAATAATGAATTAAGTCCGAGTAGCTAAAATGACACTCGAAGTATCAAAATAATTTCTGATTTGAATAATTTAAGTAAATATCACCAAGAATTTACGCCAAGTATCATCATATTTTTACATATATATATAGTTTATCTATAGTTCACGTAGTGTCTAATTTCTTCTTTTTTGTACAATTTAGGCACGGATAAGATATGTTATATTTCCTAGTTATATCCAGCTAGTAAGCTTAGCTAGCTAGTAGCTAATTCTGGTTAGACCAGTTGCGATCTTATACAAATTATATCACTATACTGGCAACAAAGAATTATTTTTTCTGCCAAATTTCAATTTCTTTTACAACGGCATTCACTTTTGCGTTAAAACCAATTATCTTAAAAAAAACACCATCAATCAAAAAATTTCAAATTCGCAAGTTCTTTGTTTTTTGTGCCGCCGTTATTCAAATTGCTTTTTAAATGTTAAACCTTAATAAGGTCAAATTGAAGTCAAAATATACTAAAAATTCTGAAAAAAGTTCTTTATTTACGAATAATAAAAATATCAACGACTATCATGCTCTTTCTGACTGCAACCAAACAATAGAATGTTCTTATCTTTTCGTTTAAACAAGATGCACTAAAACAGATTGCAAGGTCATTTTTGATGCCAGAACTAGCAGCAATGGTATCGACGAAAAAATTCTGAAAATGAAAAAAAAATTTCAGTAGATCACTATGAATCTGCTTACACAAATTCAACTTATAGTTTCCAGAAGTTTGAGATTAAAATCACCGTTCCAAGAGAATGTTTGTTTGACGCAAATTAACTTATGACAACGCTTAGTTGAATATTTACCAGTGGAATTTAAAGTTTGATCTAAAGGAATAGAAATGAACAAGAATTAGTTTCAGTTTGCGTGACAAATATATAATTTTTATCCAAGCCCTTTATGTGCTTTGTAAAACCAGCGATATCATTAAGGTGGATAATAAGAATCAACAGTAAAGGAGAAGCCAAAGTCGCGTATGTGACAGTTTTCAAGTCTCTCTATTGACGTTGAAAAAAATTAAAAGTGTTTTTATGGAGATAATAATCTCCAACCAACTGCTTCTCTTCTTTTAAAGTTTTTCTTCCACCCTTTAGCCTTTTTTCGGGTTGGAAAATATAAGATAACGTTATCTTGGATTGATTGGCGCATTCAATGGTATTTTATAATCTAACAAATATTCAAGTTTTGTATGCAATACGGTGTCTTCCATGTCACTTTCCGCTTAATAGCAACCTTGTCGCCCATAGAGAGTGTATAAAGGGTTAAATTTTCTAAGTACTTTTAAATATAGAGGACGAATACTCTCACTTTCATAGGTTTTAGTCTAACGAAATAAAAACAATAAAAAGCATGAGTGTACGGGTTAGGCAACAAAATTTCGTTGTTTAACCACTTAACCGAATGGTTAAGTGGTTAAGCAGCGTGGTTACTTGCGATGAGTGACCCATTTTGAAGATAACATCTAAAGTAATTTCGGCGGATATGACCAAGAAGAAGAAGAAGATGTTCAAGGTACAAATAAAAAAAAATTGCAGCGTGTTAGCGGTGGACGAAACGTGGTTTATAAAATAAGTATATTTATCAAAAAAAAAATAATAATGTAGAGTTACATTTATCTTATCGTGAGCTATCCAAAATCAAAAATATATGACAGTTGTAACGTTTTTTAGGTTCGGTGTGATACTTAGAAAAAATGACAATTCAAATTGTTAAGCTTCCTTGTTGGTATTAGCCTGCATTGGCTAATTAATGATAAATAAATTTAAAATATAATTTTTAAAAAAAAGATACTTATGCGATTGCGTCACTTGAAAGGATATCATTACGGAAATCAAAGATTACAGCAGGCAGGTCTTAGTGATATATTGATGTTGGAATTACATAAAGTTTTTTTTATCTCCTTTTATCCACCCAAGAAACAACTGTAGGGATCCGAATATAAAATTTTATCTATATCGAAAACAACGACAAAAAAGCCTTTTAAAAACAGATAGTTAATTTGTCTGTTTTGAAATTATTTGAAGCGAATCAAAAGGTGGAAAAATTAGCGATTATTTATCATTATTATTATCTATTTGTCTTTTTTACATTTTAAAATTTATTAGACAGAGTTTTGGCAAAAGATATCTTAGAAATTAGAGAATTAACTAAGACTTAAAACATTTGATAATTAACTTTAGATTTGTTTGATGAATTTTTTGTCAATATGATCCTAAAAAAAGCCCTGCTGCATGACAAATGAAATAATTTAACAAACATTTTAATACAGGCGTAGTCCTACTACGATTCAATGTTAAAAAAAACCCTGATCCCAATAACATTGACGTATATAATTTAAATAATTTAAAGAAATTAATCAATAAACCAGTATAAAAATATGATTAATTACTTTTGACTCATTTGACCCCAACATAAAAATTTCGTTAATATGTACGACAAAAAACATTTCTAAATTTTTGACATGTTCAATCATTGACCTGCATTTTCTAGGGTCATATCTAATTGTAAAATGTATACGGCCTACACAAACAGGAGGTGCCTATAAATGTCACTTAAGATTCCTTCCTAATTAAAAGTATTTGTTGACAAATGTGACTTTCTATAGAAAGCGGGTAATGATTTTATGCATTCTAAGTTATTGTCGAATTTTCTAATTTTCTGGTCAACTTCACAAAAGTGAAATAGTATGTGATACCTAACAGCGTACTGTTAGGTGCTAGCTAGAAACTAATTTTTTTTTATAAATTTTGTGTGTTATGATAACCCATCCATATGCGGTCACGAACAAAGTCTTTGTAACAGCTATTCTCATTAACCAGACACACTTCGACAAGCATTGAAACACAAAAATTAATAATTCTTACATAGTCTTTCTATTTTCACTTTGGAAAAGACTATGTATAACTGGTATTGTGGTCAGCATTTGTAGAATTGCATCAATCATATTTTCGTCGATCTTGAACACAAAGCTTCGATATAAAGGTGTCAATCAGCTAAAATGACAGCCTCGCATTTTCGTTGTTTGATAATAACATTACCAGTGGTGTGACTTGCCACTGCTCATTTTTACACTACATTGCCCAAAGTTTTTTCCTATAAAAAATTTAAATAATCCACAATGAAATAAAAAACATTAAAATAATGGAATGTACATGTCATACCAGTCCCTTTAAATTCTGAACTAAGTTCAAACAACGATCTTATTTCGCATAGTAACGTTGTATCTAGGAAGTCAGTAGCTAAGCGATTTAACGGCAGATCACGATGACCCTGCTACCACGCTACTAATTTCCGATAACCACCCACATGCAAGTTATAACTTACAGGATTTTGGTTTTTGGATCTCAATCGATGTCAGTGATGTGTTCGTCTGACGCTATAAATTTATATCATTCTTTTCCTTCTAATATTATGGTCTCAATAACAAATTATATGTATGGCCTTACATTTTCGTAGAACAATAAGATTGGTGTAAAGAATTATATTCAAGTTTTCTGTAAATCATAGAAAGATGGTGGGGGCCGTTGATAAAAATTATGTTTCAGTATTCCACAAACTGAACCAAAGGGACGCAAAAATAAATGACGTTGAAGGACGGTGTTAGACGAGAGTTGTGCATGTATTGTATGCCAAACATGAGTTCCAATCCGAGACGAGTTATATTCCACAGAAATTTCACAAATTTAAAATAAAAATATTTCGATGAAGAATTTAATAAAACAATCTTTTCTCAAATGGCATTGTAAAAGTTGCACTGACAATATCATTAAAATATAGAGAAAAATTTCCAAGTTGCAACAAATCAAAATTTTGAGTTGTTTTATTGTATTTAAGCACGGAGAAAGCACTTGTCAGATAATTGACTCCCACGAAAGTAATTCAAAGAAAAAGGCGAAATGCATGTGGTTTTTGAGTAGCGTTGAACCTGATGCCATGTTTTTGCCTTTACTCCTCTGTAAAAACATACGCTATGTCATATGCTTGAAGCAACCCTTTCAACATAAGATCATCCTGCCAAAACCGCTGCCACGTCAATAAACTTCAACTATGTCAAACATGAGCACAATGACAGTAATTGGTTGTATGGTGGAAAAGGTTTTATGATGAAAAATAAATGTTAAGGTGCTTAGTTACATAGTTAAAATAAGACATAGGGAGAATTTTTGGAAAATATAACAAAGGTGATCAAGATTCTCTGGCTTATTTTCAGAAACGTTTGATATCACTCCCTCTATATCTTTCGGCTAATATACCTTTAATCCAGTAGTACGTCGACTGTGAGTTTGCAAAACAAACAAAGTGATCAAGGTTAATTTTAATTGTTCCATTATCTTTCAATTATCCTACTCTATTTGTTTTTCGTTATCTTAATTAACAGATCCGCGTTAGGAAAAAAGAAGCCTGTAATCGTGCGTCACTTATTGTTTTTTCACGCTAATAATAAAGAACTGCAACAAAAAAAACAGATTATTTAAAACATGTACTCTTTACAGGAATTTTCGATTTTGGCAAATTACAATTTCTTCTCCCCATGTTTTTTAAAATTCCAAAATAAGGCTTAAGAATGCTTTTGAAAATACTTTTTCAGGCTCAAAATATGCTTAGGTTATGCTTCATGGCAAAAAGATTTATTGGAATATGCTTATGAAAAACACATGATCAGGCTCAAAATATGCTTATTTGAAAAAAAATATTGCATTCGTACTTTGAACATCAGTAATTACAAGTTAAATCTCATAATTCAGACATAAGAATAAAAAGAAAAACTGGTCGCGAAACAAAAAACATTAAAAACTTTACAATATTTTCTTAAGCTTCACATAATGCTAGCATATGCTTAAAAAAGACCAAATTATAGCCTACGGATGCTTATAAATTTCATTTTTATAAAAAAACATGTGGCCTTTTAAAATTTGTCGTCGCGTATAATATTCTATAAATCAAAACAAATATATTTTTAATCTGCTGACATGAAAAGACATAACATTGCATCGCATTGCGAAATGGATTTGAACTTTAAAAACACCTGCCAAGATGTCAAGTCATGAAACAGGAAAAAAAAATGACATTTCGCTTTCGCATTTTTGGCGTGTCATGGTTCAAGTCCTGCTTGCGATAGCTTTAAGCACGTTCGATCCCAGGGGATGTCTTTTTAACTAACACGGCGTAACAAAAAATCACGCAGGTACTAAAAAAAGATGCTGCAATCTTTTGTTTAAGAGAATTTTAAATAAGGAAGAGCTACCCACGAGGTCAAAATATGTGAGTACATAAAGTCAAATTGAGACATGCCATTTCACTTTTTCAACAAACGACTTCGTTATGGGCAAGTTAACAGGTTCGTCAATCTAGCAGTAAATACACATCTTATCTAATGTGATTGTTTCATATTTGGTTTTGGTTTTATTGTCTAATATATTTCTTTAATACGAATTAACGCCACAGTGGTTCGAGAGGATATTTTTTTCTTTATCTATTTCGGTTTACTGTGCTGCAGGTAAGCAACTTACGTCCCTTCAAAAAAAGGAAGAAGAGGAAAGGAAAAGTACAAAATAATAATGTATCAGTTTTTAATTCCCACTACCTGCATAACTAGCGTTGCCCGCTGCATTATGTTAGGTTAGATCTACTTGTCAATGTACCACTTGGTATAATTTTTGCGTTGAACTTCCCTATTTTTTACCAAGCAAGAACAAGGTGTAGTAAAGAGAATGACTTACGCTATTCTATCATCTCATTGGAGAAGAAATATTTTTAAGCGCGATGATGAAGAACGTGAGAACGAAAAATATTTCAAGGACGAAAGATAGTTGCAGATTTTCATTTCTCCTCGTACTCTTTTACAAAGCCATGAGAAAAAAGACTATGTGGTCCAAGTAGGCATTTTTTTGGTGGTTTATTTTACCGCTGTCTGTATTTACAGATATGTTTGTCTTCTACAATTTATAAATTTGGACGGGCAAAAATTATTAAACAACGAGAAATCATGCAGAAAAACCTGGTGTTTCACAAACCCAATCTGGTATACAGACGCTCATGTTTTTATTTTTTAGCTTTTGCGTATAATTTCTCACTTAAAATTAGCGTGTGATTATATAACACACAAATATTTCATTTGGATGTGATTAGAACAAAACAGTCTTAATATATCGGGAATAAAATTTCGATTTGGAGGGACGTACTAGTTTAAGTTTCCGGATAGGATTTTCGGGATGCTTTGAACCACAATCGGAAGCGTTTAAGCATTTTTCAGTGGTTATGATATTCGTTAAAAATAAAACGCAAAATGCATTTTGATTGGATAATTTTTTTTCAAAGGAAATCAATAAATCAAAATAGTTTTTTATAAAATGAATTTTTTTTGCGTTTTCTTTTCGTGAGAGATTTTGAAAATGAATTGGGGAAAAAGTATGGCATCTTTAATTTGTATAAGCATCATACAATATGTGGTAACTTCAAATCGGCAAATTTTCACTGGTGGCAGTGTGATGAACAATTCACCTCTCTGTTACACCGTGAAATTATAGTTTATATTATACCTATTTTGTATATGCAAACACTTATGTTTTATAACCTCTATTCTGAAATGTTCGCTTTAGAGTGATTAGGCTTTCTCACAGAGCCAGCAAGTCAAGAGAAAAACAATGGATAAAAATAAGACCTTTTTCTTTGCCAAATTTCTCGAAGTTGTGTTTTCGTGAATGAGTCCAACGGTTAGCGTTTCATTTTAGTTTTTATTTAACCGAAGTTGCTTTGTTACAAACTTCGAAACTTCTAGTTAAATTTCGTTTTAATCAGATCATTTTTGAATACATAGTGTATGCATGCGAGGTTTTCTAGTAGTGTTACATGATATAAGGTCTTTTAGTAGGTTCAATAAAAACGTATATTTTTTTGAATTTAGCCTTCTATACCATACATGGGGAAATGGATAGCAATGGTGAATCAGGATAAATTTAACATTATTTTTTATCTATTAAACAAAACCTTCCAAGTATCTGTTATGCAAATAGCAACCAAAGAAGTTTGTCAACTACTCTTATATAACATATATACATTATTTTGTGCTTAGTTTGAAGCTTATTCTAGCATTACTTCAATAATAACATGGTCTAAAATTTTATTATTAACTCTCTAAAAAAACGCCATTATTTCCGAGAAAAATAGAGTTGAAGGATACGAATCCTTCTATTTGCCTTACAATTTTCTACTGTGACATGTAAAATTTCTTAATCCTCTAACACATTATAGTAAACCACGGGCCAAGAAAAGGTTACAGCTAGTAAAGATGGCAAGAAATAGATGAAGTTTGAGTAAGTTTAGTGTAGCCAAATCTCAGTGCTATCAGGTTAGCTAATCACAAAATTACACAGCGTTTCTTTGACACCATATGTGCTGATACAAAGCAAAGATGCCAAACATGGGTATTTTGGTGTTTTAAGAGATGTTAATTAAGTTAGATGGCATAAACTTTAGGGTTAATCCAGCCTGGAGGTTTGATATTATTTAAAATAAGTTTATTTAAGATTAAACCAGACCAAATGAACTTGTTCCACGAAAATTAATAACAATATTTTCCATAAATAATAAATAATTTCCATAAAAGATTTGTAGTGGAACCTTAGTAAAATGTTCTACTGTTGAACGTCCTTTTGTTTACAAAATGTTATCACTTGCCTCGTTTTCAAGTTTTCCGAAAAGAACGGTCTCGTTCTTACGCACAGCAAATGCGATACAACACGTATTGACATCATTTTTTTATTAAATAATGAAGGATAATACATTGATTTTTAAGTATAATAAATGCTATGCTAATAAAAGTGTTTGGGAATGTTAGTTTATTTTAGTTCGAACGCAGGGAAATACAACAATCTTTGAAGAAAAATTTAGTTGGCTATTAATTATCATAATTATTTCATCTTTGTTTTAGCATTAATCATTATCATCTTGGCAGTTAATCACGTGCAGTCAAGATGGAAATGCACGGCAAGTAAAAGTGTAATCAAAATAATGAAGGACATAGAACACCATATGAAAAAAGTAAATTTTCAACTTTTAAAAAGTGAAATTGTAAGTTGCACATCTGCATTTTAATTCATTAAATAAAAACTTGAAAGCGATTAGCTACTTGCTACATTTAGCTTAAAACTCCATTATATTCCTTACTATTTTAGAAGCTTTTAACTGAAGATTATGAACACTGTATTGATAAGAAGTCACAACATTTGGTCAACCCATACAAGCCTTACATGATGTCTTTAAAAGTAAGTCAGTGGCAAATAATCTGTTTTTTAAAACTGTACCGAGGTCAAAATATAACTGTCCTTAAAAGGTCAATTACGTAATAGGGATTAATAACAAATGCTTGAGGTGGCTAATTTGTAGAATTGTGTTGGACAGACTTATTAACCAATACATTTAAAACAATTTTTTAATAGTATTCTCCTTGACGGCTTCTAGAAGTGTAAAAAAGTTTATCATCATACCAAAACTGTGTCATTCAGAACAATAAATAAACTTTAAATCAGCACCCAAATTGATCAAAAATGAGCACAACAAAATGCAATAGGTATTAAAAAAATTTAAAATAATTTCTTAATTCATATGAGTCTTTAAAGGCATTAACATTGTATATTTTTCTTTCAGCTATTTTTTTTAATGTTTTTTAAATATTTTTCCCAGGTATTTAATAAAACTTTTAGTACATTCACAGTTTACATAACTATCCACTAACTAACACGAAAATTGAAAATATCAGCTACATTAAATAAGGTGTAGCTTCAAAATATGTTAGCAAAGTATGAATGTGTTAGCTTGTCCTTTTTGACAAATAATGCAATCATTCTAAGTTTCCAACTGCCATTTAAGTACTAAATGCCTGGTAAAAACATACATAACAGGGTTTAAGACTTTTATTGTCATTCAGTTGCTATTTCTTTATAAAGATGAAGTTGTTATTTTGATTTCGAAAAACTTTATGAATTCTGCAAGCTTTTTTCAATCGTTTAAGTCATAGCATATGTTCTCGTATAATACTTTATACAACTCGTATTGTTAAATAATTTTACCCAGTATAAGCTATATGACTATTTCTATTACAACTGCTAATGACATTGGTAGAAATTATCTGCTAAGAGCATGAATGGAAAATTATTTTTACAACGTCCCGTTATTCGAATTTCAAATATGAGCACGAGTCGTTGAATAGATATTTGAAAGTTATTGAATCAGTATCTGCTGCAGAGAATTACAATAATTAACTTACCAGTGCTGCCTTTTGTGATGAATAATCCCGTTTCTAATAAAAATACCTTACAAAAAGCAGATATTCTACATAAATAGAATCGTTTCGTAATGAAGCATTGTTTTGGCATACCAAATATGTTTATTCCATGATGAATTTCCTAATAAGATCAACTTTGACCTTTTTATCCCACTAATTCACGCCCTTTCATCATAAAAAGGCTTTGATAAAACCAAGGTCAGAAAAGATGCTATTTTAAAGTGTATATAAGTGGCTGGTTTATACTTTCTCTGACGTGAACACGCTTATGGATTAGACATTTTCGTGTACACAATGCACGTGTATACAATCTGTTTTGTATAATGGTGATTTTGTACTGCATGTCGGTTTATATTAGACAATTCAGATATATTGCAGAATTTGATATTTGAGCTAAGCAATCAAGTATTTTATGTTTCCTAGTTCCTAGTCAAAATAAATACAAGTTGTCTAATTATTTTATCTGCGTTCATAGCATTGCTTACGGAAAGTTTAAAATATATTGGAACAAAACTGCATATTTTGATGTTTTTACCACAAGAAATTGTCTAGGATAATTCTTTAAGATGCAGCCATTTTCAACTTGTCAACTTGTCAACATTCACTTTAGGATCTTAGGTTACTTGGTTAGATGCAAAAAATAAAATATTAATTGTTGTTGAAGTCGGAATTTTCTTTTTTTGAAATTTAACGTCTCCATAGGCGCAAACATTCTCAGTTACATTTAGAAAATGGCGTAAAATGTGCCAAGATTGTAATTTTACTTGTAGAAGTCACTTTCAAATCAAGGTTTCCAAAGAATGTATTGATCAACTAACGAGGATTACCGTTCAACACCTGAAAAATAAAATAGATTTCGCAGGATTCTCGTTAATAACAGTACCAATATTAACTGCAGAGGCCATTCTGGGGAAAAATCGCGATAAATAAATAGGAAAATAAAGAAAAAAATGAATATAAATATAAATTAAGGTGTTATAATTAATGCTTTTTTAAATCTGCGTTTAATAATATACCGGACAAATTCACAGAACACAATAATTTATTTCATATAAATCAAGAGCATTGTAAAACAATCCAAATTTTATTCAGTGATTTGTTTACACGATTAATGAAGCAATAAGGTGTTTTCTCAACAGTTGATTTACGATTGATTTAGAAACCGCATCATATACATCATCGATTGAAATTAATCAATGAGCTAATTTTGCAATTTAACCAAAGCATGAAAACATCTAATCATAAAGTTTCCTCCCAGTTCAGCAAAATTCAAAAATTAATAAAGGTAAGACATTGTGTACACTTGCATTTATTATATCTCTATATTAATAAAATCCGTGTTATCTGCGTGTGCTCGTGCGCACAAGAAAGTAAGGTGGCTGAAATAGCGTACACCTAAACGACGGCTGGCGTTGTGGATTTTTGCATGGAGCACGACTAGTTTCTAAAAAATCCTAATTTAATCATCATAAGGGCTTTCACAGTTTACTCAATTTCACACATTATTTAAAAACGCTCCACGAATAAACGCCATGTGAGTTTAGCAACACGTTGAAGTTAAGACCATTTTTTTTTTATTAGTCAAAGTTTTTGTTCGTGGACGGTGGTGGGCTTTCAAGTTATATTTATAAATACACTGCTTATTTGAAACTTATCTGAAATCTGTAACTGTCGTAAATCGAAAAGAATAAACATCTACGGTACAGGCTTTTGCTAATATTACAAGTCTTTACATATGTATGAATATATATATTTGATTCAAAGAAAATAAAAATCTTTTACATTGATAATAAAAAAAAATTAAGACTGCATTTGCCTTTCATTCATAAAGCTCAAAATGTCATCATAAATAGAGTATCCATATTATTAAGAATCCTTTTTTAGGCATTCAATTCTATTAATGGGAAGTTTAATCACACTTTATGCATATTTTTAGAGACATTTACGCAAAGGTTGTCACAAAGGGAACTTTACCATTCCCACACATAACGTTCTGACTAAAACATGCAAGCATAGAAAAGATGCCGAGTTGATAAGCATGTTGGTGGGTGTTGATCATTTGCACGATTTCTTCAATCACACTTTAAAAGATATTTCATCGAAATTATGTGAAATAAAGAAAGGAAGCATTTTTATTGTTCCCCTGAAGGAAAACATGAACGAAGTCCTAGATATTCTGGTGAGGAAAATTTTTTAGCTCAGGCTCAACATTGTTTTAGTTTCCTAATTTAGCGTCAACTGTGGCTTAGTTATTGCTCCAAGGTTATTGCATGTTGACTACCTTCCTTCTACCTCTACCTTCTACCTAGAAGACCAAACTCACGTGTTTGCTTTCCCAGTTCAAATGGTGCGCTAGTCGAATCTACATTCTCCTTATATTTCCTTTGTCATCGCACGACACTTAATGATTTTTATGATATAGAAAGTCTTATTGAAAGGCTGAACTACTCTTGTTGTAAATATTCTCCTTGCCATTTGTCTGTTTTTAATGATTTGAAGCTGACTTGAAGCTGACTGTTGCTTGCAAGTTGTTTTATTTTTTGAAGAAATTGAGTCTTATGTTGCTTATAAAAAACGTAGTGTATATTCGTACGCACTTTTGCCCATTTTTGCGTATGTATATGTTCATCTGCTATTCGTACGTAAAGTGCTTTAGGGTTAGGGTTAGGGTTAGGATTCTTTTTCCTTTTTTCTACGTATGAATAGCGCTACGCACTATTAATACGCACTTTATGTCATATTAAAGTGCGTACGAATATACAGTTCCTATAAAAAAAGTGTATGCAACATAACTCTGATTTCAGATTGATATAATAATATTTGCTCAAATTCACGATATATGCATGTCAGAGAATCTAACAGAATGTCCGGATATTAGGTGATCCTTAGAACCTTTGAGCAGCATTTCTAATGGAGATAAATTTAAAGTGACTGCGACGTTTATATTTTATAGCGACTTAAAAGCACAACAGGTCAATGAAACTGCAGCAAAAAATTCTTGTTTTCTTTTGTCAGACAAAGAGTTCAATTGTTGATTCGATTAGAAAAGCTAGAAAAAGTAGGAAAGTAATAGATAATGATGGGAAAATTATATTGGTAATGTTTATTTGGAAATATAGCATAGAGTTTCATCAGAGTAACATACAAAATTACCAATTTTAAGGTGACTGCGGTGACTGCTTCAAGATTAACCTAAAAATATTTATATATAATATTCATTTATTCTTCTCTAGAACACACAAGTACCACCAACGTCTGTTTCAAAGGGATGCCTGAATGTCGTTCCAAAGCGATACCACGACTTTAAACGAAAAGTACTACAGCCAATGACAGTATGTAAAGTTGAATATTTTTAATTTTTGTGTTTTTGACACGAATAATATTTACAAATTTTTACCTTTGATTCAACACTGCTTGAAAGGTGACCTTGCCATAGAGGTTTAGAAAAGACTTTAAAATAAAAAAATAAAATATAATAAATAAAATAATAATTTTATATACATTATTTTAATTATATTTTAAACACTATTAATCAAAAGGATGTAGATTTTCATACTTTCCGACTTGAACAATTTTTTCAAAATTTCTTTGGTATGTTAGCATTGTTTAGTAATCAGACATATAGTATTCATTTTAGCATGTTTAGCAGAGGCAACAACCGTGCAGAGAAATGCGATAAAAGTGTATTTGTAATCAAGAATTAAATGTATTTTATTAAAAACAAAAAAATGCTGTGCATATTAACAATCGCGAAAAGAAACAATGTTTTTGTGTAAAAACAAACTTATATTATCATGAATAATTATGGAAGGTTAAAATAGGAGATCAATTTGCACATTTTCCGCACTTTGGAATATAGTGCATATAAACGTAATTGTTTTTAACCGAAAAAATAGTATAAAATATAGATAATATAAAATCAAAAAACAAAAATCTAGTTACAAGAAACGTTCAAGTAGCTCCTCGTACAGCTAGTTGTTTTTCAAGTTATTCTCCTACGATATGCATCCTCACAAAGATGTAATCGATTCCTTATTTTCGCTCTAGGATCACAGAATGTTCGTCAATCGATGGCAAATATACCTCAACATTTCAGAAAAATACCTCTCCCAATTAAATAAAGATAATAGAAAAGACACAAGAATCGAGTTGTTGAAGAAACATAACTTCAAATTGAGAGCTATGTTAAAGGTATTTGCGTATTCATTTTAACATGATTCACTGATTCAGAACTAGCAAAACTGTAGCGTGGTTGAGAACGCCTAAAAAAATATATAACACTGAGAAGGCAGAAAATATTGATGATCAGCGCCAAATTTCTGTTGAATCTCAGCAGCAGAAAAGTTCACATTTCAGCTTGTATTATCGCTTATATTATCACTTTTTTATTATTTTAATTATTTAATTATTTTAATCTTAGAATCTGCAGACCTGCCAAATAGACACAACGACGTTTGAAATGGCTGAAGTGTCTTACGTTATTGACGAAAACAATTTGCACGACGTTGTACCAAAAAGTTGTGAAATCAAAGAAGAGGATAAAGGAGCCGAGCTTCGTATATGGCTCAATTTGAACTTTTTAAAGAACATAATTCATTCAACAAGGAGAGAATTTGATACTGTACATCGTAAAGACTAAAGACAGAGCAAAATTATTTTTAATAACAAATAAATTATAGTGTATTTTTAGTTTATTTATTTATTTAACTTATATTTTATATCTTATTTTATTAGAACTAATTTTTAGACCTTTTTAGTCCTTTTTAGACCGCATTGCGTGCTTCTCGCTACTTGCGGTACCATTTTGCGTGACAGACGGACAGACGTATACAGGTATTATAATATAGGCTAGTCGTTGCCCGTTGAAAAATCCACGGGTTCACCCGTCCTTTATAATTATCCGTCGCAACAAAGTGGGTAAAAATATATCGCATTTGATATTCGTGTTTCCGTAACATCATTTTCTAACTCAGCGGGGGTCCGCGCAGAGACAGGCAGACAGAATACGGCTATTATTAACGAGATATGTATTTGAAATGATTTTGGTCAAAAACGTGTTTTTTTCAAATGTCATGTAACAAGGTCATTAAAAACATTTGTTCTTATAGCGAGCTTTAAAAAAGAATACTATAGCTTTTGTGTTCAGAAAGTTCTTACGATCTCCTAGGTAATCAATAGCCATATCAACCTCGTCCGAATAAGGGTGTTTGAAAAAGTACTGTATTATTTTTGTTAAGGATTTTCACCCTTGTTGCCTTAAAATAAATAAGAAATTAATCTTGTGAACAAGTTTGTGTAAAATTTCGTGCTTAGCAGCGAGAGCTTAGCTAGCTAGCTACAAGGTTTTTGTTTTTAGACCCATAGCCCTTTCTTCCTAATGCTGGCTAATTATTAGTGTACCGGATGTATGTTGTAGCTAACTACTATTATAGTAATTCATGGCTATAGCATTTAGTTTCTTAGCGAGTTCTTGTCAGGAGTTTATGAGAATTGTTGCTAGCCACACATTCTAAAACGTATACAAAATTTTTTAGGACAAGTTAAGGACACTTGCTTTATCCGGTATATTACATGGAGGAGGAAGATATTTTTTTTTAAATTTGGTAAACTTGTAAGTAACTTGTAAGTAAGACAGCTTTACTGACTAGCTTCCAATCCTCAAACCACACAAATGACAAAAATCTTCTTTCAGATAAGCCCTATATCAAAATATATAATGTGAGTTAAATAAATAAGCCTCAACTTGTTCTTTCAAGGCGAAAAACTTTTTATCAAATGATTCCAAACCGTTTAACCCCGGTGGAAATTTTAGTTTTGATAGCAAAAGAACATACTTTTCGTTCAAGTTAAACGTCTTACAACTGTTGTAAATATAGAAATAATGACTTGGCATGCGGTATGGTAGGTTATAAACTGTTTTAATGAAATAGACGCAAAAAGCAATTTGACCTGTAATCCTAGCTCCAGAGTTACCTCTGGCTAAAAAGTAGAAGTAGCTAAATACAGTTACCTACAACAGGATTTTCAAATAATCTTTCTTAAGCTAAATGCAGGATGCTTTCTTAATTACACTTACAATTGTGCAAATTTCATAAAAACTTATTCAGCAAAATAAAATTGCTCACTGATTTTTTAATTGGATGGGCTAACGACGGATTGTTTGTTTCCTGTGTTTTTATTAAAACCTAAGTTGCAATAATTTTTCTTTAGAGCGGGCATTACACCTATACGCATGTGCAACATAGTTTACCAGTACTAAGCGTTTAGTCCGGTGTCACTATTAATTTTTGAAACTTTCACGAAACTCATTCTGCAAAATAAAAAATGTTTACCGCTTGTTTTTGTATTGACGGGGGTAACAATGAGTTGCTTTTTTATTTCGGCTAAATATGCAGAAAAGTTATTTTTTGAAAAATATATTATGCAATAAACGCTAAAATGTTTTCTGCACTTAGCCCGATTGACGACATACTGCATACCTGTACTAATTGCTCCACCTGAAAACGTGGCACAGTTTAAGTGTTAGGCGCACCACCGAGCGTTCAACGCCAGATCACACAGTTACTTGTGGCTAGCCCGCAACAGTTAGTACTTTTCAAGCGTTTGGATTCAACAAAATAAAGCTAAGATTCTGATCTTGAATCCTAAGTTCACACTGAACGTTGGCAAGTGAACTATAACAAGTTCAAAATTCTTGAATGCAATTACTTGTGGTGGCGAACTTCGAAACCAGTTATCTTGTCTCAATACGTTTAGATCAAGATTAAAGTGTTATGTCTGCTTTAAGATGTTCTGGTGTATAATTTTAAAACGTTTATCAATTTATGCTTCTAAGATTTTTATCATATACAGGGATGTACAAAAAGTTGTTTAGAAAAGTTGTTTAAAAGTGGAACAAGATATAAATGACAAATAATACCTTAATGTTGGAAAATTGAAGTAAATACTTTGCATAGTTCTGTTATTGTCATGATGGATTTTCTATTAAATTGAAACACATTTCTCTGTTATAAAGAGAAGACTAGAAAAGGCGCAGGACTTAATTCACGCGAGTTTTGTAAATTGTGCGAAAATTAGTTCCTGTGAAAATCTTAGAAATTTCGCTATTCGCTATATTCACAAAAATTAAATCCCAATAAACTTGGATTAATATTTCCTATTTAAAGAAGATTTATGCAAGAAACTTAAGTCACGTGACCACAAAACATCTCAAAATCCGCTAGCGGTATTTACGAAGAAACGCGTCTGGCTCAAACTAGGAGCCGGTCGTATACCTACCCAAACATAAATTGTTAAATTCTCATATGAAACAAAAGAAATATACTTTCTTGTAGGCAGATAGCTTTTTTTTAATGATGACATTTGTGTAATTCGGATAATAATATTGAATACGGGTCCGCCATGAAAGAAAAAAATTGCCTTCAAACTTTCATCTGTTATGAAATGATTTATGCGTAGTCGAAAACTAAGATTATCGCCTGAATTTTCAAACTTTAGAATATGTAGAAAATTTTTTTGGATAAATTTTCAAATATGTCTATTATTTTCCTGTTAATTTTCAATTTGTGTGTGCCTTTCCAACTTTTGGCTAAAAATGTTTCTCGGGGAAGAAAGACAAAAAGACGCCGCCATTTTGTTTTTACCTGGCTCAGTTTTGTATGAATTTTTTTATATTTACATAGCCTTCCTTTAGAAATATTACTTCAAGAGGTTTTTCAGGGATTATTGCGACCGGTGTGGTTTTTCTATTTGTTTTACCTACTAGTTAGGAAAGCTTTCTAACTAGATGTAGCTAGCTACATCTATATGCTTAGAGCTAACTACCTGAGTGTTGGGGCAAGCTGCAACAGTCCTGACACACAAAAAACTTTATGGTTGTAGGAAGCAGTTACATTATTCGTATTTACAGGATTTTTTAAGGCTGCTGCATATATATATTTGCATCGGATAACCGGTAATTAAACAACAATCATTTTCTGCTGCCTACATGGTCTTTTCCTACAGGTATACCTTTATCTCAATTGACCAACTACCTTGTACCGCACCGAGTATCATTGAGTGGTACTGAAAACATTTTATGGACATTTTGAGTTCGTTTTAAGATGTAAAACTCTCCTTTTCTAATCTATTTTTATGATAAACAGACAGACCAAGTAACTGAACTATAGTTGTCAGATTGATTACCGTTGAACTGCTTACTGTCCATTTCTCCTTTGCGTCAGATCTATTTTACTTTTTGTTGAATTGTTGTTTTATATTTTGATGCACACTATAACTAATAATTTCTATATATTATATATGTAAAATGAAGTTGTTGTCTTTAAAATGCACATTTCCATTACATGACATAACTAAAACATTTAAATAGTTTTTAAAGTCTCATTTCAACTTTCCAAGTTCTCACATATAATTTTTTGTGTAAATATGTGCTACTCTGCAAAATCCTGCTTAGTCTGCAAAATACACATTTTGATCATGTGACATATCGAAACGTGTAAAATATTTTTCTATTGTCATAGTTAATAGAAGCTAATGCATTTTTATAACTTTTATAATTCCCATAATTCGGTCTGGAAAATACACGTTTTGGTCATGTGACATGTCCAATTTTATCACAAATTACTTACAAGACTATTTTTTACATACCTACCAATTTTTAGAACTCAGGTTGTTGAAAAAATATTTTATGTGAGTATTTCTAAACATTACTACTTTTTCTCTTTTCAAAATGCATTTTTTTATAACTACCAACAACAGTTTTCAGGACTAAGGCTTGTTTTCCTCATTTAAAAGTGTAATAACTTTAGATTAGCTTGGACCCCTCATTTTTTCTATTTTTCGATACTATTCCAAATAGTTGAAACTTGATGGATAATTTGAACATTAACATTTTTATTCTGATTTGCCTAGTGTATGCGAATTTTAACTTCAGGAGCTTTGTTTTATGTTTCCTACATAAAAAGCTCAAAAATAGGACTCGCTAATAGAACTCGCTAACATCACGATTATTAAATTTTATTTTTAAAAAAATTTCTCGCGAAAATTTACTCCCTTTAGGTATATGAGGCTGACGCCACATATGCTAAAAGTTATTGTCAAAAGTTTATTTAATATGTACAGGTTTTCAGGGTTTCACTTAAAGAATATTTTTTGTGCTAATCATAAACTAGTTATCGCACATACCTCGTTAAATATATTTAAGGCTAGTAAAATAATTTCGTTAAATATTGCTTTATAAGGCTAGTAAAATAGTTTTCTACAAAATTTGAAGAACTATAAATAAATTATATGCCATATTTCACTCAACACCGATAACTAGTATTTATTATAATACAAAAGTAAAATTTTTTTATCAAAAATGTCGGAGCCTTAACGAGTTAATAAATTATGACTAATTAATTAGTTAAAATGTCACTGAAAGTATCTCCTAGCAAATATTGACAAAACTGTATTCAGAGTAATAGAACTTCGAGAATTTGAACACAAAACGCGATAGTAGTGTATAAGTTATTATTAGTCATCATCCGGAAAATGACTTTTTATTTTAATGTGACAAACCAAGTTAGTGACTTACAACACAACTCGAGGGAATTTATGTGAAGAGGATAATATCGCCTCACTCTAAGTGACTACACTTACCCATTCACCCAGCCCCACACATCCCACTTCTCCCTATACCCCGGTATGGATCCAAATAATAAATTATTATGAATGAAGAACTAAAATAAATAATTTCCTTAAAGAATACAGAAATTGACCTCAATGACTTTTATTTATATCAATTTTGTGTGATAAAATAACACAAAATTCAATGACAACAATAACAAATTCATTGAATAGACTAATTCTACAAAGTTAAAAAATAAAGGAAATACAAATCCACACAACATGAATCCAATTTTACCAGCCAATGCAAAAAGCGCTGAAAATAGCGTCACGCTCTCATTTAGCCTCCATAATTCTGGTATCAAAACGGCATCATCGAGAAAATAAACCACTGACAAGATAATTATTGATACAAATAGAAGTATTGTGCTAACAGTAACATCTGATATAACTGATGAACACCAAGCTAGTATAATTGAAATAAACCTTATTTTAATTGACATTGCTAGCAACATTTTCGGACCAATTTTCTGGACTACATATGGCAAGAATATGCTGCTGGCGGCTGATAAGATATATCGCGATAAGAAGATTAAAGTGAGTAATTTTTCCGACAAACGATACTTTTTGCCATATTCAACAACTGAGAAACTCATGATTTTCCAAGTTAGTGATGTCACAAAACTAGAATAAATTATTGCAGTAGTTTTTAATTTGTTTGAACCTGTTGATACATTTTCTCCTGACGTGGCACCTTGATTCTTAACATAGCGTACAATGGCTTCTTGTCTATACAGTATAATGGTAAATGGAATGCTTACCAGGAACAAGATAGATGCATAAAATGTTGCCACAGTGCTCGACGACAGTTGAAATAAAATTATATTAAAATTTAACCCAGGTGGAATTAATTGTGATGAGGAAGACGTCAAGCTGCCAGCTAATGTCGCAAATGTTAACAAATTCACTGCCTTTGTGTTGTCCGAGGTTTCCGTAACTCTATTAATTTCAAAGTGTGCAATAGGTTGAAAATTCTTCGATAATCCCAGTAAAAACAAAGAACACATTGTTAGAGAAGTGTCCCTTGTAACCGAATAAGTAAATAGAGCAAAAACTTTGATAACGGCTAATAACAACAGCATTCCTTTGACTTTACCTGTCCTGTCCACAATAATGGCTATTAGAGGATCTGCAACAAGGGAAATTAACCAAAATATCAATTCTCCAATGGCAAAATTGATTTGTGCTTTTCCCGGATCCATATCATCAGCAAAATGAGGAAACATGAATATGGTTAGGGCTGTGATTTCAACACCTGACGCATATAAAATGAACACATGCAATGTTACATATGACAAATTCTTCATTACTTGATAATTCTACTGAAAATATATGAAGGGAAAATTATTAAAGTATTATTGAAAATATGGTGCTGAGTGAGATATGTAACAATATAAACATACGCACTAGCTTCCAAAGCTCTTGCAACTATTTACAACTGTACAAAATAAAATGTTATTGTTTTTTATAAAAATAAGCTCACTCTATCTCTTTATTAATACCTGTTCTGTTTGTTCAAGAACTACAGGATCATATTTTTTACCGGCTTTGTTTTGATTTCTTGCCCGCACTAGACAGTTTTCGAAAAGTAAAAGATCTCATTATTCATTTATATCATGTGTATATACTTGACATATATTTGTGTGTTTCTGATATAAGCTCCTAGGAGGAGAACGGAGGCCTCATAGGACTGGCCTTTTAAATTCTAAATGTTAATAAGGAAACTGCTTTTTCTTATTAAGCAAGGCAAAACTCTAAAAGTCAACAAACGGCCTATTTTGGTCGGCATGCTTGCTTATCTGTTTATCCACATTCTTTTACTGGTTTGCATATATTAATACTGTAATAATTTTCAAGAACATAGTTTATCAATTTGCAGCCTTTAGTGATTATAGCAAGCTAACAAAATCCAGTTTATTAATGCAATTTTGTTTCAGCTGACACCATATTATCACTCAGACATTATCATTCTGACTTCTTTTTTAAGATATCCATTTCCTAACCAGGCTGTGAAGTTACACAATTTGTTTTCTAAATTGGCTAGCTCATTAGAGTGTAATTACAGTAGCGACCTGCCTGTATGAGGTTTTAGACTTCATAACCATGCTGGTAGGTTTGTGTTACGTCGCCATGAAGTTCAAAGACCTATACCTTACCATACGGATTTGCACTTTGTTAAGTGATTTGCATGTCAGTGAAAATCTTAGCACATACATGAAGTTTTTGAATAAGATTTATTTTTCTAGCCAGGCATGTAGTTAAACTGCATGAAATACACTATTTTATTATATAAATTGTAAATTGTATCTTAAAGTTTTCCCCAACTCTTTTAGACATTTTATTACCGAAAATATGATGAGATTCTTACCTGTCAGTTCAATTTGAAAGTTAATTTTCTGTCTGCACTTTTTGTTATTCAAGTTATTGAGTTTTAAACCCTTATCTTTCGTTTGTCAAAAGTACACGATTTTATACATTTTCTTAACTTTGTTTCAAGCTCTACGCAATAGAGACACAATGGGTAAAGAAATTCTTGACGTCAGCAAAATGTTTAAATCCTTATATCTTTTTAGTTTTACATTCAAAGAACATTATCCTTTAGCTACCTTTTCTTTATCGGTGTTTAAAGCTCTTCACAATAAAGGGAAATGTTTTTAAAAAAAACATTTTTATAAACCTCCTGCCCTTTCCATTGTTCTTCTGCCTAAGTGGATTTTTCGTGGGCTTATCAACTACTCTTATATACCAATGCTTTTCCTCTTTCTGTGATAGGCAAAGTATATGTGTTTCTTTTAGTTTAAGAAATAACTGCATTTAAAATATCACATTTGCTAAACTTTTATTTTTAATCTAGGCAAATTCGTTTGGCAAATCCATTGTTTAGCTTAGAAATTTGATTGTACAAAAGTCACGGGTTATTAACTTTTGTTGCTCTCTCAGTGACAAAGCACAAGCCATTAACATTGTTATTAAAACCGCCGTCTTATTTGTGTAAAACTATCTGATTATTTGCGCTATTTTAAAGACGTTAACAGAAACAATTTAATAATGAGAAAAAATATAATTTTTTGGTTTGTTGTCTATTTTTTTACCTTGCCTTTATTGAAATTACCAAAATAAAAAAGAGAAAGTGGAATTTAACACACTGTATAGATCGATCGAAGAGAAACAGATCAGCATAAAGCCACTTTAAAAAATGGTAACGGGTATGTTAAAAGCAACTTTTTCTACCAAGAGCTTTACTGCCCGCAAATCCGTATTCAGCACTTCAAAAGTATTTCTGATTTTTAATCATCACAGTTTTCGTAATTTTTGCTTTTGTTGCGTCTGCGTTTCCTTGCGTTTCCTGTTCAACATTACAACAACTATGCTGCAAACATAAAGCAAGAAAAACAAACTTTTCGGTGCCTTGCGTTGAGGTTATGCTTGCATTTATAGCCTGATTCGCACTTGCTGGCGTCTGCGTCTGCGTCGTGAAGTACGCCTGCGCAATAGCAGCTTCTTTAAGCCTGGTTCAGACTTACTTGCGTCTGCGCTGCGCCAGTGGCGTACGCATGCGCAGTAAGATTTCTTTCAGATTGGCGCAAGAGTGACGCAAGAACGACGCAAACCGTTCACATTTGCGCAAGGATTAATAAGAAAGATTTTAACAAGATGGACGACGAAGACCTTCTGATATATCTTGGCTACATACTTTTAAAACGAAGTTCTCGAAGAGAAGCTGAAAGGAAAGCTCGAAAAAAAAGATCAATTTGGGTTAGGCAAATTTACAAACAAAGAGAAGAATGTGGTATATATCATACCCTGGTACAAGAAATGACTTTGGGGGATCGAGAATCCTATTTCAAGTAAGTATAACTTACCAACCATTACTGCCATTACTAGCAGTGATAGTAAAACCAGTTTCAGTATCTTTAATTTTGAAAAAAGAAACTAAGTAAGTAATCTAAAATCTACTTTCCTCTCTTTCTCTTTCTCTCTTGTAGGTTTATGAGAATGTCCCCGGAATCTTTCCAGTACCTGTTGAATGTTATCGGACCAGAAATCTTCGAGAAGAGGAGGACGTCTCGCTTCTTTTGCACCAGCTCAACTTTTGTTTAAAGAGTTCCACTTCTTTTTCGCTTTCCCATACTTGCTTCTCAAGTTTCGAAAAGCTTTTTCGACTTCGGTAACTAAAATAAAATCATAAAAAATATTTGTCTATGGTTTGGTTATATTCTTGATATAAAATGGGCGAAAAGATAGATCAAAGTCCTCTGTCAACCATTTATGTCCCTCAAGACTTTTAAAAATTTTGTATCATAGCCATCGTTTTAAACTTAAAAAGAACTTAGGATAATTAACGAAAACGTTGTAAAATACAACTTGTTTTTGTTCAATGATCTCAACATATATTTGGATCTTACCATTCTGTATGTTAAGTTCTTTTGCCACATCTGCCCAAGCTAATCTTTTTTTGTTTTTATCTCTGAAATTTTTATCTTGCTTGTCATACAAAGCTGCTTACTGCTTCTGCGAGTCTTTTTTCACTTTCAGTCGACATTTTTGATTCCTCCTCTCTGTTCACTTCTTCCTTCACTTGATTTGTTTGAAAAAGTTTTAAGTTTTCTTGCGCACCTTGTGACTCACGTTCACATTACAAAAATGTGACGCAATAGTGCCGCAAGCGCGACGCAACCGCAAAAAATATCAAAAAATTTTGATATTCTTGCGCTTGCGCTTGCGCTTGTGGCACTCTTGCGGCGCTCTTGCGTCACTTAATCCACTAGTGTTCACACGGTGCGCAAGAGTAACGCAGCCGCAACACAGCGCAGCGCAGCCGCAAGTAAGTCTGAACCGGGCTTTAAGAGGACTGCAAGAGTGAAGCAAGGAAAAACGCAAGCCGTTCACACTTATACAAAAAATTTAAGCAATATGGATGGTGAAAAAGCGCTGATTTTTATTTAACTATTTACTTTCTTTCTCTCCCATATCTGTTTCTTATGTTTCGGAACGATTTTTTCAGCGTTACTGGCTAAAAAAAAAAACTTCAACATTGAACGAGCTTTGCATTATTTATATAGATTCAACATTGAATTTTTTCGAGAAATCTTATATGGTAAAAATTAAGTATTTTTAAAAAAATTGTTTACGTACCATCTAACAAATTTGCTTCTTTAGCTACATCCTCCCGAGCAAGTTTTTTCTTGTTTTTATCTTTAAAACTTTTGTCTTGTTAATGATTTGACACATGGGGTATTTTCTAACTGCTTCACTCAATTTTTGCTCTTTTTCAGTTGCGATAATTTGACTTTATTCACTTCTCTGAGTAAAATGATTTTTTTTCTCGAAAAATCTCATTGCGTTTCTTGCGCACATTCTTGCGTCTTTTTATATTGATATATATTGATATTCTGGCGTCGTTGCGTCGCCCTTGCGTCAGTTACTTCATTCATGTTCACACAGTGCGCAAGATTAACGCAGACGCAACGCAGACGCAAGTAAGTGTGAATCAGGCTTATGTTTCGTTTATGCTTGCGTTAAGGGTGTACAGTCTTTTTTCTTACGTTTTTGTTTGCGTCAAAAGTATGAACCAAGGGTACTTACTTAACTTAACCCTATTCGGTCCGGGGTTTTTCGAACATACTATGAACATACTATGACCAATAACTTTTCATAGGATTGTTCAAATTGAATCAAACTTGGCACACTTATAGTACGTCATAAAAGGAACAAAATGGCGGCAATAAATTTTTGCTTGCGTCAGCACATTTTCTGTGACGTCACCAGAAGCTTGAAAATTGTTAAAAATGCTACTATCTGCTTAAAATATAATTACTTTTGTTCTAGAGCGAATTTTTACATTCTGTTTAAAGTTCCTGAAAGCTAAATAAAATGTGTTTAACATATCTTCCGGTTTTTACATGGATCGGATAAAAAATTGCCAAAAATTGCCCGAAAATCCGTTTTTTTCCGATTTTCGGGTAAAATCCGACAATATCGGGAAATCGGGTTAGTCACGTGTCAAAATTATTCAAAATGATTCTTCTTGATGAAACAAAGTTGTGTTGCAAGTTTCAAGTTCTAAGGATAGTCCTAACAGGAGTTATTATATTTTCCCATTATAAGGATTTCATAGAGATTTTAGGGGTAGTTTCGAGTAATGGCCAATATCAAAGCCTCTGAAAGGTATAGGACCTAAGAATTTAGCATACAGGTGTGTAATAGATAAATGTTAAAACTCAGTAAGTATCATAGCCATATAAGAAAGCAATCAGGAGTTATTAAAAAAAACCGTCAGGGGGGGGGCGGAATCCGCCCCCCCGGACCGAATAGGGTTAAGGTATGTTCGTTCTTTATCTTCAATTAAAACCTTTATGTACATCAGAGAAACTTTATAACAAAAAGAAGTTTTCATGACATTAAAACATAATGGTTATTTACTTACTGCCTCATTATGATTTTATTTTTTTCTAATTTGCTATGCTCAAGCGATAACGTGGTAGTTAGTAGTGCATTCGTCTTAATTATGTTTCTAAATATAGGGACGAAAGGATGTTTCAGAGATCTAAACTTTCAAAAACAGACAATAAAATACTAATGTCATCCTGCACATATCCATCTTTCGCCTTCTCGGATCCCCACCATCCATGTCCTTTGAATAATCTTTCTGGTACTCCTCTATTTTCTGTTGCAGTTGCCCCACCTGATCTTAGACTATGTAGGCTAGATTTTTTGTGATTTACGTTGCAAGATTTTATTGCGTCTTTAAAACATTCACGGACGATAATGGCTCGTATTTTTTGGACTTTATCGTTCGTTTTTTCTTGAAGATGCCATGGCTCTAAAAATATACTCACTGCCTTCTTTTATTTCAAACTTCGGAACATAAGTAGAAAACTTAGAAAATGGACATAATTTTGTGCTAATTCTACTGATCAATACCCAAGCTCCATCACGATAAATATCTGTTTTGCTTTTTTGAATAAAAACTATTAGATGTTTTTTTTTAAGATTACATCAGAAAGACGTAGATGATCAAGAAACATATATTGACTAGTCGTTAGCCCGTGGAAAAATCCACGGGTTCGCCCGTCCTTTTTATACCGCATTGCGTGCGTCTCGCTACCTGCGCAGCTAAGCTACCATCTTGCGTGACAGACAGACGGACGGACAGACGTATACGGGTATTATAACATAGACTAGTCGTTAGCCCGTGGAAAAATCCACGGGGTCCTTTAAATTTATCCGTCGCAACAAAGTGAACAAAAATATATCGCATTTGGTATTCGTGTTTCCGTAACATAATTTTTTAACTCCGCGGGGGGTCCGCGCAGAGACAGACAGACGGAATACGGCTATTATAATAGAGATAGTTCTAATATTCTATAAGCTATTAACAACAGATAACTGATCGTATAACTTAGATAAAAATTCTACTGTCATTGGACGTTTCTTGTTAACTTTGTGATCAGTCATGCGTTGTGCGGCTTTAAAGATATTCTTAACAATGATTGTTTGACATGGGTCATTAAATATACAGTTGTATGGCATAAAAGCAGCTTTCTATAATCGGTAGGGAACGATTCTGCTGTGTTAAATTCAATAACAATAACAAAACATGGAACGGATCTGCTGGGAAACTTTTGCACCTTAATTTTAACGTTCATTTTCCCCAAGTTTTACAATATTGTTCATACTTTTTCAGAGTGTTTACTTCTCTACATCTTGCATACGTTTCCGAAATTGCTTCAACTAATTCTATCAGATTATTTTGTCGTGGGAATGATGTGATCAGGTGATTTCTGATAAAGTACAAAGTTTTAAAGCATTGAATAAACTCTAATTACTTTAACAACATGTAAAGTCAATGCACACTGTTAATATTGGAGCCGATGATTAAATTGACCCTACAAGGGATTGACTGTTCTTACCAAGTACTACCCACAAACTCGGATTTTTAAACACTCGATGGTCTTTAATATGGGAAGGAATTTGTTCTGATGATCCACTAGCAAGGGCCAAAAAGCTGCAGAAGGCCAATAAGGTCCTATAACAGCTCCTTGACATTGTGATAATGCCATATGTTGTATGCTTTTTGTAATCAAATGGACTGGGGGAACTAAATAGTTTTTTCGAACCATGATATCGAGAGTGTGTTTATCCTTGAGGTACTAGGGCAGCAGTATTTCAGTAAATGAGTGCTAAAGTTGCTTGCGATCTATAGAAGGTAATCGGTCCCCAAATACTATTTAGCTGTATAGACAGGGATATTGTAGATTGTCAATCGTTGTAACCAACTAATTTACTTAAATAACCCGTACCAGTATTTTGTTCTCTCGCGATCCATTTTATATCAAATTCTATATTTACAGTCTAGTCAGTGACAAACAGGAGAGGAAAATAGAAATTCGAGGTGTAAGAAATGCATTAATCGCAAATGGATACAGTCATAAAGTCATCACGCAAGTAGAAAATAAAATGAAGAGAAGATGCAACGTTGTAAACCTTACGATAATTGAAACAGCGAAGTTATCTGTGTGCTGAATAACATTTTTTTTTGTTAATAATGTTTGAAAGCTATAAGGGCATAAGTGCCTGCAAATAATTCTCGCCAAGTTGAATTTTTTTCGGATTCAATTTCTGAAAGATTTGCCACGCATTCTTACTTAATGTTGTTTACGCATGCATGAGCTCCAATAGCGTTATTACTGGCGTTAGAATAAGCGACTGTCTTGGTGATTTGATATTGCATAAAAAATTTGTTGTTTAGGGATTTAAATCATCTCTCTAAAATAAAAGTTATTTATTATGATGCCATATTCGTATTTCAAATTCAATTTTCTGTCCAAAGTTACTCTTGAATCAATTAGTTTGTAAATATATCTCGTTTTTAATTGTGCGATATCTCCCAAGACAAATTATTTAGACAGTATTTTGCAAAAAAGTGGAGCTAATAAACTTACTAGCACGTATGGAAATTTCGTGAGAATAAAATGAAGAGTAACTTCTTTGGAGATCAACTTATATACCTAACCACTGGATGTTATGCGAAGGATTCTACACTGATTTCTTGCTGTTTATTACGAAGCCACAGTTAATTGTTGTTGCACAAACAAAGGTTGAGCGACGTGTTGCATTTAATAAAGAATCTGATACAAAATAAACTGCTATTTGTATGCTATTAAACCTCCAGAACTTTACTAGGCACCTCATGACTTTCGTAAAAATAAATTGGGCAGATGCAAGTCCAAACGGGAGAACTAGAAATACAAAGTGGCAGAGTCTTGCTTCGTAGAACGAAGAAGAACCAAGATAATTCTGAAAGTCAGGATGAATATTGATATGGTGATAACTGTAAAATACTAAGAATCATATATCTTCAAGTAAAGTATGATATACATATATAGAGCATGTGTGACACGCGCTCGAACTAATTAACATAACAAAAGATAAAAATAGAAACACTAGTTGTTACACACTCTCCCATTAAACCATAGGATGTTTAATAATACTTCTCCCTCAATTACCTCATTATTTGTCTTTCTTGAACCGCTCTCCTAGATGGACGCACTTTAATCACCTTTGCTGAGTGGTGCATATTACCTGATGGTTCTTCGTTTTCTACAATCTCAAACAGTATCAATTTTTAAATGGGAAGATAACATGATGTAAGTTCTCCAGTCTACGATGTAACTAATTTTACAATTCGTATCATTCTATCTTTGCCAATGATAAGTCTCCATCTATATCGCGGTAAACACACATAACCTTTAATGAGTGCAATATCTCCAATAACTAGCTTCTTTTTCGACAGTCTAGTTTGTTTTCTATAAATATGCGATTGTCGCAGTTCGTTAAAGTAAACTGCTGTAAATTGTTTCCAAAATCTTTTAAGTAAAGTGTTCAAATATTTCACACGTTTTAAACTATTTACAATGTCACAACTAGTATCAGCAATTCCGTTGCATCCATGCAAAACATTACGACCAAAAATGAGATGAAACAGGGTTAAAACTTCATCTAGATCAACATCCGACACAGACGTTAAAGGACGACTATTGACAACAGCTTTAACATTACACAATACAGTTTTCAGTTGTTCATAGCTAGGTAAAGATTTCCCAAATGATTTTTATAACGACAATTTAATTGATTTCACTAAACGTTCGTAGAACCCACCCCCACCAAGGCGAAGTAGGATGTTTAAATTGTTGTTTTATGTCTTTATCTGACAGAAATTGTTAAACATCACAAGCTTCGAAAGTTTTCGCGTTGTCATGCACAATCAAAAGAGGTTTTCATTTTCTTGAAATAAAACGTTGAAGTGTTAATTCTACGTAAATAGGACGACTGGTGGCGCAGGTAAAAATCAAGACATACACTTTCGAAGTTACGTCCCTGTCTCTTACATACAATGGTCCAGCATAGTCCAATCCAACGTTACTGAAACATCTTCCATACTCTGAATTCATCCAACCTTACTAAAACATCTTTCATACTATGAATTCAGATAAATCAGGCGTCTCTTTGGGTATCAATACTTTGCCTTAGAATCGTTTACAAATTACACAATTATTTAAAACGCTCTTTACAGATTTTCTCCCCAGTATCACTTAAAACTTCTCTCGTACGTAAGCCAATGTTGTGGACGTGCTTACACTTCCTCTTAATATCATAGGATACTTCATATCTTCTTCCAATCTTGCATTAGCGAAGCGACCTCTCAACCACTCAAAAGGGTATCGCAAAATTAAAAATAAATAAATAAAGTTTGTTTTTCAGCTCGACAAGTCGCAAACAAGAACAAATCATTCCTCGAGCCTTGTTTCGCTATATATCATATAAATCTCACTTCTTAAGCCCTTTGCGGCGAGAAATCATAAACAATTCTCTCATTTTTCTCCTCAAGCCCTGTGCAACGAGATATCGAAATAATTCTTTGAGGTATTGGCGAGGTATCCAAACATTACTCTTTTAATTTTTACTCATGAAATCCTGTGTGGCGTTGTACTGAAAACAGTCAATTAATCGCTATAATTAAGTTTGTTCACGATATCCTATAGGAATCGAAAGAAAATTAGCAAATCTGTTAAAAGCAGATTTACAACCCGTGCTACCAAAATAAAATGGGTCCACCAGTACAAACGACTTTACAAATGCAGTTAACAACTTCCTGTCGGAAGATAACAATGGCCAAAGATAAGACGATGTCCATAAAGGGACCAGTAATACGCTATCAGCTCTCCACAATTTTGCATGTTTTAAAGTATCACCAACCATACTAATAGGTGGACAAAAGCAATTAAGTTCTCCTGACTAATCGCAAGAAAATGCGTTAACGCTTCCTGATCCGAAACAAAAATATTTTAAATTGAACCTATCACACTTTTTGTTTCGGTCGTCGGCAAATCGATCTATTGTAAATTTTCCGAACTTTTTTTGTATAAAAAGAAACGACTCTGTGTCTATGCTCCAATTATCTGTATCATCAATTTAGCGGCGTTAACTTTATTTTCAGCGATGTTCTTCTGCACTCTGTCTAATGTAGTAAGAAGTTCGGTGCAGAATTTCATCTTTTTTTTGATTACCTTGCCACTTCAAGTTAGCTGACTGCACGCTGCGTTGTTCTTCTATCGTAGATTCTACCTTCTCGTGCTTTTCTAGGAATCTTTTGGTGATTGTTTCTACAACGGTAGCAGCAGCTTCTAAAGTGGATTCTTGATGTTTGGCAAGTGTTGCTTCGACAGTCTTCGACAGTCTTCTGGATATTACCGTCCATGTTTGCGAAGCAAAGATCAACTGACGATCCAGAAAGAATCCTTGCGAGAATCGCCTTAAATACTAACTCACTCCGCACATGCAGTCAGACCCGCCGTACAGCATTGCCGTACAGAATAGGAAAAGAAATTTAGTTTCCAGCATTCTGCGATAGTGGAAACCTCGCGATCTTTCAACTGCAAAAAATAAAAATTTTTCTAACATGGAATAACTGCTCGTACTCAGCATGGTGATGGGGCGATAAACTAACAGTTTATTCAAAAATGAAGATGAATAAGTCATTCTTCACTGTGGTACCAATCGTAACCTTTAACGCGCAATGAAGAATTGAAAAGAATTTCGAAAACAACATTTTATTTGCTTCCTACCAGTATCAAACCGTTTGTTTCACAACAGTTGCGTCACATATTCGTAGCAAAATAAGCTTAGCGATAATCTCCCGATATTACTAAGGTTGCTCCGCTTTTGATGGTGTAAAGATTCGCAGTGGGATGCGAGTGAAATTAATGTGAACTTTGTTTACTGCAGGAAATGACAATATTAGAGTGACTGCTAGAACTCCGCAGCGAACTTGGCGGCTGTGTTAACGCCTTATTAAAAATTAAGACGAATTAGTCATTTTTCACTGTGGTAGGAATCTTAGCACGCGATCAAAATGGGAAGACAGTTTCAAAAACTACATTTCATTGGCTTTCTAACCGTACCAGTTAGTTTGTGTTACAATAGCTGCGTCACATATTTTTACCAACATGAATTTAACGACAATCTCCCGTTATTACTATACTTTTAATGGTGAATGATTGACCGAGTGAAATGATGGTAAACTTTAGCGTAGTAAATGTGATAAAAGAGGCCTTTCCACTGCAAGAAATAATATTATTGCAGACTTGGAATGACTGCTCGCACTCGGCCAGAAACTTGGACGCTTTGTTAGGATATTTTCACGAGGTAACTACTAGAGTTAATAATACGTGTTTTCTGTCTTTAAACTCAAGATGGTCGCTGCGAGTATCCAGGGGTGTAGAGTCCTCTTGGATAATCGCAGTTAATGGCTAGTTTTTCTAAAATTTTGGAAGTAAATACACTCTTTTCTTATGGAACCTAGTTTTTAAAGTCACTTGGCCTGGCTAATATTTAAGAACGCCTTAGATAGCTGTAAAAATAGATACCCCTTTTTGTTGCCGGATCTGGGGATTAAGAAAGGGGCCATTCAATAATTACGTAAAACCAAATTTTCCATTTTTACCACACCTCCACTCCTTGTAACGCATCGTAACAAATCTAGTACCTTCCACTCACCTCCCCTTGTTACGTATCTATTCATTCCCTATAGTACCAATAACCTTTATGTAACATATAATCAGGCAAGTTAGTGCTCTAATATGACAGAGAGATGTAACAGAGTCATTTTTTTAGCACTCAAGATGACATTTTTGGTATTGTTGCGTAAGTCCAGGGGCGAGATACAAATTCAAGGTGTAGATCATGTACTAAAAAACTAAAAATTCTGTTACATAAGCTGTAAATATATCTTGTAAGAAGGCTAGCTTTTCTGACGTTTTAAATATGTAACTTAGGGTAAAAATTCCGATGGCTTACGAATGTTGCGTTGAAACACATAATTTAGCTATTGGAATTAACATTGACAAAACTGAGAACATGTTCTGTACATTTATTTCAATATATCTTCGGGAATTTCTTATTTCTCCCTTTCGTTAGTTTTTGGAAATTTAATAGGTATTTTTTCATTTACCCTCTTTTTTAAATTTGGTTTTGTAAATGATTACAAAAGAACCATGTATGTACATGATACATGTTACAAGAACGCATTATAGTTACTCTTGGTGAATTGCTTTCCAATCAGTACTCGTAATACATCTTGTAGTCACTTGTACTACTAGTTGTACTCGTAGTTTGACTCGTAGTCACTCGTAGTCATCCGTAGTAACTCGTAGTCACTCGTAGTCCCATTCGTAGTCACTTGTAGTCACTCATAGCCTTACTCGTAGTATTATTCGTAGTCACTCGTAGTCATCCGTAGTAACTCGTAGTCACTCGTAGTCCCATTCGTAGTCACTTGTAGTCACTCATAGCCTTACTCGTAGTATTATTCGTAGTCACTCGTAGTCATCCGTAGTAACTCGTAGTCACTCGTAGTCCCATTCGTAGTCACTTGTAGTCACTCATAGCCTTACTCGTAGTATCATTCGTAGTCACTCGTAGTCCCATTCGTAGTCACTTGTAGTCACTCATAGCCTTACTCGTAGTATCATTCGTATTCACTCGTAGTCCCATTCGTAGTCACTTGTAGTCACTCATAGCCTTACTCGTAGTATTATTCGTAGTCACTCGTAGTCATCCGTAGTAACTCGTAGTCACTCGTAGTACTCATAGTCTTACTCGTAGTCCCACTCGCCTGTCTTATTATAACTGATATAAATTTTTTATTTTTTTGTTTTGTTTTTTTAAAAAAAGGAAAATTTTCCTTCAGTATTCTTTTTGGCGGTAAAATAAGCTACGGTATGTAAAATATTTAATATCAGCAAATCAAAAGTTTGTTTTGACGAGGGAGCGGAGACAACACAAAGAGCTATATTTTTGAAAAATGCTATGTTACTAGCTAAGAAGCTAATAACTCAAAAAATAAGATGACGCATTGTGTCCAACCCTTTGTCCTCTTTCCTTCTACACTGCACTTTAATTTAAAAAACACATGGAATTATGAAATTTTCTAAATAACACGTGTATTACCTGCTAAAACGCGTATCTAAACTGAGCGCTGCAATATTGGCTAGATATTACTTCATGATTTTTGATATCTGAGTTAAAAAATTTAGCAAGGTCGATTTGCTTAGCAGTTCGTCGCAGTCATTTATTTAGCTAGTCATGATAGCGCTTTCTGGAGCTTATTTTGTAAATATCAAAAGCGCAATAACTCCTGTGAAAAGAATGTCTTGAAATATTCTTTTTGTTTTTACTTAGAAGGTTAGAAAAAAAAAATTTATATAAAAAAGCTTAGCTAATTTACCATTTGACAAAAAAGTTTATAAATGCACAACCAGGAAAACATTGAAATATGTTTTAAAACAACTTACTACCGAATCAACATTTATATTTTTCGTTTTATAAATTTCTAAATTACACAATCAACCAAATTATCTTATACTAACTGAAAACCTAACATTCTCCTACAATTTTAATTAGTGGACAAGTACGGAATTTTAGTTGCCGCTCCCCAACAGTCAGTTCTCAAAACAAAACAAAACAAAAAAAAGTAAATAAATAAATAAATTAAATAAACAATCAATTTAATTAAATAAATAAATAATAAATAAAATTAGATAAATAAATAATAAATAAATTTAAATAAATAAAAAAAAAAATTAAACAAAAAAATAAGAAATAAAATTAAATAAATAATAAATAATTTAAATAAATTTAAATAATTTAATTAAGAAAGAAGGAAATAAACAAACAAACAAACAAACAAACAAACAAACAAAAAGTTTTCTTCTCCCAAATATAAAGAAAAAAATCTGAAAATATTTTCCAGACTGAACGATTGGAATGAATAAAATAATAATAATAATAAAAGAATAAATAATAAGTATTATCTTGCGTCACATGTTCATATTTTATTTATTGCCCCTGCAAACTGCTTGACCTCTTATCGGCTTACCAACCTGCTTCACATTAACATACAAACTATCCTTCTTGTTTAAATTAAAAGATTCTGCATCATATGTTGCTCGATGCGGGCCTGCAATTCCTTTGGTACCTGACGGGTCACCAAAACATATAGCTAACTCCATGCCACGTGGAACCTTAAATGATTTGATTTGAAAATTTCCACATTTATATCCCTTTGTTTTGTAAGGTCGAAAATGACGTCGTTTGGTAATGAAAGGTTTTTCATATTGCAAACAAAATCCTCCCAAATTAGGCTCACTGCATGCTAAGATAACATCACTGCTGGTAACAATCTGATCAATTTCCTTCTCAGTCACAGTCGTTTTGGCACTTGGAGCCAGTTTTTTTCCATTCATCTTCACCCCAGCCTTGTACTTAGTTAGCCTCATTCTTTTCCAGCCATCATCACATGCATCTATATTTCGAAGTGTATAGGGACCGTAAATTTTCAATTCACTTTTAAACTCTCCACTTCCTCCTTGAGTTGTTAGTTCAAGCATTTGATTGGCTGGAACATAAATTGAACCAATGTCTCCGTCTGTCCAATCAATTCCGTGAAAGTTTCCAAGGTCTACTTCGAAAGTGGTTTCTTCTAACGTGTCACACCAATGATTATCTGTATTCAATTGAGAAACATGTGAGCTTGTGCAAGAAAAAGATACTGGATTTCTCATGACATTCAACAAGCAAGAACAGACAAATTGAATTAAATCTTAGTAAGATTAGCTAAAGTTTCGGTGTCCATCTAACATGTTAAAAAATGAAATCTTATAAAACCAATGAAAATAATCGAAATTATCGACTTTAAGAACCCATATAGCTAACTATATATAGTCTGAAATTAAATAGTAGCAGATTTTAACTGATGTAAATGATGATGAAATAAAGTATTTTTTAAGTGAAAATGCAACCAATATTGTAATAGACCTTGTTGCAAGTACTTTTGGAAGAACTCAAATACGATATGGGAATACAATAAAGAGATAAGTTAAATTGATGTTAGTTTGTCCTGTTATGGTGACAACCTATCTTGTAAAATTTATATAAAAACATAACAACAAGTTTTACAAACAAAACCCAATACCTTTGTTTGCTGTACATATTCTCACGTACTTAGATGCATCCAAGCTCGGGTCTGTTCTTTTCATTGTTATACGACTGTAGGAATTGATTTTGTTTTTGCTTGTATACAATGCTAAGCCATTAAGTGGTCCAAGAATTGGTAGGTTATTGCCACTTAGAACTATCTTCACTGTTGGTGGAATAAACAAAGAATGTGACAATCTAGAAGCTGGCATTATTACCTATAAAATCGGGAGAAAAGGATCAACAGTAAACCCTCTGCGTGTATTTTAGCACCGTGTTATCAAAAGATACTATAACAGGGCACCAGTTTAGACAGTCTTTGAATCTTAATAGTATATTGAGAAAATCGAAAAACGGTTACTTACTGTGAGATCAATCTCTCCAGCTTTTCGGCAACTTCCTTTCAAATGTCTTTTCTCACAAATGACCACCCGATTTCTGTCGAAAAGATACTTTTTGTGTTCTGTGTAATACTCATTGTCAATGGAGATCAGATATCGGATCAAAACCAAGTGACTATGTGCATTTTCATACACGGTGCTCAAAACTTCCCATTGTTCCCTTGAATTTAACGGATTAAAGTAAAACATCAGAGCTTTACGATCTTCTTCTCTGTAATATTCGATTTTGAATTTCAAATCACTTCTTACACTTGCTTTATCTTCATCAGACATATTTGACGATTCAACATACCCAACACATTGCATCATAAGTGCTTGACCGGCTATGGAGAAATGAGCTAAGGACTCAGTCAGCGAAACACATCTACGAGCGTTATTAGGATCACTTGATATTGTCCCATCGCCACAATAACCGGGGATCAATGAATAAATTTTTAAATTCAATTCCATAGAGGACGCAATCTTTCCCAAAAGTTCTTTTGCCTTTTCCTCAGTGAGTTCCAATTCGTCTTCCTTATCTTCGTCAAATCGTTTAAAGTCTTGCAAGATCATATCAAATCCTTTTTGTGCTGATGAAAGCTCGAGTTTCATTATCTTTACCAACTGATCTTCCAAAGCTCTAAAAAAAAAACGGTTTTCAATATAAACTGTCATAAAGGACGTTTGTGTTGAATGTAGTTAATTGATTCCCTATGATTGTTGGAATTAGTAGATATTTAAAATCCCTTTGATTCTGTTTTTTCTTTCATGTTTATTTATTTAGACAAGGAAAAAATAAACGAAAAATAAATAAAACTGGTATAATAAAACAAGTATGGTTTCAACTGTAAACTTCAAATTATCCGTTTTTTCCATTTACTGTTAAAGAACATTTCCTTGGAATTAAAATTTTGATTGAAATAAGTGCTTTACTAGTTCCCAGACTGCGTTGCGTGTGAAAGCCGGTAATTAATTGCTTTTTTTTACTTACGTTTTGATTTCGCTTGGTTTTGCCACCGGTTTTGATCCGAATAAAGAGAGAGTCTTGGTCAGCGTTTTTAATATTCCAGCAGCAATTTCACCATATGTTCCCAACATAGGGAGAACTGTCGTTATCAATGATGACGCTCCTAAAAAACGAGTGCAAGTTATGTTTTTTCTTGATGTCATCAGACATCCTTGCCATCCTTGCATCCCATCCTTGCCCCTAGGGCTTTTTGACTCTTTCTGCTTGGGTTGTTGAGTCAAATATAAACAAATCTTTAGCTGCTCATGACCGCTACATTAAAGCAAAGTGGTGTAAATATAAAGTACAGGAGAGGGAAAATTTAAGAGAGAGATATTGGTGCTATTATTTTTACTGTTACGGCGGGTATGCCTCGGGCGAGAAGATTAAAAAGGAGGGACCTGGAACTAGTAGTATTTACGAATACTTTCATTGAATTTTTTCAAGTACACCTTGCTTATAAGCATAAAATACATTGGTGGAGCGATATTTTTTGAATTTCCGCGCCCGAAGGCGTAGGAAATTCTTTAAAACCGTCGTTTTTTTCTTTCGGAGCATTTTTTGGGAAAAAATCGACCCTGGGATTTCACGTTGGTCCGTCACAGATGTAAACTTCGTACCCAAGCTCCTTAACTACTGGGAAGTCTAGTATTGACGCTTCAGGCCAAAATTGGTATTTTCGACAAAATTTGGCACAGTTAACAAAAAAAGTATGCTGAACATAATGGTGACATAATAATTTTGATTTTTGTCACCTACATGTCATTTTAGGCCAAAATTGGTCCAAAAATTAGAACTACTTTATTTTCAACAAAATTTGGAACAGCTAACAAATAAAGTATGCTGAACATGATGGTGACATCAAAATTTTGATTTCTTCTTACCTAAATGTCATTTCAGGCCAAAATTGTTCTAAAAATTAAAACTACTTTATTTTTAACAAAATTTGGCACAGTAAACAAATAAAGTATGCTGAAAATGATGATGGTACAAAAGTTTGATTTTTTGTCACCTAAATGTCATTTCAGGTCAAAATTTATCCAAAAATTAAAACTGCTTTATTTTCGACAAAAATTGACACAGTTAATAAAAAAAGTATGCTGAAAATGATGGTCACATCAAAACTTTGATTTTTTGTCAACTAATGCCGTTTAAGACCATAAACGTTTCAATCGCAAGACTTTCAACCATGAATGATAGGCTGTATTTTTTGTTAGCAATTTCTTTTAAAATGTGAGTTTATTATGACACGTTTCGTTTTGTTTGCGTTTGTTGTAAGATATAATGTCACTGGTGTGCTTTATCTTCAGAGGTTCATGCACCAAACCCCTTCGAATGTTTGGCACAATAACACAACGAATTAGCAGGTTTTCATCAAATATTTTGGTAGCGCGCGGAAATTCTTAGAGCCCCCAGGGCTTCTTGTTTCATTTTAAACAGACATAAACTGTGTTCAAGAAATACTTCTTGATTCAGCGTTTGTTTAATTAACGGTTCGAGCCCTTTTTATCATTAAAAACAACTTAGTCTTACAAAATTTAAGACTTCTGAGAAACCAGTTAAGTTCCTTAAACAAACCAATTAAAGCAGCATCAAGCTTTAGCTAAAATTGTGTGTTGCTTATAGAAAAGCGTGTGTTTAAAGAAGATATGATATCTCCACAATGGACCAAGCAGTAAAAATATATTTAGCAAAAATTTGACAGATTTTTTTTTCTTTTTTTCTATTTTGATTTTAACAATTGTTAAATTCACTGGTGCGTATCAATAGCAAATGCGATGAACAAGGAAGAAACACTTTTCCTAAAATAGTTGAAAATGTCAAAGTTCCTAAAATTGTCGAAAGAAATGCGTTGCACATTTTTTTTAAAATTTTTCTAATTTCATTATGACATATCCAAATTTGTTCTTTCAAAGCAATTACACGTTGTCCTTTTCTTAAACAGCTCGGCTTTTTATTTTAGCATCGAAATTGCTGTGTAATTTTAGAAGATTTAAAAGATCTTAAACTTATAATTTACAAGAAAAAGACTCACTCATTTAAAGACTTGTATTGTTTTGCTTCTTTATAAATTTTTATCCAAATCTCGGACTCAGCTCGTTTGTTTGTAAAAAAAAAAAATAATAAAAATGCGTAGCCATCTTCCTAGGCTATTTTAACGCTTATCTGTTACACTGCGACAACGAATTTTTATCACATATCGCAGCGAGTTAGCATGTAAAAAATTGCCTCATTAAAGAGGAAATATATCTGAATGCTTTCTAAATATAAATATTAAATATACTCTTCTTCCAAATTAGGCACTCTGGCTAATTTCACTTGAAGGCAAGTGAAATTAGCCAGTTCTGAATTTAAAATGAGAATAGAATGCATTTTAAAAGGATTTGCGTTTTCATTTAACAAAACAACCATACCAACAAAAGATACGTAATTTCCTTTGCACCGACGACGAAGAAATTTTTAACCTATTCTAAGAAAATGATTTTATATTGTATCTGTTGATTTGCGACATTTACCGGCGACGTTGCGACATTTACCGTTGATTGCGACATTTCACGTTAATTGCGACATATCCTGGTGTAACATACCCTGCTTAATATGCACAGTAAGGCAAAATAGGAAGAAATAAGAAATAGAAAAGCGAAGGTGTAAATGTTTAGCAATTAGAAAGAACTTGCTTAAACGTTTGAAAAAGAAGAAAAAAGATCAAATAGAACAGAAATTCAGTATGTACACCTACCTGTTAGCACTGCTTTCCAGTCTTTAGCTCTTATTCCTTTCACAATATCAGGCATGTTGTCTGCTAATACATTGAACGCAGTATCAACTTTGTTAAAATATTCTAATGCAGTTTCCCCAGCATCTTCTTTGTCACCTTTCGTTTCTTTTTCTGCCCCTTCTTCCATTTTTTTTGCATCATTTTTCATATCCTTAATAATTTCGTCCACATTAGCACCTACTCCTAAATTTGCCGATTTCATGCTATTGTACACTGCTACGATTTCTTTAAAAGAGTTATCAAGACTTTCTTTGCTGGCTTTGTCAACTTTGCTTTCGCAAAAAGCGAATAACAAAACGCAGAATAAAAGCTTCCAGACCATCATTTATCGCGTTATATCTAATACAACTAAATGGTTACTTTTTTTTCTTTTTCTATGTTTTACATTTCATGGTCTACTAACTAACTTTGTTTTAAAAAATTCGAAACATGTAGTTATAAATATCGACTTTCATTTTCATTGTGCATTTTTCTTCAATGAATACACAGCAAATGTCAATGAATTTTGACGCAATGTATTCAAATGTATAATATTTATTTTACCATTAGTATGTTCAAATTAATCGTAAAATTTGCGCAAAAATGTTTAACTTTCGTCGACTCTAGAAATTAAAAAGATAGCATGGTTTTATAGTATGGCGAATTTTGAGTCTCATTTGTTCGATTGTTTTTTATATTCGCCACGCTAGGTTAAATCTTTAAAGTCGCCTATAGATTTTTAAAAGAGAGTCTAGTTGATAAAATCCAGACTAAAGCAGGAGAAATAGGCTTTGGCTATTACCTTTTTAAATAAGTCGCTAAGAATACCTTCTTATATTGTTAATCAATTGAAATGCAGATTGACAGCCTTTAACGATTAGAGTTTTTTTCTCGAGTAACGAGATCGTTCCGCGGACAAACGACTTGTATTTATGGGTACCTGAGTTAGCAGAATAAAAAATGTATACAGAAGACGTCCCTTAATTGGAACACGCAAGGAACTAAATTATTTGTTCGAATTAACGAATGTTCAGATTATCGGAAGTTCAGCAAAAACAAGAATTTTGATAAACGTTTAAGGTTTTATGCTAATATAACTTTATTACAACTTTTTATAAAAGTCTTTTACCGTTGTTTGCTTGGCGATGGACAAGGCCTCCAAATTTCTTGTAAACTTAATTTTATTGGAAATGCCAATTTAATTGATAAATTGAAAGAAATTTTGCCACCATTGATGCAATAAAAATAAATAAAAATGAAAAAAAATTTTTTTATTTAGATAGATATTTAGATTTTATTTATCGATACACAAAATTTTGAATTGACGAGCAAATGCAGCCACGGGACTAAAAAATTGTTCGAATTAGCGAAATGTTCGAATTAACAGAGTTCGAATAAAGCAACTCAAAATGTAAGACTTTATTAAACCAATCTCAAGGGACTTGGCAATTTGTTCGAAATAACGGAAAGTTCGAATTAAGCGGCATTCGAATTAACGGACGTCTACTGTACTGGCTAACCAGCTGTGGTATTATGGTGAAAATATAATAAAACGAAGTGAAAATAAAGTGAATACTGTATTAGCTGTTTCTACATTAGAGTCGCGCATTTTGAATTTGTTAAAATTTGCTTGTTAATATCCACAGCTTACTGGTCAATTTCATAGCGGACCTGTCAATGTTTAAAGCATATTTTTTATTATCATTATTTGGTTATATCAATACCCTTAGAATGTGCTAATTGTTGATTGTGTCAACACGACTTTTTTTCCAAATATAAGGATTTTTATGGATCCCGACGGGAATTATTTCGTTGTGCGGAAGCACTAGATGTCTTATCCACCTGATGCCACTTATCCACCTGGCCTACGTGTAAGCAATAGGAGTGACTTTGTCGCCTGACAGCTGCAGAATATTCATTATTTCATGCTTTTACCTGCGTTTGGAAAAGGACGAAAAAGCTACTATTGTTTCAGTTATATTGTTCATGATTGTAGGATTTGTTTTACTGACATGCTTGTCTTTGTAGCTAGCTGGTTAGCTACGAAAAAATTAATGAGAAATAATGGTTCGTTGTGGTATAGTCAAGTAAACTCAGCTCTTGGATTGTGGGAACCTCTTTTTCTTAAATTTTAGTCACCCGTGGCGAAACAAGTAATTAGCCTGAAATAGAGTTTTCCAAGCTTTGATTAGTTAGACGAATTCTTAAATTTTTAAAATCGTCGACAGTTCTCCTTCCCGCGGCATATAATCACTGTCATCTTAAACCACGTTCTGGCCTACGCAGTAAATATCTTAAATTTTATTGTTAACAGAATATTTTTGCCCGTATTATCTCTTTTGCTTAACCCAACCTCGTCCCTAGGGTATTGTGGCCCCTGAGCCGTTCAATTTCATCAGCAAAGCAAAATGCCCTGGGAACGAGGTTGTAATAATTCTTATTGATACCTGGTCATAAACATAACGTTGTGATTATAAAATTAGTATAATTGGTCCTTTTTGTGTAATTTTCTTAGCATGGAACAATGAATTTAACAATCGTTTTCTCATAAAATAGTTTACCATTTTTTGAGAAAACCATTTTTGTTTTGCTGTTTGTTCAGAATTCCTATTTCTTTTGAAGCGCCTAAAGTGTGAAACTCGAAAACTGTAGCTAATAAATTTATTATGCTAATTCCGTTATACTATAGGATTTCATAGAAATTTAAGGGTTAGGTTTGAGTGATGGCTAATATCTATGACTCTGTGAGCTTTTGGACATAAAAGTTGGCACGCAGGTGTAGTGAAGGAGTTATAACATAAAGGCGGACTCCCCCGGACCAAGTAGGGTTGAAAACGAATTATATCTGTTATTCTACGAACCTTTTTTTTAGAAAGAGAATATATGCTTCAAAAGTAATTTAAGTAGCTTTTGGATCTTGTTCTTCCAAAAATCTGTATGGATTAAACAATAAACTTTTTTTGCTTACAAGAATATGTGGCATGTGCAAGGTTTGTAAACTTTTGCAAACATTGGCAAGTCACTTATTTTCACGATTTTAGAGCCTCGGCAACAGAGATATCTTGAGAAGAGGAATTTTTGCGTGGATACTTTCGAGAATTATTTTCTGTGGATTTATTCTCGCGAATTTTGAAAAAAAAATTGGCGAAAAGTGCAAAAAATTGTCCCGTTGACAATTTAAGGTATTTAGCATTACTTTACATGAGTTTCGATCCGATATAAAAAACTTTAAGAGGCTCTTAGTCGGCAGAAGTAAAAAGTCGGCAAAAGTATTAGTAACTTTGTAAAAACGAGATTAAAAGACACAACTCTACTTCCTTCTCGAAAGGCTATTTGCAAGAGAAAAAAATATACACGAGGTAGCGTTAATATGCAGAATATAAGCACGTGACCAAATATAACCAATCACAATACTATATACAAAAAAATAGAAACATGCGTAATGGGCAATACGCAATCCTAATTTCTACAAACTTAGACAAAATTAAGTCACTTTTTGCTGAATAAATTTTTGAATTTAGTCACTTTTTGCCAACTTTTTTTTACCTATAAGGTATTATCTAAATTTTCACAATTCGCACCTGAGAAATCTTGCACGCTAAGGTATATTATATATGTACTAGTCGTTAGCCCGTGGAAAATCCACGAGTTCGCCCGTCCTTTCTATACCGCATTGCGTGCGTCTTGCTACTCGCAAAGCTAAGCTACCATTTTGCGTGACAGACAGACGTATACGGGTATTATAATATAGATAGTGTAGGCTGAATAGCATTTTGCTTTTTAAAAATCCAGATACATAAAGAACAGCTGATGAACAATTACTAAAAACTTAAAAGTAGAAATCATACAAAAAGTGATTGTTTTAATAATTTATTATTTCGCGAAGCACGTTTTCACAGTGAATGAGTAGCGTCACGCTCGAAAGCGTAAAATTTAAACGCGAATAATGTTATAAATTACCTCCACCAGCAGCGTAAATATTTGTTTTATGCTTTTCTCAAAGTGAAAAAACAAATACAAATATTTGCACAATGCTAATACACCTTTTTCCAATCTGGTTAGACATATTTTTTAATTTATAAGGGTATGAGCTGATAGAAACTAGTAACCTTTTGAATAGCAACCATCTCGCAATCTTCTGGTTCAATACAATGATCTCGTTGTTTATAGAATGTGTAATGATTCGTGAAGTTTTCTTTTAAGTTAAAAATTGAAAATATTTATTAATCACAGTTGTACTGGTTTATTCCAGAAAGGTTGACAAAATATGTATGTTGGCATGTTTCTATTGAAGTGTGTTGCTTTCTGGTTGGTTTTCAACAGCTACGTTACATGCCACAACAACTTAAGAAATGAAGTTAAATTTGATGGAGAATTGGCAAAAAGTGTCAATGAATTAATAAAAGAAAAAGATAAAGCAGTAAAAATGGTAGAAGAAAAAAACAAGGTAAATGTTGCAGACACAGTCGACAATGTGTTAAATGGTGTGACTGAAATCTTGGTTGGTATCAAGCAAAAGAATTATTTCGCTGTACTGCTAGGTAATTTCACATTTAAAAGCTGTAGCAACCGGGGAGGGGTAGAAAAAAAGCACTTATTCTGTTTTTAATGACTACAAGCATTGATGAGGTTTTATGATACGTAAATTGTAATCCAATTTTTTACCTGTGTAGGAGATAGTTTAACGCGCATTCTGGTCAGATTTTTCATGGAAAGTGTGTAAAACAGTAGAAAGAGGGAAATTGAATGTTCATGATTTTGTTGTCCTACAAGAAGAAATTACTTTATCCAACTTTCAAATTATTTTGCTAATAACTAACTTTTCTGCTTCACAGTAATAAATTTAAAAAGATTTCTGTATTTAATAATGTCTATGGAGGATTAAAAGTTGCTCAGCAAATCTTTTGGAATTTTTAAAATCCTTTTTTAGTTCTTCACATATTTAACTTCAAAGATTCCATTTGACTCCTTTGTCCCTTATTTACCACAATTAATTGATAAATATAAGAATTTAAAAAGTACTATTGCACTACAATTATGGACAAAAACATTGAGGCAAGGCAATGGGCATACTGATGTCAGCAAAAAAATAGCCCATTTTAAGAATTCGAAATTTATCAAATAACCTAAGATTTCTAGTCCCAATTCCGCTCTGAACATTCACAAGTGAACTTTGACAAGTTTAAAATGTGTAAATCTAATATAGAAATATCTTACGCAATTATCTGTTGTGGCAAACTTCGAAATTAGCAGTCTTGTCTCAAAATATTTTGCCCAAGATTAGGTAAATCATATTTTTTTTTAGGCATTACCTCAACAATTGATTTTATTGCACCGCTTTTTGGAATTCCAGGTCTTGTAACACCTATTGTCAAGATAATATTTTCAATTTTGAACCTTTCTGGCGTTGCAGAACTTGCACCTGCCGAAGACAAATTTAAAAGGTAAGGCATAATCAATAAGAAGTTCTGTTATAATGGTGTTTTCTCTTGTTGTCATGTGGCCTTTTCCTCACCAGGCTAATTAATTATATCGGTCAAAACGTAGCTAATTTCGTATATCGATTTTTAGTTATCAATAAAAATTGAATAGAAATCATATATTATTTTGGTTCATTAAGCTAGTTGCCTTTCTTATATGGGCGATTTAACCATATGCATTCCAAGCCTCTGAGTTTGAGAGGGAGGTTCTAGCTTTTAGTTGATTTTGATTGGCGCATAGTTTTTTTTGTTTTCTTTTTAGTTAGCATATACAAATTTTGACAAAATTACGGCTGGTTGAGAGATTGTTCGTGCTCCACAATAAACTTAAATTCATTCTATTTTTGGCAACATTATTTTTATCTCTCACAAGGGATGGCGTTACATAATTTTGCATTCTCTTCTATTCTCACAGTCGGCGTAATAAAAACTACAAATATCGGAGATATTTAGCCTCGATCCCAGGGCCTGTGGCGTTTTTTTATATGAGGATGAAACGGGTTTCATCCGCATATGCGAAAATGGTACAGGACCTGGGAACAAGATTGCGTAGTTATTGTTCAAGCACAACAGTGTGTTCTAAAATTGAAAAGTCTTGCAAAAAAGAATGACAGTTCGAAAGGTTATAGTCAGAAAGATGCTGGTTTTTTTATTATTATTTTATGTTTTAGCATATGCTTCCTTGTATAGCTTCTAGCTTGGTTAAGTGGAATAAATATTTCCATATGAACACAAATTTTATCGCATCTAACCTAGTAGCAAAATAGGTCAGCTTGCACTATATAAAAAATTCCCTAATCTAAATTTTTTCCCTTTCTGTAGCGCACTACAAGAAGAGGATATAAAGAACTTGCAAGAAGAGGTGCTAATTTCCATCCAAACCATGAAATCGAGAACATCGGCTGAAGATCTTAACACAATATTTTTGAAAACAAAGGAGAAACGTATAAAATTACACACAAGAGTCAAAGAGTACTGTGGTTTTAACAGGAAAGTAGATCTTAGAAAATGCATAACCCTTCTGGAGTTGTTATCAACTTATACAAAGAGTCAAACTATGTTGGCCATTTTGTCAGATAAATCTGGCTCTAAAAAAATACAGGAAAAGATAAAGGAATATTGGAACGAAGACAAGGATACTCTACGGTTTTTATATAACTTTGAAAACACAAAAAGATCTCAACAGGTTATACTTGCAGAATTATATCGTCATCCGGAGAGGTTTGTCACCGTGAACTACTTGAAATCACTGGATAAGGAATTCAGTTTGTACGAGAGGCCAAGCATTTTTGCATGCGATGAAGAATGGTTACAGGGAACATGTTCTGTCATTAAGGGACAGAAAGCGGTAAGTGTTTCGTCGTTTTTCAGAGAGGCAAATTAATTTCTATCCCCTATCCCCTAAAAAACTGCCAATAAACTTATTCAAACGAGGCATCATACCATTGAGGCAAAAAAAATGATCTTAACATGACTAATTTTTTAAATTTATTAAATGCTCTCGTCTTAAAATATTGTGTTTGCGTTGCAACGTTCTTAGGTCTAACATAAGATTATTGATATCCGTCTAATAAAAATTCCCTTTTTTAGGGTTCCCTAACTCGTCTTAAATCAATGTTTATTCCACCTCAAGAAGAAGTTAAATTGGCAGGAAAAGTCAAACATAACTTTATGACTGGGAATGAGATAACATCCAACAGGGAAGTTTCCATTGGACCTTTTAAAGGAATGTCTGTTTATTCGAGTGAAGAAAAGTTAAAAAATAAACTAACTGTAATAATGAATGTGGACAAATCAATTGATGCTTCGAACTATGTTCGCATATGCAGAGGTAAGGAATTCAATACAATTCATTTTGACTTTCTGGCAGATACGCATTATATTTTCATGGTTGAATTTTCATGAGAAAATTTAGGGTCAAATTCTCTCTAAAAAAAACAGATTTTAATTCTGGGTCAATTTCTGTATCAATCATATAAGACTTATTGTTTTTTTCACTTTTGTCCTCAAATGGTCTGCGAAGAACCGAATCTAAGTACATAGAAGGTACAAAATCGAGAAGATTCAAGGATGATGATCTTATAAGAGCATGACCCTAACCAGCATAGGGGAAAAGGCACTAACCATACAACTAGAATTTCTTACATATTTGATGTGGTTTATTTCGGTTTAGAAGAAGGATGGTGCGATACAATACCAAAGCAAGATGGCAGCCTTGAAAGTATAAATCAAATTCGGTGGGGAAAAAAAAAGAGAATATCCTCTATTTTAGTTCCAGAAGGAATAAAAGTCGAATATGGCACACTCAAACCGAAATACGCATCAAAGATACCGATTGTTATATTTGGTCCACATCTAGTAGAAGGTTTAGAAAAATGCGTATCCAAAGATTTTGATAAATATTACATGCAAATTACTGAGAGTGGTACCAGTGTGATGAAAAAAAAACATCCGAAGAAAGAAAAAGGTAAAATCTATTACGAGAAAGTCGAAGACATCGATTCACATCCTGGAGATATGGCGTTACTGTGTAGCAAGAAGGGTGGCATGGGTATTTGCTTACAACAAGGAGAAACAAGTGATTCAATCTATAGTGAACTGGAAAATCGTCAATGTCAATTTAACATCAAATCAATCAACATCCCACCGTCCCTGTGCGTGACGATAAAGACAAATCATTATCAGGAAAAAACGATAACTGACACGATAGAGGAATTTGATGATTATCCATATTTTACTATAACCAAAATTTATGCAACCAGATCATATGGAACATCTAAATGTTGATAGGATAGGAAATAGCCGTCTGCTATTAAAACTATATTTCCAGATGTTATACAGATTGTAAAAGATTGCCAAACTATGAAACTCATCCTAAGACCAACTAAAACACTGTTTCTACACGTACTATGAACTTTCAACGGTTGAATTTTCGATGACTTACTACCTTCAGGTTATTTAGTTTCAATGTATTAACCCATACTAGTAATTACACTTCTCCATTTCGGATCATAATAGGCTCTTGTATGTATTTCTTCGTAATGCGGGTATTGGAGAAATTCTCAGTGGAGCGAGCCGGGGTATAAAGAAAATGGGTGGGTATAAACCTTCTTTCTATTTGGAAGGTTTTTGCTGGAAATAAAAAGCTAAGTTTACACAGCCGCTTTTTTTTGTTCAGTAATTAATTAATTTAAATCGAGTATAGGATTGAAAGTCGGAGACATGCACTAAATATCTAGAATAATCGCACCAACCTCGTTCCAAGCGTCTGCTCTCTTTTTTTTAATATGGCGACAGCGACCCCGATGTCAGAAAAGATATAAGATGCTCTGGGGACGATTTTGCCCTACGCTGCTTGCGCGTTCCTGTTTTACCTTTGAAGTAGATAGAAATGAATTTTAGCAAAAGGCTAGCGTTCCAGAATTTATCTACGAACTAGTCTAGGAACAAGTGAACACATTTCCGAAAACAAATCTACTCTGCCCTTTAGAAGTCAAAGACATTGTTTTAACTGACCATCATAAGACAATACTTTTCCTGGCTTAAGCAAAATAATTTTTAGAATAGAGAACCAATCTTGTTGTAGTCAGAGCCTTACAATATACAAAGTTAAATCAGAGTTTATGGGTGGCAATATAATGAAAGAGAAGAACTGAAACTAATGTACAAAACACTGAGACTTTCCAGATATAATTTATACCTGCTTTCTTAGACGCTTAGACGATATTATTCCATGGTGTAACCATCCATAATATATTATATATATCTGTAATATAATTTGTAAAGGCAAACCAAAAGAACTGGCTTAAAAAGTCAGGCACCTGATACTGTTGGTGTCAAAGTAAATGACACAATTTAGCATAACTAGTATCTTTTCCAAACAAAGGTTTTCAACGGCTAAAATAATTATACACAAACTAACCAATATAAAGAATCAATAAAGCAATAGGAAAAACAAACAAAAAAGCAACAGGGTGGGAACACGCACACAAAGAAAACAACAAAGGGCTGGTCACACAAACCACAACTAAATTTGATCAACCCGAAATGGCTGACCAAGAAACAAACTATAGCCTAAGTGTGACTAGAAAATGCAACAAAATGGCACTTTCATCTCTTTAATAATAGCCGTCGTCTGTCTGTCTGTGTGTCCGCGAAAGCCGTGTCCCGTGACGGAAACACGAAATTTTTAAAATGCGCATCAATACCAAATGTGATATATTTTTATCCACTTTGTTGCGACGGGTAAATTTAAAGGACGAGCGAACACGACGGGCGACCCCGTGGATTTTTCTACGGGTTAACGACTAGTCTCTTTAATAATAGCCGTCGTCTGTCTGTCTGTGTGTCCGCGAAAGCCGTGTCCCGTAACGGAAACACGAACTTTTTAAAATGCGCATCAATACCAAATGCGATATATTTCTGTCCACTTTGTTGCAACGGGTTAATTTAAAGGACGGGCGACCCCGTGGATTTTTCCACGGGCTAACGGCTAGTCTCTTTATTAATAGCCGTCGTCTGTCTGCCTGTGTGTCCGCGAAAGCCGTGTCCCGTAACGGAAACACAAACTTTTTAAAATGCGCATCAATACCAAATGCGATATATTTCTGTCCACTTTGTTGCAACGGGTTAATTTAAAGGACGGGCGACCCCGTGGATTTTTCCACGGGCTAACGACTAGTCTCTTTAATAATAGCCGTCGTCTGTCTGCCTGTGTGTCCGCGAAAGCCGTGTCCCGTAACGGAAACACGAACTTTTTAAAATGCGCATCAATACCAAATGCGATATATTCCTGTCCACTTTGTTGCAACGGGTTAATTTAAAGGACGGGCGAACCCGTGGATTTTTCCACGGGCTAACGACTAGTCTCTTTAATAATAGCCGTCGTCTGTCTGCCTGTGTGTCCGCGAAAGCCGTGTCCCGTAACGGAAACACGAACTTTTTAAAATGCGCATCAATACCAAATGCGATATATTCCTGTCCACTTTGTTGCAACGGGTTAATTTAAAGGACGGGCGAACCCGTGGATTTTTCCACGGGCTAACGACTAGTCTCTTTAATAATAGCCGTCGTCTGTCTGCCTGTGTGTCTGCGAAAGCCGTGTCCCGTAACGGAAACACGAAATTTTCCTCGGTAATCATGCCGGTACGGTTGTGCAACACGGTTTACCCGGACTAACTGCTCAGCCCGGTTTTAACAGTGGACTGTTTCCTGTTTGTTTTTATTTAAACAGATTCTGCGATAAAGTTTTTTCAACAGGGTATTATCCCGATACGCCTGCACTAAGCGGTCAGCCCGGTGTCACAATTAATCTTTTTAATTTCATAGGAATAATTGACCGACTGTTGTTGCTATGACGGGGTAACAACGGTTTTTACTCTGTTTTTATTTCATCTAACGTTGCGGGAAAGTTATTTTTTGAAAAAATAGTTGCAACACTATAATGGTGAAGGCGCTTCACTTGATTTACGACATACTGTATACCAGTAGTAAAGCGCTTTACCTGATCGTGTGCAACAGTTTACGACTACTATTAATTGTTCCATCGATGTGTTCAAAGCTGTTTGCCTGTACTAGGCGTTCAACCTGGTTGCACAAATAATTTTGAATTTACGCCGAAACTTATTCTGCAAAATAAAATAATATTGACCGATTGTTTTTGTTATGATGGAGTAAAAACGGTTTGTAAACTCTGTTTTTATTTCAGCTTTTGTTGCGGGAAAGTTATTTTTTGAAAAATATGTGACAGTCGCAACACTATAATGGTGTATGCGCTTCACTTAATTTACGACATACTGTATACCTGTACTAAAGCGCTCCACAGTTCACGGCATTTATTAAGCGCTCCACAGAGTGTTTAACACCGGATCACACCTTGACCTGTGGCTTACCCCGGCGTTTCAACGCCAGGTTTCCCGGCTATCTCTTTAAAAATAGCCGTTGTCTGTCTGTGTGTCCGCGAAAGCGGCGTCCTGTAACGGAAACACGAAATTTTTAAAATGCGCACGAATATCAAATGCGATATACTTTTATCCACTTTGTTGCGACGGGTAAATTTAAAGGACGAGCGAACGCGACGGGCGACCCCGTGGATTTTTCTACGGGTTAACGACTAGTCTCTATAATAATAGCCGTATTCCGTCTGTCTGTTCGTGCGTCAAAAGCGACTTGTGTTAACCACGCACGAAATTGCGCGCAGCTCTCTGATCTTTTCGCTGCGCTATTTTAAAGTTTCATTCCTATTGTGTCTTTTGCGTAGTCCAAAACTTTAATTTAATAAGTTTTTTATACAAAATTCATGGTTAATTAACTTTTATTGTTCCTTCGATGCAGTTTATTTGTTATAAATAACTACACGGACAAACAAAGTTGCGGACAATTAACATTACGTTTTCTATTTCATTAAAGAAGCTTTATTTATTCGCGCCTTTGAAAGGAAATTAACAAAAAAAAAAGTTTTTGATAATAGGAGAACAATAAATTTTAGAAGAATTTAGTAAGTGATTTTTTGTTTCTTCTAAACATGAATTTGAATATTATTTTGTAAAATTTTGTTTCATCTTCAACCATTTTTATTTTTTTTTGAAACAATAAAGCTGGATGTGCTTAATTTTTTTGCCGAAACTTATTATGTTTTTAACTGAACAAAAAGTGTAAGAAAATGTCAAATTTGGTTTTTTAAAAGCTATTTGCAAGAAAGGCCTCTTTTTTAACCTCAATCAGGTCGTGAAAATGCGTCAGTTATTGTTAAATATATTTATTTTACGAGAAAGCGGCGTAACACTACTTCCGATAATCTATACTATATAAAAAAGGTGTAGTTTACACTGCTTCCGTGTCTGTGTATATTTCCAGGAACCATGGCTACCACAGACAAACAGGTGCGCGAAATAATTACGTCGGCTAATTTCCGTGGGTTGTTCCACGGGTTAAACGAATAGTCTATATTATAATACCCGTATACGTCTGTCCGTCCGTCTGTCTGTCACGCAAAATGGTAGCTTAGCTGCGCAGGTAGCGAGACGCACGCAATGCGGTAAAAAAAGGCCGGGCGAGTCCGTGGAAAAATCCACGGGCTAACGACTAGTAAATAATATAATACAAAATATCTAATAATAAATATATGTCCCTTAAGATATGCCTAAGGCCATTACCATTATGTAAAGAATAATGGTAATGACATCATCCATGCCTCAATGCATAATAGTTCCTAAGGAACACCACTAGATATAATAGATATCAGAAACCTTTATACACATAAAGACTCAATACACTCATAAACATTAAAACAGATACATAAACAAAGACTTTACACATAAAAAACATAAACAAAACTAAGACTGTTTCAGACACATCGAGTAGATGCTTTTGTTCACGTGATACCGTTACCGTTTCGGAGCAAAATCATTTCACTTTTTACATTGGAACAAAATAATTGCGTTTCGCATATCGGATAAGTTCGGTTTCGTGTGGACAAACACACTATCCCGCACGAAAGTATACCTCTATCTGCAACATGTGAACATGGTTCTTTTTAGTAAACAGCAAGAAGCCAACCTTGTTCCCATGGATTTTTATGGAATTTTTTTGTTTTTAAGACTGAAATACAGTTGAACTCACGTAAAACCCCCATAATTCGAAAAATCATACAAATCGAACGGATTCTTTAGGTTCCCCTGATCGTATTTTTTCCTCATCTAATTCGAATATTGTAATAGTATAATTTTCTCTCAATTTGGTTCCTCAGATTCAAATGTTTTTACGTACCGTATTTCCTCCAATAAGCGCCGCCCTCTATTAAGCGCCGCCCTCTAATAAGCGCCGCACCTAAAATTCGAATTTCGAAATAAGCGCCGCCCTCTAATAAGCGCCGCACCCTCAAATGCGGCGCTTATTAGAAAATCAAGAGAAAATGAGATTTCAATGCTTTTATTCGAACTCTATAGTCTTCTTATTGCAATATTCATTTACATTAAGTTCTAAATAGCTAAATTTACATTTCTTCTTATTAAGTTCCTCATAAAGAATGTTTGCAATGTTACTGTTGGTTGAACAGCAAAGAAACTTGGCAGGGACGACCAAGCCAAGCTCTCGTTTCCTTTTTCCCGTTACTTTTGCGATCATCGTGTTGTTTTTATCAGATTTCAAAAATTGTTTCGTTAGTTTGGATAGTTCAATGGGTAAATGTCCGACTAAAAACTCATCATCCTTTTCTCCCAGATCGTCTGAATCTATTTCGACAACTTCTTTATTGACCTCTTTAGATACTGGTTCGATCGCGACCTCAGTTTCTTTGACTGCTTCAGTTTCCTTTGCTGCTTTACTTCCTTTGGTTGATTTTCTTCCTTTGGCTTTGGTTACTTTGTTCGTTTTGTTTGTTTCGCTTGGTTCACTTTTCTCGTTTTCAACCGCTGGTGTAGTACTTGATTCTGATTCTGTCTTTTTATTTTCTTCTGTAGGTTTTTTGTCGGATTCATCTTCACCTTTTACTGTAACCTGTGGCTTTAGTTTGTATACACCTATGGCGTTTTGATCATATTCTTTGGCCTCTTCTCTTTCGTCTGGTTTGCAGTTAAGTTTCTCTCCCAGAGTTGGAGTCCAAACATCTTTGTAGACATGGTGGCCTCGTATGTTTGTTTCAAACTTCACAATAAAGGCAAATGAAAAGTTTCTTGGAATAGTTCTAGCCATGTTTCGCCCTCTCTTGAATGTACAGCGAAGTCATTGCATTGTTTGTTTACCTTTTGAAAAAATGGAATGCGGGAAGCTATTGTAATGCTTGATTTTGGTACGAAAAATGAAGTCGTTCTAGTGTATAATAAACAAAATATTTCTAGCGAGCGAGGTGTGTGTGTGTGCAAAATAACATGGCTCCAACCGAGAATTCACACAAAGGAGAAAAAATCAAATCCTATTCCTTGGATCTGAAGAAGGAAGTCGTGGAATATGCAATCAATTATTCAAATCGCCAAGCAGGAAGGCGATACAATGTTGACGAGAGGAGAGTTCGTGAATGGAGAGCAAAAATGGAAGACATCAAAGCCAGGGTTGCTGATAAAGGTGGACTGAAAAGAAGAAGACTTGATGGTGGGGGAAGAAAGCTCACGAACGACGACTTAGAAGAAGAAGTACTCATCTGGATAATGGATCGTAGATCAGCAATGCTTAGAGTTTCTCGAAAATTAATAATGAAGAAAGCAAAGATTATCCATGACAAAAGCACCGATGACCCTGCTGTAAAAGAGAGCTTTGTAGCCAGTCGTGGATGGTTGGAAAAATTTATGAAAAGAAACGGACTTTCTTTAAGGAGAAGAACAACTACCGCTCAAAAGAATCCTAGTTGTATGGTCGACAAACTTGTCATGTATGTTTTACAGTGCCGACGATTACAAAGAAAATTTAAATACTCCGCTGGTTCAATCATTGCGATGGATGAAACTGCAATTTGGTCTGACATGCTCTCAGGGACAACTGTAGAAAGCAAAGGAAAGAAAGACATTCCTTTAAAGACCACTGGCCATGAGAAAGTCAGAGTTTCTGTGTGCCTTACAGCAAAGGCTGATGGAACACGGCTCAAACCATTCATCGTTTTTGGGGGTGCAAAGCGGGAATGTAATGCTCTAAACGAAGAATACAAATCTAAATGTATTATCGCTTCATCTTCAAATGCTTGGATGAATGAGGAATTGACATTAGAATACATTAAAACAGTTATTGGTAAATTTTCTTTTCAAAAGCGATTGTTAGCTTGGGATTCCTTTGAATGCCACATGATGCAAACAATCAAGCAACGTTTGAAAAGTTTCAATGTTGATTCAGTTATCGTCCCCGGTGGTTGTACTCCGTATATTCAAGCCCCCGATGTTTCGTGGAATAAGCCATTCAAAGCTCATGTTACCGAAGCTTACGATACATGGCTTAGTGAAGGGATCCACGAATATACAAAAGCAGGTAATATGAAGCCACCTCCGCGAAGGAAAGTAATCGAGTGGATCTTAGAAGGTTGGAAAAAGCTGTCAAGTGAGCTCATCGTGAAATCTTTTAAAACATGCGGTTTAAGCCTTCCAGTCGATGGTAGTGAAGATGACAAGATCCACTGTTTTAAAAAGGAGGGAGCTTGTCCTGATGGGGCATCACGGCTAAGAGAATCCCTGAATATCTTGCAAGAGGAAGAGAGTCAAATAAATCCTTTTGAGAACATAACAGATTCGGATGTTGAGGATGCATGCGGGCCGTTTCATTTGATTGACTCTGATCAAGAAAGCGACGAAGAAATTGATGTTTGAAATTATCTTTGTTATATTTGATAGAAAGAGAACAGGAAAAGACACGATAATTCACCCGTTATTTCTTTCTCGTACGTTACTTACCCCTCTATAGAACCCCAAATCTATCAAAAAAACTTTTACTAAGGATAGCATTCAACCAACGGATTGAATTTGAAGAATAGGCAAAAACTTCAGAAACTTGAAATCTGAAATTTCGAAATAAGCGCCGCCCTCTATTAAGCGCCGCCCTCTAATAAGCGCCGCACCTAAAATCACAAAAATTAAATAAGCGCCGCGGCGCTTATTAGAGGAAATACGGTATTCAAAAAAAGATTTAACGGGACGAAGCAATGTTCTATTACTGACTTTTTTCTAATAGAGTAATTCTACGTAAAGTTTATTGCTATATAAATAATTCTTACAAAAATACCAGGTAGCTTGTTAAAACCGTGAAAAACCAACACCCTTTGCGTATATTTTTTTTCAAAATTTGGCTGATAAAACTTAAACTTTTATAATCCGAACAAATCCCCAAAATGATTTGACTTACACGAGTTCAGCTCAACCTCGTCCCCAGGGTGTTGTTCATCAACAAGGCAACATGCCTTGGAAACGAGGTTGAAGTTCAGCTGTTTAAAAAACAACTAACAACCCTAGATACGAGGTTGGTTATAGGCATCATGAGACACAGTTTTGAAGAAAAATAGGCTTCAAATAAAAACCAGGTGCGAATAAAAGTCGACAAAACGTTTAAAAGTTGTTCTTTCCCTGACATAACACGATTAACTACTTTAGAGGCAGAAACTTTCGCGGGCATTAACTTTCGCGTTTTTCGCGTTTTTTGATCATTTTCGCGAAAGTTTATGCCTTTGGAAATTCTAAATCATCAAAACGCAAAAGTTTTTTCACGCGAAATCATGGATATTTTTCAAAACGCGAAAGTTTTTTCACCATAAAAAAATCATAAAAACGGAGCAGTTTTTAAAAGTAATGATTTATTTCTACTTTAATCATCGTCAACTACATTAACACTTGGTGTTTTTTTCTTCTTTGGAGCAGCGAGCATTTCTCGGATGTCCCGATTATTTGAAACAGTGCTTGTGGATGCAGACTTTTTCTTCCTTTTGCCGGGGGCCTGCGGTGTAACGACTGTAGGCGGCAACGTCATGACGAAATTGAACAGATTTCCAACCGCTATGTCTTCTGTTGGTTCCGTGTAGAGATCTTTAACTAGATCTAAATAACGTGATGTTAATTTCGCTTGAAGAATGGTGGCTGGTGTTTCGATCACAGCTTGACATTCTATTTCAAGTCCTCCTTGTACTAAGGGAGAACGGCGATAATGTTCTGAAGAAAGCGTACAATACATAGACGTACCTCGATCTAAGAAATACTTTGTTGTTTTTGAAATCTCTTTTGGCAAGTGTCTAACAGTTTCTCCATTTTCGCTCACTGTCTTTATAGCAAATCTATCGAAGGTGTTTCCAGGCTCGTGAAGACAAATAAGTTTTTCGTTCTCTTTTGGTTGCTAAAATCTTCGATAGTAATGATATCCTCTTACAGCGGCAGTAAATGTATGCTTTTTCATATTGATGAAAAGATTTGTAGTAACAGTGATAAAAGATGTTATGTTCAAAACAATAAAAAAACTGTTGTTTTTGGATATAAGTTCGATTTTTTTTTAATTTTATTCATTTCTAAAGAAAATTCGATTGAATGATTCGAAATAAAAACATTCGATTATTCGCGAAAAAAGAAAAAAAAAACACTCCGTTGTACAATAATTATTTTTGATTGCATCAGACGGGAATGTTTTGATTTTAATCTGCGATGGAGGAGATATGAGTAGAGAGCTTTCAAAAACAAGTTCTGGGATTATGTAAACAAACTTACAGGGTGTTTGATAGAGAGCTCTGTCAATATCCATCATCATGTCGTTTTTAAGAAAGATGCAGCTAAGAGGCGAAAAGAGGCAAACAATCAAGAATATGAAATTTCTCAACAAAGCTTGTAAAGTCAGAGAACAGAAGAAAATGGTAAGTATATATGTGATTTTCGAGTTTACAGTATTTAAAGATTTTTGTGTAAGACAAAAGCAAGAAACTTTCTAATTAAAACCGGCAGACCCTTATTATTAGGTGAGGTAGATGAGATGGTGAGAAAATATCTTCTATCACTGAGCAAAAGAGGTGGAGTAATCAATACAACACTAGCAAATGCAACAGCCAAAGCTCTGATGAGTAAGTATCCTCATGCTGTCGGTCAAGTTGACATCGACCCATCGCGTTGGGCAAAAAGCCTGTTTTCCCGAATAAATTTTGTCAAGCAGAGAAAAACATCGTCAAAGATGGATATACCTGATGGGGCTCGAAAAGAGATAGAGTTGCTATATCTCCATGACGTTGTATCAAAAGTAGAGCAGTACAACATACCATCTGCCTTATTTTTAAATATCGATCAAACTCCGTTAAAGTACGTTTCAGTAGGTAATGAAACAATGGCAGCAAAGGGAGTTCACTCTGTGACGATTGAAGGAAGTGCGGATACGCGTTCAATAACTGGAACATTTACCATTTCGTTTGATGGAAACTTTCTTCCTATTCAACTTATTTATGGTGGCAAGACAACGAAAAGTTTACCGATGTTTGAATTTCCAAAAGATTTCAGCCTCAGCACAAATCCCAAACATTTTTTAAACACGGATGAATCGCTTAAGTTCTTGAAAGAAATCATCAAGTCTTATGTAGTCAAACAAAGACAGATCCTGGTCAAATGACGGCAGCTGTACTCGACGCTTTTAAAGAAGCAAACATATGTATCGTCAATGTCCCTGCTAATATGACAAAGTTCTACCAGCCACTTGATCTGACGGTCAATGGTTTCTGCAAACGATTTCTCAAACGTAAATTTAACGAATGGTACTCAGACAAGGGGAAAGGGCAGATAGATAATGGTGTTGAGATTGATGACGTTCAAGTAGGGTTACAGTTGTTCACGCCGGTTGGATTGTGGAATTCTACAACCACATGAGCACGCCGAAAGGGAAAGAAATTATCGATAGTGGATGGAAAAGTGCTGGTATTTTTGATGCCTTAGAACTCAGTTCAAGCAAAATGCCATCGATTGATCCTTTCCAAGATATAGATCCGATGCTGAGTAATGCTGTTGAGCAATCTGATGATAGCCATCTCTTAGCAATTTGTGATGTCACAGTGGAGGCATTTGAAGCGTTATGTGGAAGCTAGATTCAAGAAAGTGATGACGATACTGGCTCAGAATGGGAAGAGGCAGATGATTAAATTTACTTAGCCTAAACTTGTATATTTTATACATTTTTGATTACGGTAAAGACCTTAGATGTGATTTAACGAATAATTTTTTTCTTGGATTTTGGCCACTCGCAAAAGTTTTTTCACGCGAATATGAACCTTATTTTGAATTCGCGAAAGTTTTTCCCGCGAAATTTGTTTCAAAAATCGCCAAACGCTAAAGTTTTGTCGCGTTTTTTTTTTTTTTTGACACGGGAAAGTTAATGTCCGCGAAAGTTTCTGCCCTTAAAGTAACATAAAAAAAGATGTCCGGTGGTGGGAACTTTAACTGTAACTTGAACTATGGTAATTGTGTACAATATACCCCCGTCATCCGCCAGCATTATACTGCATTGTGTAGTAGTCAGGAAATCTCATTTTCATTCAGGTAAATTATAATATGCAACACTCATTCATAAATTTTCTCATTTCCACATAATTTTCATGTTTCTTTTGTTTGAATATGTTATTTCTAGGAGGAGAAGGTTACACTGAACATTCAGTCGAGGTAAAACAAAACGGAACTAAAAAGCAGGTGATAAATTAAGCAAATAAAGAGGCTGAGCGAAAAATAGTTTTTTATTGAGAAAATGCATTATTATTATTATTATTCCAGGGTAGCCTCTTCAATTTCTATTGGTACTGCTATCAACAAGGTATGACTGAAAAGGTTCAGGAATATGAAGTAAAAATGTTTTAGAGATTCAACAAACGGATTTATAATTTCGTCTTAAATAATAAAAAAAAAACAATCCAAGGTAAATACAACTAATTTAAACTAAAAACACAAAATATAAAAGATGTAAACCAAAAAAGTTCAGGAAAATATATTGATCACGTGTATACCATGTATTTTAAAAATATTTTTAAATACCAGGAACTATAAATAGCTATAAAAAATATTTAGATTCCAATACTCTAGAAAAAAAAATCATAAAACATCAGCTCTAACATCACTTGTAAAACATCAATCATTTTTTTTTATCAAAATTTGTTACATACAAAAAGGGAAGAAAAAATAACAAACAGTCATACAGCAGGGAATTAAAAAGAAAACTGCAATATTCGAAAGATACTTAAAAAACAAAATTTAGAAAGCGTTATGCGAATAAAAAAGAAATTAACGGTCAAGAATTAGAACGTGGCATTACTGTGCTGAAAACGATGTCTCGCATAAACACAAGCACTAACCCTGAACACCCTTCAGCCTTAGTGGTAATGTCACACGAATTTCATACAGTTTTAGTAGAAAAACACGCCTGGAAATTTAGAAGAGAAAGTTATACACAACTTACTGGAGCACGTGTATTTAAAAAAGTAAAGTTATATACAAAAGAACAAAACGAAGTAATTAATTTTTTCACGAAAGCAACACCTCTTACATTATAATAATTCACAGTGTGGCAAACAGGTTTGCGAGAAAGAAACCAGTCAGGTATACTTTCTTTCAGCTTTAAAGGTTGCGTATTGTTTCCTAACTCTTCTCCAAAAAAGGGCTAGCCTTTTAATATGGGTTAAATATCTTTTTTCATAAGAGAAAAAAAATATGCATGCAAACCAAAGCTACAAAGGTGAAGTTATGAAAGCATTTTTCCAGCCCATTTCGGAAAAGGTATGCTATCTAGTCTTACAATTCCTTCATCAGGTTTTAAAGCCTGTTTAAGCCCCTTTGGCGACCATGTCAGAAAACAATTCTCTGTGTTAATAATGCGAAAGTAATCGAGCGTAGACACGGACCTATATAACTACACAGAAATTAAACAAAGATATAAAAAGCGAGACAAATGCATAAACAAATAAAGTTTAAAAATCGTAGAAAAATAATCAATAATCTTTTTTTTAGCTACAACATTGTATCATTTCGTGTGCACAATATATCGGAACAATTAAAGATCAACCACCCCTCCCCATCTTCATTTCTCAATTTAGAAAACCCCAGGGGGCTCTGTAACAGTATTTGAAATTGAGACAGAGAAAGAAGTCTACGAAATGTTAAGGGATACATTTGTCCCAACATTAACGATTGCAGATTAAAACTTTTCAATTTCGACTTAATTTCTAAAAAAATTTTCTTTTTATTTCGCTTACATTGCGCATTACAAATCTCACATCAACGCGGTGATTTTCTCATCATATTCCTGCATCAATTTACTATACCGAGTTCTCATTTTCGAATGGGCTGTAATGATTTTTTCCACTGCGTCCTCAGTACTCTCAGTGACGTCATCAAGTGGAGTAACAAATTCTAAACTTTCTTCGTCCAGTCCTTCTCTGTCTTCTACAAACGGCAAATTCTCTTGTTCTCTTTGGATCTGCTTCAACTCCTCTTTTGTCATTTTAAGCGGCTCTCTCAACGGTTCTAAGAAAAGGAATGAAAATAAAATTGAATGAAGTTTTCAGTTCGACAACAGCATCGGTAAACGTTGTACCGTAATTTTGATAAAAACTCACTCTCACGAAGTGTCAGGGGATTGACAAAATTGTGTATTAATTTATTTATTTTTAATTTTAAACTCCAAGAACTTCAGTTAAACTGCAGCATTGGGATTGGGTTATTGTAAATGGCACCAGAGACAATAAAGTTACGTGTGCAAGAAGAAAAAAAATAATTCCATGGAGTTAGTTTGTAAACTATCATCATGTTCGTTTCAGATCATTGATTAAGATTCCCCTTTAAAAAGGTTTATAATAATAACCAAATCATTATTAGCAAGATAAAAGTTCTAGAGAAAATAAAAAAATAAGATGGAGAAAAAACAGATTTTTTTCTGACATTAAAGTGGGTTGAGTTAAAACATTTAAGCACAATGAAATGTAAAGAAAAACAGCTGGCAATGAGATACGATTTGTTTACGCAATAATCCACTCACACCTTTTCAAGTTGGTAAATGCTGCGCCGTTGTATGCATTTTGTTAGAAAGCGCGCCTATATTGGTGTCACTTCAAAACTTACCAATAAAGATACAAATGAAAAATTTATTCTAATTTTGTCGCTTCTTTTTTTGTTGGCAACACAAAAATCTCGAATGCATGTATTTTAAAGTTTTCAGTTAGCTAGCTAGCTATAGCTAACATGTGCGGAAACCAGCAGGGGTAATGAGGTACTTTAATTTTACACTACACACGTAACCAGCACAATTTGTCGTTGGTTATCCTTTCCCACACATGTTTAGCTTTTAGCTACCTGCAATAGTATTATATGGCTAGCCTAGCTAAAAGTGATGGTATAGATAGGTAATGAGTAGCTAGCTAACTTTCACATATTATTGCAATAAAAAGCAAAAAGCTTCTTTAAAAATTAATTTTGGGAGATTTTTTGTGACTTTGTATCGTGGAACAGACGAGATCGTTGGAAACTAATATTTTTGACCAATTAATGATGTATTATTAATTAATGTGTATTATTATGCAAAGTATTAATGCAACTCAAACCTGGTCATGGAATCTACCGTCGGGTATCAGCGGTACTAATAATTGCGAGTAGGTATGTTTGCGAGTCGGAGAAAATTAAATTTTACGCGTATAAATTTTACGCATATTAATTTTCGCGTATAATTGCTTTTGGGTATTAATTCTTGCGAATTAGGGAAAAAAAGGTTATATATCAAATGTTTTTGGAAAACATTCACCAAGTTCACTTTAAATCAAACGCTGACTTAAAGTCAGCGTTTGATTTCTACTCTTCAATGAATAAAATTGCGCTATTTTTACCCTGTGGTTAAAGCTCACGAATTATTGAGAGTTCTTTGCAAGTAGTAAATTTTCGCGAATGGTGCCTTGAATTATTTTTAACGGATAAAATTATTACCATTAAGGTAAATTAGCGCGTGGCCTAAAAATATCACGACTATAATCGCGGATGAGCAATAATAAAACAGCCTAAAAACATTATTTTATCAAAAATTGCTAATATTACACCGCTATACAGCTATACCGTTTACCCCTAGCCATTGTTGGATTCATGCAGTACAAATTATTTCAATTGAAGCCACATCTTTCAGGTAACCCGATAGAACATGGCGAAGTGGCGTTTTGTGTAAAAGATGATTAGCTTTTTCAATACAATTTTGATGAAGTTATTTCTCACGTGCAAAACCTAGGGAAAAAGGTCCGGGAATCAAGATTGTCCCCTGTGTGGTTTGAGTGTTTAAACCGCACAGGTTTTCTTGTTTATCTGAAAATATTTGGGAAAAGAAGATTTAATTCATTCTCTTTACCTTTCTCGTCTTCATCTTCTTCTTCTTCGTTCTCTTTTTTTTCTATGCCATCACTGTCGTCTAAAAAAGCGTAGTAATAGTAAGCAGTAAATACGACTGACGCAGTGTAGATTATTTAAACCTGTGTATAAAAAAACATATCTCAAGACATCTTTCTGCAACTTTTAACGAATTTATATGTGTACGGCAAATTTATCATGTAATGATTTGAACCTGAATCTTGAATTGAACCTGCGAATTCTTGAATTGAACCTGCGAATTCTTGAACTAGCGAACGCTTAAACCTGCGTCTTGAATAGAATCTGTGAACGCTTGAACCTGCGAATGCTTGAGCCTGCGAATACTTTAACATGCGAGCGCTTGAACCTGCGAACGCTTAACCACGCGAACGCCTGAACCTGCAAACGCTCGAACATGCGAGCGCTTGAACCTGTCAGAGCTTAAACACACATTTGAAATAAATAATTTTATGTACCTCCCACTTCAGTATCAGGATCTAAAAATCAATAGAAAAATTTTAAACATAATTAAACATAATTTTAACAGAACACGCAAACTTTATTAGCTGATAAGTAAAAGGTGCGCCTTAAAACTCAAGACTTATGAAACGGTGTGAAAGCAACGCTCAAGATATTTACCGTGCCACAACTATTCGTGATTACATGTCACGACAAAATTTCACCTGCAAATTGACAATTCTGTTTAAATATCGAAATAAAACAGCTTCTCCAGCAGAAATTTCTACAGCAGATTTGCATATTATTTACTATCTAGAATTTAAAATTACGTGTAACTGTTCCTGACTGCATCTCCCAATGTTTACTATTTAAGCATGCCTGCTTTAGTTTTTTTTCTCTTGACATTGATATTATGACAAATTTGGAAGTTGAGAAGCACCTTTAAAGTAAACCTTCATAGCATTAGGAGCAGGTAACCTTTTCCACCACAAATAAAAAAAACACAACCACCTTGTAGTATGAATATTTTAAAGAAAACCAATTTTTAACGGCACTGTAAAAAAATGCACTTGCATTATTATCAACTAGTCGTATGTAGTATTAATAACTAGTTGTAAGTATTGTTATTAACTAGTCGTATGTATTGTTACTAACTAGTCGTGTGTATTGTTACTAACTAGTCGTATGCTTTGTTATTAACTAGTCGTATGCATTGTTATTAACTAGTAGTATGTATTGTTACTAACTAGTCGTATGCATTGTTATTAACTAGTAGTATGTATTGTTACTAACTAGTCGTATGTATTGTTACTAACTAGTCGTGTGTATTGTTATTAACTAGTCGTATGTATTGTTACTAACTAGTCGTATGCTTTGTTATTAACTAGTCGTATGTATTGTTACTAACTAGTCGTATGTATTGTTATTAACTAGTAGTATGTATTGTTACTAACTAGTCGTGTGTATTGTTATTAACTAGTCGTATGTATTGTTACTAGCTAGTCGTATGCTTTGTTATTAACTATTCGTATGTATTGTTACTAACTAGTAGTATGTATTGTTACTAACTAGTCGTATGTATTGTTATTAACTAGTCGTATGATTTGTTATTAACTAGTCGTATGTATTGTTATTAACTAGTCGTATGTATTGTTACTAACTAGTCGTATGTATGTATTATTAAATACTTGTACGTATTGTTATTAACTAGTCGCATGTATTGTTATTAACTAGTCGTATGTATTGTTAAAAAATAGTCGTATGTATTAGTCGTATGTATTGTTAAAAACTAGTCGTATGTATTAGTCGTATGTATTGTTATAAACTAGTCGTTTAAGTCGTAAAAAGACGTAGGTATAGGAAATAAATTGAAAAAAAGAATTCCATGACTTTTTTCACACCAAAATAGAGCTTAAGTTTGTTAAAGAAACATTTAAGTTGGACATAAAACCTAATATATACTCAAAATAGTTTCATTTCTACTTTTTTTAATAACGTACTCATTGAAACTCAGCAACAACATCACATTTAGATCACTAAAAGTACAGCTAAAAATAAATACCAATTATACCAATTACAGGACACCTAATGATAACAGAATTTTTTTATTTTCTAATGTGTCGATCCTGTACACAAATATTCGTCAAATAAATAAATAAAATAAGTAAATAAATAAATGTTAGTCGCTGTTTCTGTAACTTTTTCAAGAACGTAGTTTCCCCACAACACTCAACAGTTATTGAAATTTCCGTATTGCTACACTAAACTAGTACAGTGACCGTCTCACTAGACTCATAAATTCTGGATAAAGTCGGAGAACTATTATCTTCTTAAAATTTCTCAACTTTTAAATCTTCTTTTATGACAATAGTTCATTTATTAAGGACATCAACAAATAAAACAAGGCAACCCCCCCCCCCCCCCCCCACAAAAAAAATTATAACGCAATAAAAAGCATACGGTAAGTCGATGCTTCCATCATTTTCTTTTTTTCATCCAACTGTTTTCTCGCAATGATTTCGCCTCTTCGCCCTTTTAATTCATCTAGATAACTCAAACCGTGCACTGCTGCCATGTAATGTCTCATTTCCTCCTGAAAGTTTTTCTTCCGGCCAGTGTATTCATTCTTGTGAAGCTTTGTCACGAAAGTGAGACGAGCTCCTGAATAGTTGAAGCTTGGTGGTCTTGCAGAATGAGGAATATTTCCTAAATAAATATCAATCTTCATACAGACGACAATAATTTGATTTTATAACTTGCAATTAAAACGTTTCGTCGTAAAAAAAATTTAAAAAAACCCTTCAACTCAGTTCTGATCAATTTCGCAAATATGATATATTACTTTAAAAATATCCATTGAGTAACTGTTTGCAAGGTTCTCTAATATATCAACAACACAAAAGCATAAAGGATGTAACCAAACATAGCTGTTTATTATTCAACATCCCAGACTGAAAAAAGATACCTCGTTAAATTCGCTTTTGCACACCTGATTCTATATCGCTGATAAAATTATGTTGCTTTCAAAACATATAGCAAATTATATTTCACTGAGAATACACAGATTCTTAAATAAATCTGTATTTATTTAAGTGCATAACTAAGTAAAATGCATACCATCAAATATCACAGTTCGTCCATAACGAGGTCTTACTTGAGCAACGATTTCCGTGTCATCGCTGTTCTTCTCAAAAAACGTCGTTTCTCCATAATTATTTTTTGTCCATTCAGGATTTAGATACACCAAAACTGTGAATTCCTCCTCCCCATAGTAACCAACATCCCCATGGATACGTGTGTGATCAGAGCTGCGTATAAGGTTAATCGACACATCATAGGGAAACATGTTCGGATTCCCTGTTACGTATGATGCGAGCTATAACATGAAAAAGAATTGCATCACATAAGGTTCAAAACAAAGTGAAACTCACTTTTATGTCAAAAACAATGCATGTTGAAAATTTATGCATATGCACTACAATTTTTTAAAAAGAACATCAAATTTTAGCTCCTTATGTTTTACACATTTATAGCCTCATTTGTGTTCTTATGAAAATAGGAAAATATGGTCACAATGACGAATAGCTGTTACAAGGATTAGAAGAAATAGATATCGACGTCATTTGAGTTCCAAAACATTGTTTGATTAGTGATTCTGGGCTTCCATGATTTTGTTCCTATAACCCATGAAGGAATTTAAGCTGAATACGTTCTACATATGTTCTCAATCTTCGACAAAATCTCATCCTTAACGTTTTTATAAACTAATTTTAAAAAACGTGTTTCTTTATGAAACCTAAAGATTCAAGATTACAAAAACCTTTTAGTATGTATCTTCGAATCTTTTCTTTCGAAATACAGAAAAAAAGCTTTTTAGTAAAATATTCGAATTTTATATTGTGAAAGTTAGTTTTATTCCAATATGAAGCGTCAGATTTAGTAAATTGGTAAAATGTCAACATATAGCCAGTTTTTAATCTGACTGTCTGTCTGAGTGAGATTTCTTCTTTTTTAGAGATGGTCTATTCACAAAAATATATGCTGCAAATATTATAAGACATTGTGTGAAACAAAAAAATGCTGTTCAATTTGTTTTGACAGCTAACAGGAAAATCCAAAAAAAAGCAAACAGCGAAACAAATATTCTCAACGAACATTACTATAAAAAATACAAAAAATAACCATAAAAATATTTTGATTTGACTAAAACTTTCTACAATGTACACTATTACTTCATCATATTTTCCATGATGGAAAACCTCAGATTTAAATGCTTCTAAGGAATGCCAATATAAGAGATATCATATTCGTTTACCTTTCTGATAATTTTCCAGTATGGGCTTTGAATATATGGATTTAGAAGAAATCCTGCAATCCACTGAACATTGTCTGAAGACGAGTCAATCGAATCATCATAGAAATAAGTACCATATTTTAAAACAAAACCACGCAAGTGATCCAATAAGTCTTTGGAAAATAAACCATCAAACACAACAATTTTACGACCATCAGTTTTAGTGGTGTATTCAAGAACTTTGTGTTTTGCAGGATCAGGAGCAGTGAACGGCTCATCTTCAGAAAGTTTGTATTGTGGTAGATACCAGTTCTTATATGAATATTCACGGTCCTGTGAAAACAAGGGTACAATGATGAGTCAAAGGCTGAGCCATAAAATAATTTTGAGCTTCCAAACGACAATCTATAGTTGTTTTTAGCATGCATTTACTTATGCTTGCACAAGAGATGTGCGAAAAAGTATGCAAAAAATGCATGGGTTAAATTGTAATTTTTTTATCGTTTTGTCTTTAATAAATGTTTCTTCACAAAAATTTAATGTTCTTTAAAACTAAAACCCTAAACCTGTCCTTAAAGGAAAAAAAGCATTTTTAAAACATTATAACCATGGAAATAAGCACTACAATTTATTCTTCTAATACAAATTGAGAGGAATTCTAGTTGTAACTGTTATTGTTTAATATTGTGATTCTCTTGGTTCTTAAAGTACTCTAGACAATAGAACATTGTGGAGGTGCATTCTATACCAAAGGGGAAGCAACGATATATAGACCAACAGGTAATATTCCATATATCTCTTTAACAGTAACAAACTGTAAAATATGCAATATTATAGAGGATCATAGTTGGTAAAGTTTTACAGTACTTTATTGTTTGCATTAATAAGCAAGTTTATTGTTTGCATGTAAAATTTCGTTAAAATGATATTCTGTATAATACTCTGAAGCACATCAGTTTACACACAATATACACATAGTACCTTTCTATACTGCAGAAGTTTGGTATAACTAGCTTCCATTTTTGATTTATCTTTTGAGAATTGAACTTGAAATATAACTTGTCCTTGTAAAAATGAAACAGCTGGTGGTCTGTTGAGCCGAAATATCGTACTTTCCCATACTACAACTCTTCCACCTTTATGAGTAGCTCCGCCAATAATTTCTCGTTTTTTATCATACCTAAAAATAAGAAGTATATAAGGATAAAAAAGTATGAAAACCATAAATTGCCGAGACCTAACAATGGAGAATACATTGTAATACTGCCAAAGGATGATACTTTGAAGATGCAGCTATGATGATTCATAACATGTAAAAATATAAGAAAATGAAATTTGTGACTGTGAAACAACACCATCAGCATTTTTTTCTGAATTTTGAATTAATAAAACACCCTTGTAGGTTCAATGATTTAAGAAGAATGGAACAATTAAATAATAATATAAATGCAAAATTCGACAAAGTTATTTTGCTATATTATTTTGCTATATTTATGCATATCAAAAATTTGCAGTTGCAGCTAGAGAAAAAACAAAAGCTATTTAAATATTTTTAAAACAGCGTATGCACGATTCAACTAAGTTTCTTAATTTTGACATGACAACATGTAAAATTTCTTAAAGTACAGTCAATCATAAAAGATAAACCAAGGTTTACAAATATAATGCCCCAGTTTTGACAATTTCAAAAGATTAGAACAAATGAAATGTCTTATACTTCAAAAACTTTCAAACATTTATTTAATTTTTCACATTTTGATTACCGCCCATATCAAAAAGAAAAATAGAGATTTAAAGAGACTTTACCTTGAGAAATAATATAGTAACTTAATGTTTACAAGTTTTATCTTTTTAAGGCAACTCACAATTTTCTTGACTGGTTAAAATATGTAAAGATAGCTTAACATCTGAAATCTTAATAGGAGGTTAAGCTACAAATTACTCACAAATATAACTCCCCATAATAATTTTTCTTCCAAAACTCGTTTACGAACATCATCACAGAAAATTCACCTTCATCTGTGCTATCTGCAGACACTCTGGTATGATCTCCACGACGAATAATTTTGCCAAAAACTCTAAGAATTAATGAGATTAACTTTATTACCTTCTCAGCTTTCTACCTATGTGTTTATAATTCTAGAAATCTCTAACTAATGCACTTAGCCAGAAAGAAATGAATTAAATATTTTTTGTTATTTTATGTGAATCATCAACTTTGTGTCCCCTAGTAGGTAGTATTTCAAAAAGTCAAAGTGATTATAATTTTTGCTGATTTATTTCTTGAGTCAGTTACATAAAAAGTTCAAAAACCGTACTTTTCTCACTTAAATTGAGAATGTTTTGAAATCTGCTCTCCAACCTAGATGGTGCTGGTAACTACGATTGATTCATGGGGAAATTAATGCCACTCAATGAAAATCTAGATGACGCAGCAAAACATTACTTTGTTTTTCACAAGTTTACAAAGAGGTTTTTTAACTGTTTTGAACATAAAATGTGAGCTTTATTGCACACAGCATTGTATACTTATAAATCCTTAAATGTGGGCCAAACATTTTTATTTTGAATAAAATTTAAATGCAACCTCACAGAAGTTTTTTTTCCTAAAAGTAACTATTGAATACAGAACATAAAGGTCAGTAATTATAAGTAAACAAATTTATCTCAGCAACTAAGCCTGCTTTTTATCTCAATTTTTATCTCTTCATCAAAGAATATTACATTTTTACATTATTACCACTGTTTTTTTTTGACATAGGATAGAGATTTTTTTGGAAAATATTTTAGTTATCCTTATAAACAACAAATAATGAATTGCACACTCACCTGTAAGGATAATACGGTCCTTCGTCTTTTGATACATCAATAACAGCCCGTAATAACCTTTTACATAATTTAGTTTTACTAAATGCTACCGGATCACGATCATTTATCCAGGGTGTATTGTCATGAGTTCTCTAAAAAGTTGTAACATGCTTCAATACATTCATGCCTGAATCAGTCATTTTTTGCTTTGAACACCCTAGTAGAAAACACAGCAACCAAACCTGCTTGACAAAGATTTGCTTAAGCAACACATGTCAAACTAACAAGCAATTCAAAAGTTATTTATTACCAAATATTTTGAAACCTGGAATGACAGACATACAATGATATGTAATAAACAGATGCAGATTGTTTTGCAGAAAAGGTTAAGAGGTTATAGAAAACTCCAAAAGGTTATAAAAAATATTATACGTTTTTTCATGCAAGTGCAATCAAATTTTGTGCCAAATTCCTAAAATTTTGAAATAATTTAAAAAAATTACCTGCTTGTTTACATCATCAGAATCATAATTATTGAATAACCAACCCTCGTTGTCAAACGTTAAATAATTTTTTACAAGAACTTGATATTTTGATGGTATAATGTTGTCATACACAGCGTATGGACGTCCATCTGGTGTTTTTGTGTAGATTAATCGATGCTCGCTGACATTGAACTTCTGGAAAAAAGGCTCAAACTGTATATATCTATTACATAATCAATAAACACAAAGGATATATTTAAAAGCAATCTTAGGCAAGAAAAAGATGTTGTTGAACTGACTTTGTAGAGCTTAAAAAATTGTTATCAAGTCTTTGTTATTTCAAATGCATCATCGTCATTCTCAGGTTAACGTCCGTTTTCTATGCTAGCATGAGTGGGACGGGGTATATTAATGACCCTCTTCCAATCTGATCTAGACTGTGTTAGATCTAAACTTAACTTCCTCTGTATCAAGTCTGTCCTTATAACCTCCTGCCAAGTCTTTCTCGGTCTGCCTCTGGGCTTGCCCCAGGAACTATCAAGCCTCTACACTTTCTTACCCAATTATCCCCCTCCATTCTTTCCAAGTGCCCCAGCCAATTCAATCTTCTTATCTGAATAACATCTTTAATTCTACAGATACTTAGCCAGCTTCTTAGCTCACCTGAACTCTTTCTGTCTCTCAGACTGGCGTTACACACCCACCTAACCATTCTCATATCATTCCTTTCTAGACGGTCAAGATCTTCCTGCTTCACTGCCCATGTCTCACTACCCTATCGTACAACATAAAACTTTTAATGATGATTTTTTATATAAATGGCACATGCACTTAACTATACGGAATAATTTTATATTTAAGCGTTAGGTCATTCCCGTCCCATGAAATTGCTATTAAAACTTTGTTTACTTAATTGCATAAGAATAGCTATGTAAAGCCTAAAAAGATTTTTTCTTTAAACTTTCTGAATTGAAACTTTATTTTTACATCTTGTATATGGAAAACATTGTTCCGCGTCCCTAAATTGTTCTTGCTCAAGAGAAGTAATATTGCTGTGACATACTTTGCACACACATAATCTTTGCAAACATTCGGTTAAATTTGATTTGTGTCTATAATCCAATTATACAGAGGTTAAGTTTAGGTATTCATTGGTGTCATATACACTATCGCTGGGAAAACATCTATTACTTTCTTCAACTGACACACTTTTTGCTCAATTTGCTCAATTTACTCAATTTAATGAATTTATGTAAGCCTGACTGGCTGTATTAAACAGGGCTACTAATTCAAATGGATTGTAGCTATAAAACCTGGAACAGACAAACTAATACATGCATCCTAATTTATTTCTTATGTTTAATAATTTTATAAACCTTTGCCGTAAATCCTCTTTTAAGTAAATCCTCTTTTAATCAAGGGTAGCCTATTCAGGCACGGTAATTTAACAATTTACTAGTTTAAAGGCAGAAGTTGTCAAAAAGAAAGGAGGCTCTATCCAGATATAAATATACAAACACATATAAAAAAACAACAAATAATAAAAAAAAATGCTGAGATTTTGCTAGGGAAGCATTTAAACAAATTAAGTATGAGTGAAAGGAGTTTACTTGCCATGAACAAATTAAGAATGACTACTCTTTTGTTTGTCTTACCATAAATCACCATAAATCGTTTAAAAAGCATCAAAATAGAATCGTAAAAGTAAAAAAAAAGCAATGTAGATCGTTAACTATCAAAACGGGATGCTGGAAAGCAAAAACATTGCTGCACACTGTACATTACAAAACAGTCAAAACAAGATTTTAAGAATAAAAAATAATAGTTGATAACTTGTGTGTATTAGAATACAATATATATTAGTGAGGTTATTATTATAACTTATCTGGCTTCCTCAAAAGATGTTTTTACAGCGAAACCCTAGAATTTTAGGCCTGTCTAAATAAAATAAACATTAAAACAGTATTTTGAAGTAACACTAAAAATAGTTAAGATACCTTTTTCGTACTTGGAGTAACAGAAGCTTCATCAACTTTTTGACCAACCTTCATAACATTGTCATCAATTACTATGTTGTCAGCATCTTGTTTTGTTGTGGTGAACACCATCAGAAACAAACACACCAAAATGTGCAATAATTTCATTTTTATTATATATACCCTAATGAAAAATGTTCATAAATAATAACATATCGTCTTCAGGAATACAGAAACAAATTTCCATTGAAGCACACTATATTCAATTCTTAGTTTTTACCATGTATATACATCAGTTTTTTATAGGAAATTTAAAGGTGCAATGTTCCAGCCTATATGACTTGAGTCACTCACATATTGATTGAGAAACCCAATAATGATAGCGCACACAACATGTGAGCATTTTTTGATAAGCAAAAATTTTCCTCTACAGTATATAGCTAGATGATAATTAGTTTTTTCAAGTTAGGGTCACTTAAATATTTTCACAATTGAGCCTTAAAACTTCCTTAGTGTCCAAATTCTGAATGTGTTGTTTCTTAAATGTAGCTAGCTGTTCTCCCCAATCTTAGGGCAATGCTCAATCTTTAGACATAAAAATGCCGCCCCGTCTTAAGACTGGACAGGGTATTACAAGATATTGGGCAGGAGACCAATGTTAGGAACATCTTCAGATGTCTTTTAGATTTTAAAGAAGAGATTTGTATATAGTCCTTTGTTGTTTATTTTAGTCTTAGAAGCGCTGTCGATGGAGTTCAGAACAGGTTGTCCATGGGAGTTATTGTATGCAGATGATTTGGTTCTCATAGCAGAGTCGATGAAAGAATTAGTTGAAAAGTTTGAGAAGTGGAAGAAAGGACTAGAAGAGAAAGGGCTGAAGGTAAACACAGCAAAGTCTAAAGTCATGATAAGTAGCATTGCAGCCAAGTGTGACCTTGTAGTTGGAAAGTGGCCTTGTGGAGTTTGCAGGAAAGGGGGTGGTGGTAACTCAATTTTTTGTCAGACTTGCAAGCATTGGGTACATAAGAAGTGCAGTAGTATTAGTGAAAGGTTAAAAGCTGACATACAGTTTGTATGCAAGCGTTGCAAAGGTGAGATTATAGAGAATGAAGTATTTCCAGCTTTAATGATGTACAACAGTGGCTCGTTAGAGATAGTTAAAAACTTCTGTTACTTAGGTGATATGGTGGGCAGTGAAGGGGGTGTTGGAAGAAGTGTTACTTGCAGGATAGATTCTGCTTGGAAAAAGATTAAAGAGTTACTTCCTTTATTGACTAGCAAAGTCCTGTCAATTGAGGTAAAAGGTAGGTTGTATGAGGCCTGTGTAAGAAGTGTTATGTTGTACGGTAGTGAGACATGGGCAGTGAAGCAGGAAGATCTTGACCGTTTAGAAAGGAATGATATGAGAATGGTTAGGTGGATGTGTAATGCCAGTCTGAGAGACAGAAAGAGTTCAGATGAGCTAAGAAGCAGGCTAAGTCTCCGTAGAATTAAAGATGTTATCCAGATAAGAAGATTGAATTGGCTGTGGCACTTGGAAAGAATGGAGGAGGATAATTGGGTAAGAAAGTGTAGAGACTTAACAGTTCCTGGGGCAAAGCCCAGAGGCAGACCGAGAAAGACTTGGCAGGAGGTTATAAGGACAGACTTGATAGAGAGGAAGTTGAGTTTAGATCTAACACAGTCTAGATCAGATTGGAAGAGGGTCATTAATATACCCCGTCCAACCCATGCTAGAATGGAAAACGGACGTTAAGCTGAGAATGATGATGATGATGAGATGGGTCTGTTGTTTGCAAGATCCAACAAACATTCTCATAGATTGGGCAGTCCAGTCTTAAGACCGTTCGGTTTCAAGATTGGGCAGAACATAGCTATGTTTGTAGCTTATTTTATACCTGACTAAAAGGCTAAAAAAAGAGGCTATCCCTTGTGTCCAAATGTGTTCAAATTAGAACACAAAACAAACCTAATACTCCCAGTTTTATGCAGCTAGAACAATACAATCTATAATAATAGGATCATATTTAGTATTGTCTCTATGGCTAATTTAGCTGCCTAGCTTGCATCCTTACGTTGTCTTGTCTGCAGCTTCAAAAAAGGAAGACTTTGCACAGCTTAAAAAAACTTCCGAGAAGCACGCCTCCGTTGAGCTTAATTACTTCCTTGTTTAATACTTGTTCTAAAGGGTCGTTGTTTGTGATAAAGCGCAAAATTCGGCTCTGTTTTAAATTTCGAGAGTTGTTAGCATAAAGATATATTCCCGGCACTTCGTTATCCTCCTCCGGAACAAAGAAAATCAACACGCAAGAGATTACATGAAGGTGATGAGCCTATCGTCACTTATTTAGTAAAATCAAAAATGCGATTATTATAATTTTTGAGCTTTTTCTCCTTCCACAAGGAAGCAACAAGAAGGCGTTGAACTACTCCCCTTCACGACAGAATATTATATTCATGGGATCTGGAGACTAAGGTGCATTAAGCATTTTCTATTGATGTGCGCACAGTTCCTCTCTATTTGAAAACGAAGTTTTCTTTATATTTTCACTAGGTGCTTTTTATGCAACTTGAACATTTTTCGCGTTATCTTACATCTTCTTTTGAAACCAAGAAAAAGAGCACAATCATACCATGACAAAAATAGTGAATTATATCGAAACAACAAGGGAGATAGTGTAGTCGTAGCGCATTCGTAATCATAAGGTTTCTGACCAACTGGCCGCAACAGACTTGTGTGGCAGGCAAGCATGTTAGATCAATGCCATACGTATCCCCATCCTCGTCTCCAGGGTTTCTTGCTTATGTCCAAGACGCTAGCGCTTACTTGACGGGTCTTTATGTCAAAAAGGCAAAAGCCCCTGGGGACTAGGTAGTACGTATTCTCCTGGCTGGAATACTACATAGTCACAGTCATAGGGCATGAAATTCCCAAGTACTTTACTCATGTTCTCTTTTTAAAGTTTCGTAGTTAGCTGATGTATAAAAGAAGATAATAGTTTCTCTTTTTGGTGACAGTCCATAAGTGTCCCATAAATTTTTGTTCATTGTTGAATGATTCGTTAAACACTAACTCTAAAAAGATGGCCCTACGCCCAAAATAATCTTCCCACTCTCATTCCCAGGAATTTTTGTTTTTTAGAAAATCCTAGGGGTGGGGGGCGCAGGGGTGCTTATCCTCTCTGCGATCATCTGACACGGGATGTCTGTCGTGTAGAAAAGAACCCCTGGGGAAAAGCACGTTGCGAAAGTCTGTTAGTGTTTGATGCTTGTATACACAAAGGCTGTGCGAACAACAGCCATTCGCAAACAAGATGGCTACTCACGCACATATGAGCCATGAAGTCGTTCCTGACGCTTTACCTTATGTTGATCAGGGTTATGATGAACCAGGTGTTCGTGACATGGTACGTTGCAGACTTTGTGTATTCCTGTCATAATATTTACTTTAGTTTTACATGTTTTTAATTGATTTGATATGGGTTAAGAGTATTCTGCTGACCATGATCTCAATGTTGAATCTTTTTTCAATGTTAGTTAATAATGTAAAACAACAAGGTAAATAGATAGCTAGCTAGCTTCATTACAGGTCTCCCTTGTCAGTCGGGAAACTTTTCCCAATTAGAGTAAACTATCATTCAGCCCACTATTGGCATTTTCTATCCTTTAACCCGTGCTAGATTAGCTAGCTATAGAAAATACAGGGAGCTGGATGTTCTGTCCCATCTTTCAATGCCAGCCCAACTATCAATGCTTCACCATCCCGTTTGTAAGCAGGGTGCTCTGTCAAAAGTTAAGTCAGAGCGTTGAAAGACTGGACAGCCCAGCTATCAATGCCTATGTACAGCCCTTGAAGATAATACTACGATGGCCCCTATGGCTCACTTCTCTTCCAAATCAAAAACACTTCTCTTCTATATAACGAAACACTTCTCTTCTCTATTTTGACACTTCCATTCATCCTTTAAAATAAAAAATATAAGCGAAGTTTATACAAACTTTTTTAATACATGATACGAAATTAAACGAAGTTTTTTATCATACAAAATGAAATGATACAAACTTTAAACGAAGTAAGTTGCTATACAATCTTGAAACGAACTTCAAAAGTACCGTTGTAATTGTGCATAATTATTTCAATACGAAACCAGAAACAAAAGAATTAAAATATACAAGGTTGACTTTTTTGAAAAGACTGCAAAATTGCGTATTCATAGGTTCAATCTACACAATCTACAGCGATCTCTTAGCTTCCACGATCCCATTTTCATGATTTTTAAACGATCTATGGCGATTTTTTCGATTTCTACGATTCTGTTTTCATGAATTTTTAAACAATCTACGGCGATCTTTTCGTTTTCTACGATCCTGTTTTCATGGTTTTTAAACGATCTACCGCGAACGTTTCGTTTTCTACAATCCGCTTTTAATGATTTTTAAACAATCTACAGAGATCTTTTGATTTTCTACCATCCCGTTTTCATGAATTTTAAATATTCCACAGCAAACTTTTCGCTTTCTACAATCCTGTTTTCATGATTTTAAATGATCTACGGTGATCTTTTTGCTTTCTACGATGACGTGGAGACGATCCCTAAAGACCTTAGATAATAAGTCCAATGAAAATATACAAAGTTCGTATAACGAATCAGACTTTATAGTTGTTAAAAAAATCTCAATATAAAGACTATAGATAATAGTCCAATTATAGCCAATAAACGAACTTCGTATTTTTATACGAACTTTATTTTAAATAATACGAACTTTTAATTTTGATGATACGAAAAAGTTCATATTAAAAAAAAATGATACGAAAGATTTAATAAATCGATACGAAGTTTTTTATACCATTTATACGAACTACATACGAACATTTTGAGACAATCCCTAATGCATTGATAGTTGGGATGGAGCACTGACAAATGGTTCAAGCCATTGAAAGATAGGTCCACAGTTGAAAGTTTGGTTATCCTGGGTACAAACAGGAGGGGTCAAGACTCTGATTAGGCTGAGAGAATTTACATCACAGTTTCTTGTCCATGGTCACATGTGCTTGAGTATCCAGGTAAAAAAAATCATTATTTGTGTAAAAAATCCAAATCATTCAGCAGAAATTTTCATTATTTGGCCAAGGCAGTGAAGCGCATTTAGCTAACTTAACAAAGCACATAATCTAACATAATTTGTAAAATATGCATGACCTAGATTTCATCATTGTTATTCATTAACGCCTTTCAAAAGACCTTTAGTTATGTTGTCTTCCCCATTTTTGTTTTGTTTAAAGAAAGAAAAGGGGTTGCATATTCCTGTGTTGCGCATTGCTTTAATCAACCAAATATGGGACAATCAGTCCATGTCAGGAATATTTCAGTGCATATGCTGCTATTCGCATATGTAGTTTAATTTAGACGTGCTATGATGATCGATTTATTGCAAATGTTATTTTTTTGCATGTGTGATTTTTTAGTGTTTAAAATGTTTGTTTAAAATGTTGAAAGAAGCAAAAAAAGAAATAGAAATTGATGTCCTTCTGGTAATATAGTATCATTTTTAGGTGTTATTGGCATGTATTTCACAACTTAGTACCCAGGACTTACTGATAATTACTGATGAAAATAATATAAAATGTTAAAATTAAATGTATTAGATGACAATTTTCTCTATCATCAAGCAACAGGTAGCCATTGAAAATATGAAAAATAAATAAAAAATACAATTAGTAAAACGCATGCAACTATCTCATCTCAATTGCTACAATTCATTGTATCATACGCACTGTGATTGTTAAAATATAAATGGATAACAAAATTATATAAACATTAGAAAAGAATCTTCCCTACATCGCTGTTACAGACAATATATATATACATGCTAATTTATACTTTAGGTTTAACCCTAACGAAACCTAAGTGCCAATAAAAAACTTCTCAATATTATTTTCAAATATTAAATCTAAAAATCATATCAAATAATGCACCTGGTTCTTTTTGTGCGATTTCAATGAAAAGAAGCATTCTAGATAATAATGTAGCGTGCTTTAAACTAAGTTTGTAAAATAAAATAGCAGGCTCTTTCAGAAGAGGCGTGCGATCGCACGTGCATGCCTTAACACACCTAAATCGTTTTAGGCGTGTGATTAATTGCACGCCTGAAAAAAAAATAATTTGAGTTTTGAAAATCAACGTATAAAATCCATTTTGTAGTGTGTGATGACAGCCCTCGAAATAATTTTTGGAGACTTGTCAGACATAAATCCCTTTTGCCTGTCCCCTTCGTCGTTGGTAACCAGGTCTTACACAAGAAATCCAGTCATGCGGTTTTAAATTAATGCGGAGGTGAACGCCCACGGAGCACGGATATAGCAAGTCTGCAAAACTGCACTTACAGGCAGAGCAGACATTTTATTTTGGATTTAATTGTAGATAATTTCTTCATTTGACAAAACAATTGAAAACCATAGCAGGTCCGAATTTAATTTAACTTTTTCTTTATGCCTCAAGTGTTATTTTTATTCAAACAATTTTAAAAACGAAACCCAAGCGAAGCATATTTTTGCCTATTTGCTTGTGATGACCTGAAAAAGGAGCCCGTATCGCATGCGTAACATTCTTTGCACATGCGTTTTACATCGCACGCGTTACTTGAATTGCACATGCAATTGCAAGAGTTGTGTGGGTTTAAACATGTGTGGCCCTGTAGCTTAGTGGTTATAATTCTTGCATTTTGTTTGAGATCAGGTGGTTCTTATTTAGTATAAATCATATCTCATTTAGTGTTTATAAAAATTTTCATATGAAAAATCACATATTCATGAGATAGTATTTTTTTCAAGAATGCATCAATATAATAATACGACAAGTGTGTCCGTCTGTCTGTGACAGGCAAAGTGGATGTGTTCATTTTCCTTTGATGTAGCCAACATTTCCTTTGAAGTCTCCGAAAAAGTTATACCATTTTGCTAGCGGGTTTACTTTGTTTACATCACGTGATCAAAATGGAGCAACTTGATTTGCTGAAATAAATTTAACAGCTTTCTTTACAAAAATGGTGTCCCTCGACACCGAAAAAAACAACAACAAAAGAACGGCCCTTCGTCTGGAAAAAAAGTGCAAAAAGGTAATTCAGAGAAAGAAAAGTCCAAGAAGTGAAGTAAGAATTGATAGCTAGAGCTAGAAGTAAAGTAGTAAAGTTAGAAGTAGAAAATAAAGGCTAGAGTTTGAAGTGGATTTAAAATCAATAATAGTAAGAACTTTGATGTTTTCAGACGTTTAGTTTTATGTCACTGGAGCAAGCAGACTCGCATTTTCCTAGAAAAGTCTCAAATTCTTAGTTTTATATTTTAGCGCTTTTTTTTAAAAAAAAACCTAGCCACCATATTTGTTTATGTTTTTGTTGCATAATTAATGTCTCCCCTGGCGCGTAACTAATGTGTTTGTCCGAAAATTCAAAATGTTACATAAAGCTGTTAGCTGACTAACAAACGGAAAACTTTGGTATGTTGAACTTACTGATCACTGTAATTTTGTTATTTTTACATTACTATTGTTTCTCTTTATATGTGTTTTACTAAGCATAAATAGCTAGCCTTAGTTTTAGCTAAGTATTCCCAGTTTAAGTATATTTAACTGGGGCTCTTAGCTAATGTTAGCCTCCAATGCCTGCTCATCATCCCATGGCTAGCTCTAACCTATGACTTATATTGTTATTCCTCTTTTTTAATTATCTATAGCTAGCTACCTTAGTTTCCAAACTTCTTTTCTTTTATGATCACGAATTATGATGTAACAAGCTAGCTAGCTACCTACAAAATCTTTCAAAGACTTGAGATTTTGCAGGATAGTAGGATGTATTTTTATGCCCATAAGAGTAAAATTATTTTCACATTTTCACAGGAGACTACGTGCAATATGACCAGTGCAATAAATTTTTTCAGAATTTAAAGCGTGTGTGTTATTTTTTATTGTTTTGTTTCTGACATCCTGCTAAAATTTTGTCAGCCTACATCTACAATACCAGGTTATTTTAACAGGGAGTTGTAGACATTTGATTGAAAATTTACGTGGGTTTATGACTTTATTTTAATTTATGAGAGGATGGTAAGGTTGTTCCTGTTTTTGTTTGTGTTGCAAACTACTGTTTTTTAAAAATTTTTGTAAAATTTTGTGGGGAAAAAACCACACGCAATATACTGAAAGAACAAATTTTGTGGAATTGGCCTCCACTAAAGGCTGTTGTGTAAAGCTAATGGCTTTTTCATAGTTCGTAATATAAACTTTTGTTGGGAAGAACTAAACTATATATATTTGATGTCATTTTTGCTGGAAGAAAATTCCATGGTTTCACGTTTTTGTTAAGAATTTTAAAATTGTAGTAAAAACTGTGCTTAGTGCTGATGAAAAAATTAGTAATTGTTTTGACTAAAACTTTTTTGTTTTTTATATTTTATGTAATGCCTGATTTTTCTATAATTTGATGTGTTTCATAACCTTTTTTTGGAAGATTTATGGGCAATGGCAATATAGAACATGCTAAATGAACTGATTTTTTGTTGATTTGGATGTGCTCCTCAAAAACCGATCTGTTTTACATTTTGTGTTTACTTTTGTGAGGACGGATCGTATATACACTCTGTTTTCCAAAAATAATATCTTTGTTGATTCAAATTTACTCCTTATTCATTTTTGACATTCACTTTTAAATGGTTGGTAAAGGTCACTACAGATCATCATACTAAGGAAAAAACTTTTGTGTTCTTAACCTGTTCATTTTTACAATTTGTGTATATTTTTTGGGAACAGGATAGTATGTAATCGAAGAAATCATTTTCCAGATATAAATTTGATGTTTTTTGACACTTCTGATTGAATTATTAAAAGTTTTCAATGAAGAAAATATTTGAGATGTGTTATTTCTGACTTTATTATTATTGTTGCTGTTGTACATGATTCTATACATTATTTTGATTATTGTTTCAAGCTCTACACATTTTGTTGACCTTTGTTGATTCAAGTTTATTCTTTGCTCATTGATTTTTTGACATTAAGGTTTAAAATTGTTAGTAAAGGGTAGTACGGAACTAAAAGAGAAAATTTTTGTGTTCTTAACTGGTTGATTTTTACATTTTGTGTAAATTTTTGTGGAAGAGGATGGTATACAACAGAAATGACTGATTTTTCTAGATTTAAATTTGACGTTTTCAAAACTATGGCTTTTTCATATTTTCGTATAAGCTTCTAAAGGAATGACAGTATTTAAAATGTGTAAAAAAATTATTTTTGTTGATTTGTGCTAACTCTTGCAGGCCATCTTTTTGACATTTTAGAATAAAATACTAAGGGTTTTCAACATAATCATTTATAAGATGTACATATTTGAGTTGTGTTTTTTCTGACATTGTTATTATCCGTGTTGTGGCTGTTGGTGTTGTGACTGTCAGTGTTGTAACTGTAGGTGTTCTTACTGTCAGTTTTGTGAGGTTGGTGTTGTGAGTGTCGATGTTCTCAGTGTCATTGTTGTAACTTTTTATCAACTTGATTTTACACCTTGCAAGCTGTTCTTTTTTTTGCGTAAGATTTGTGTGGAGGATTTAATGCAATTTGATATTTGACATTTTGTGTAAGATTTTAAAAGCATTTATTTTTATATGCACTGCTGACGTCAGAAAAACATCTAAAGCAACCTATTTTTCATAGGCCTTTTGCCTAAGTGGATTTTTTCATGGGCCTTATCGACTATCTCTTATAATAATACGGAGAGTGTGTCTGTGTGTCTGTGTCTGTAACAGGCAAAGTGGATATCGTCATTTTCCTTTGATGTCACCGAAAAACTTATATCTAATATGTTAAATTTTCTGACGTTATGGTGTGACGTCAATAACACTACTTTAACGTCAATATCCTATATTCAATTAATGAAGCCATTACAGTGCACCTAAAACTTAGAGGCCAAATAACTTGGAAAGGAGGTTGTGACGTCAATGATTTTTCACCGCATAGGTAACTAGGGAGCACCTAGGACCAATTTGGGAAATTTTCCAAAACCTGGTTTCCCAATCCGTTTCAGAATGGACAGGTTGATGACGTCATCAAAAAACATTCAAACCTTAATATCTCTGCAACCGTTTATCAAAAGTACATAATCCTATACATTTTCTTGATCATCGTTTCAAGATCTATACGATGAAGGCAACAGGTATACAAATTTCTGAAAAAAAATTTTGGGGGGTTTTGACGGGCCTTTGCTGACGTCAGCAAAAATTTTAAACCCTTATATCTCATTAACCGCTTATCAAAACCACATATTTTGTCTCTTGACAGTTCCTTGCTGATGTCATCAAAATTTAAACAACGGTTCTTTTTTACTGTTATCCTGTCTAAGTGGATTTTTCCAAGGGTTTATTGACTAGTTAAATATATATTTATATATAAAAAAAATAAAATAAAAAAAAATATTTTTTTTACTTTAATAACAAAAATGGTAGCAATTATTTTGGTCTAAATATATTTATATATATATATATTCTTAAAAAATTTGTTTTTAATTTGCACCGCACAAAACTATGCACCGTTTTATGTGTTTTGCATAATATTTATAATAATATTTCTTGTATCTTATTAGTTAAGCTGTTCCAATTTGATAAAATTCAAATAAATGTAGTTGGTTGAGTGATGTCTGCCTATAGAATAATGTTTCGATTTTTCTATAACCATATTCTTTTTTGCCTGCCTACAATCCAAGAAATGAAAATCTAGCCCTTTTAGCTATGAAAAGGGATTGCCACACCTTAATTTTCCTGAAGATTTCTTGTTAAATAAGCAGAGAGAAAATACCTATAAAGAATACATTATTTACATGGGAGGCTTGATGAAATTCCTAATAATAATAAAGTCATTGTTTCAAGTTGTTGGATTACACCCTGACCATTTAACTCAAAGTTTTGATATTCAAAATGTCTGGAATTTATAATTATAGTAGAGAAAATTCCTGATATCCTGGTCTTTTTCAGGAATATTTGAGTAGGTGTGCGATGATTCGCATGTGCAAATCAAGTAAGTTGATCATTGTTGCGCTAAACAAGTGGGGGACGTTTTAAATCGTGAACCCCAAACACGATAATCGAGCGTCTACGTATAGCGACTCTCTCAATCTTAACTTCCTTATGTACGAAATAGTATGCATGACTATACTGTTATTTTCATAAATTTATTGTTTATTTTGAATTAGCTAGGATGGTCAGGTTGGCTATAGGCTTGCTTGTGGATTAAAAGGACCAGGACTATTCAATAATTCTGAGATTTAAAAGTGTTCGACCAAGACAGAAATCTATCGGACGCTTTGTTCTACAAAAGTTCTAAACGAGCTATAGACATGTTCGACGAACTGGAAATGTGGCGGACATTTTGTCTGACGAATCTCAAAAAAATATTTCAAGGGCTGCCATCGCATGCTACAAAATGGATTCTATAGGTTGATTTTCAAAACTCAATATTCATTTTTCAGGCATGCGATTAATCACACGCCTAAACGATTTAGACGTGTGCCAAGGCGTGCACGTACGATCACACGCTGAACAAGCCTGATATCCATTGAAAAACAAAATATATGAATCAATATTATTTAATATTTTAGGTCAATGAGCTGATAGAGGAAGAAGTGAAAAGATATCGTCCAACCAAAAATTACTTGGAATTTATGCCAACACCTAATTACAGTTTGTTTGAGGTAATAATAGATATGCAATTAGAATTTTATTGCAAAAGAGCCCCTGTAATTTGGCCGTTTAAGAAATTCAAAAATTTCTTTTATGTTAGAAATTTCTGCAAGCAGAATGTTTTGCAGATTGTGTCATTTTCAAACATTTTGTTAGAAAATATTTTGCTAATCAATTAAATTTATTTTCAGTGATTCACTTTCCATTAAGAAGAAGTTATAATTTTAATATTAACCCGCTTCTTTTTTTTATTATTCTTTTTGGTATGTTAATGCTTATTATACTTAACTGAGTTTTTGAATTTATCTAATAGGCACCTACATGCAAAATCGCAGTCTTAGATATTGGCATTACTTAAAAGAAAACCTTAAATTTCTATAAAATCCTTATAATTCATTAGGATTATCCTTAGAACTTGAAACTCACAACCAGGCTATGTTGTAAAATTTTTGGTAGGCGTGCAAAGAATTGCATGCCTCAATAATACTGTGTGTGCGGTTCATACTATATAAGTGTGCTAAGTTTGATACCATTTGGAAAAGCCTATCAAAGGTTTTGCAGGGGAGAGGTAAAATGTGTTTTGTACATTTAAGCTTTGATGTTGATTTCTGGAAATTACTAAACACTTAACATTTAATTTTGTGTACAGATTTTATTTTGGGAATCGGACAATTAAAATTTGAGCTAGCCAAGAGTGAACTAGCCAAAAAATTTATGTGTAAATGAGATTTTTCAGATAACATGCAAAAGATTTTAGTTAAAGCAAGAAAGATCTGTCTCTTTGTTTCAAACCGCTAAAAGAGATATTTCTTTGATTTTTGATAGACAAAGTTGATGAAGCAAGAATTTGATAGAATATCCAACAGACAGCCCATGGAACTTCTGAGCATGAAGAGGTAAAGATATGAATTTTTTATGATTTAGGTTTGGCAGATTTGTAGTTATGACTTATAGTGATGTTCTGATGTTGCGAGTTGCTTTATGTGGTACAATAGTTAGATTTATTTCATGACTTTGCGTGTAAAAAATTTCACAGATTTTTTTGCATTTGCTTTAAAAAAGCGATATTAAAGCATTTTGCACTTTAAGTACTACCCATTCAGATAAATTCTTGGCCACTCTTTTTGTATTTTACTTAACCTGTTGTTATTCACTCCTTGCAGATATGAATTACCCCAACCAGCTGCTGCTCAGAAAACAGATCTTTCTGCATGGTCTGAGTGTTTGAAAAACTCAATGGCACAGCTTGAGCATCAAGCTGAAAGGTATTGTCAGAATTTTCAAGATGTGCAACTAAATAATAAGATCTTTTTTTCGTCAATGTATTTAAGTGTTTTATTGGTCTTAAACAGTAAAACGCCAAAACTGTTTAGTATTCACAGAATAGTCAACTTATAATATCATCATCATTCTCGGCTTAACGTCCGTTTTCCATGCTAGCATGGATTGGATGGGGTATATTAATGACCCTCTTCCAATCTGATCTAGACTGTGTTAGATCTAAACTTAACTTCCTCTGTATCAAGTCTGTCCTTATAACCTCCTGCCAAGTCTTTCTCGGTCTGCCTCCAGGCTTTGCCCCAGGAACTATCAAGTCTCTACACTTTCTTACCCAATTATTCTCCTCCATTCTTTCCAAGTGCCCCAGCCAGTTCAATCTTCTTATCTGGATAATAATACCAGAGTTTTTAATTCTTAGGGTAGCCAACTTGGAATTGTTGTCACAGTATGGAGCGAATTCTTGGAGGTGCCATTGCGATGTCCTACAACGCATGTTTGAAGCACAGCAAAGAAAACACGCAGAAATAAAGTAAGCATTTGAGTCAAATTACGCTGAGCACCCTACTTCATTTTTTTATCCAAATATTTGTACAGGATAGGCACTTTCGTGTTAAGAACAACTGTTATTAATGTGACTTCTGTGTTGGTACATAGTTGGTACATATACAACAACTTCAGCTATACTCAGCTCAGTTTCCCATGCATTGCATGCCATCAGTTATAAAAATAATAGGTAACGGTTGTTCTGATAACATGTCCCTATTTTTTAAATAGCAGGAACGATTTTTCGATAGCCAAGAGTAATAATATTTCATGAATATATTTTAGCGTTTGCTTGTAACACTCCGTATTTTTGCGTAAAGAATAGAAAATGCAATTCACAAAACTTCACTCGCGCCCCATGGTTATGCTTTTATTTTCCCTCGCCAATAGTAATTGAGATAATTTTACATGACCAACATCAAAAGTGTTCTATTATGTCTATTATACTTACCTCAAGACTAACAGACTGTAGCCGGAACTTGCAGTTGATTAAACCTTTGAGTTTTTATCAATGAAATAAAATGGCACACAATAGGAGCAAGTTTGCCGAATCTTCGCAAGTGTTTACAATGGCGAATATTCAAAAAAAAATTTGCATGGGAGAAGTCGGGAAATCGTTTTTCTCTTTCGTTAACATTATTTTTAGTTGTTAGGTTGTTTGTTTATCATTAGCCTATCATTGCCCTAAACAAGAAATTAGGGGGAAATGAAAAATTACCCCCATTACCCACCATTACCCTTGTGGTGAACAAAGCTCCGTTCCCCTCATATTTTGTGGCCTTAAACATTTCTTTGGAGAAAATTAATATTGATATATGTACTGTAAATACTGCTTATGAGAGAATTATTTGACACAATTTTTTGAGAACGCAAAAATTTGGAAAGAAAGTATTTGCGGAGGAAACAGTGCGACTTTGGCGGTTGTTAGAATTTTCTTTAATGTGCCAATTACAATGGCTCTAATATTTTTTTGCCATAAATCAAAATGTATAAAAACCTAGTCAGAAATACTAGAAAAAGATAAACTAAAGATAAACTACAAACTGTTCTTACCGCAAAATAGAAATAACGTTGCTCCATTTCAAAAAATCACCTAGACGCACCTTAGTGTAAATTAATTTTATAAAAAAAAGCAGCTGTGTTTTGTTCAAAGTATGTGTCGAATCCCTACTTTATCCTAAGCACGCATAAAATATCCCTATGGATACACAACTAATTTATGTATAATTATGTGAAAAATTCACTTAAATGTCATAATTTAACCAGAATTCAGACATCATAATTCTCTTTTTTTTGGAGATGATGCGGAAATGCTATAGTGGTAATGCATTTAACCTGTAATCATAAAATTTCAGTTTCGGGTTCTTACTCCGGCTTACTAAACAGATTTGTGTGGTAGGCAAGCAAATTAAAGCATTGCTTTACATATCTTTGGCGTTAGTGTAACATAGTTACAGTTAGAGGGGGTAGAATGTCCAAAATTGTTATATTATATCTCTTGTATGTTAAGGGTTTCAAAATATTTAGGCTTAGCGAAAAAGTGTTCACTATAGAAAAATTTCTTAACTTTAATTGAAACGTCTTTTCATGAATTTTTACATGTAAATTTTGTGTTTGTTGAGGTTACATTTTTTTACCAGATGTTCCAATTGCTGGTTTTTGTTTCTTATTTTTTTGTGTATTTTTCTAGACGACACATCCAAGAAATCAATTGGGATCGAAAAACTGTACAGGTATATTGCAAGCGTAATTTTTTAATTCTAAATGCATATTCTAAATCATATACATTGCACACTCTGATAATTTGTTTTGTAGAACTGATATTGTAAGTCTACTTATTACGTTTTTTACCTGGTAAACTCAAGTGAAGTCTGCTATAATAATCTCAAATTTGCGGTTACAGACTTGTGTAAAACAAAGTAAATTGTGTAGTGGTAGAACTGTCAACCTGTAATCATAAGGATTCAGGTTTAATTCTCCACACCGCCCCACTTTAAAAGTAATGTTGTAAGCCTATTTGGAGCCATCTGGAAGAGAAAGAAAAGCCAAACATTGGGATTGAATTCCAAAAGAGATAAAACTTCATGACTAACACAAAAATTTCGTTTTTTTATATTTGGCTGGCATAAACATTCGCGAATTATCAAAAATTTTAAATATTTTTAAAAGAAAATGTTTATTTAGGTGGGATAGAAGTACTACTTTAGTATATAAATAAAACAATTTTTTTACGAACCTAAAGATATAAATTTAGCTAACAGGTAAAAAATTTTTCGCGTATTTTAACTTTTGTGAAAAATTACGATTACCGCGAATTTTGTGTTGCTAAAGTTCGAACGAGTCAAGTAGAATCTTCTCAACTTTGGCCAACGTAAACGTTTGTGACATACGCGCAGCTTTACAATTACAGATCAGTTTTTTTTTGTGCCGCTGCATTATGTGCATTACCTTCAGAAAGGAGATCAACTAAACGCACTCCAGTAGTGTGGTGATTTATGTTCTGTACAAATATTGGCAGGAAATTTGTTTTGTTAGGATCCCCTCCCCCCCCCCTCCCCCGGCTGCGAAAATATCCCCACATATAATATTTGTTTTTATTGGTTACATCAATCGGTTTTGTTTCCCAAAGTCCACAGTTAACACAAGCTATGGTCTTCTTTTTATTGTTTTAGAAAAAAGCTGGATCTGAATTACAGAGGTTAGAGGAAAGGTAATAGGTTTCTTTACTCTCGAATGATATTTTCAAATGTACTAAATAACCTAAAAAAAAAATGGAGACTCTCCTAAGACCTGAATAACTTAAAATTTGGAAATAAAATATTAATTCCTCCTAAAATTGTTTATGTTGGCTCCCATACTCCGTTTTTTTGTGTAAAAAAGATTGAATACATGTGTATCTTGCAACAGGATTAATAAATTATATATAAGTACTGTAAATTTCAATAAACAGCCGATCTATCCAAAAAAGGAGAGGCTTAATTGTTAGTAACTTTTCATTTCCTTCTGAATTTTGGCAAAATCTTCTATAATACGGAATGCGTTTGTTAGTTATTTGACTGCAATACCCCTGAGTTCTTAAAGATGTCCTAAAATTTTTGAAATTTAAAGTCTGTGGCCACCCTGTTCGGTATAGGCATACGGCAAAGTGCGACCCAATATCCAGGGACGCTAGCGGGGCAAGTTTTGGATTTTAAAAAAATACGAAAACCATAATGCTGCAAACAGAAATATGGAATAAAGAGAACGCCAGTGAGAGACTTAGTTTTTTGCAATGATTTGGTTCTTCTAGAAAAAGATACGTTATAGATCCGAGAGTGCTAACAAATTTACATGACAATAAAAATAGCGAAGGAACAATGTTTAGCATCGCAAAACGGAAGTAGTTTAAAGCTTTTGTATTAGTTTCAGACCTGGTGAAAAGAAACTGGATTAATATAGCTGTCTAAATTTAACAGTCAATCTGAATGAATTCTTATACTTTCCCACATATTTGTCTTGCAGGGCATAGAATTCTTTTCGATTCTTTCGGCGTTTTATTCTTTTTCTTGCTAGCCTAATTAACTAAGCTTTTTCTAAGGAAATTAAATTGAGTTGAACAGCTTATTCGTCTGATTTCCGACGATAAGAAAAATTACGCTGGCTATCCCGGCTATTGTTTTGTTTGTTTAACTACTCTTGCCTATACTTTTGTGTATTTATTTATGTTACTTTCACCTGTTCGAAGTAGGGATGTCGCTGTACGAAGTCACAATCCGCATAGACATAGCTACAGATGTATATTTTGAATAGAGCACAAAGTTCTCATATTTCTCATATGCATTAAAAAATGTAACCTGTATCCCGGATCCCACTCTGTAGAGCCCTAGAATCCTGGGTCCTTCGAACCACGTTCCACTTTTCTTTTATGCTGTTTGGAATAAATTCTAGTTATTTTTCTTTTCTTGGACCTTCTGTTTTCAATGCATATCTGAAATAGCGCTTTTGTTTTTGAGATCGGTGTTATCATTTACTTCTTTTTACTTGTATTTAGTTGGATTGGTTTGGTTAGTAAAAATTACGAGATTGAACGAGCTATCGTGGAAACGGAGAGCGAAGTCGAAGCGTTAAGACAAGAAGTACAATGAGGTAGTTTATGGATTTCCAGTAGAACTTGATCACATTACTCTGCTGCCCTTAATAATGGAAAGTCAATCTGGTAAAACAGGCTGGCTCGGTTTGCCGAGATCTTCGTTAACAAATTCTCATAAAACAAAACTTGTTATAACACAAATTGAGTTGGCCCGGTTACCTAGATCCCGATAAAACAAGTCATAGCTTTAATTAAGCTTTTGCATTTTTCGACCAAATTGTTTCATTTGTAGGGAATTGTTGCTTTCTGTTCATAAATATAGGGCGAAAATATCAATGTGTTAATAAAGAACTAGAATTTAGTCAAGATGTAAACAATTGTCACGAGACTATTTGTCAGTCCGGGTTGGGAAACTTCTTACGATAACAATCTTATGTTTACCCCTTATTTTCGAGAGAGGTTAGTTTTTAGTAGAATGCGAAAACCACAAGTGTTGAAAATTGCTTAGTCAGCTTAAAATAGGTTGTTGTGTATTATTTTAATATTATAATTGTTTTATTATTATTTCCTTTGTTACTTTTTATAAAATGTAGATATATAGCTATATTTATTTTTGTAGTTTTCGATGAATTATTTGACCTCAAGTCCAAAGCAAATGTGGACGTGAAGTGATAATAACCTCCGTGGAGAAGAAACATGAAATTCAAAGTAATGGAAACTTAGCTGAGATCTCGCCAAGTAATATAAAAGCAAGAGGAGGAGAGACATTTTCATAATAAACAGAAGTAACTTGTAGACTGTTTTTTTGGAAGTTGTACAAGTATTTGTATAGAGTGATTGGTGTTATTACTCACTGTTTAATAAGGACAGACCCACTTCAACTCCGCCCTGTTTGACGTCAACCTACTCTCATAGCAACCCAGTGATATCGTGCTATAGCAAAAAAGCGATGAAGCTAATTGTTTAGTTATAACATCGTTTAAAAAACGCGTTATGTTATTAACAACTGTCAGCCACTTGATCCATCTGAAAAATTAAAAAAAAGTGAAACTTTCTTTTAATACAAAAAATTATTTTTCGCACTAAACATTGCTTAGCTACTTAGGGAAAAACAACATTTGGTCTTTTTTTTTACCCGGGTAAGATCATAGAGTATTATCTATTATTTATTTGCCTATCCAGATTGTTTAAAATTTTCGGGGCGATTGTTGAAAATTGAAATTGTATCTAAAGGGTGTAACAAAGGGGCAGGATTTCTACGAGATACTACGACGAATAAAAGTGATTTAATATGGCTTGTCAATATTTATCTATGACAGCTTCAGCTTATTTAAATGATAAGCCTATTGAAGCTGTGTTCAGGTGCGGAGAGGTCATTTCTGCTCGGGGGCTATGTCACTTTTGAATTGCTGTGTATTTTATAGATTAGATACACTGATTTTACATACCAATTCAATTCGTTATTTTTAATGGAGATATTAAGTTGTAATTGAACTTCGTAAACTTTTTACTAAATATTTTGCAGACCAGAACTATAAGTTTTTATTCCCTACATCTTTGTAATACTTTTATGAACTTTCACGGGCGCGTAGAAGCAAAGAATTCAACTCGCCGACTTTCCCTCCTTTTTTGGAATGCTGACTGATGCTTGTAAAGTCATCAAATATTTCTTAGCCGCAGACATGTTTGTTCTGGGAAACTCCAAAACCATGCCTCACGCGGTAAACAACTTCCTCTCACCAGTCTCACGCGGTAAACGACTTCCTCTCCCCAGGATTACGAGCCAAAAATATATAAAGATAACAGAGTTAAGCATGCTATAAAACTTGATAGCGAGATGCCTATGAACGTTTATTGTGATAAATCACTAAAACTAATTTCCTCATTATTCATCACTTTCTTTTGAAATTTGGTACTAACAGATTTTGGCCCAAGGCCCCTAAAATTGGTTGTCTATTATGTCTATTATGAAAATGCAAGTCTCAAAGTGCGTGAATTTAATAAAGAAAAGGATATAACCTATGTAGTTCCTTGTGTCAACAAACTTATAAATAGTGTTTTATTTTGGTAAGACCAAGACAGGATAACCTCTTCAGGTTCCTATTGGTACTGCCATCAACAAGGGTCCTGCGAAGGGAGTCCTAGTGCATTTCAAGATCCTATCTAAGCTACAAAAATCGTGCAGGCACAGCAATCACTAACTAGACAACCGCCCAAGATATCAATCCTATTCTCATGCTGAACGCTATAAGCAGAAAGGATGGTTTCGTATTTTATGGTCTCTGGCATGACTCGGTCGGGGTTTGAGCCCAAGACCCCCGCACTGGAAGCGAACGCTCTACCACAAGGCTATCAGTCGGTTTATATATGAACATAAACTTTGTCTGTCTACTTTTCTGCGTTTACCACTTTGTTACCACGTTCCTATGATACTAAAGTGACACAGTTCCAACCTCGAACCCAAGGCTTGCAGCGTTTTTTTATATAAAAAACGCTACGGCCCCTGGGATTGAGGTTGACACAGTTCTTATCACGGAATTGCCTTCTTTTATTTTTATGTGGTTTTCTGATCTACAAAGAAAGTGGTGAAAATTTCTAAAATTTAGCAGATAGAGAAAAGCTTTCATTTACGTGTAAACAAAAACATAGAGACAGAATTTATTTTCAGAATTTGTTCTTAAGTAGTCGAAGAGCATTTAATAATTAAATCATCAAGTAAGATGCTTGATAAATATGCTGAACCTCCATACTGTACTTAATCCCCTTTCCAAACCCTGTCATCTTTATCATTGAAACAAAGAGTCGTATAGCCATATGAAAAAGAAAAGAGGCGTTGGGACCATGAATAAAATTAGCTGCTGTTATTCCTGCCAGATTCTAAATACTAATTGTACTGTTCACCTATCTAATAATCAGGCATATTATTTCTACATTCAAATAACAACCGGACTTAGTATAAGGAGTACTGAGGAGATTGGAGAAATTTATAGCCAAGTATCACGTTCCGGATAGTTAAATGAGCATTTTCAATGGTGCCCTTCTCTCTTCTTCACTTCCTAATTTTTTGCATGGCAATGCCTTATTTGGTATTCTCGTTTCTTTATTTAGTTAAAGTTTTATTTATTTCGATTGCACATTCCCACCTTAGAAAGCCTACATTTCTAAACTGTTTAATTCAATACCCACTCTATCTTCAAAAGTTCTCCTGACATCATAATCAACTCACATAAATAGATTGGGTTCGATGGTTTGTTTATTACGTGTAATCTAGTTCCCAAATCCTCGTGTGAAATGTCAAAACAAAGCCGACAATAAAACAATAATTTGCATCTTTTGTTTTCTTTCAAACTGAGACAGTTGAGGTTGAATGTATCGCCGCACTTCCTTTACGCTATTTGATGTCACTTACGATATTTGACAAGCAAAAGTGTGACGTATTTCATGACAGAAATACAATTGTTTTCTCCCTACTATAAGCTTCTGATGCGGTGTGTACTTGAACGCGCCTAACAACGATTTCGTGTTTCGGATTTTATTTACAAGGCTTAAAGTCTTTTTTGAGGTGTTAAGAATTTTTTTTAAAAAAAAACATCATCATTAAATAAAGACACTAAGACATAAAAAAAAAACGCTATACAATATACCGATAAAAAAGTTTTCAGTATTTTCAAATTAAAAGGGAATGTTTTACCCCAGTTTTTTAATTTGTTTTCTTCAGATCTCTAAAACAATTTTGACAGCCTTTACCAGACAGTAAAAAGGATTTTTAGGATACGGTATGCTGTGATGTTTAAACAATTTTTTGACAAGGGCTCTCGGCAGCGTCATTTCTTACTTGTTATTTTGTGATGTTTGCTCTCACTGCTTTCTTTGTTAAAAAATAACATTGACAAAGATGTAGAAAGATAACATTACTTTACTGTCAAATATATTTAGCTCTGATAAATAAAACACCCAAGAAACATCACAGTTTAGATTGTCAACAAGCGAGCTGTGTTTCCTAGGATATCAATGAAATATATTGTTCACGACGTGACACCAAGTGATATCAAAAAATTTCTGCAAATTTCGCGCCGAAAAAAATTAGCGTTCGCCCACCGAACTCTTTTTGTTAGCTAAAACAGCATTAGTAAATGGTTAAAAAAACTCCACAAAATTAACAAGGATATGTTAAATGATTTGAACTTCCCTATGCTTTTTATAACATATTTTTTTAAAGGGTTACACAATATATGAAGTGTTAAAAATAAACAGTCACAACGGAGGAGAGATATCGGAACTCAAACGCTTGTGTCCGGTATTCTATGACATTGAATTTATCTTCGGACCTGAATTATTATTACGAGACGCTTCTTCACTGTCTGGAGTGCGTTTTAAAATATATTGTGCAAACAGTTTTTGTATATACTACGATCTCAGTTAAAACAAGATTTCGTTGAAACGGCCGAGATAACAGTGGTATTCTGGTAAAATTGAAACAAGTTTTGATTTAAAAGTCATTTAACATTATTTGTTTCATTGTAACTTCTTTTTCTCTATTATTACATGTGGTATTCAAATTCGGGAACAGCATGAAGTAGAGATAGTAGTAAAAGAAGAAAAATGGAAAAGTGGAGAATTTTTTGTTCCATTTTTTTGGTTGTACAAGTGTTAATTTGTACGCGAGCAGAAATTATTGAAAAGAAGAACTTTCTTATATGTCCTGAGGAGAAGGATGTTAGACATATTGCTGATGTTACAATCAGTGGAAGTATACGCGAAATAAATCGTAATTTCACGTATGCAGATATCAATGTTGATGAAGTATTAAGTGGAAATGAATACTTTCAAGACCAGAAAAATATTTCTATTAGTATAACTGCTGAGTATCAAGAGAAATGTGATATTCTACAGACCGGACAAAGATTGGTATTCTATCTAAATAGAGGATACAAACTTTTAGGCACATTAAACAATTTGTTGACATTCAAAGGTATATTTGTCATTTTTTTTTAAAAAAAAATTACCTGTGAAAACTAGAAATATTTAGTTTTTCTCCTTCCTACTTTGTGTTTGAAAAAAGTTAACACCTTATTTTCAATACCATAATTTTTATAATAACATCCTTCTTTTATTTTATTTCTTTTTAAATTCTTTATAAAGGATATTAAAAAAGACGATGTTGTTTCGTCTTTTCTCCTAGTTGAAAAATAGTCGACGGAAATGCATAAACAAAGCCTAGGAAAAACCAGAGTCACAAATGCTACCGCGCGCCACCTTTTTTTTAAATAGAGACATATATTTTACATTAACCCTGGAACTGTTTTTTAAACTATGCATGAAATCTTCCGAAAATTTATGGAGTATGTTCCCTGTTTTATAGCTTTAAAATTCTTTTCAGTAATAGACCTTACAATCTATCAATATATTTTTTAATTATCTTAATATTTTGCAAGTTAGCGGTTTAAATTACCAATAATCAAATCAAGTTAAGAAACATCGTGTTCCTTGTAAAAAAACGTGTAGCACTTTTTTCTTCGACAGGAAATAGGCTTTAGAGAGAAGGAAAAAGATCATACGCGTTTGAGTTTTGAGGTTAGACGTACTTCAGATCAGTCGAGTAGTATCTTTGCTGCATCATAGTAACCAAAGGACCACAATGTAAAAATAGTAGTGTATCATCACAGAAAAGACAACAAACATATTAAAAACACAAACATGTTTAGAAATTCTTTTCCAGGCCATTTTATCCAACGCGGCAAACCATCAAATAAGATACTGATGATAGAAATGGGAACGAGGTTGACGAAACTTTACTTTCGTTTATAAGTTGCTTTGTCTGCCGGCTTATATCTTAAGTTTGTTTTTCGGCAACGGTTAATTAAACCGAGAAATAAAAGTAAACATATCCATGTGGTTCACCGCGCGAAACATTCGAATACCAGTGTTGCAGGTTGTTGCAGACTTCTTGATGTGCAATCAGATTGTTTTCTGAGAATGCTAATCGGCGATTCACAACGAAACTTAGTGGAGTAAGAAATTTTCTTGTTGTTGGTAATGAGATTTAAATTTGAGTCAGTCAAGGAAAACTGCTAGATATATATTATAATTTTCTGTAAAGAACACACTATATATAAGTTTTATGCATATCAAAATGTGCAATAAGAGAAATGTCAAATATGAGAGAGAGATCCCGATTTATAAGGTTTTCCATAATTGATTAATTTGACAGTATATTTTTAACTTGTTAAAAGGACACTCTAATTTAATAATTGATAAATATTTCAAATCCTGATTCAACATTGGGATTTAACATACTTGATACATACAAGGGATGCGATGCCAGTAAATTAAAGTTATTTAAGATTTTAGTGCTTTTTTGCCTTTGCTGAACATGTTCTTTTAGAGAGAAGCAAGACAATGTAAATTGCCACCAAGGAAAATTTTTTTTTCAGTTGATCAGAGAAAAAATATCTACGGTTTGGTCTAGATAATTAAGTGGACTTAAATTAAGCTTGAAAATACTGAAATAGTGAAGAATATAAAAATCTAAAGTCATCTTAATAGCAATATATATGTAAGAACTTTGTGGAATCTTACATTTAGCTAATATTGGTAAAACATTTTCTCCAAAAAAGAACTGTCTAACAAACATTAATTGCAGTGCTTTTTGCATCTTTATATCTGTATAAATCTCTCAATTTTATTATTATCCCATTTACCCTATGTATGTGTGCCAGAACTATTTTTTAGCAGACAGACAGATAGAATTCCCCTTATTATTAGTAAAGAAATATACATCACTTATTCTTATCTTTTCTTAATTTATATCTAACTGAAAATTGCAATCCAATAGATTCAGTAATAATAATTAGTAATAATAAAGGTATTGTTGTTTAAGAAATGAGGCATATGAAATCTTTGCGAAAGTTATAGAGACAAACAGACAGACACAGATAGCATATATATATTAGATCAGAATTTTTTATATATATAAAATGACTGTGTAATTCAGTCCTGCAGGCTTTTGTCTTATTTCAATCTTACTATACTCAATCTTTTCAGGTTTACACTATTTTACACCAAAATTGTATTCAAGCTTTCAATTTTTTTTTTAAAAAAAATCATGTAATTGGTATTTAACGGGATTAGAACTATGTATGTAAAGAGACTTTGTTAATGCAAATTTATGTATTTTTTTACTTATATTTAGATGGCAACAATGGCTTTGGAGTTTCAGCTCGTAAAAGACGAGCTGCAGAAGCCACATGTTCCAAGAAATGTTCCTATGGTGGTCACTGCGACATTCATCCATACACAGGTCTTGCATTCTGTTCATGTCATAAGATATTTTGCACAAAAGAATACGATCCAGTTTGTGGTGATGATGATTACACATATCCAAATGAATGTGTTATGAGGCATAATTCTTGCATCAAACAAAGAAAAATTACAATTTCTTATCGCGGAGTTTGTAGTAAGTACTTTAACAACTTTTTTGGTTCTAAAATGTTTGTCTATGTAAAACTTTGCCCTTAAAATCTAGAACACATTGTTAAAATTTCTCATTCACAATTTTACTAAAAATTAACAAAAAAAAATCAATTCTGGTAATTAACTTCTACTACTTTAGAAAAGAATCTGTTTTCTAATGCCACTGCTAAAGCTTTATCATTATCTTCACAATAATAACAAACTAATTTTGTAATCAATATCTCTAATACGTGTTGTAGTTTTCTAAGTAACTGAAAATTCAAAATGAGGCTTAGATATGTTTATGTGAAAAACACAATCAAGCTTAGAATATTCTTACAATATGTTTATTGGAAAAAAAACTTGAAAGTTGAAATGATCCCTTTTCTTTTAGTAAAAGAACAGAGACAAAATTAAATGTATAATTGCAGAAAGCAAGTTCAGACATTAAAGTGGTGTGCATTAAGTCTTATTGCGTATAAGAGATTAGAAAATTAAAATACACATAACACGAGAAAAACACACATGAGAAGGATTCACCAAGGCTGGGCAATATGCATAGCATATTGCTTAAGCAATTCTCGTATCTGAGCCTTAATATGCTTATAGGCATTATATGCTGATAAAAAAGCATGTATGTATCAATAAAAGTTAGGAAAACCAGATATTGGTTTATAATTATTAGAAGCAATCAGATTGTTTCACCTTCTTCATATAATAATCCTTTTAAAATCTTTTTAGACCTGTTCAGTTGCAAAGATTTACGTGATTCTGGGTATGCTCATCTTGACGGCGAATATTTTTTCAATCCTGTCAAGTCCTGCAATTTTCCAATCAAAGTTTATTGCCATGGTATGAATACAAACAATCCAAAAGATTACATCACACTTCCAACTGGCCCTGTTAACAATTATGCTATCATTTATGACAAAAGAATGCCATTTGCTTCAAAGTATAAAGATGAATGCATCAGCCCTCAAAATAGCATTGTCTATAGCAAATCTGGTATTACTCGATTTAACAAGGTTTGTTTTTAGATTTCCTAATAAGCTGTTTTTTTGTTGTTTTTTTTGAAAGTGAACATGTTTTTCATTTTTATTTTTCAATTACATCAAGTTTGTTAGCCAGTAATTCTAAGTGCATGGAACCTATATATTGAAAATTTCTGTTGTTAAAGCAGGATGGGATGGGTTGGAGTTATTCTTTAAAGGAAATATCAAGTTTTTTTGTACAGAAAACCTTTAAAGAGTATATACCTTTTTTTTAAATCTCAGTTGGGAAAATGATCCTAATATTCTGATATACATGTCCAGGTTAGAGTTAACTTCAACTCCATGGCTATTGTTCAAGATGATTACCAATATGCGGAGACTAATTCAAATGGTTCTCCCATACCTTTTGGTACAGCTGGTGATTGCTATTCTGCAAGTCTAAATCAAGAATGCAGAAAGGGAGGATTCATGATTGATCTGACAGGAACAGGTTTAAAGGTAAAAGACAATGTTGAATGGACTGTTAAATCTGAAACACCTGGCATGAAAATAAGTGGATTCAACAATGATAAAGGTTTGCAAATATCTGCTAAATGTGGTGGTTGGTGCGGACTATGTTTACCAAAATCTAGCCTGCGAATTGAATTAGTTAGATGCAATATGAATATTGGTAAGTTTTTGCGTCATGCAATTTTGCACTATGTTAACATGTCCTTTAGGCAGCCCTGTACATACATAATAATGTATTATTTTTCGTAGAAATGTGTACTGGTATAAGTTGTCCTTATTATGGCCGTTGTGAGGAAGTTGGAAACAGCTTTCAATGTCAATGTTCAATTGTGTGCACCAAAGAATTTTCTCCTGTTTGTGGTGATGATGGGAAAACCTATAACAATGAATGTGAAATGCAAAAAGCTTCATGCAATCGAAAGAAATACATTAAAGTTCAATCAATGGGAGAATGTGGTATGTTTTTTCTTTTGTTATAAATAAAGCTTGTAGTTGTTAGTAAAAGTTAATATAAAAATCTATAAAAATATTTGCTTTTAGGCAAAGGATCATGTGCCACTAAAAATTGCCACAATTATGCAACCTGTGATGTATCAAGTGGAAAAACTACATGCAAATGTTTTCATCAATGTGACAAAGAGTTTAAGCCAGTTTGTGGGTCTAATTACAGAACCTATATCAATGATTGCCATCTTAAATCTGAATCTTGCAATAGACAAGCCAAAATTACAGTGGCAAACCAAGGCGTCTGTAGTATGTATCCCAATTGTTGTTAATAATTAAAAAATAGGTTTTTCATTTTATGATGAGACAATATCTTAACACTATAGTGATGAGGTGTTATTAACACTTGGATGTGAAAAATGTTTTGTTTTATAGGCAAAAAATTGTGAAAACTGTGAAAATAATGTAAACTGTATTTTGTTATATAACTCTTAAAACGCTTTTGAACATATTTTAAAAATTGCTATTTTTGTCATAAAAAATTCTTAGCATTTGCATATATATTTATAATAATACAGAGACTGTGTCTGTCCGTAACAGGCAAAGTGGATGTGCTCATTTTCCTTTGATGTTGCCGAAAAATGCATGTCTAATATGCTAAGTTTTCTGACGTTATGGCGCGACGTCAATAACACCTTTAATGTCAATATCCTATATTAAATTAATGAGGCCATTACAGTGCAACTAAAAATTTGAGGCTAAATAACTTGGAAACGAGGTGGTGACGTCAATGATTTTTCACCGCGTGGGTAACTAGGAACCACTTAGGACCAATTTGGTAAATTTCCCAAATCTGGGTCACCAAATCCGTTTCGGAATGGACGGTTTATGACGTCATCTAAAAACCTTCAAACCTTAATATCTCAGCAACAGTTTGTAAAAAGTATATAATCCTATACATTTTCTTGATCAGCGTTTTAAAATCTATATGATGAAGGCAACAGGTGTACAAATTTCTAAAAAAAAAATTCGGTTTGGACGAGGCCATTGCAGACGTCTGCAAAATTTTTAAACCTTTATATCTCATTAACCGCTCATCAAAAGCACATGATCATATACATTTTCTTGATCAGCGCTTTAAGCTCTCCACAAAAGAGGCAATATGAAAACAAAATTCTAAATTTATTTTAGTGGATGGGTTGCTGACGTCATCAAAATTTTTTTTCCTGCCTGAGTGGATTTTTCCACGGGCCTTATCGACCAGTATATTTATAAAAGTTGTAAAAGCCTTTGTAGATATCCTAAATATCTTTATATGTTGTTATAAAACTGTTCAGAATCTTCTATGCAAAACATAAACATCTGCGAGTCTTGAAATCTAACTTGTTATTTCGCACATATTTCTAAAATAAGCAAAGTAGGAATTATGGAGCATCATTTTGAACACTTATTTTTTTACTAGGATATGCACCAAATAAACCATTTGCATTTGATGTTGTGTTCGCTTTGGGTGGATATGGACCTGATGCTGATGTTTTGTTTAATCGTCAAAAAGAATTTGTCAACCATTTTCTTGATTCTTATCAATATCAAATCGAAAATGGTTATGTTAACATTGGATTGTTGACATATGACCGCAATGCATTTATTGTAAAAAATTTTAACGAACACTTTGTAACACCATACATTAGAAAATATGTAAACAATTTAAAGCCATCAAAAAATGGTGCTGCTATAGAACGTGGAATGGACGCAGCAGCTGATTCAATTTTCCCAAATGGGCAGAAGAACAATTTGAAATTCTTAGTTCTATTTACAGATGTGTCAGGATTTGCAGATAAGACATTGGTTGCTTTAGCAAGAACGAAGTTGCAGAATCAAGGTGTGGACACCATTATGATAGGTGCTGGTAATAAAGTAAACAAAGTTGATTTGATTGGTATGGTAAACAAGCCAAATAACATCATAACTGGTTTGACGTCAAAAACCTTTTTGACTGCCTACACTGATGTTATCGAGAAATTTTTTGAAGGTATGTTTCTATTTTAATTTTTGGTTTTCCATTAACTTTTGATTTTTATGGAAATTTTGTTGATAATCATGTTTAAATAACTGTGGTCATACAAATGCCTACATTTCAGCACGTTTTAATCACTAGGTTTTTTTGCTATAAACTCTGGACTTGACATGATCTTGCTTTTTATACAATGTTGTTTCTTCTAATTATTGTGCCAAGGCGTAAGCATTGACATTATTTCCAATGATGTAAAATTCATTGTGGATTATAGTACTTATCGCTATTTTAGTCTATGACAAAAGCTCTTTATTTTTGTGAACAACTTGCCTTGATTTTCCAAATTAATGTTAAAAATCAAGCACTAATATGATCAAAGAAGCATGACATAATGCTTGATATTAAATTAACTATCCACTTCGTAGATCAAAAGTTTTTGTCAGAAGAAGATTAAATGTGTACTTTACTTGTAACAAATTTGTAAAAAAATTAGATTAAGTGCTGAATCATGCTGCAATATTTTCTGCTCTAGCACGATGCCGACAGCTTGATTGTCAACAGGGTGAGCTTTGCCAGAAAGATAATATATATGACATAAAATGTGGATGTGCACAGAGTTGTACCTCAGAGTATGAGCCAGTGTGTGCAAGCAATGGAAAGTCATATGCCAGCTCCTGCTTGCTGAAAAGAGAAGCCTGTATCAAGAAGAATAGTGTTCATGTTGTATCAAAAGGATATTGTCGTATGTTAAATTATTATTTTTGTTCTTTTAATTATTTTTTTTTGGGGGGGAGGGGTGTAGATTTGAAACACAGAAGTTATAAAATTACATCTGCATACATTTAGGCAAAGTCATAAATAGGACTTTACACAAGTAGTAGTTTTACCATATACTGCAATTATATTGATTTATTTTATATTTCATATTTTACTTATAAAATTTTAAATTTGTAGGTATTGAGAAAAAAATGGATGTTGTTTTTGCATTTGATGCTTCAGACAGTACATCAGATGACAGTTTTGCGCAATTCAAAACATTCTTGCAAAATGCTTTGAAAGCATATGAAATTTCCCCTGAGAAAGTTAGAGTTGGTTTACTTCTTTTTGGAAGGCAGACTCCGATTATTGTAAGTTTGGAGAGGGGAGATAACCAAGATTATGTGCATCAGGCAATTAAAACAATGAGGAAGCAAGGTAAATTAATCCATAGTCAGGACTTTAAAAGTTTAAGTTGCAAAACTTTTATGTTACCAATTGCAAGTTCAATATGTTTTAAACAGAGACAATTCTTGCCATATGATCACAGTTAAAAAAGAAAATTTAATCAAATTGGCAAGCATATCACTAAATTATACTGATGATTAATTTGGTCTCAATACTTTAAGATATATAATTAAAAATTTATCAATTTTTTTTCTCTGATTCAGGAGGAAAAGGAGATTTACCAAAAGCACTTTCAGATGTACTATCAAAAATGTTTTTGAAATCACCACGGCCAGATGCAGACAAAGAGATTATTTTGTTTACAAATGGTGCTGATGTTCCCAGCAGTTATCAATTGGAACAAATATTAAAAAAGTTTTCAGAAAACAAGATTAACATGAAATTTGGAATTACTGGAGAGGTATTAGAAGGGTTGCGCACGACGCTTACTGATGGTAGAAGTGACGATAGTTTGATTACAAAGGCTAATGAAGAAAGTTTTACAAAGTTTGTTGTTTTTATTTCACCTTCAGAACCTTTACCAGGTATGCCATTTTTTGTTTATCAATTAAAATTTAATAACGGTATTGTTAAATTTAATGTTAACATAAATTTAACAATACTGTTAATAATACCCTAGGATAAAAACATTTAAACCAAAAAGTACTTGAAAACATTGATAGATTTTCCTTTGCTTATGTCTACTAATTTCAAATTACGGATTTGTATAAAACCTCATGGGAATAAGCAAGTAGGTTTTTCTTTAGAACAATCAGACATAATATTTGCACTTGGTGGAAATCAACAACTTACTTCAGAGTTTCCGAAACAAAAACAAGCTGCTGCACAATTATTGAAGCAGCTGCAAATCTCAAAAAGTGAAACCAGGATTGGAGTAGTGGTTTATGGGGAAAAAGCTAGTGTTGTCACACATTTAAAAAACACTGATGATTTTAAAACAATTCAAAATATTATCAAATGGACGGGAAAACCAACCCCAGGCTCAAATGTCAATGATGTTTTGCTTGAATTACAAAATATGTTTTCAACAAAAAATGGAGCTAGACCTAACATGCCGAAGGTTGCCATTATATTTGCTGATGATAAAGTCTTACTAGAGCTTCCCCAATACAGAAAGTCGTTTACTAGTTTAATTGACTCTGGTGTAAAGGTTGTATTTGTTCATTCTGGTAAGGAATATGTCAAGCAACTTTTACCTGAGACCATTAGAAAGAAGTTAACATTGGTTCCTGTTGATGAAGAAAAGGGATTGGACAATAAAGATACTGTAGGAAAAATTATTCAACAACTTAAATCAGGTCAGTGATTCCAATTTAATTTCGGGAATCTCGCGTCACTTTACTTAATGTGAAAATCAATAAATTATTTTTAGACTTAACCTTTTTCAATACATTCAGCATATTAAATGTCATGGGTTTCCATTTTGAAATTTATGTTCAGTCATTGTGACCAAAATTGTAAACTTTGGGTCTTAAAAATAGGGGAAAAGACAAATTGTAATTAGTCTTGATCTCCCCTTAATTTTTATAAATAACCATTATTTCTATTATTTGTAGACCCTTGTTTGTTTGTAACATGCGAATACAATGGAATTTGCAAAGCCATTGACAAATATTCTGCTAGCTGTACTTGTGCTTCTGCATGTCCAAACATTTATGCTCCAATCTGTGCAGATGATGGAAACAGTTATTCGAGTGAATGTTCTATGAACATTGCTGGTTGCACTCAAAAAAAGAAAATTTTGGTTATAAGAGAAGGACCTTGTGGTAAGTATGATATCATTACGAGCCTGTCTAATACCAATTTAATCAGATAAGCTTCCCCAATTTTTTGTGATATAAGGTAAAGAAATTTTTAGTGAATCTATTTCAAATCTTGTTGAAAATTAGACATGTTGATAATTACAAGCAAAGAAAAAAGTTCAATTTGTTTTTTAACCAGAAAATTGAATTGGTTTTTAGATATGTTTTTGGATTTATGTTTTGAAATACAAAAATACAAATGTTCATTGAAGGATTTAAATTTATGGAGTTTGTAAAAGTGTCTGTTGAGGGTAATCTGAAAATCGAGATACAATCTTTGGGAATATGATAAAACGCATCGAAATGTAATTTGTGTTTGTTAGTGGACAGCTAAACTATATTTATATATATATATAATAATCTGTTGGATATGTTCTTTTGTTAGGCATTGATGAACGAATAGATCTGTTTGTGATTATGGATAATTCCAATCAAGTTGACAAAAATTCTCTCAGCCTATTGAAGATATATGCAAAAGGCATTGTTGATGAATATCAATTTGGAGTAGACAAAACACATGGCTCTTTAATAACTTACAGCAACCAACCTGATATATTACTTAACCTAAATGATGGTGTAGATAAGAATGAATTAAAAAAATTGATTGAGTCTGTTAGTCAAGATAAAAATAATTTGCCTCGACTGGACCGAGCTTTGAATAAAGTCTCAGAATTGCTGGTCTCAAGGTTATCTCAAGCTGACCGTGATGTACCTGCAAGTGTTTTGATATTATCAAGAGGTAAAGCAGTTTTTTGTGTAAACCCATAATAATATTAAATTAGCGCAAAGTTTAACATCATATTTGTCATGTGGGTACTTCATCCTTTGTAATAGTACCTTCATAAGTACCCACTAGAGAGTAGTGCTTTAACTTGTATGCCTGCTACATAAGTCCGTTCTTGTCGAGTCCTAGGTTGCCCTATGATAAATTTGTACATTTATACAGAAAACTTCCAATAGAGAATAATATTTATATATATTTTTATATACATAAAAAGGTAAGGTACCTTGCAAATAAAAAAAATTATAACTATTTGTCCAAAATTGAGCAGTTTAACAATTTCTGCAAATTGTAGATTAGCTTTTACCTTCTAGGTACAAAATCATTTATCTAATAAGAAAAAAACTGCTTATAAAGTTATATCTGCGCTTTTGTTAGTAATTGTTTGTATTTTTCATGATCATAGTACTACTTTCTTGTTATTTTTGTAGGCGTGTCTGCAACAGAACTTGCTAACATGAAAAATATGATGAAAGACATACAAGAGAAAGCAAGACTATACATGGTAACCTTGCATGACAAGAATTTAGAAGACCTAAAAGAATTGTTTAAAGTAAAGAGAAATTTATTTATAACGGACAAGAACCAAGATAGTGGTGTTGCTATTACTGATTTAATAAAAGCATTGGTTGAACCCACTGGTAATATATTATAAATAAATTATAATTATTATTGTTTATTAACATAAATACTTGTTTGAGTTATCTTATTTATGATGTTTTTATTTATAAACAAAAAAAGTCTGTTCCTTTTATCTTTTATAGATTCACATGTTAGTTATGTTCTAATCTAATTCTTAAATGCATTTAATGGATAGAATGCAAATATCTACAAAATCTTTCTCAATTATAAGCATGGTACAACACATATTTTTATATTTTTATATTTTGCAATTTCTTGTTTTAGTGAGTGGAAGACCAACTGACATGGTATTATCATTTGGACTAAGTGGTGATCTAGCTTCTCAACATGCACAAACTGCCAAACTTGTGGCGAACAAAATTATAAACTCAATGACATTTAATAAAGATGTTTCAGTAGCTGCAGTAAAGTATGGTAATAAAGCTGACAAGCTGTTTGATCTAGATGAATACAAATCAAAGGATCCTGTGTTGTCACGCATAAAAGCTGTATATCTTCCTGAAGTAGGAAATCAACCAGAAAAAGCACTTGAATTTATATCTAAAGATATTCTTAAACTAGGCACAGGTTATCATGTAAACGTACCAAAAGTTATTGTATTTTTAACCAACCAGAAACCATTATTTACTGTGGAGTCTACTGCTAACAAAGTGTTGAATCAAGGTGTAAAAATTGTTGTTATTGGCATTGGAGATGATGTCAGTAGCCATGATTTTGTACCCCTAACTGGAGGTAAAAAAGATTTGATTGCAGTTGTAACTAAAGAGGAAGATTTGAAAAATGACAGTATTGTTAATATCGCAAGACCAGGTATTTAGTAATTTATACTATGATGTTGCACCTAGGCTTTCGTCATTTAAGTAGTCATCTTATTTTTTCTTAACCAAAGAATGCTTTTTTATGTAAAAATTAAAAAAATGAACCTTGTGATGATAAGCTATGAGCCTGTGAAATCAGAGAAATGTCCCTGTCACATGTATATTTCTTGCATCAGTATCTTGTGTATCCTTGTTTGAATGTTAACATGAAGTCTTTGAAGGAGATTTGAAATAAAGTTGCACTCAGATGACAGCTATTAAAATAGAGATAAACCATAGAAGTCTTAATATGAAATTTTACTAGTGTCATTTTTTTCTGCTTTAAGGTGGCATCTTTTCAATCTTATTTAGACCCTTGTTTAACAGCAATTTGTGATCCTCATACTTCCTGTTCACGTAAAGCTGATGGTACCCATCAGTGCACTTGCCCCCTATGTAAAGATTTATATGATATTGTGTGTGCTAGCAATGGCAGAACATACGGCAGTAAATGCGAAATGGAAAGATATGGATGCAACAAGAAGGAAAAAATGTCTGTTGTCAAATTAGGGCCTTGCGGTAAGTGTAGACATATCCTGAAAGAACAAACATTAGGAATGCATACTTGACCAATATCATTGCATTGATATTAGGTGCAAGTCTAACTTGAACTTGTGTTGAAACTCATGAATGACGACACATATTTAACTGGCGTAATTTTGTTTAAGCATTTTAAACCTTAAACTGGAATGGAATTGTAGTTGTGCTGCTAATCATAACTCTGTTTAACATTGTTTTTTATGTTATGAATTTTTTAGAACTTAATTCTTTATAACACAATTCTTTTTTTACTTCAGGTCTATCCACACCTTTAGAAGTTGTTTTTCTGTTGGACAGTTCCAATGATGTTTCTTCAGGTGTTTGGTCAGATGTTGTTAAATATGCCAAAACAAACATAGTGAATTATCCTTTATCTGCAAATAAAATAAGAGTGTCCATTGTTAATGTTGGTAAAACAGCAAAAATCGAGATACCACTGAAAGAAGGAATCAGTCGACAAGCTTTATTAAAAGCTTTATATGATGCCAAGCGAATTGGAGGTGACAAAAACGTTGACCAAGGATTTCAAAAAGTTTCTGAAATCTTAGCTAGTGACAAAGTCCGAACTAATGCAGGACAAGTTGTGGTTGCCATTATTGCTGGAAAGATAGAACAGGAGACTGTCTCAACTGCAAAGCTGGTTGTTGATGATTTACGAAAAAAAAATGTTAAAGTGTCAATAATTGGTGTTGGTAAAGGAATTGCGTCAGAAGATTTGAATCCTTTATCCACTAAAGATGATTATGTTGTAACTATCAAAGATTCAAGTAAACTCCCAGCAACTGTTGACATTGTTTCAAAAGCCAAAGGAGATGCTGCAGGTTTGTATTTATGAAGATGTTTCAAATAATTATGCATTTTCTGACCACAACCTTTCACATAATTTTTGCGATTCTTATAAAGGCGAAACAGCATTCCCTTACCAATACTCTTCAGTTAGTAGGCTACTTAAGCAGAGGTTTTTTGGCTAATGTCTCTGTTGATCTGTTTTTGATTTTACTTTTACTAAATTATACTTTCTTCTTTTTTATTTATTTAGCAATAATTGATTCTATATTTGACTATCTATATGTAGGGTTTGTTAATATGAATAAATGTACTAATTTTTGGACATAAAACTTTTTTTTATAGCTTCATTGTTAGAAAGGGATACATTACTTGTGTTTTGGCCATCTCGTTATTCAACACAAGGATCAATGTCACTGATGAAGTCTGTTGGTGCAAATTTTGTTGCAAAGTATCCACACTCACCCACAGGTGCTCATATTGCTGCACTAACATATAATAATGAGTTGCTTAATTGGAATGAAGCACATAGTTTAACAAAGAAAGAAATCCTAAAAAAGTTTCAGCAGATTCAAATTACCAAGCCAAACACTGCGGAGGATGTGCAAAAGTTTGTTAATTCTGTTAACTTCAACCTAAAGTTTTCCCGCCACAATAGTGACATCACTGTTGTGTTTATTATTGATAGTATGCCTGAGAAAAATGCAATTAAATATATCAATTTTTTGAATGAGAAGTACAAAATCATCTTACTTGGAGTGGGAGAAAATATCAATAACATCGAACTTAGAAAGGAACTTGATGATGGCATTACTTTATTAACAGAAAAAAATGGCAACTATCCAGAACTTGAGGACATCAACACTTTAATTTTTCCAGGTTAGTCCTAAAAGATAATTTTTGAACTATGTTTAATTATAAATAAACATATTTGAAGGTAAACTTTGTGCTAAATTTTTATTGGTAAAGTCAACATTATTTTCTGTAAGATTTTCTTTGGTATTTACAAAGTGCAGAAAAAAGTTGTATATTCAAGAGAAGCAATGAATGAGAACACGAAAGCAAACATCATTAAAAATGTGTTGATATAATGTCTTTTTATTTCTTTTTGAAGATGCTTGCACCAAGATCCAGTGTGAATACCATTCCACTTGTCTTGCGAAACCAGACCAAACAACAGAATGTGTTTGTCCAGTGTGCCCATCATTACACAAACCTGTTTGTGGAAGTAATGGCTTGACTTATACCAGTTCTTGTCACTTAAAAGCTTCTTCCTGCATAAAGAAGACTGCTATAGCGATAGTGAAACAGGAGCCTTGCAGTAAGTTTTTTTTGGTTAAAATCCTCATATCAGTTAAAGGGCTACCGTTTTAATAATTTTTCTCATTAACCTAAGTGTGCAGTACTTATCGGAGGGAAAAATTGCAGGGAAAAATTAACCGTAAAACAGAATGGCATTAATTAAGGGGAAGACTGTATTCTTTTTAGTAAGTTGGCCTTTTTTGTAAACACTTTAGAATGCTTAAGATGCTTTCAATAAGAAGATTTGTTTGTGTTTGTTACTGTTTTCTAAACAGTGCTAAGGCACAATTTTTAATAATACTAATTTTAATTTACCAAAAAAAGCAATGTGTTAACTAAGTATATAATTAATATTTAAATTATTTTAATTGATTTTCCCTATTTGTTACCCTATTCAAGCCAGAGGTGGAGGCCTTCTGGAACATCCTTCCTCTAGATTTTTTTAAATAAACTTCAAGTTAGTAAGTATGGAAATTTGGTGACTTTTGTACATACGATTACACACATTTTGCCAAAAAAATTTTTTTTTTTGTTATAGCAACAAAAATGTTGTAAATAAATCAAGTTTCTTCATTTTTTTTCTGTATTTGAATTTAATGTATGTAACATGTTTGCTTGTATGTAATATCTGTTATTGTTTTTCCTCACTTTTTTGTCCTCATACAACCTGTAAAGTTTTGCAGAAAATATTTGGTGAACTTTAAAAAGATGATGATGTCATCACAAAGTTATAACATTATTAATCGCCTTAAAAAGGCGATGCCTCAACAGAGGTTGGAAATCTTCTAGTCAGAGTAGAGAGTTGCGAGTTCCAAGGTCAGTGAGTTGCTTTTTTACTAAACCGAATCATTTTTACGAACTTGAAACAATAAAGTTATTTCTGTAGGATCTTTGAATAACAAATTCCAAAATAAATTTTAATTAAATTATACACAAAAACACTTCACTTTGGAAATTTAATAAAATAATATTTAATAAAAGCAAACAAACTGAGTATTTTTGTGACTTATGAATTTAATAAAATGATTTGAAATATTGTATCTTTCTACCATCTTATAGCTATATGACATGTTTCTATTCGTAACATCCCCACAAAGGAGCATAAAACATTTTGTTATTGTTTTTTTTGGTCTGTGAGTTATACGCTTTTTTCTATGCAAAATGTAGGACAATGCCCTGAACCACATTTTTCGAACAATCAGAACACACACAAGGCAAAGAGCTAAAGATCTCTTTTTTCGTCCTTTACTGCTAAGAGGTAAAGCAAAACATTTTACAATGAGGTTAATCACTTTTAAATATATTTTAAAGAAATTGTGTTATGCAAGTTGTAAAAAAAGTTAACCAAAATAATAAAAAGCATGATTGGAGCTGATAGTGAATACTTCCATTTTTTTAACGAAGAAATTGTATAAGTTGTTTATAATAAATAATAAATTTTAGTATTGATTAAAAACCGCTCTTTTATTTAAAAAGTTCAAAATACCCTAAAAAGTTCAAAATACCCTAAACTACCACACCCTGAATAGTTTGTATGGTATGCTTTTAATCATAAGAAAGTGCATCATACGTTTCATATGCACCAATCCCCTATTGATTTTAAAATGGTACCTTTTTCTTCTTCAGGTTCACAAAACCAAAAAAAGTTTTATGACTTTTCTATTGATTCCCCAAGGGGTAAAAATTTGATTTATGTTGCTGTGAATGATTTATATTGAATTTAAATTTTCATTTTGTTTCTTTCAAGTCATGCATTATTGTGATGACAAAAAAGTTTTTACCTAGTTTAAAAACACTTATGGAGAAAATCAAAAAAATTCCCATTTTTAATCTGTTTCCAAGCAAAAATGTTACCTAAAGTCTTTAGATTTTTATAAGCAACTCCAAATTAATCATAAAATAAGACAACTCACTGATTTGGCAAGTCATAACTAGCAACTCACGGAACTCACAACTCAAAAATTACCGATACCCCTTTAATAGGGTATAATATTAAGAAGATTATAAACTTCAGGACAGGTAGATTTGTTGTGATCATGTTATTGTATGCCAGAATGTTCATTTTCTTTTTTTATAGGTTCCAAAAAAGCAGTTGATCTAGTTTATTTAATTGACACTTCGGAACGTATCTCAGAAGAACAACTAAAAACTCTTGCTCAAAGCATAAAATCACAAGTCCAAGGACACAAAATTTCAAAGGATTTAGCTAGGGTTTCCATTGTTACCTATGGAACGAAACCTAGCTCTCTATTATCACTAACTGCTGGTGATAATATAAATGCCATAAATAAAGCATTGTCGCAACTAAAGAAAAATGGAGGACCACCCCAACTAGTTGAGGCTATAGAATACGCAAATGACAATATTCTTCCTAATTCAAGAGATAATATACCACAAACTATAATTATATTTATGGCTTCTCATCCCAGTGTGACAAAAGAATCTGCAATTACAGAGAAAATCAATATGATAAAAAAGAATGGAGCTAAAGTTGTTATTGTTGGATTAAATAAAGATGTACTTTCAAAGGACTTAAAGGAAACTACAAATGTTGTTAATGGTGGTATTGTTTCTACTTCAGATGATTTAACTGACCTTCTTGAAAAATTGGCATATGCTGTCAGTCAAGCAACTGGTAAAATGCATTATTTTGAGCGATATTAAATACAACAATGATTCAAATGACCATTATGCTTTTATTAATTTCGTATACAGATTCTTTTTGTGACATGAAATAAAATTTTCCTATTTTTGTTTTAGTTTCACCACAACCCTTGGATTTGGGCTTTCTGTTTGCTGCTTCAGAGAATGCTTCATTATTTAGTTATGAACAAGTAATAGCTGCCAAATTGTTAAATGCTTTCAAAATTGAAAAGGATGCAACCCAAGTAGGGTCTGTAATTTATGGAACTGATGGCAGGCTTGCATTTAAGTTAAATCAGTATGACAATGAAAATGCAGTGTCAAAGGCCATCAAGAACTTACAAAATCCTCGATTTGGTTCTGCTATTGATAAAGGCTTAAAGACTGTTGCAGATGAATTATTTATTAAATCAAATGGAGCACGACCCACTGTGCCAAAAGTTTTAGTTACTTTTGTTGTTAAGAAAATATCACCATTTAACGATAAGTTAAATGCATTGACAGATGTTAAGATAATACCAATTAGTGTGGGCCCTGATGCCGATAAAGAAGATCTAACAAACCTCGGTAGCAACAAAGAAAAGATTTTTAATATCCCATCTGAAATAGACTTAGATGGTGAAGAGATAAGTGAACTAATCAAGAATGTCATTGACAATGCTAGACAAGGTGTGTTGGTGTTGACAAATTAGAAAAATTTTTGAACCACTGTTTCAATATGTTTTAATAATTATATAACAAATTAATTTGAAAAATATCTTCTTTTTATATATTTCTACTGTGTTATCTAGCTTTTTTATTACCTCATAACTTGTTTAGATCCATGCAATAAGATATCTTGCAATAGATACTCACATTGTATACGGAAACCAGATAATACTGCAGAGTGTATATGTAAATCGTGTACAGATATATACGAACCAATATGTGGAAAAGATGGCAAGACATATTCTAGTGAATGTTACATGAGGCGTTACTCTTGTCAGAATAATATTGCTGTTGGTATTTTTAAACAAGGACCGTGTTGTAAGTTCTTTTGCAAATTAAGTATGTTTTATATTTATAACTTTTTCAGTGTTTAAGATTAAAACTTTAACTTTTTAAGGTTTTTAATGTGCACAGTAAATCATTTAAAAATCGACGTTTCACCAATCACTTAAACTTGAACAATTTTCTTATATCTTGCTGAGATCTTTTTTGCAATTAATCACTATTAAAATGACTAATAATATAAAGAGGAAAGGTATCGATTATTGTGAACTAGATGAGAATGCTACTGATAAATCACATGAGTCTCTTACATATTTTTTTTTTGTTTTTAGCTATTAATAGTGATATTGATATGATATACCTTATTGACAGTTCCGATGGTGTTTCCACAGAAACATTTAAAGCATTTAAATCATTTGTTGCCAAAGATGTAAAAACAAAAGACTTTAAAAGCGGCAAAATCCATGTTGGTATTCTAAACTATGCCTCTGATGCTGTTTTGCAATTATCACCTAAAAATGGTATCAGTGAAACTATTGTAAATAATGTTCTTTCCAAAATGGGAAGAATAAATGGAAAAAGAAACTTTAAACTCACATTCCAATACATACTTGATGCAATTGTGAAAAATCCACTATTTGTTAGAAAAAATTCCAAACGTTTGTTGGCATTGCTTGTTGATGGAAGAAGTCTTTCCTGGACTGATTCAGATGCAGCATTATTCAAAGAAAAGTTTGAAAGTGCTGACATAGACCTGCTGATTATCACCACGGACGGAAATGTAAAAGAAGACTTAAAAGGTTTAGTTCCAAATCCTGATAACATTTTAGTTGTTGATAAAACAGATGAATTACCAGATACATCAACAAATATTACAGATGTAATTGGTAAAATAACTGGTATGTTATTTTCACTTCACTACAAAAGCTGTGTTAATGTTTAACGTCAGATAAAAGTTCCTATGTTCTGAGGTTTGAGTGTTATCTTAGATACGTTTCTTTATTCATTATTTGTAACTGAAATTAGATTTTGAAATCTAAACGAGTTATTAGAAAAGCTCCTAAAGATAATAATAGGTCTAACATAATCATAAATGTTCACAAACGTTTAGATGCATAATCATTTGACCTTTCTTACACACCATTACAAATCTTTCTTTAGGAAAAAACGTTGAGCATAATATCATGTTTCTACTGGGTGCAACTGGTGATAAAGAACAAGAAATATTTTCTGCAGAAAAACAATTAGTTTTAAACATGGTTGATTTAGTCTCTGTACCTCCGACTAATATTGGTGTTGTGATTTATGGCTCAAATAATTATGTAGCCATACCGTTCGGACAGTATGCACAATCAAGCGAACTTAAAAAACAAATTGCAAATTTACGTGTTTACTCATCAAACGCCAATAAAGGGAATATTATTATGCCGTTATCCCTAGGATACAAGCAATTGACATCAACCTCTTCCAATGTCCTTGTTTTATTTGTCAATCAAAAGCCAATTAAAAAAGAAAAAGATTTTGTTCGAAGTATTCAAGATCAGGGGATAAAAGTCGTTGTCATTGGTATGGGCAACGAAGTCAGTCCCAAAGATTTGATTGATCTTACTGGAAATAGAAACGACATAGTTCTTGTTCCAAATATTAACAATATGAGTGCTGATACAAGCAAAAAGATTGCAGCTGTGATAAAAGCAGGTATTAGCGATGTTATTACACAAAAACGTTATTTGCTTATTTGTAGGTATCTACTTAACAAGTCTTGTACTAAAGTCTTAATGTGTTTTTTACATCTAGATCCATGTAGCAATACCAAGTGTGACCTGCCATATTCTACATGTGTTCGGCAAATTGATCAAACATCGTTATGTCAATGCCCTACATGTGATGAAGCGTATGCACCAGTTTGTGGGGATAATGGAAAAACATATGCAAGTGAATGTTACCTTAGGGAGGAATCTTGCAAAAGAAATGTGAAAATAACAACAACCATTGAAAAACCTTGTGGTAAGCATATATTTATTGCACTTGATGTAAATGAATTTTGGTAATTTAAGAATGTAGAGAAATATATTAGCCATTGGTACACTTACTTATATATTGGTTGTAACAATATGTGATGAAAACATTTTTCTGTTGCAAAGTAAAATCTTGTTGTGCTTGTGCAGAAATAATTTAGGGAGGTGATGAAATTAGTACAAATTTTTAAAAAACTTTGTTAATAATACTCAGTGTAATGCTAAATTTACATTTTTTATATTTGTTATTATGCTTTTTAGGGTCTATTGATAGCGTTGATTTCATTTTTGTTTTGGATATATCAAATGCAGTGAAGTCATCTGAAATAAAAACAATCAAAACATTAATAAAGGAATTAGTCAAAACGTCATCTGGAAATACTAATAAAACAGGAATTGGCTTTATTTTATCTGGTTACAAGAGAGACGAAATAAACAAAGTGTTACCTATTTTGGACGTTAATTCGAAGCCTTTGGAAAACATACTGGCACCTGTCGTCAAAGGAAGTGAAACAAGAGATTTTTTAAAGGCTGTAAAATTACTCAAGTCACCCATGCTAACACGGAAAGGCATCCCAAAAGTTGTTGTATTCATTTCATCTGCGCCTTTTCCAAATAATATGGAAGACTCGATTACGCACTCATTACCCTCGTTATCAAAGCAAGAGAATGTTAGAGTACTGTTTATTGGTTTCGGATCAGCATTCAACAAAGAAAATGTCAGAGATATTATTGGTAATAGAAATAATGTGAAATTCTTACCTGGCATAAAAAGCTTCCCAAATGTGTTTGATGATATTTATGAAACTGCACAAGATCTTAAAAGTAGGTGACAGTTTATTTACTGTACATATTTGCTAACAAATTAGAGAAAATAAGGAAATTCTGCAGTTAGTATCATGGAAAACTTTGTTATTTTCACCTTCGTCATTTAAATTATTTCAATCTCAAAGGTGCTTCAAAGATAAACTACATTGGATGCATGCTAACTTTGCACTCTATTGATAAAATGTAGTGTGGTCATGCTAATAATATTCTGCAGCATAATAATAACAAAATATATATATTTATGTCCAGTACTTTTATGTTAAGAAATAAAATCAAACATGCCTTTTTTCAGATCCAAAGCCCATCATGGATGTAGGTTTTGTACTGGGATTTACATCAGAAATGTCATCAAGTGACTTTGATAAACAACTGGATATTTCTAAAGAGCTTTTAACATCATTATCCAAGAAAACAGATAATTTGAAGGCTGGAATCATAACATATGGCAACAGTGCTATTTTGCAGGGAAAATTAACAAATACCGATGATGTAGAGAGGCTTCTTTATTCGCTTAACCTTAAATCGGGAGATGGTAATTTAAAAGAAGCTTTGCAAGTGGCATCAGATAATTTTTTTTTACAATCTAGTGGTGGAAGACCAAATTCAGAAAAAACATTGGTTGTATTTGTTAGCGAGACAATGGAAGATGTTGAACCTGCCGTGAAGTTATTACGTGACCAAGGTGTCAACATTGTAAGTATTGGTGTTGGAGGGAAAGTTGATCAGGATACCGTTGATAAAATCACTGGTGATGGCAAAAACGGCATCCTTATTACCAAAGATAATGATCCTAAAAATATAGATGATGTCCTAGAAAAAGCAATAGAGGATTCGTTTACGGGTATGTAATATTCAACAGTTTTTTACTATTATATTTAAAAAAGACCTTATGATTTAATTTTTTCAATAACTTATTCAAAGATGTTATTATTGTATGGAAGTTCCAAATACAATATTGCAGAAGGACCTTCATCATTCTAAAAAAATCAAATCCTTTTTTTAATAGATCCATGTTTATCTTCACCATGTGGAAAGGATAAAACATGTGTACGTCAATCAGGAAAAGATGTGCATTGTGTATGTCCATCATGTAGTGATGTCAAATCACCACATTTTGTTTGTGCCAGTGATGGAAGCACCCAAGCAAGTGAATGTCACATCAAGAAGAAAGCTTGCGTGCAAAAAGAAAATATCTTCCTAATTAATAAGAAGCCATGTGGTAATTTTTTTGTTTACACATGTAGTTAAGATCCAAATTTTTTGTTTTGTTTGTATGTTCATTTGTTTTTTATATACTTGTTTTTTGAAGTTTTCATCAAGTTGATTTCTTTCAATTTTAATTCTTGTCATTGCCGTATTCTGTGCAAATACTTTTTTTGTACCTTTTATTTATTTTTTATTTATATAGCATTCGACAAAAAGATGGACTTAATATACCTCTTAGATGTATCCCAATTAACAAATGAAGAAACACTTGAGTCAATAAAGAATTACATAAAGAAAGATTTAGATTCTTATAATTTTTCCACTGGAGATAATGTTAGAATGGAAATTGTTTTATTCGATGACAGTGTACGGTCCATTGTAAAGCTTGATCAAGATATAACCAAAGATGACTATGTGAATAACATCAACAGCATCACCCTAAAAGAAAAAAAGGAAGCAGATTTCAAAAAAGCATTTTCGTATATACTCTCAAACGTTCAATATAGGTTCAGAAAAGATGCTGCAACAGTTTTGGTCCTCATTACAACAAGCAATAACAAAAACAGTGATGCATCCAAAATGTTATCTGATGTGTCTAAATTAAAACAAGATGGTGTAAAAATTGTTACTGTAGGCCTTGGAAAACGAGTTGATATTGATGAATTAAATAATATTGCAACTGAGCCAAACTATGTCGTACTGATTGACGATTCATCAAAGTTAGATGAGAATGTTTCCAGCATTAAAAGGGCTGTTTCAAAATCAACAGGTAGCTCTTTTTTAGGTTGTTTTATTTTATTTTTGTTCTTTTAATTACATTATGTTAATGTGAATGTAACTTTAAAATATTTATTTTAAATGTAATTATTGTTGTTTTTGAGTTTTGAGTCTTTATGTAGCTTTTTATTTTAATATAGCAACTGCATCATCAATGGAAATTCTTTTCATACTTGGCACTGGTCAGTCTAATGAGCAAACTGCTACAAGAAACTTTGAAAGAGAAAAAGAACTTGTCATAGCACTATTGAAGAAAGATAAATATTCTCAACATGATGTTCATGCAGGTACTATAATATACAGCCCTGCTATATATAAGGATCAGTTAACTTCTAACAAGGAATATCTCATTAAAAGAATTCTTGAGTATGATAATCTTAGTGGCAATGACGTTACAAATGGATTAAACGAGGCAATTCGGGTGTTTAAAGCAAGTAATCAAAACTCGAAAACTAAATCAATAGTTTTATTTACCGATCAAAACCTTGATGACATGGCAAAAAATGCTCTTGTAAGTATTAAGGACAATGGAATGAAAGTTATCGTTGTTACGTTGGGAAAGAACAAAAAAACTGTCAATGACAAGTTCCTAAAAGAAAACAGAATTCCGTTAGTTATTGATAATGATGATTCTCTGGTGGAGACTGTTGAGAATATTGATTCAAAATCAGGCAAAGGTAACTCATCACTTTTAATCATAGAAATGTTCCTTGACTGCTTTTGGAGATGTAAAATAAGGAAATTAGAACTTGACCAATGTGATAGTCTTTTAAAAAAATTTAAACTGAATTTAGATTATCATTAAATATTTTTTATTATTTTGAGAATATTTTAGAACTTTATCTCCTTTAAACCAAATCATTGTATCAGTGTTTTTTTATTTTTTTTAGATCCTTGCGATGAAAAAGTGTGTCACCAGTTTGCATCATGTTCACGAACAGAAACAAACACAGCGAAGTGTGTTTGTCGTCAATGTGAAAATAAATATAAAACTGTTTGTGGAAGTGACGGCTTATCATATGCCAGCCAATGTTATCTTGAATTAAGAGCTTGTCAAACAAATAAAGAGATCAATGTGGCAGCAATCAAACCATGCTGTATGTAATTCTTGTTTACTACTGCGTTTGATTTTAACCCTCCATTTACCAACTATTTGGTAAATTGTTCATTTTCTTTTTTCTTTTTTGTAGCTCTTACCTTAGCAAGTGACATTGTTTATGCTATTGATACATCAAACAACATAGATTACAATGATATAGCTCAAATAGTTCAATTTATCAGTAATGACATAAATCATCATGGCAGTAAGTCTAAAATGGCCCTGGTAAACTATGGATCGAAAGCTGAAGTTATTGCTAGTTTGGATACTGATCAACAAAAATTGGTTCATGTTTTATCAAAATTGCAAAAATTGGGTGGTTCACGTAGGATTGACAATGTGCTTGCTTTAGTTAAAGACGATATCTTTTCAAATACAGCAAAAAGTAACAACACCAAACAACTCATACTTTTTGTTGGTGGAAGATATAGCGAATCTGTTAAAGAAAGATTACTTCTATTATTAACAACTCTTAAAGAGAGAAGTGTCAAAATAATAGTTGTTGGTTTTGGAGAAAACATAAGAAAAGATGACTTCGGCTACATTGCATCTCAAGATAAAAACGTTGTTCTTGTTAATCATGTTACTGATCTTCCCAAAGTTGTTCCTGACGTCTTTGAAATCGTTGGTAAGAATACAGGTAGGAATACAGGTAAATTTTCATTCATTAAGCTTAACTTGAATCCGTTTTTGGAATACAAGCAATTAACAGAAAATAGAAAGAAATCTGGTACGGTACTGTTATGTTGTTCTTTATAGCAACATCACCAAAACTTCAACTGCTCTTCATTGTTGGTGCATCGTCATCTGATCAACAGAAGCAGTTTCACTTACAGAAAGAAACAGTGTTAAGTATTGTTGATAAGTTGTTGATTGGTAAGAAAACCAAAGTAGGAGTTCTCTCTTACGGAAGGTACCCTTCCAAAGCTATCTCAATGGGAAAGTTTATAACAAATAGGGACTTGAAAGAAGCAATTAAAATTGTAAGCAACCCTGGAGATGGTAAAAGACTGGATCTTGCTTTATCATCAGCAAAAACCATGCTAAAGGATGCACAGATTGATGGCGTTAAACAAAAGATAATTGTAATGTTGGACCGAAGGCCTGAACCAGATGTAAAAGGACTTATCAGAGAGCTTGAAAACACTGGCATAGAATTAATAACAATTGGATTTGGTAAGAATATAAACGATAATATTTTAAACCAAATAACGGATTCGAGCAAAAAGCATGTAAAAGGTGACAAAGATATAAAAAAAGTTGTGGATTCAGTCAAGGATGCAGTGACACCAGGTAAAGTTTATGAGTTCTCTACATTAACAGTATGTCAGCAATTTAGTTGATTTTTATTGTTATTTTCCATAAGAGTTTCTTCAAGGTAGTGTAGTTAAACAGAAACAAAACATGTGTACTTACACATTTAGAAGTATAAATGGAACATGATGTGTAACTTTAGAGTAATTTTCATCACCTCATTAAAGTTATTTTTTTCTCTTATTGTTAGATCCATGCAAAGAAAAAGCCTGTGATTTCTTTGGTAAGTGCCTTGCTAAACCAGACAGAACAACTGATTGTGTTTGTCCAGTTTGTAAAATGGAATACAACATAGTATGTGGAAATGATGGAAACAGCTATGCTAGCTTATGCTGGATGAAGCAATATGCTTGCCAACAAAATAAAAATGTTGCTTTACTACAGACACAGCCTTGTGGTATGCGTACTTCTCTTTTTGTTTCCGATGGATGTTGTTCTGACTCCTTGACTTTTTTTTATCAGTTGTGCTACAGGCCGTTATTTTTCTTTTCTTTCTGTTTTACATAATGTTTTTGCTGTGAAAAAGAATCTGAATTGTATTTCTGTTTTGCTATAGCTATTAAACTGTGAAAATCAACGTTATCTGATCAGTGGCAATCTTTATAACTAGTTAAAGAATTTATCTGAATGATAAAGAAATTGATTACAAAAGTTTTTCAGATTGTACATATATATATATTAACCACTAGCAGTTGAATGCATTGAAGGCCCTTTAATAAGTCTTATTAATAACGTTTTTAAGCTATTTAGATAAATAAAAGAAAAGATTCCTAAACGCATTGTATTTCCTTTTTGTTAGTTATTAAGAAAGAATTGGATATTATCTTTCTACTTGACCTTTCATCTGATGTTACAACCCATCAACTTAGTGCCATGAAGGACTACGTTAAAAACATGCTCAAGTCCTTCACTTTGTCGGTTGAAGATGTCCGAGTCGGTCTAATTGGGTTTGGTGAAACAGCACAAGAATTTGTTGAATTAAATCTTGGTACTAATCAAGATGTTATCAGTAATGGAATTTCTAAAATCAGCAAAATAGGTGGAACACGTAACCTAGATATTGGAATGATGCATATAGTTAACGAAGCCTCTAAGAGTTTTAGATTAAATTCGAAAAAAGTTATAGTAGCATTGACAACTGGATCAGAACACCCCAAAAGACATAAAGAATTAACAGAAGCTGTAAAGAAATTAAAAGAGATGCATAGGCCCAACTTTATATTTGTTGAATTTGGGGATTCCAAATTGCGTTTTCCTAAAGTTGTAGATGAAACGACAGTCAATGCAAACACAGTAGATGAATTACCATCAACCTTCTCAAAAGTTATAAAAGAAATTGGATCTTCTGCTGGTAGGTATCCTTCACAAATCTTTTTATTTCTACAATAATATTATGTATTTTTAATGTATTGTATTTCATCAAAAGATTATGACAAGATGCTTGTGAGATAAAATTTAAATCTTCCTTTTTATAAAAATAACATGTGTTCTGAGAGGTCTTCATTTGCCTGTGTGAGAAAATGAAAATGAAATCTCTATTGCTGTATTAACTGTATATCAACTACAACTGTTTTTGGTGATTTTGTGATTTGTGATTTATTTTTAGGCAATCCCCACCCACTTGACATTGGTGTTTTAATTGGTGCTCAGTCTGGCGACAAGTTTGTTATGGCTAAAGAAATTCTTGAAAGAATGTTGGAAAAATATGATTTCTCAAGTGGAAATAAAACAGTTGGAGTTATTTTATATGGCAAAGAACCTATTTTAAAACTTCCTGTTACCAAAGTAGTGAAAAAGACAGATCTTTTGCACGAGATAAAAAGATTGAGGCATCCTGCAGATGGTTTCAGGTTAGATAAAGCATTGCAAAAGGCAGAACAAGAATTCTTTTCAGATTGCAGTCCTGGTACTGTTGCTTGTCCAAACAAGATACTTCTTCTATTCACTGATCGTAAGCCAGATGAAAAGAGCATAGTACTGGCTGATAAATTTACATCTAATGATGTAAAGATAGTATCAGTTGTGCTTGGTTTGCCAGAAAAGGATGATGTGAATAAGCTAGGGGGAAAGGATGCTGTGATTATCACACCAAAGTCTACTGATGCTGTAAAAGATATTTCTGATGATATTAAAGATGCCTTATCAATTGGTAAAGTTATTGTTTTTTTGTAGTACTTATTACAGCTTTACTTACAGAAGTAATATCATCAAGCGTCTTTTACATTCCAATTGTTTAATTTTATGTTTATTTAATCTTCTTTGTCTTGGTAACTTTACTATTATACTTCATTGATATCGATAAAAATTTTTAGAACATAAGTGGAATTTTAAGCAATGTAACATATGAAGAAAAACAATGACAAAGAACAATGTTCTGTGTCATCAAACCTATGGAGGACTAATTGTGATATTATTTTGTTAACAGATGCCTGCAAAAATGTGAAATGTAATCATAATGGGGTCTGTGTGAAACAGGCTGATGGCTCAACGAAATGTTTATGCCCTACTTGCTCCCTGCCACTGAAAGTAGTATGCGGTTCTGATGGAAAGACATATGGTAATGAGTGTTTGATGAAGAAACGAGGTTGTTTAGATGAGGAAACAATAACAGTCACTAAGACGGAATCCTGTGGTATGTTCGTTGTAAAAGTTTATGAAATCTTATTGGCCTAATTCTTAAATTAACATATTGAAATATAGAAAAAAAACATTCTAAAGTAATAAACTGATGTACGTCCCAGCATTTACTATAGTTTATTCAATGATAAGCATTATTTCAGATTGAATCTGTTGTTTTACTTATGTTTTAGCTGAATTAGTTTTCAGGTTCAGCATTGACAAAATAATGTGTACTTGATAGAAACTCTTTACTACGAGCCTTTACTACTATGTTTTTTCCAAATTAACCATTCGGTTGTTGTTGTATTAGGTATTACAAATTCATTGGATGTTGTTTACATAATTGATGGTTCGTCGTCTGTTCCTCGCAAAGTTTTTGATGAAATGAGGAAGTATGTAAAAAATTCAATTAAGCTGTATAAAATATCTCCAGTAAAAACTAGATTTTCAATTGCTACATTTGGAAAAGACAGACAACACTTGCCTTTAAGTGAAGGCAGCACAGAAGAAAGTGTACGTAATGCAATTGATAACATGCAAAAATCTGGTGGAGATAGACGTATTGATCTTGAACTCCGAAAAATTGCAGAAGAAGTTAAACTTGGAAAGTTTAGAAAAGATGCCGGAAAACTTGTTGTATTGGTATTATATGGAAGAAATAATATTAATGGTGCCATTGATGTTGATGCAGCATCAAAACTTGTTAGAGGTAATTTTTTTACAGATTTTTTTATCCCTATCAAAAATTATTTGTAGATTGACTTAGATATTTTTGCATACTGTTACTTAGATAATTAAAACATGTTAAGGAACAAGCAACAAAGCACCTTTCTTAATTGTGTCTGCAATTAGCATAAGGAAATGTAATACTGCATTGATTGGCAGTGACAAGATGAATATTTGCTTCAAAATAACATTTGTCTTTCATGTAACTAAATTTTTATAATAAAGTTGTGATTTGCATACGTTAGGTCTTGGTGTAAAAATTGCAGTCATTGGAGTAGGAGATAAGATCAACAAGGATGAATTGAACGCAATTGGTGGAGAAACGTCACCTGTTATTGTTAAGGATATCAATGAACTAGTTGACACTATACCAGATATCTCAAAGATTGCAGCTGAAGCTTCAGGTAATTTTGTTAAGGTGCTACGTTATTACTAGACAGTACATTGCTATGTAGGAATATGAAAATTTAACATGACATTTGTAATACAGTAAAGGAAATAAATTACCAAATTCCCTTTTTAGGAAAAGTTCAACAGTTGGACATCACTTTCATTTTGGGAGCTAGTAATAAAAGAAATGCTGATTTGCAGTCACAAGTGGCATATAAAATGATTGAAGAATATGATTTATCCTCTTCTGCAATTGCTGTGATTTTAAATAAACAAGCTTTTGCCAAGGTAGCTAAAGATATGGGACAATATGTATCAAAAAATGGACTGTTAAACTACATAATAACTCTGCGGGTAAGTAATAATTTAAATTTTTTATCTTTTTATATTTAATTATTTTTTATTAAAAAAATTTGTATTTAAATAGACTCCTATCAATGCTCGTAATTTACTGTCATCATTACGAAAAGCTGAATCTGAAATCACCTACCGCCCTAATTCATCTAAAACAATTGTTTTATTTGTTGACAAATTGCCAACAACTGCAGATATAGAACAAGCAAGAAAGTTAAGAGAGAAGAACTTTAGAATTATTGTGGTTGGTGCTGGTTCAAAGGTTAAAAAAGAGAATTTAAAGCCTTTATCGGGTGATGTTGATAATCTCTTAATTGTTACTGAAAAGAATGTTAATGATATTAGTAAAGAAGCAAGAGGCAAAACCAGCACAGGTAACACATTTAAAATTAACTTTTAATTTTTATGCATTTATTTATATATTCATTTCAATTTTAATAAACTGTTTTCTTATTTGCGATAAAAATCCCTATCTTTGTTGCAGGCATTTCATGCAATAGCTGTAAAGAACCAAAAACATGTTTAAAGAAACTCGACAACTCAGTAGAGTGCGTATGTCCACTATGTATTAAAGAAACTTTTAAACCAGTTTGTGGTAGTGATGGTAAAACGTATGCTAATGTTGAATGCATGAATAACGCAGCTTGTACGCAGCATACACGACTTAGTGTGTTAAAGAATACAGCTTGTGGTAAGTTTTATCTATTTTATTATCTGTCGTTGCTTTTAGTCATTTTGCAGTGCTGAAAATGTTGGATTTTATTATTTTAGGAATGGATAAACCCACTGAAATTGTAATTGCTGTTGATGGTTCAGAAGATGTAACTTTTAAAACCATGAACAAAATTAGAGATTATATTGAGAAATTGATCCAAACGTTTGAAATTTCCACAACAAAATCCAGAGTCAGTATTCTTGTGTACAGTAATAAAGCAGACGTAAAACTCAGACTTAAAGAAGGAAACACAAAGCAGCGTGTGCTTTCAGCCCTCGACAATCTGAAGGGCAATGGAAAACGAAATTTAACATTAGTGTTTAACACCATTAATAAATCAGTGTTAGATAAAAATTCAGTGCGTGAAGATGCAGGTAAGTATATTCTTTTATTTATTAATGGACCGAATGACCAAGAAAAATCGTCAAAATTTAATGAAATTCTTAAAAAACTGAAACGTGAAAACATACAAATCACTGTGGTTGGTGTTGGAGGTAAAGTAGCTGATAATACTGTAAATAAAATCTCATCTTCGCCTGATGATGGAATTGTTGTGAATGAGAATGATTTATTAAAGGCACTTCCAGTTGTCGCTGATGGGTTAGGAAAATCAGCTGCTAAAGGTTAGACCCTTTCAAATTTTGTTTTTTTAATTTTTTGTATTATGGAAAATTGAGACATGGTTAAGGTTAAATATTTTTTAAGGCAGTATAAGTTTAGGCAATGTGCTGTAAACCTAAAACCATTCCTGTCACTGTGCTCAGCAATAGAATTAAAAAGCTGTTTCTTTAAATTATGATTTTACGGAATATTGAGAAATATGTCTGACAAGTTTTGACATTTAGTATTTATCTTTAGGTTCTTCAAAATTGCTTGACATGATCTTTGTTATGGGAATTGATGAAGGATCATCACAAAAAGAATTTCAAGTGCAAAAAGAAATTGTGAAAAAAATGATTGCTAGGGAAACCATATCGAACAGTGCAACATTAATTGGTGTTGTAATATATGGCTCAGACAGTATTACTGAAATACCACTTGGTTCATTGACTGATCGAAATCAGTTATTACGACGAATTGACACATTGAATGGACAGTCACCTTCATCAGAAGGAATAAAGGAAGGTTTGCAGCTAGCAAATACAGAAATGCAATACAGTACACGACAAAACGCAGGAAAATCAATTATTTTATTTACTACTAAAGCTCCATTTTATGCAAAAGATCCTATTGGCAACATGGAAAAAGATGACATTAAAGTTATTGTTGTCGGTGTTGGGGAAAAAGTTGATAAGAATGACATAAAAGATGTGACTGGAAATGACAATGTGTTTGTGGTTAAAGACAACGATGATGTTGACAATGTGGTTGGTAAAATAACCGATTCTAGCAGACCAGGTAAAAAGCTTGATAACATTGTGTAATTTTTACAAAGAGGCATGTAAACAAACTTTCCCTAAATTGACTTTTGTTTTTTGTTTCTTTCAGTTCTGCGTATCTATGCAAATTCACAAAAACAACAAGTGCTATTCATGAGTAGGCTGCAGCTAACACCATGCTTTTTTTATAGATCCATGCATAAAAAAAGACTGCCAGTTTTATTCTATGTGCTTGCCAAGAAGTGATGGAACAGCACAATGTATTTGTCCATCCTGCGAGAAGTCATTTGCTCCAGTTTGTGATGACAATGAAGAGACACATGCATCTGAATGCTACATGAAACGTTATGCCTGTCAGAACAACCAAAACTTAAAGGTTACTTCACAAGGAGCTTGTAGTACGTGTTACCTTTGTTTTAAATAAGTTACATAACTCTTTTTAAAATAGATGATTTTAATCGTTTAATTTAAATATGTTTTCCCTAGGTATCTCTGGTTATCTGCACGTTGCATACATGATGGACGCATCATCAAATAATGCTTTGTATTATAATGCAATGAAAACCTTTGTTAAGAATAATGTGAAAACACTGCCTTTTAATGATGACAAAACTCATGTTTCTATCATCAGTTATGGAAAGCCTGGTGATATTGATATTCTTTCTGGAAAACCTTCAAATACATTACTGAATCAGATTAAAGGTTTGTCTCCAAAAGAGGGCCGAGAAGACGTGCCAGCAGCTTTGATAACATTGAAGCGTTTGTTTGATACAGAAGTTTTCCCTAAAAGACCAGCAAAAGTTTTAATTGTTTTCAGAAATAACGGCATACCAGCCGGACAAAAGTCTTCTTCTCTTCAAAGTTTTGACAAAATGAGAACAGATGATGATGTAAAGATAATAACAGTTGGTCTTGGTGAGCAAAACAAACAAGAAGATCTAGTGAAAATTGCTGACAATAAGGATAGCATTGCTATTATATCAAATGCTGATGAGCTTTATAAGCTGTTCCCTATTGTCAGTCGAGTTATTTCAACTTCATCAGGTAAACATGTTTAAGCTGTGAGTCTTGCTTTTAACCAAATATTATCATATATTTTTATTATGATGATTTCTACCTTCTGTCTAGTTCTCAGAAAACTTACGAGTCTCTAAGCACAGATTTTTAAGTGATATATATTTTCTACAATTAGGGGCTTCACCAGTAGTAATCGATCTTGGCATTGTACTGGGAGTGTCATCATCAAATTCTGATGAAAACTTTAAAGCAATGAAGACTATTATTAAAGAGACATTAAAGTCATATGATGTATCTTTACAAGCAACAAGAGTTGGAATTGTTTTATATGGTGAAAATGCTGAAGTAGTTTCCTATTTAAAAGATTCTAAGGATTCACCCTCTATCCTTAAGGCACTAGATTCTTTAGAATATCCTGGCGATGGTTCTGATGTAAACAAAGCTTTAATAACAACAAATACTGATTTGTTCACAACTAAAAATGGTGCTAGAATTGGTGTTGGTAAAGTTATATTGTTGTTTGTTGACAAAAAATCTGATGAAGACCCTGCTGCAGTTGCACAATCATTTACTCGCAATGGTATTAAAATCATTACCATTGGTGTTGGTTCTGATATTGATAAAGATGAACTAAAAAGGATTACATCGGATTACCGAAAAGTCATTATTGTTGAACCACCTGTTAATAATAGCAAATTAAAAGAAATTACCAAAGATATCAGGTCCACAAGCAAACCTAGTAAGATATATTTCTTTTTCTTATAGTGTAGTGTAAGTAGCAATATAGGAACTCTTGTGGTCGAAATGCAGTGTTAACCTTCGAACTTAGAAAGTGCTGACTTTAGAGATAAGGCTAAGTATAGGTATCAAGAATACCAATGAGAATAATACTAAATATAAGAATAGCGTTGCTAGGCCTAATGCGGTCAGTTGTCCAGTGGAGCTTCTCAGTTGTCTTATTGGAAAGATTCTTTAACATTATAAAAATCTTATGTTATTGCATTTTGCTATATTTTATTTAAGATCCATGTAAAGAAACAAATTGTCAGTTTAATTCTATTTGCCAACTCGTGTCTCCATCAAATGCAACTTGTGTTTGCCCGGAATGCAAAAGCAAAGGTTATTCACTTGTATGTGGAAGTGATGGGAGAACTTATGCTACGAAATGCCACCTGTTGAAATATGCTTGCATTAATGAAAAGTATATCTCTCTTGTAAAAACTTCGCCTTGTGGTAAGCACTGCTGTATTTGTTATTGTGTAAAATAAATGTGTAATTTAACCTTATTCTAATGTTTCTGGTATATATTTATAACATAATTTATCTTTGTCTAGAAATACAAAAGCCTTTGAAGGTGATGTACTTAGTTCACGACACATCAAAGTTAAGTATTTCAAACTTAAAAGACATCAAGGAGTTTACAGAGAATGATCAGAAGTCTTATACCAACGCTGAACAAACAGAAATTTATATCAATCAAATTACGCCATCATCGGGTGAACAAAAAAGAGAAATTGAAAGCATGAAGCTTAACATCATCAACTACAATAAACTCAGCGATGCAATCACATTCGTCAAAAATAATGCCTTAGGATCTAATAAAGATATGGGAAAGGTGCTGGTCCTAATACTTGATCAAAAGATTGATAATAAGGACCAAGTTAAAATTGAAGGTATATTGCAGAATATCAAGAATTCTGGTGTAAGAGTTGTAGTGGTTGGTGCTGGTACAGATATGAATACCCAAGATATTAAGGGACTTCCAACTTCACCCAGAGGTGGTGTAGTTATACAAATTGATGGTGGTGGTCTTTCTAATCTTATACCTATTTTGTCTGAAAATGCAGGAAAAGCTGCAGGTTTGTTTTGTTTTTCATTTGTTCTTCATTTTGTTTTTCTTTGTTGTGCTGTCTGTACAAATTTATCTTGTACTAATTTATCTTATATTCATATTAGCACAAAGTGAAACTCTTGATCTTGTTGTTATCCTGGACACCAAAGCAGTCCGTAAAAACCTGGAATTATTTAAGAGACAAAAGGAAATGTTAAAAAATATCCTGAAGGATTACTCGATTGGAACAAAAAACACTTTGGTTGGAATTGTCTTAAATGGGGACTATCCACGCACAGTTTCACATTTAAATAGTTACACAGACAAGAAAAGATTGTATCAGTTTATTGATTCTATACAAAATCGTGGAGAAGGGTACGATATAGACTCGTCATTGACTCAAGCTAGGATGTTATTTGAGAAGGGCCGAAAAGATGCTGCAAAAACATTAGTTATATTTAGAACACATGAAGCTGCTACCGATCCTGCTGTTAAGCAAAAACTTGAACAACTAGGTTACAAGGTTGTTGTTGTTGGTCTGGGTCAAGATATTAATCCAACAGAACTTGTTGATTTAGCAGGAGAAAAAGGAGACGTGGCAACGTCTGCAAATGAAAAGGATGATGACGACGTTTCTAAAAGAATTATTGATAGTCTTCTGCCAGGTAAAATTTTAGGTATTTATTGATGTTATAATATGACGTGCATTTTGTTTAAAGACCATTTTTGAAGATAAAATTAATAATTTTAGTTTTGAATTATATAATATGTAAAGATGACATAGGGATTATTAATGCAACACATAAAGTGGTAAGAAGCGAAATTCTAATTTGATGTTTTGGCAAACTGGAATCTCAGCTTCAAAATCAAATAATTTTGACATTCTTATATATGACAGTAACATGTGTACATTTACTTGATATGGCTAAAGTAATCGTACATCATAAGAACCTAGTTTGAGTATATACAACATTTAACTTTATTATACTTTCTGTAGATCCATGCCGATTGGTTACTTGTAGTTTTGGAAGCAAATGTCTTTCTAAGCTTGACCGGTCATATGAATGTGTCTGCAAAGTTTGTGATAAAAATAACAACAAACCTGTTTGTGGTAGCAATGGATTAACATACCAAAGTAAATGTCATCTCGATTATTATGTTTGCTCAAAGAAGATGTCTGTTACAGTTGCTAAAAGTCAGCCATGTGGTATGCTATTTTTTTGTTTAAAATGTTTAAGGAGATAGAAAAATTAAATGTTGAAAATTAAATAAAATATAAAAGGCACATTTACATTGTCATACTCAGTATTTTAAAGTTTTTTCATCCTATTTTTAACATTCATAAACAGTAGACGTTGTAACAGCATTATTATTCTTTTATATATCCAAGGTTTATCCCAATCAGTCGAGATGTTTTATTTACTTGATATATCCAAAGATGTTAATGATGAGAAACTAAACAGCATGCTACAAATATTAAATAACCACGCCCATGCTCTCCAAGATCCATCCAAGAATGCCAAATTCTCAGTGTTCTTTTACCCATCATCTACAAGCAACCTACAGTATCCCTTGTACAGTAACAGCAAGATCACAAACGGTCTTGCTGATGATAAAAAGATTAAAACTCTGATAGAGGGAGTCATAAATTCGGAGGAGTTTAAGGAAATAAAATTTAAAGAAGACAGAAAACTTGACACTGCACTAGACGCTTTAATTCGTCAAATGGCCCAAAAAAGTGATAACAGCACCAATCGAGTTATCGTTGCTTTCGTTGCTGGAGAAAGCGACCCAGCTTCATCTCTGGTTCTCTCAGACATTGCCAATGATCTGAAAAAGAGAAAAATCCAACTGTTATTTATTGTGGACAAAAAGAAAGCAGATGTTGACGAATTGAAGAAGGCTACACCAGTTAATAACATTGTTTTAACAGACTTTACCAGTGATTTTGAGAATTCTTTACCGAAGCTATCAAAAGTACTTGAGGAAGCCATTGGCAACAAAAAAGGTAGGAAGACTTTAAAAATCCTGCATAATAAAGCTATTTTCATTATTTTATTCGCACCATTCTGGTGAAAAAAATAAAATAAAATAAATAAATAAAATTATTGCTATTGTGTGTTTATTTGGAGAAATTTCCTGCAACAATTTAATCGTTTTATTTGTTACCATTTATGCATCTATATTACTTTTTTATATTCATTTTCCAGATGCTGACAATATGTTAGACATTGGTATTTTAATGGGTGGACCCTATTCTCAACTGTACAACCAACAACGTAATTTAATGAAAGAAGTCATTGCTAATTACGATATTTCCTCTACCGCTGTGCAAGTTGGTGTTGTGACGTACGGACAATCTGCTATGTTACAGATACCTCTAAACAAACACAAAATAAAAAAAGGGTTACAGAGCGAACTTTCATTTATTAAACCAGGTGCTCCTGGAAATAATTTTAATGGTGGCCTAAATGTGGTTTTGTCAGATCTTTTTAGCACAAATTACGGAGCAAGAAAGTTGGCTGCAAAAAGGTTGCTGGTATTTGTCACCGACCAAGTAAATATTGATCCAAACATTGCTCAAAAGTTGGAAAATAGTGGTGTTAAAATCATTGTTCTCACGGTTGGACTTCCACCTGATAGCAACAAGGTTAAAGAGTTAGTCGATGACATCAATAATATTGTTACCACTGGTCCTGTTGATGTCGATGGAACTGTGACAGAAGTTATAGAAAAGTTAAATCCAGGTGTGTTGTTAGTTTATGGGTTTTGATAGTAGTAGTTGGTGGCACATGGAAACATTTCGCGAATTTCCGTAATGTATCCTATATGTCTTTTTTATACCTCATTATGCCTGTCTTGTCACTTGAGATACCATTTTGTGTGACCTCTTTTATGAGAATTTATGAACTGTTATATGTAAAAATCTTATAATCCTGTACAAAATTAAAAAAATCAGCTGCGTACAGAACGCTGTGAAAATTCCACTTTTTCTGCGATGCTGTTGTCCACTATAATTATTACAATTGATGGATTTTAATTTAATAAAGTAACCAAAGTTTTTTATTAACAAGTGATTTTTGACATTAATATAGAACATATAGGCTGCAAATAATTTTTTATGGGTATTATCATTTTAGCAATTTGGCAATTCATGAAACGCGACAAACTATATTTTTCTGGGTTATTCAACTTTGTTAACATATAAACCGAAACACATCAAACCCTAAGGCTGCAATGACGATGTCATTATTTTCTACACAAACTTTACGTGGTCACGCCATAAGTCACCTGAGTTGTATTCCTAATATAGTTATTCATGCAGTTCTTTTTTTTTCCAATAGACAAATGTAAAACAACATCGTGTGATTTTGGTAAATGCCTCCAAAGATTGGATGGAACAACAGAATGTAATTGTGAAGTATGTCCTCCAAACTATGCTCCAATTTGTGCTAGCAATAAACGAACTTATGCGTCTGTATGTCATCTGAACAGATATAGGTGTTTATATAAAAGAAATGATGTTGAAGTTGTGAGCAATGAACCATGTGGTAAGTTGCTTGTTATACACCCCCGTAGCATTTTATATAGAATATGAAAAATATTATCTAGTCAGGTTCCTGTTCAAAACAACATGTCTTATGTTTTTATAAATGATTGTTGTAGTTATGGTAACTAGATGTAGTTGATTCCTATTAATACTTCATAAAATGGAACCTAGAAAATTTGATCAAATGTGGATATTATATTTTTTTATATTTTTCTGAGCTTTCCTTTATTCTATCAATACATTTTTTATTTATTTATAAAAACTATAAATCTTTATCTTTAAATTTTATGAATAGTTAAATTTGGATTTGATGAGGTAACTAAAGCTATAAAGTGCTTCAGTAAATTTTGGGAAATATAAAGTATGTTTACGAAATTAAATTTGTCACAGCAAAGTTTTTATATACATTTGATATACTTTTACATAGTAAAATGTGATGGAATTCTGATATTTTAGGCAATATCATTATTACTTGTCTTACTATATCTTTTATTGTTTTCTCTAGGCTTTTCTGCCCCATTAGACTTGGTATATGTAATAGACACTTCAAAGGATTCTCCTTCAACTTGGTTGTCTAATCTTCAACAGTACATATCCAATGATCTGAAAGGGTATAATGTTAGCAACAAAGGTGTTCACATTTCTGTTGTGAAATATGCTGATGTTGCCAAAGTTGTGCTTTCTTTAAAAGAAGGTATTTCAAAGGATCGCACTATTAATGCTGTTAGAAGTTTAACAATTTCAAAGGGAACTAGAAAGGTTGATAATGCTTTAAAGGTTGTCAATGAAAAAGTCCTCACGACAGCGAATGGTGCTAGAGCTAATGCTAAAAAATTAGTTATTTTGTTTATGACTGGCAAATCAGATCCAGAGAGTTTATCAAGCATACAAAAAAATGCTGAAGTTCTCAAAGGAAATGGTGCAACTATTACTGTTATTGGATTAGGAACCGACTTACGAAAAACAGACATCAAAGATATTGGTAGCTTTGATGACACATCTATTGTAATGCCATATGACAATTTGCCAAATGTCATGTCATTCATTTCAGGAATACTATCACAGCTATCAGGTAAATTTTAATATAAGTGTGCTAAATAACAGTGCATGTAAAATCACTGACCTAGCCAGCTGTATGACATGACATATGATAGGAAATATAAACCTTAACATCATTTTATAAAGTGCACCCCAGAGTTTTTAAGACTTAAATGTTTTAAAATTACAGTACTTAAACGATTTTAAAACTAGCAAAAAATCATTGGCAAGAGTATTGAAATTTTTAATGTTTTTAAGTAAAATGTAACACACTGTGTACACTAATGTAAGTAGTGCATGGTGCATTGTGTACAGTCATTGAATTGATTGCCAGTTGTTATAGCTGTAACAATGTTTCTTTTTTCTAGAACCATCACAAAGTATCGACTTAATGTTTGTTGTGGGAACAACACCTGATTCTAACTCTGATCCGAAACTTTCATTGCAAAAGAAACTTATAAAATCAATTTTATCAGAATATGAATTATCACCTTCACAAGTTAATGTTGGTTTGATTACAATTGGACAGAAGCCTGAAACGTTTCTTCCATTATCAAAATACAATGAAGCAAAAATGTTTAATTCTCGCCTTAATGAACTTTTGCCAGTTAGAACAGGCTATAACATCGACGCTGCACTTACACTCGCCAATGAGGAACTCGAAAAGAGTAAACGTGATGTAGAGAAGATTATTGTTTTGTTTCTTATGGATAAACCAGATGAAGATCCGGCAGACACTGCAAAACAGATGAGGGAAAAAGGTGTAAAAATAACTGTTGTTGATATTAAAGGAGATCTTGATAAAAGCATACTTAATGATATAGCAGGTAAAGATGGAAATATACTCAATACCCAATCAAGTCATGACATTAAGGACACAGTGGATTCTCTGGTTGACAATGTCAAGCCAGGTAATAAAATTTTGAATTTTTTAATATATAAAAACAAGTGTGTTATAAAATATCTGTTATGCTAGCTTTCAGCTGCATACTGCAGGCATGATTGCATATCTTTAATTATGTTGTTTACAAGTTCTTGTGTGAGTGTATAAATTTTTTCACCCTTATATAGATCCATGTGATATCATTGCTTGTCATGGCTCAACAAAATGCGTAGTTCAATCTGATAATACTCCGACCTGCAAATGTCCAACTTGTAATGAAAAATACAAGCCTGTTTGTGGTAGGGATGGTCGTACATATGCAAACAAATGTTACTTAACTTCTATGGGTTGCAATAAAGAAAATGAAGCCAGTGTTGCAAAAGAAACTGCTTGTGGTATAAATCTTATAATTTTCAAAAATTTGTGAATAATTCAATGTTTATGTTATTTACTTTTGAAGCATTTAACATTGGCATAGGAGGGATTATACCTTTTTTTGATGTTAATCTTTTAGGTATCACACCAAAAAATCTTGATTTAGTTGTTGCTTTTGATGCATCAGCATCTGTGGATAGAGAACAATTTAGAAACATAAAAGACATTGTTTACAATAGTTTGTCTACCTATGACATATCCAATCCAACAGTTCGTTTGAATTTACTATCATTTGGTAACAAAGTTCAGGAACATCTAAAATTTGACAGTGGCATTACTAATTTACTTCTGAAGGACAAGTTGAAAGCTGTCAATCTCCTTGGTGGTGCAAGAAGCATTTCTTCTGTTCTAAAGCACATAAAGGATACATATCCTAAAGGAGGCAGCCAAAAGAAGCTGTTGCTTTTAGTTATAACTGGTAATACCAATCCTGCAGATAAAGAGTATTTAGCAACAGAAATTAGAGATTTGAAGACGTTAGGTTTTAAGACAGTTGTCATTGCTGTTGGCCAGAATATCGATGACAAAGAATTAAAATTATTGTCTACTGGTGATGAAAATGATTCAAGTGGTGATGTCCTTGTTGTTGGAAGTGGTAATATGTTACCAACAATTTTGGGAGATATTGAAGAAATTATTGGTCGATATACAGGTACTGTTTGTGGATAATATATAGAAAACAAATGTCACTCTGTAAAGATAACGCATTGTCATGTGCCAAATTGTGAAGCAATTATTAAAATAGTCCCATAAAAACGTTTTAAACGTATGAAGTAGGCTCACCTAAAATCAACCTTTTTTTCAATTAATATAAACACTGATTAAAATTTGAATTGTGAAGTTATAAAATATTAAAATTGAAACATCTTAAATTCCAAAAGTATTGAAAGCGAGCATGCTTATTTCTTCGTTGGTGACTTGGGAATAACAACTTAAAAGTAACTAGAAATTATTTTCTTTATATAAGAAAATATATTTTTCACACCAGATGCAGTCAGGTATACTGATCGGTACTACCTGTAAAATACAAAGCTCTCAGTCAAGATCACAGAACTCCTTGCTTTGCATTTCCCAGTGTATAACATCAAAACGGTTCAGTATCCGTTTAATTCTGTGTCTTTTTCTTATTTTTGTAGTTCAGGGTACTATTTTTTTTATATTAAAGTATATAAAATCTACTTTTTATTACTATTCATGTAGCTTCACCAGATGATACTGCTGACCCAATCGATGTTGTCTTTGCCATGGGAGCCTCAAGTAATAACAAAGATAAAGCATTTGCTGCACAGAAAAAGTATGCTCAAAATATTATTGATGAGTACAAAATATCTCCTAGTGGCACTCGTGTCGGCATACTAACGTATGGTAACACTGTGAGAACATCGACTGAACTAAGCGAAATGCTTGATGCTAATGGACTTAAGATAAAAGTTAATAATCTCAAGAATCCTGGAGATGGCGCCAAGTTTGATTTGGCTTTAAAAGCAGCACTGAATATGTTGAGGAGTGAAAAGGCACGCGTTTCAGCTAAAAAGTCTATTATTTTGTTTACTGATTCTAAGAACAGTGGTGATGTCTCAGACCTGTACAAATATTCCAATGACCTGAAATCGAATAATATCAAGCTTGTTGTTGTTGGCTTTGGTAAAGATGTTGATGAATCTGAACTTAAAGGGATTGTTGGTAATCCAGGTGATGTCATAGTTGTTGAAGATTACGAAAAGTTCCCAAAAGGAAAAGAAGTTTTAGATAAAACAGTAACTGGTATGTAGATTTAGAAACAATTATCACGTATTTCATTGTATTTTTTATCTTATTAATCTTATCTTCCATCTTATTTAATGATGTTAACAGACTGTAATATTGAATTTCAAAATTTACAAACCTTTTTAGATCCGTGCGAAAATGCAGATTGCCCATTTGCTTCGAAATGTGTATCCAAGCTAGACAAAACAGTAGAATGTATGTGTCCTGTGTGTGATTTAAAGTATGCCTTGGTTTGTGGTGATAATGGAAAAACCTACGGTTCTAAATGTTTGTTGGAAGCTGAGGCCTGCGAACAGAGGAAAGTTATTAAACGTGTCAAAGATGGTGCTTGTGGTAAGAGATGTTAATCATTAATGCTTTGATTGTTTACTTATACAGGGGTACATTTGCACATGTCCTTTTTCAAGATTTGTCTCATTTTGTACTGTTATATTCTGATTTAAATTTAGGGATAGAAAAAGAAGTCGAGATCTTGTTTGCAATTGACAGCTCCAGTGGAACAAGTCAAAAAGACATTGCCATGATGTCCGATTTTATTAAAAATGTTCTCAAACAATACAAAAACACACAAAAAGAAAATAATTTAGGACTTTTGAATTATGGTTCCTATACAAAATCTGAATTGGACCTTTCAAAGAACAATAGAGAAAATCTATTGAAAGCTTTAGTAGATCTGAAGAAAGTTGATGGAGAGAGAAATTTAAGCCCTGTCTTTGAAAAGGCCAGTTTGGAGATGTCTTACGCGATGGACCCTAATACTAAACACCTTGTTGTTTTTGTTCTTGGCAAGATAAATCCCAATGACATCTCAAAAACATTAAAAGCGGCTGAAATACTTCGTTCTAAATCCATCAAGATAACTTTAGTTGCCTTATCCACTGGACCTCCAATAAATTTTATGAAGGAATTAACTGGAAATACAAAGCAAGTAATCATTATTGACAGTGTTGCTAAACTTCCAAAGGTTATTGATGATATTGATAGTGTGATTGGCTCTCAGGGTAAGATTCATGATGTTTTTTCTTTATTCTTCCCAATTTATTATGTTTTGTACAAATTTTAATTAAAAGTTTTATGCAAATTTCTTTCGTGATCTTAATTGCGAATCAAACGTTCCATTACTTTTTAAGGACCCATTAAAGTGTATAAAGACATTGCTATTTTATTTGGTGCACATGGAAAAGATGCAGTTAAAGATTTTGATCAACAAAAAGAACTTGCAAATGAAGTTATTCAAAGGTATAATGTATCGTCACAGTTAGCATTGTTTAGTCTTGTTGAAATTGGCGAAACTCCTAACATTGCTTTAAAATTCACAAACATCCACAAACATAGATTATATTCTGCTATTCTGAAGTTAACAAACAAAGCCTTGCAAAGCCCGATTAATGTTCTTAAAAACATTAAATTTGTAAACAAAGTTGTGTTTACAACGGAAAATGGAGCTAGAGATGGTGCTGGCAGAGAGATCATTTTGTTCATGAATGATAAATCAAAAAATAATGACGAAGAACTTAATGAAGCAGTTAGTGAATTGGACAACAACAATGTTAAGATAACTGTTGTCCCAGTTGGTAAAAATGTGGATTCCAAAGAAGTAGAAAAGATTGCAGTTAATGGTAATGTTGTAGACACAAAGGGCAAGGATTTGTTGGACAATGTAGATAATATCGTGAATGTCTTGAAGCCAGGTAAATGTGATATTATAACAAAATATCAACTTCCCAAGCTACAATAGAAAAATGAATGAAAAGTAGTGGATTACTGGCATGTCTTTGTAACTGTTGTCATTTGTCCTAAAAAAGTCTTGTTTTGTAAAAAAATGATATTTTACTAATAAACATTGTAATATTAGATGCTTGTGCTGATGTAAAATGCTCATACAGTGGAAAGTGCATTGAGAAAACAGATGGATCAACTGAATGTATCTGTAAAACCTGCCCTGCATTGTATGCACAAGTATGTGGTGATAATGGTATAACTTATGCATCTAAATGTCATCTTGAACAGGCTTCTTGTCAACAGCAGAAGCCAATATTGATGGTGAAAGATTCTCCTTGTGGTAAGCAACTTTCTTCCCATAATTCTTTACAAATTAACATTAAAATTGACTAAGAAGTTATTTCGTAATGATATGTTTTTGTTTAATCTGCAGGTACAAGCAAAGGTTTAAATGTAATATACATTATTGATACCTCCAAATACACATCGACAGAAGATCTTGCAAATATAAAAGACTACATTAGTGCCTCAGTAAAGAATTTCATGCTGTCTAAAAATAATGTTAATGTTGGCATCATTGCTACATCTGCAAATCCTGGTGTTGTATTAAAGTCTTCTGATGGTACTTCAGAAGGTCTAGTTCTTTCTAAATTGAACAATCTAAATAAAGGATATGGCAAATTAAATCTAAATAATGTCCTTGCATTTTCACAAGATAATGTCTTTAATACGCTACGCAAAGGTGTGAAAACGCTGTTACTTTTCATCACAACAAGCCCCATTGTGTCAAACGATATCACAGCAGCAAAGGATGTGTTAGATGACCTGAAAGCAAAGAAAGATTTCAAAATTTCTGTTATTTCTATCGGCGATGCAGATCCTGATGCTTTAAAGAATCTGACAACCTTGCCAGGAAATGTGGACACTATAAAGAACAGCAAAGATTTAACAAATGTGTTTGATGCCATTGATAAGGCAATAAAGAAAATGACCAGTATGTTAAAATTTAATATCTTTATATTTTTCTCATTTTTTTATATTTCTACTACTAACTGTTGCGTTTTTAGGGCCAACTGATGACACAGCGACAGACATTGTTGCTATTATTGGTTCAAATGCATTTAATAAACAGAAATCTTTCGGAGAACAAAAAGATTTTCTAGAAGCATTTGCCAACAAATATAAAGTTGGTTCTACTGGAATGCTGATGAGTGTGGTATTAAATGGAAATGAGCCAGAGTTGACAAATCAACTCAATTCTGCCCAAACGTCTTCGAAATTGAATTTATTATCACACATTAAGAACCTACGGAATAAAGGGAACGGATACAACCTTGGTAAATCCATACAACTAGCAAGAAAGTTGTTATACAGCACCGATGACGGTGCAAGAAGAGATGCAGCAAAAACTGCTGTTATCATTGTTGATTCTAAAATTACAGGCTCATACACTGTTCTCGATAGTGAAGTTAGCAAGTTAAAGGAATCTGGTGCAAAGGTTATTTTTATCAGTGTTGGGGAGGAAGCAGAATCAGATGTCCTAAGAAACTTGGTTTCTGATAAAGCTGATCTCTTTAGAACTGATAAACCTGAGGGATTGAAGGATTTAGTTGAAAAAGTGACTGATAATACCGCACCTGGTGAATAATGATTTATTGCTTATTATGTGGTCACCTAAATAACCTTTTAAGCTTTTGGACCACTTTTTCTCAAATATTATTTTATACTTGTGGCAAAAGTATTGTTTTATTATATGCATATTATTATATAAGGTACGGTTTTATCAGGAAGTTAATTTTAATAATAAAGTGGAAATTTATATTTTTTGTAGATGCTTGCTCACAAAAATCCTGCAAGCACGGAAAATGTGTGACCTTACCAGATAACACTGCATCTTGCTTGTGCACGACTTGTGAAAGTGGAAACTACCAACCTGTCTGTGGATCAGATGGCCGTAATTACGCATCACCATGTGAGCTGGAACACTATTCATGCAGGAATAGTATAGATGTTAAACTTCAGAAAAGTACACCTTGCGGTACGAAACAAAACAACATATATGTGTTCAAAGCAAAATTTGTCAGCTTATGTTTTTAGTGTGTCTTGAATAATATTAATAGTTTTAATTTACCTTTATTTATCTAGAATCCAAACAGGCGGTGGATCTTGTATTTGTAATTGACTCATCAAATAAAGTTCCAAATACAGTGTTACTACAAACTAAAGTTTTTATCAAGAATCTGTTGTCTAATTATAAGATTTCTAAAGAAAATGCCCATATTTCTCTGGTTAATTACGGAGAAAAGCCAGAAATTCTCATAACACTGGAAAAAGGAACTGAAGCAAAGACTGTTGGAAATGTTCTTAATGCAATACAAAAGTTGGGCGGGAAAAATAACATGGAAGAAGCATTAAAATTTGTCAAGACAAACGTGTTAAAATCAGAACATGGTGGTCGTGATGGGGTACACAAACATGTTGTTTTGTTTACATTCTCACCTGAAGAAAGAAATGAAAAAATTATTGATGCAGCAAAACGTCTTAAGGAAATATCACCTGATGGTGCAAGCATCACTGTAGTTGGAGTTGGAAAACATGACAAAGGATATCTTTCAGAAATTGCTACTAGTGAAAACGATGTTGTGTTAGTACCGGCAACAAAATTGTCCAAGGATGCCTTGTTGAATGTTTTATTTGGTCCTAAATTTGTGGAAGTTGCAGATAATATCAATGAAAACAGTATGTACTTTTTAAAAACGCGTGCATTTATCTAGTAGAAATATAAAATTAACAAGAGGCCATGTAGTTCATTGACCATTTTTATTAAATATTGTAGTGTTCATAATAAGTTTTAAGATAGTATTGAGTTTACAATTTGCATTGTTTAAGTCCATAAATTCGTTCTTAATATTAGTAAATAAACACATCTTGTTTTTAGCTACACCTGTTGGATTGGATGTTGTCTTTGTCTTCAGCTCAGCAGGTGTAAATGCATCAGCTCTCTTCGAAAAGGAAAAATACATTGCTCAACTTCTTGCAAAGGAATACACATTATCGCCAAATACTCTCAATATAGGTGCAATTATTGATGCCAACACTGGGCCTAAGATTGCTGTTAAACTTGAACCTTATGCAACAAGTGAAAATATTCAATCTAAGTTATCAACCATCAACTATGAAGGTGAAAGCAACGACATTGCGCAAGCTGTAGAATTTGTCAAGGACAAGGTATTTGACAAGCAGTCAAATAAAAGAAAGAACGTTCCAAAAACTATTGTTATATTCTTCAATAAAATCGATCAGGAAGTAGACAATATAAAAACAGCTGTTATGAAGTTAAAGAACGACAATGAAGTAACCCTTGTTGCCGTACCTGTTGGAAAAGGTTCTGATATAAATAAAATTGTTAAAATCTTAAGCGAAAAAGACAGCATTGTAACCATCGATGTAGAGCTACCCGATGAGCAAAAGAAAAATAAAGTTAAAGATCTTTCAAGAAAAACATACCCTGGTAAAATCACTTTCATTAGTTTTTTTGTTAGTTTTCTTAGCTTGTTAGACTTACGAGTATTTTGAAATCATGAGCAAGATATAGTATATAGTATAGTATAGATCGTATAAACTACAAATTCGATAGCACATTAAACCCATTGTGTTGATAATTCTTTGGTAAACAGGGTGTTCACTTTGTCAGGCATGCAAGGAAAGGTAGATATTGTCAGTCATCTCCAAATATAGTCAAAATGTCAGGACAATAATAGAAATATCAGCAATTTCTTGTAGATGTCAGAGATATGTTAGGAAATTTAAGTTCAAATTAGAGTCATTTTCATTTTTTAAAATATTGACAAGGATTAAATTTCAATTTTTTTCTTAAAGATTAAGCATCATTCTTTTACAGTCTATATTTCAGTCAAGTCTATACTGAGATTACTTCTTTGTAAATTCTTATTGATTTGCCTTCACTGCAGATTAGCACTTTATATTGTATTGTATCTTTTAAATCTGTTAACTACACTCCTCGCTACTTTAGATAAGTGTCAGGAAAAATCGTGTGATTTTTATGGAAATTGCGTAACTAAAACCGACCAGGAAATAGAATGCGTTTGTACCGTATGTGATGACACATATGACATGCTTTGTGCATCTGATGGAAAAACATATGCTAGCGAATGCTGGATGAAGAGAGAAGCTTGCAAAAAAAAGGTCAGCATTAACCTGGTGAAAAAAGGTCCATGTGGTAAGAGTCTATAATGTCAATAATTTTTTATTGTATTGAAACCTGTTAAGTAACTACGGGGATTATAGTTTTAAAATTGATTTGAAATGGTTTTACCTTTAGTTAAAATATATCTTTTGTAAATTTTTATTAGGTGTCTCATCGCCGTTAGATGTAGTGTTTGCTGTCGATACATCAGATGCTGTTGACAAAGAACTTTACAATAAAGTCCAAGAACTGTTAAAAGAAATGACCACGCAGTTCCAAGTATCACCAGACCTTGCCCATATTGCTTTTACATCATTTGGAAGCAAAACTAATTCTACCTCTTTGGGTGATGGTACTTCAGAGAATGACGTCCTAAAACACATCATGACGTTACCTGCAATGGGGGGAAAAGTTGATTATGTTAATATGCTCAAATCAGTCAACAAAAATGTGTTACGTAATAGTGGTCGTGAGGTACCAATACAGTTGATCCTTTTCGCAGTAGGTGATGCCAACCCTGTTGATGAATCGGCCATTAAAAAGGAAATACAAAAAATCCAATCAGAGCACATTTTGAAAGGAATATCTGTGTTTGTTGTTAGCTTGTTGGATAAAAATAATACCTTGGAAAGAGCTCTTGACCCTGAAGATGAGATATATTATCCAGAGGGAATCCCAGACATACCAACCTGTGTCACAGTTGTTGAGGAAAATGCAAAACAACTTCTTGGTAAATATTTTTGTATGCAGGACGAAAGTTTTTAAAAGATTGATTGCATATATCCTATTTTCTTAATATTCTTCCTGTTTAGATAAAACTAAGGTAATGGATATTGGAATCATATTCAGTGGCAATAATCCTGAAGGTAATGCTGTAAAAGCTAATTTTGTTAAAAAGTTTTTGGAGAAGTATACGTTAACACAAGACAAAACTCGAGTTGGTATTATTAAACCTACTGCAAAAGGTTTACCTTCCTTCCTAAAAAAGCTAAGCGAGCAAATGACAGCAGATGACATCGAGAGAGATCTATTGTCAATTGCCGCTTCTGGTGCTATGGATACTTTTGTCTCTCAAGCTCTTAAGTTAGCAAAGAATGAATTATATGACAAATCTAACGGAGGACGAAACCATGCTTTTAAATCTCTGCTTGTTATATTGCATGGCGATGACAAGCAATTAAACAAATCAGTTCAGTACGTAGACGAATTAAAGAGTCTCTCAGAAAATGCTGTCAAAACTGTTGTGGTAGCAATTGGAGGAAGTGTTATTAACAAAGATTTAGCAGATGCTGTTAAACCAAAAACGAATCTGGTAACTGTTGAGAATCCTGATAAGTTATTTGACAAGTTAGATGATATTCTCAAAAAGATTAGACCTGGTAATATATTTTTATAATACCATTTACATTTTTGTTTGTGATAAGTTTAATATTATGTGTGCACATTCTAATTCTTATTCGATACAGATGCTTGCCTAAAAGCAAAATGTCATGATCACAGCTTATGTGTGGAAAATGGAAATAAAGCTAGCTGTGTTTGTAAAGATTGTCCTTACCTCTATGATCCTGTCTGTGGAAATAATGGTAAAACCTATGCATCGAAATGTGAGATGCATTTGGCATCATGTAAACAAAATGTGCACTTGAAAGTAGTGAAAAACAAACCATGCGGTAAGTTAAAAATATGCTGCATAATCTAAGCAAGATTATAACATATCTTGTAATAAAACACCTTATTGTGATCAATTATGTAGAAATTAGCATGCATACAATCTTTTTTCCTAAGTGAATTTAAAATATACAAACTTGTATCAGTAATTTATGCGACATGTAAATATAGTAATAAGATTTTAGTAAAACTGAAAACAGTCATTCTTGCTTGTTTAAATGAAATAACGCTACATTCATAACTCACCATTTTAAGTGTGTAATGTTCATGGGTTTTTAGGTATAAGACATCTAAATGACGTCGCATTTGTGATTGACACATCTAGTGATGTTTCAAAGAACGAGCTGTCAGATGTGAAAGATTTTATAAAAACTTTCTCTACATCATACAAATTTAATGGTGAAACTTTTATATCAATTGTCAACTATGGTCGTCAAACCCAAATTCCTTTACTGTTAAAAGGAGGTGGTTCATATAGAGTTGTTGATTATACTCTCGATTTTATATCGGCTATTGGCGGAAAAAGAAATATGGGCAGTATGTTTACTGCTTTAAGCGACGATGTATTTACTAACCAAAATGGTGCCAGAAGTAAGGCTGTTAAAACTGCTATTTTGTTTGTACATGGCAACAACATGGAGGGAATTGATAAAAACACAATAAAACAAATCAAGGACAAAGGTATAAAGGTTATTGTTATTGCTATTGGTGAAAATGTAAACAAAGGCGACATTGAAGATATTGTTGACAATAAAGCAGATGCAATATACATTGGAAAGACCTCTGATTTGCCAACTGCCTTTACAAAACTTGAAGGTGCTCTTTCAAACACAGATGGTAATTGTTTTTTCTTTTTTATTAAACTATGCTGTGGTTAATGTTAACATGTTAAATATATTTTTGTTTATACTGCTTTTAGTAGGCCCTAATAGCGGAACAATTAGTTTCTCCTTAAACTTGTTTTTATCTTCAGTAGAAAACAATGTTCTTGAAGTGGGTATACTTATGTCAACATTTGATCAACAACGTGACTCTTCGTGGTTTAAGAAGCAGAAGGACACTATAATTGAACTCATCAATAGTTATTCCACGTCAACAGTAGATGTACGGTTTAGTGCGAGCATATATGGTGATTCTGTGAAAGTCCTAAAATGGTTTAATTCTGGTGGTAATTCTGAAGAGTTTAAAGCATACATAAAAAATGTTCGAAAGCCTAAAGGTGATGGAGTTGTCAAAAATGCTTTGAAAGCAGCAGCTGAAGAAATGTTTTCTTCCAACTCTGGCTCTGTTAAAACTTCAAGGAAAGTGTTACTGTTGTTTATTGATAGTGGTGGTCAAAATTATAATGCAACTCAAGAACTTCAAAAGTTAAGAAATAAAAATGTAAAGATCATTGTGATACTATCTGGAGATCCATTGTCTTATGCAGGCATTGATAATATTATTGGAAAAGATGGCAAGTTAATTGTGATTAAAGATCCTAAGTCCGATACCACTGCTAATGTTGCAGATACCATAAATAAAATCTTAAAATCAGGTAATTAAAAAATCAAGGAATTAAAGGAATTATGATGCTTTTTCATTCCCACTCCAAAGAATTTGTTTGTTAGTATCATGTAATTAGATATGCATGCAATTTTTTTCCTGTTTTTTTTTTTTTAGACATTTGTGATAATAAAGTATGCGAATACTATGCTACATGTGTTGTCTATCCTGATAAAACCTCTGATTGTGTTTGTCCTGTATGTGAACCCATGTATTCACTTGTATGTGGCTCTGATGGCAGCACCTATTCTAGTGAATGTATGCTAAAGCAAAAAGCTTGTAGAGAGAAGAAAATGATCACTGTAGTGGACAAAACAGGATGTGGTACGTAGAATTTTTTTTAAATCTTACTAGCTAATTTTTGTTATCTGTTTAATCTCTTGGTCATGCTGGCATATGTGACTTTGAAATATAAAAACCAAAGAGGTAAGAAGGTTCAACTATTACGTCTAAAGGTTTTATATACCTTTTTGTTTTTACTAGAACCCAGCAAATCAATCAATTTAATTCACGCAGTTGATATGTCTACCGATGTACCTAGTACCACTTTAAATAAAGTAATTGAACTTGTTACACAAGTATCTAAAAAGTATGACCCTAAAGCCCATGATGTTAAACTGGTTGGATATGCCGATTCTCCAGACGCAATAAACACATTTGAGAGACAAAAGGAAATTGCTATCAGTGAAATTCCCTTCTATAAGCCTCTAAGTGGATTCAATTTGGAAAAGATGCTAAAAGAAGTCAAACGTACCTTCAAGAAAAACACTGATAAACCAAATGGTTTGATCTTGTATCTGAACACAAACTTAGCGCAAGATAAAAACATAAGGGATTTAATTAAGTCACTGAACGATGAGGAAAAGAAGAACTTCATCATTACAGTTGTTCTTCAGCCTGGCTCATCTGTTGATTCTATTTCTGATATTGAAAATGTAGTTCCAACTAATACCGACAAATTACCAGAAGTAGTTGACAACATTGACAGAAAGATTAATGACCTTAGTAATGGTATGCTCCATGAATTTTGATAGTTTTACCTTGTGTATTAACAATTATTTTTATTAAAAGTATTCCTTATTAGTGTCATGACATATTGACCTTGCAAAAAACAATATTATCAATTTGCTTTTTTACATATTGACCTTGTTTTTAGTTGGTGATGTTGAACTGGATCTTGGATTCATTATGGGTTCATATAGTTTAAATGCTGCTGAAGCATTTAATTTGGAGAAAGATTTTGCAGCACAATATATACAAACTCTACCTTATCGTAAAGATAAAATAAATATTGGCTTTATTACGTATGGGAAATCTGCAAATGTTGAGCACAAATTTGGAGAGATAACAACTATCGCATCTGCTTTACAGACGCTAAAATTTAACATTAGAAATCCCAATAACGGAAATAATGTTACTATCGCGTTGCAAGCTGCCAGAAAAAATTTGTTTAAGGAAGCTACAAATTTAAACACATATGGTACACGCAGAAATGCTTTGAAATCACTGGTTGTCTTTATTGACCAGCCTTTGTTAGATGATGTCACCAAAGAAGTTTCACTTCTACAAGATGCTGGCGTACAGGTTACTTTTGTTGCTCTTATGGACAAGATTGATAAAGATATGTTAATAAAAAAAATTGGACAAGAAGTTACCGTGTTATTTATTAAAGATGGGAAAGTATCTACAGATGATGTTAAAGAAACAGTTGATAAAATTTCTTCTGGTAGGTTTTCTTTTTCAAGAAAGTGACCAAGGCGAATTGAATTTTATAAAAAGCATAGTTAAACTTTGAATGTTGACCAGCTTCTGTTTTTAGGATTATAGTGTTTAGCTTAGATTTTCCCGGAATTAATACTTGAATGATTTAAAATTTTATGATGTGGGTTTTTATTGCGATATTATTACCTTTTTTCCTTTTTAGATCAATGTAAAAAGGATAGCTGTGATGCATCTTCCCGATGTGTCGAGGCAGTGTATGGTGCTCCGAAATGTGTTTGCCCAGTTTGCCCAAATGTGTATATTCCAGCTTGTGCAAGTAATGGAAAATTGTACGCAAGTCGTTGTCATATGGAAAAAGATATGTGTGAAAATAAATTGATACTTGAACATGTTGCGAGGGAAGCATGTGGTAAGTATAAACCAATATTAATGATACTATGGTACTATAATGATTATATGCTTATTGTGTTTATTTAAAAGCAACAATATTGTTACGTGTTCTCAAGTTTGTTCAATCTATGTTATTGTTGAAATAGTCATTGTTAGCAATGACTCTTATTTCTGTTCTTGTGTTACTTACCCTTGCAATGCCATTATGTGTAAATTTGAATTTTGCAAGGTAGGTACAATAACAACAAAACAGTAATAATTTTGTCATTTTGTTTTCATTTTAATCTAGATGTGCAAGAGGCAGCTGATATTGTGTTTGTGGTTGATAGTTCACAAGATGTTTCTGAAGCTGCATTTGACAATATCAAAAAATATTTGGTGTCAACAATTTTTGCTTTAAATAAACCGAAAAACATAAGAACATCAGTTGTTTCGTATGGTGATGGAAAGGAAGATTTAACTATTCCACTTGATGATGACAGTTTGGATAAAGAAGCCATCTCTGCCTTGATTAAAAACATGCCTAAGTTTGGTGGAGAACGTACCTTGTATGATGCACTGGTTTATGTAAAAAATAATGTGTTGTTAAATACCGCTGAAGCTAGCAAACATATCGTGTTTGTGTCTAGTGGACCTGTGAAGGATCCAGTTATCATTGAGTATGCTGTGGATAACTTTAGGAAGAATAACAAGTTTACATATACATTTGTTGTGCTCGATGACAATGCTGAAACCTTAAAACAGATAGAGAAGATTTCAAAGGAGAATGAGGATATTGTTGATATTAACAGATCAGATAATCTTCCAGAGTATTATGCTAATGTAATTGATGCAATTAAAAAAGCAGGTAGGTTGAAGCTAAAACTGCACGTCAATGTAAATACTGTACTTTTTTAAATATGTGCTTTTTAGTTATTTCTTTCTTATATATAGTTCAAAGATCGAAGTCATATCCGAGTGACGTTGGACTTGCCTTCTTATCTTCTGATCAATCGAATGTGATTTTCAATTCTCAAAAGAGTATGGCTAAGAAATTAATCAATAAATACAAAGTTGGAGTTGCCAGTACACTGTTTGGTATTGTACACAATGGCAAAGAACCAGAAATTGTCTTACACATTGGAAATGCTGACACAAAGGCTGATACCACCACTGTACTTGATTCGTTGATGTATCACGATAATAAAGAAGAAAATGACAAGATGATGAAAACATTGAGTTTAACAGAGGATATGTTTAATAGAAAGAAATCTTTAAGAAAAGTTAAATCAAACTCTCTCTTTGTTTTTATTGGCAAAGCTGCTGTTTCAGTGTTAACAAATGAAGCGAAACAAAAAATACAAGAATTTGAAAAGAACGATTTCACACCCATATTTGTCGTTCTTGAAAAACTATCTAATAAAGAGAGGGCTATTTTATTGAATATTATTAAAGATCCAAAACGAATAGTTAATCCTGATTCTGTTGATGATTTTAATGGAAAAGATATTCTCGTCACTACGACATCAGGTACTTAAGTAAAACTATTTTGCATACAGAATTTATTTTATTACAAAAAAATTTATTTAATTTAAATGTGATTTTTTGTGGTAAATTTACCGTGCATAAAGTTTGATATATGTGACATATTTTTGTGTTGTGGCATAATGTAACAATAATTTGTACTGTCTTACTTCTGTACAGATCCTTGTAAAGAAAACATATGTGGAGAAGATTCAGTCTGTGTACGAACATCAGCCTTGTCTGCAAAATGTGCCTGTCCTTTATGCAAAGAAACATATGCACCTGTTTGTGGAGATAATGGTAAAACATATGCAAGTCAATGTCATTTGAATAACTATGCCTGTACAAGCAGAGAATTAATCCAAACAGTAAAGCAAGCACCATGTGGTATGTTAATTACATGATCTTTAATGTTATTTAATTCCTGAAAAAGAATAAAATGATCTGGCTAAGAATATATATTTTGAACACTTTTTTGATTAACTATTAATTATGTTTGTAGGAGTGTCTCAATTATCAACACCTTTGGATATTGTTATTGCCATCGATGCATCTGACAGAGTAACAGATCAAGATATATCAAAATTAAAAGAATTTTTTAAGGCGTCGTTGAAAGGATATGATTTAAACTCGAGCAAGATATCAGTCACTGTTTTATCATATAGTGACTCGGTGAAAAACATTGGACGTATAGAGAAACCTGATTCTATAAACACAGTTTTAGAGAACCTTTTAAAGCAGAATGGAAAAGCAAATATATCTTTAGTGCTTAAGGAAATCAATAACAATTTATTTAAAGAGGACTTGGGAAATGGCAAAATGTTAGTGCTCCTGGTTCCTGCAAGTCCTACTGAATATGCTGAAGACCAACTTAAACATTTTGGAAGTGAATTTAACAAAAAAAACATTAAAGTTGTTGTTCTTCGTATCGGGAAAACATATGATGTTAAAGATCCATTGGATGATGTTACAGGAAAAGGAAAGAACATAGTGAATATTGATAATTCCGGTAGTCTTCCAGATGTGATTGGGAAGTTGGAGGAAATTGTGGGAAATGCACTAAGTAAGTTTTTTTACATTGTAGTCTAAAGTGAATGTGGCTGTTCTTTTTATAATCATCGTAAGCCTGTGCAAAAAATCACGGTAATTTGCCTTTCCCAAGAAGTTAGCCGAATTCACCCTCCACTGCTCACAGCTGCCATCTTTGGCTGATAGACACACAGCAATCATTATAATTTAGGGTTCGTTCGCTGTAATATTATCACTTACAATTACAAGAATGTCTTATATTTGTGTGTAAACAAACTTTCTGTTTATTTTTTACAGCAACTCCTTCTAAAGTTGATTTAGCTTTCTTATTTGGTCCATATGCAACTAAAACTCAACATCAGCTTCAAAGTAATTTTATCAAACAACTGTTAGCGAATGTAAGTTTTGCAAATAAAGATGTCAAGTTCGGCATATTAACATATGGCAAAGAAACAACAATAAATTACAAACTTGGTGAATTGCCAACACAAGCTTCACTAAATAATGCGTTATTAGGATTAAAACGACAAGGAAAGGTATTTGATATGGCTTCTTTGTTAAGAGTGACAATGACAGAATTTTTCAGCGTTAAAAATGGAGCAAGGAAGGGAGTACCAAAAACAGTTGTGTTATTTACTACCGAAGACCTACCAGACAGCACAGATTTTAGTCCATTCAAAAAAGATGGAATAAAACTTATTGTTATTGGCTACGGTGATAAGGTGGATTCAATGCCTCTAACATCAACAGTTGGTCAGGACGGATCTGTGTTTGTACCAAAGACAGAAAAAGAACTGCAAGATATTTTGGATAACGTGCTAAAGGAGGCTCAGAAGCCTGGTAGGGATATAAATTTAGTGGTCCTTCTTGTCTGACAAGAATTCTGAAATTTTAATTTTCCTTTTTTTATCTTTGAATATAGTTGTTTAAGATGTGCCATTTTTCTTGTAATTATATTTTGTTTCGTGATTTGTCAAAAATACGGAATGCATCGACCATTTTTTTGCTATCTTATTCAAAATATATATATATATTTTCTTAGCAACATGTTCTACCAAAAAGTGTCCCTTGTATGGAAATTGTGTTAAGGATGCAGTCAATAATGTAGAATGCGTATGCCCAGTTTGTCAGGATGATTACGATCTAGTATGTTCAACGAGTGGAGTTACCTACGCATCAACATGTAGATTGAAACGCGAAGCATGTCTCAAAGAAATTGATCAAAAAGTCTTAAAAAACAGTGCTTGTGGTAACTGTGTTTATTTTATAATAATATTTTATGCCTTAAAAGAAAAACAGTTTTAATATTTTCTGACAATTTATATGCAAAATTTTTAATATATTGAATGTTTGTAATTAGGTATTTCCAAAAAACTCGATATAGTTTATGCTCTTGACACTTCTGGCGATACGACTGACAAAACTGTTATGGATCTAAAGAAATTCGTACAAGGCTCTCTCAAGCTTTATGATTTTTCCAATGACAAAACACGCATTGGATTATCAACTTTTGGTGACTCCTTTGATGTCACTTTGCCTGCATCTGATGGAACAAACATGTATATTGTTGAAGATGCCATCAGAAAAAGTAAAATCATTGGTGGCATGAGAAATCTTACCAATATGCTAACATCAATCAACAGCAAAGCATTTTCAAATGATCGAGGTAATATTGCAAAGGTGTTCCTGTTAGTTCTTGCTGGAAAAAATGCGAAACCAATGGAGAAAGAATTGAGATTTGCCTCGAAACAGCTTCAATCACACAACATCCAGATGTTTATTGTCGCAGTTGGAGATGATTTGGATGACAATGAGATTTTGGCATTATCACCAGATAAGAACAATATATTTTTGGCAAAGGAGAATAAAGATATACCTGGTGGCATAAAGGAATTAGAACAATATATTGGGAAAATTAATGGTAAAGATAATATGTATAATTTCTTAGATTATATTTGCGTTCTGTAGGATCTCGGTTTTTTTCAAAAGCCTATCTAATTTATGTCGTCCTTTCTTCTCATTATTTTTAATATTATGTTATAGCTTTAAAAGAAATGACAAATCTAGCCATTGTATTTGGGCCATCAAACTCAATTAAATCTGTTAAGAAAAACATTGTTGCTGCTATAAGTAAACTAACTGTTTCGACGGAAAAAGTTCTACCAGCCATTGTTACCTATGGAAACGAAGTAAAAACACTCTTTGAAATCGGTGATTTACCAAATCTTCAAATTGCTTCTAAAGAAATTCAAAATCTCCAGGAATCTCAACCGGGAAACACTATTACTGAAGCACTAAAGAGTTCAAAATCTTTATTAACCAGTAGAAGACCATCTGCAACAAAAACAATATGGCTTGTCCTATCAAGTAATATTGCAAACCCTGATGCTCTAAAAAACAAGATCAAGGAAATGCAAGGAGATGGTTACCAGGTTTTAATTTTTGCAACCAAAGATATTGATAATAAAATAACAGATATTATTAAGGATGGCAACATCGATATTGTCAAAATAATGGATGATATAAATAAACTTGACACTGACAAAGTCATCGATTCAATAGAAACAGGTATTTGATATGTTCATGAAAATTGATCTTAAATATTTGAACACATTAATAGTAAGAAATAAGAAACAACAGCTGCATCCCTTCCAGTTTATTGATTTCAATATCAATAGATCTAGCCACTACTTTTGTGAATAATCTATCAGTTCTCTTCTAACTTTAAGATATTCCGAATGAAAATAAAATCAGTTGATCTTATTCACAAAATTACTATCCTTCTTCTTCTTTTTAACACTTGTGTACACAAATACACAAACATTTGTGTATTTTTCTGATGTCACATAACCTGAATTTCCCAGACCCGACTTAATTACTATTTTTAGAATATGTTAACGGAATATCTGATTGTCTAACATAGCCTTTATCTTCATCTTCTGAATTAGATCCTTGCAATAAGATGAAATGCACCCATTCATCTATTTGTGTCAAGAAGCAAGATAAGACAGCGGAATGTGTTTGCATTTCATGTGAAACATTTACATATAAACCCGTGTGTGGCTCGGATGGTCATACCTATGCATCAGAGTGTCATTTAATGCAACAAAACTGTAAATCTAAAAAGGAGATAACTATCATAAAACAAGAAGCGTGTGGTATGTCATTGCCTTTGTTGTTTATTTATTTGTTTCACATTTACACCAAATGATTCATTTTTTCATCTTTTCTCTGTTATTTTACTATTATTGCAAATGTATTATGGTTATGTTTTGTTTTCTAGGTATAACCCCAAAAGGTATTGAAATTGTATTTCTGTTTGATAACTCAAATGAAATGCCATCAGAGGAGTATAAAAAGATTAAAAACTACATCAAAGCTGCAATGTCCTCTTACAAAATTTCACCAAATTATGGTCGTGTTCGAATTGTTACATATGGTGGACCCAATCCTAACTTAATTGATGGTACCTCACAAGCATCTATTGAACAGCAGCTAGATTTGTCAAAGAGAGTCAATCAAAAGCCCAATTTTAATGCAGCATTAAGCTTTGTACAGTCTTACGTTTTTAATGAGAAATCTGGTAGTGATCCCAAGACTAAAAAAGTTCTTATTGTGTTCGCACGTGAAGGGTTTACAGTTTCCAATCCAGAGCAAACAAAAAAAACTAGTGAGAGAATGGGAAGTGATGGTGTTAAAGTTATTGTTGTTGGTGTTGGGAAACTAGATTTCACCTTAACCGACATTGCAACTAACCACCCAGACAAGATTTTACCTACCTCTAAAAAGCAAAGGTTGGAGGAATCTTTGGGTGATTTAGAGAAGTTAGTGGCACTATTAACAGGTATGCGCGTATTTTTGCTCCTTATTTTACAGAGGAAAGTAAATATAGTGACAATTAGCAATTTTATGTGCAATCAATATGGTTTTAGGAGAAAAGAACACGCTTGACGTTGGATTTATTCTTGGTTCAAAAACGAAAACAGGTTTAAAAGATCAAATCAACTTTATCCAATCTTTATTACCCAAGTACCTCATCTCAGCCGACTCAACTCACTTTGCTGGGGTTGTTAACGAAGACAATGTTAATGTTATTTTGTCATTTAAAGATGGAACCAATACAAAAACCATCTCAGACTCCCTAAAAGAACTTCCACACAAACCCTCAAGTGATAACTTAAAGAAAGCTTTGGAATACGCCGAACGTTCGTTGTTTTCTTCTACAAATGGAGGCAGGGGTGATGCAAAGAAAACTTTGCTCGTGTTTCTGGAAAAGTTACCCACTGACTCGAACATGAAAACTTATGAAAAACGTTTAAGAAACAGAGACATTCAAGTTGTGTTTGTTGTTATGAATACTACTGCCAACCTGTCGAATCGTACAGACATCTTTGTGGACCCAGTCACCAGCGTTGTTACTATCAATAAAAACAATACAGACGATTCACTAAAAGATGTAGTGAATGCTACTGTGAAAAGTATGTCTTAACATTGGCAATAACATAAAACATTCTTTTAACTAAGCTGGAAACAGATGTTCTTCTGTTTTAAGGGTTGTTATTATAATCTAATTATGGCGTAAAAGTGGACATGATTGTAATATTTTCTATGAATTTTTCACAATGACTATAATGAATCGCTTCAGTGTTATATTTAATGTTAAAATGGTGCGAAAAAGTTATTGTGTAATTTTGTTTAGATTTATGTGCCAACAAGAAATGTTTCTTTTATTCAACGTGTGCGGTATTACCATCAAACACAGAATGTATATGCCCACTGTGTACTTCAAAGGAAGTGAAACCTGTTTGTGGTTCTAATGGTAGAACATACACTAACTTATGCCTGTTGCAGCGAGATTCTTGCCTTTCACAGAAGCAGATCATAGTTGCAAAGACTAAGACTTGTGGTAAGTGAAAAAGAGCCCTTAAATTGCTAGTTGTTATTTTTGTATTAAATCAAAAAAAAATTTTGTTGCATTTTTTCTCTATTTAGGTATCAAAGAAAATTTAAATTTGATTTATGTTGTCGATAACTCGGATGGTTTAACAGCAAAAGAACTTGAACAGTTAAAAATACTGGCAAAAGAATCGTTGACATCATACAAGATTCCTGAATATACAAGAGTCAATGTCTTAAGTTTTGACAAACTAACTAAAGAAGAGTACTCATTCACAGATAAACAGTTCTTAAAATTGATTCAGAATGCTATTGGAAATATTGCAAAAGGCAATGGAAAAGCTGATTTTTTAAATGTCATCCAACATGTAAAATCTAATACACTACCAAATGCACAGAAGTCGTCTAAAACTGTTTTGTTGTTGTTCACACAAGGGAGTAGCATTGATGAAAGGCATTTGAAAGATTTAAGGAAAACACTACCTGGCGTTGAAACGGTTGTTGTATCTATTGGAGATCCATATGACATCTTTAATAGTTTTGATATTAAAGTTATTGAACAGGATGCAGACAAAGTAATTGAGAATATCGGTAATATTGAAGATGCTGTAGGAAATTTAATAGGTACATTTGTTAATTTTTTTACCTCATTAGTGCAACTAAAAGAGTCCACAAAATATATTGACACAAGACTGCAAATTTCGTGGAGAAGTGGATTATTCAGTATAGTGGACGTATTAGAAATTTGGCTAGCGCAATTTAAATCCTGCTTACCTAGCTTACGCATCTGTTTGACAGTTTATGCTTTTTGCCAACTTGTCTCAATATATCTGTGAAGGGTTGTATGTTAAGTATCTGCAATAGCCAGAATAACTATAAATCCATAAAATAAGTTATCTTAAATTCTGTCTCAACTTTAGGATCTACAGAAAAACTGGATGTTGTGTTTATACCTGGCTCCACTGAAAAAAGTATTGACAGCTCCTTCAACAAGCAAAAGGATTTTATCCTAAGATTTTTGAAGCAACAAAAGATATCTAGAGAAGATATGTTACCTGGAGTAGTCACATACAGAGCTGAAAGCGTCATCAACATTGGTGATATAACTGATTTGGAAAATGCAAAAACTAATATTTTATCAATAAAGAATCCATTAAATGTTGATGTTTCTCCTAGTAATGACATACTAATTGCATTGCGAAAGGTTCAAAATAATGTCTTTAAAACTTCAAATGGTGCTCGCCATGATGCCAGAAAATCACTAATAATATTTATGGATAACAAAGATCAAGTTAATGATGAAGTGAAAAAAGAAATAAAACTCATTGAAGAAAGTGATGTAAAGGTTTTGATCATTGCCATCGAACCAAAAATATCTGTTGATGATATTAAAGGTATCACAACTAATCCAAATGCAGTTACAAAAGTCAAGACACCAAAGGAATTACCTGATATTATCAATTTTATAGGACATGGTATCAAAACTGGTAAGTTAGTTTTTAAATATCTTATTAAAATCTGCTGTCATTTCTACTGTTTTCAAATTTAATTAGTTGAGGAATATTTGCATGCTTTTTTTTTATGTTGTACATTATTATTCTTTTAAGTGTTTTTTTGTTTTAGACAAATGTAAAGGTATTACCTGTGACTTTTATGGAACTTGCATAGCTACATCTAATGGAAAAACAGAATGTGTTTGTCCAGTGTGTACCTCCACTGAATATTCTCCAGCATGTGGTGATAATGGACATACCTATGCAAATGAATGTTACATGAAGAAAAATGCCTGTGAGAAGAAAAGATCAATCATTGTTGCTAAGAACAAAGCATGTGGTATGTGTTATTTATTATTGTTTTGTTATTTAATATTGCTCTTAAATCCTAATGAAACCTGAAATGACACAGCAGTATGTTTTAGCAGTATATATTTTTTACATCCGTTGTAGGAGTCTCAAAAGAAATAGACATTGCTTTCTTACTTGATTCATCTAATTCCATCACTAGTAACAGTTTTGAAAAAATGAAAAAATATATCACTGCTGTCATTTCTACACTGGATACAAAGTCTTCCAAAGCCCGTGTTTCTGTTGCCAATTTTGGTAAAGAGACAAAAACTATTGTTGACTTACAATCTGGAACAGACAAAGGTATAATTGCCACGAAAGTAAAGGGTGCAACTAAATTAAACGGACAAAGAGATTTAAAAAATGCACTAAAATACGTCGATGAAAATATCTTCATGCCTTTTACTGATAATCGAGATAATGTTCAAAAGATTCTTGTTCTTGTGACTGGAAATGAAATCAATTCTCACAAGGATACACATTTTGTAGATAGTGTTAAAAAATTAAAAAGTCGAAACGTAAAAATCGTTGTGGTTGGGGTCAACATTGACCAAGATGTAACTGACGAACTTTCAAAACCAGAAGACCTTATTACAAAAATGCCAGATTTTAATAAACTTCCAGAATCTTTGGGAACAATAGAGAAAGACATCAGGGGTAGAGGTAGGTTTGTGATGCATATAAAATTGTCGTTAATGTAAAAACTTTTTACATCATTATCACCTAATCATTTTTCTATAAAAGTTATAGAAAACGGATTTTTGTCAATATTTTTTTTGCAGGTGTAAAGTTAGATGTTGCGGTGGCAATATCAGGTACTGATGATTCCAGGGCTGATTTATTTGAAAAACAAATTTCATTCATTATAAATGCAATTAAAAACTATAAAGTGCATTCAGACTATACACTTTTCAGTGGTAGCCATTATGCTAATTCTGCTGTGATAACCTTCCCATTTCTCCAATCGCAAACCCAAGAGGTGGTGAGATCCCAATTTAAAAATATGAAGAATCCTGGAACTGGATATAATGTTACAGAAGCTATTTACACCACTTTGAATGTGGCATATTCCCGTTTGAATGGTGCTCGAAAAAATGTTCCTAAAGCTCTGATATTGTTTGTGAGTAGCAAAGCTGATGTCACAGATTTAGAAAAATATATGAAACAAATGAAAGATCAAGATGTAAATGTAGTACTTATTGCCATTGATGGAGACGGTAAATCTTTGAAACCACTGATTGATAATCCGAAGCAGCTTATTGTATTTAAAGATATTGAGGATGTTGCTAAGCTAGTCGATGGTGTCATTGATGCTACTACGCCAGGTACACTTAAAGTTATATATCAGTGCAATAGTATATAGTATAATAATATAATAACGGTTGTTTTAGTATTACGAAATATGTTTTATTGCATCTCCTTATCAACGTTTATTGCATCTCCTTATCAACTTTTCCCTAATTTATTTCCTAGATCCTTGTAAAACACAAACTTGCACATTGTACAGCAAATGTCTTTCACTGAGTGACCAGTCAACTGAATGTGTATGTCCTGTATGTAAAGATGATGAATTTGAACCTGTTTGCGGATCTGATGGTATAACGTATTCTTCTTCTTGCAACCTGAAACTGAGATCCTGTCAAGAAAGAAAGAACATTGTGATAGCTAATTATGCACCTTGTGGTAATTATTTTCTGCATTTGTTGCTGCTGCTTGTACTGAAATGCTTTATTATGGAAAAATAAAGATATCTTAATATTTATTTGTTTTCTCAACAGGTGTGAGGAAGATATTAGATGTTGTCTATGCAGTGGATACGTCGAGAGAAGTGAATAAGGACCTGTTAGAAAAAATGAAAAATTTTGTGGAAAAATCACTAGGCAGTTACATTATTACTCCAAAACAGACAAATGTTGGATTATTGCAATACGGAAAAGATGTCACTGTTAAAGTACCCCTACATATGGGTTTTGATAAAACAACAATTACTCAAAATCTCAGACAGTTAATATTAACAAGTGACCCCCGTCGCATGGATAAAGCTATGGAAGTTGCGAAATCTCAACTATCTTCATCAAGCTCCAGAAAGAATGCATCAAAAGTATTAGTTTTATTAACAACAGGTGAAAATGATCCTTCAGGTAAATCACGACTTTCTAAAGTAGCTGAAGAATTAAAACAAACTGGTGTGAAGATCGTTGTTTTGACCATTGGAAGTGAAGATAATCCAGATATTGATGATATAGTTAATAACCCTGATAAAGTGATCAAAACTGATTCAAATGATTTAGTTGATAAGATTGGCGAACTTGAGAAAGAAATTGGAAAGAGTCTTAGTATGTTTTATTGTTATTTTATGTTTATGTATATTGTTTTTCTGTTAGCTTGAGTGATCACCATTAAAAACTATTTTTAATTGTTGTGTTTTTATTTTATCTTTTGCATTCCTTAAAGGTGAAAAGAAAAAGGTGGATCTTGGAATTGTACTCGGATCATCTTCTCCTAACTACATACAATTGTTTAAAGAACAAAAAGACTTCATAAAAGATGTGTTGAGCAGGTTAGATATTAGCTCATCTTCAGTGTTACCTGGAATCGTGACTATGAACAGATCACCAAAAACAGCTATACAACTGGGAGAAGTTAACAATGTAGATTCAGCCAAAGAAAAGCTATCGAAAATTGCAAACCCTGGACCTGATGGAAGGTTAGAAAATGCTCTGATATTTGTAAAAGACAAACTTTTTGCAACAGAATTTGGTGCACGATCTGGTGTTCCTAAATCAGTTTTGGTATTTATCAACAGAGCACCAGAAAGCAAAAACGACTTTTCTGCTGCATTAAAACGAATAAAAAAAGATGGCATTAAGGTTATTATCATTGCACAAGGAATAAAGATTGATAAGGAAAAAATCAAGGACTTAATTCCAGATGCGGATGATTGGTTCATTATTGAAAATCCTAAAGATGGCAAAAACATTGTAAAATCAGTCACAAATTCCATATTACCAGACCCTTGTGACAAAGTTAACTGTGCTTATTTTGCAAAATGCGTTACTATGAGTGATAGAACGACAACATGTATGTGTAGTGTATGCTCTAACGAAAAAGTTTACGCTCCAGTATGTGGCGATGATGGCCGAACATATGCTACAAAATGCAGACTACTGAAAGAATCATGCAGACAACAGAAAGTCATCGGAATAGCCAAAGAGACATCTTGTGGTAAGTTTGTTCAAAATTTTCTTTCATTGTTCATTTAAAGATTTGTAATGTAATTGAACTCTTTGTTGTTTTAGGAATCACTAAAAATATGAATGTGGCATACGTATTTGATACCTCTGACAAATTGACAACGAAACAATTGGATGCATTGAAAGATTTTGCAAAAGCATCGTTAATGTCATACAACATATCTCCACGTGGTACAAGAGTTAGCGTGCTGAGCTTTTCACGTCAACCTGTCTCATTATTACATTTTACTGGTGACCAAACCCTCAAAGCTGCTCAGAAAGCAGTAAATAATATAGCACAAATAAATGGCAATGCAGACTTCGATGAACTAGCTAAATATGTTTCATCAAGTACATTCAAAAATCTGCCAGATTCATCACAAAAAGTGATGATTCTTTTTACTCAAGGCAACAGCATTGACAAAAATCAATTGAAAAACATTAAGGAAAAATTACCCAACATCAAAACCACAGTTGTATCTATTGGTGATAATGATGATATATTTGATTCTTTTGACAATAAAATAGTAAAAGATAGTAAGCGTGATATACCAGATGCGTTAGATGATTTGGAAAAGAGTGTTTCCAAAACAGGTAAATTAAATGTAGAGTTCAAATTTTGTTTTTGTCTTGTTTGTAGGCCATTGGGCCAAACAAGATATGGAGTTTTTATTTTTCTATTGAAACTAATAATAGATTTTTATCAAGCTTTTTGTTTAGATAGGGTATAATGACTTAGCAAATATGCTAATTTTTTGGAAAATTGTTGTGCAAATTAATATATTATTAAAATATTGATTATTTATTTTAGAATCTGCTCTTGACATCGCTATTGCAGTCAGTGGAACTGATCCTTTACAAAACGAGCTATATGAAAAACAAATTACTTTTATTAAAAATCTGGTAACCAAATACAAAACCAAGCCTATGTCGACCCTCTTCAGCGGTATTGGATATGGTTATTATGCAGAAATAATATTTCCATTCTCGAAAAATCAAACTGAGAAAACTGTTCAAAACCAATTTAATCAAATTCGAAACTTTGGAACAGCATATAATATAAAAGGAGCTTTTGTAAGAGCACTGGAAGCATTTAATTCCTCGAACAATCCTCGTGAAAATGCTCAAAAGGTTGCATTAATCTTTGCAATATCACCAAACGATATGTCAAATATAGGGGAGGACATCCAAAAGATGAAAAAGAATGGTATTGATTTGATAATAATTGATGTTGATGGAGATGGCAAGTCTTTCAAACCATTTGTTGCTGACCCAAGCAAACTCATTCTGTTAAAAAATGCTGATGACAATATTGAGAAGTTAACTGACGATGTTATAGCTGCTACTTTACCGAGTATGAAAACTTTAAATGTTTCTTTTGCATTTTTGTAGAATGGAAGGGCAGTATTGAGTAATGTAATATGACCATAAATTTGTACTATTGTTGATAATCTAGATCCTTGTAAAGATACCATCTGTGACTTTTATGGAAAATGTATAACTATGGGTGATCACTTAGCCGAATGTGTATGTCCAGTGTGCACATCTACTGAGTATTCTCCAGTATGTGGTGATAATGGACATACTTATGCAAATGAATGTTACATGAAGAAAGACGCTTGCAAAAAGAAGAAAATAATCAAGGTTCTTAAAGAGGAAGCTTGTGGTACGTAAATACTTTTTATACCCAATATGCACTCATTTTATAATTAGTTAAAAATATCTGCACGTGACAGTAAAATTTGATATAACATTTTCGTTTTAGGTATTGGAAAAACCGTTGAAGTTGCTTTCTTAGTGGATAGTTCAAACTCAATAAGTAAAAGTGGCTTTGGAAATATCAAGAACTTCATTGTGGCATCTCTGTCTTCCCTTAATGTTTCACCATTAAAAACACGTGTTTCCATTGTTCAGTTTGGAAGCAAACCAAGCACTGTAATCAATTTTCTTGATGGTAAAAATAATGAAGTCATTAAACCGGCTTTAGAGAATGCTCATAAACTAAATGGAAGAAGAGATCTTAAAAAAGCTTTAGAATATGTCTATTCAAATGTTTTCAGCTCTGTTTCTGGTAGTAGGAAAAAATCTCAGAAGGTACTAGTAATTGTGACTGGGAATGAAGTCAATCCTGTGAAATATACTGACATAACAGGGAGTGCAATGAAATTTAAAGATCAAGATATAGATATAGTTGTTGTAGGATTGAATCTAGACAAAGCTGTCACCAATGCACTTTTAGTACCTGATGATTCTGTTACCATTTTAACAGATTTTGCAATACTTCCAGAATATTTAGGCGACATTGAGAAGGATATTGGAAAAATTGGTAGGATTTATATGTTTTTATCTTCATAATAATCAAATCTAAGTCAACAATTAAAAAAAATTTACTTTATGACAAAAAAGATTTTGTAAAAGAAGAAATTAATTCGAGTTTTATTTTTGGAGATTAAGGAATTGACGTTTTTGCTATGACGTTGCTATGGTGTTTTATACAGTAAAATGGAGAAAGTCTTTGTCTTTTTCATGCCATCACAATTTTAAGGCTTCCGTTTTGTAGAAAGTATATTCACTATGCTGTTGTGAGTTTATTATTTTTTCCAGATAGTTCCTTGCCAGTGTTGCGATCATATCCCTTATATATCATAGATAATGCACTTGATGTTGTTATTGCAATCAGTGGAACAAAACCTTCACAGAATGAGTTGTTTGAAAATCAAATTACATTCATTAAAAATTTGATATCAAAATACAGAATCCATCCTAAATCCACTCTTCTTAGCGGTATTGGATATGGGTCATATGCAGAAATATCATTCCCATTCTCAAGAACTCAAACTGAGAAAACTGTCCAAAACCAATTTAATCAAATTCGAAATTTCGGAACGGCAGATAATATTAAAGGAGCTTTAGTAAAAGCACTAGAAGCATTTAATCCGTTAAACAATCCTCGTGAAAATGCTCAAAAAGTTGCATTAATATTTGCAATATCACCAAATGATATGTCAAATATAGATGACAGCATCAAAAAGATGAAAAAGAATGGTATTGATTTGATTATTATTGATGTTGATGGAGATGGCAAGTCATTTAGACCATTTGTTGATGATCCGAAGAAACTTATTGTTCGTAAAAAAGCTGGTGACTATATGGACAAATTGACCAATGATGTTATAGCTGCTACTTTACCAGGTAACGGTGATTTTCTTCTTCTTTTGCTTTTTTCTGATGTCAGTTAAAATACCTTCAGTTAATTAAGAGGTAGACCTTTTATAATTAAAATCTGTAATAAAAATTGATAAGCTATTGGTCTATTTTGTTGATTAAGATGCTTGTAAAAAGACCACCTGTGAGTTTTATGGGAAATGTTTATCTGCGAATGGTCAATCGACAGAGTGTGTGTGTCCAATATGTACCGTTGATGAACTTAAACCTGTTTGTGGATCAGATGGTACCACATACTCCTCAGTTTGTAAACTAAAACAGATGTCATGTCGTCGGAAAAAGCAAATTACTATTGTCAAAACTTCTCCATGTGGTAAGACTTTTTATCGTGCTCAATTTTAATAATACTAACCTGCCATGCCTAATGCTTAAATTAGCCAATGTGTATTCGCCTTTTTATCTGTTTATTTCGTCAATAAACTTTTAAATCTTCATACCATATTGACATAACACACCTTTAATATATTGCTAAAAGTAAAATAAAACATTGTTATTTAGGTGTGTCTGTTGTTTTGGATGTTGTATATGGTATTGACACTTCTAGAGATATAACAAATAATTTATTGAGCAAGATGAAGGCATTTATTAAAGAATCAATTAAAGTTTACAAAATCTCTCCTAAAGATACACGTGTTGGATTAATAAATTATGGAGATACTGCTACAGTTACCCTGCCGTTACACCTTGGTGACAAAGATCAAACTGTTCTGCAGTATATCAATGCACTTTCTGGTGTAGGTGGTCCACGTGATATGGAAAGTGCTGTTAAAGTATTTGAGTCGAATGTGTTAACTTCAGATCCTGGTGTGCGAAAGGATGCATCACAAGTATTTGTGTTACTAACAGCAGGAGCCAATAACCCCTCTAGAGCATCCGATCTTTTAAAATCAGTTAAACGCTTAGAAGAACAAGGTGTAAGAGTTGTGTTTGTTAGCATTAATGATGAAGAAAATGAAGATCTAAAAGACATATCTAAAAATCCAGACAAAATAATCACTACCAGTCCTGATGACCTCTTTGATAAAATTGGGGAGCTTGAAAGAAAAATTGGAAGTTTATCTGGTAAGGCATTTAAATAACTACTAATGTTTAAGCTAACCTGGTAAATTGTGAATGAACATTAAGACCAACAATAATAAACAACTTTACTATACTATTTATGAATGAAAAATGACCTTTATTTTTTAGGAAAAGAAGAAAAACTTGATCTTGCCATCATACTGGGAGCATCAGGTTTGAAATACAGGGAGCTTTTCAATGATCAAAAAGCATTTGTTGGACATCTTCTCAATAGATTTAAGATTGGACCCTTGTCTGTGTTACCTGGAGTTGTCACGAAAAAGAATAATCCAGGAATACCTATCAAAATAGGAGATGCCTTAAACATTATCGACATTAAACGAAAAATGTCGGAGATTTCTAATCCTGGGACTAATGGTAATTTACACGACGCTTTGAAAATGGTGAAAGATGTCTTACTGGTGAATAAGAATGGTGCTCGAAATGGTGTTCCAAAATCAGTGTTGATATTTATTGATAAGGATCCTAAGATAGATGGAAATTTGAATGCTTTAATGCAACAGCTTAGATCTGAACGAGTTAAAATGATTATTATTGGACAAGGTAAAGATGTTGATCCAGTAAAAGTAAAGGATGCTACATCAGATGTAGATGAGTGGTTCTTTTTGAAAGACCTAAAAGATAACAACACTGATGTGAAAGCAATTGCTGACTCTTTGTTACCAGGTATATGTTCAAATGAAAATTTTAATTATGTTTGATTGTAAGATTTGAAAAATATACTAACACAATCTTTTTTCTTAGATCCCTGCAATGAAACAACATGTGATTATTCAGGCACCTGTGTTGTTTTAAGTGACCGAGAAGCACAATGCATGTGTTCCGTATGTTCTGAAGATGATAAATATAAACCTGTTTGTGGAAGTGATAGTCGTACATATGCTACACTCTGTCATTTAAACAAAGAATCGTGTGAAAAGAACAAGGAAGTTAAACCTGTTAAAAACAAGCCGTGTGGTATGTTAACATTGAGATGAAAATTTTGAGCAATGCATTGGAAACTGCATTACTGTTTTGTGTTGTAATTGTAATCTTTCTTGTCTTGTAGGTGTCAATCAAGATGTCAATATTGTCTTTGCCTTTGATACATCAGATGGAATAACAGCAGCAGATTTAGATAAAATCAAAAGTTTTGCTAAAGCCTCGTTACTATCATATGACATCTCAAAGGATGGTACTAATGCTGGTATAGTCACGTTTTCTAATGAGACAGATTCTGTCCATTTATTTAGTGATGATCAAACCATACATTCTCTTACAATTGCCATTAAAAGCATCAACAAGAGGAACGGTAAAGCTGATTTTAAAAATGTAGTGAAATATCTAACTTCTAACATGTTCAGAAATATACCAAGCACACAGAATAAGGTGCTGGTACTCTTCACTAAAGGAACTAGCATTAATGGCAAACAATTGGTAGATCTAAAGAATCAGTTACCTGGCGTTAAAACTGTTGTTGTTTCAATTGATGATTCTAAGGATATATTTAACAATTTCGATATAAAGATCATCAAACAAAACGGAGGTAGTTTACCCGATGCTTTGGATGAACTGGAGAAAGCAGTAGATATTTTAACAGGTATTTCACTGTGTAATTCTATCATTCAATTAATACCGCAACTCCACTCAGAAATACAAAGCCAACCAGCCGTAACACAAGGAAAAATTTAGTTTCCGTGTGTAATACTGTGTTTACTACCGCAAGCATATTTTTAAATGCTTTTTTGAGAGCTTTATTACTACATTTTTAGTGGTGGGATATATGTTAAATACTGCTGCCACAGAAACTGCAGGAATAAAATTTTTAACTTTAAAAAGTTTTCTTCCATTAAAGTGACATGGCAATACTCAGTTTTGACATTTTTTCAACTTTGCACAGGAAGCCAGCATAGCCTATAAAATTATATGTCTGTGCATCTTCTATGTCAAATGCAAATATAAAGCATATGTTGATATAGCATGCTATATTAAAGATATCTTTAAGATAACTATTTCTGACGTATCAATTTTCGTACTATAACAATCTAAATGCATTCAACGCATAATAGTTTTAGTGCAAGTTTAACTTTCGCCATGAATAACAAGGACAAAAAACAGAGGTTACAGACAAAATATAAATTTATTTCAAACACTATTCCCCTGTCGATTTTGTTTCTCGCAGAAAGTATATTTTCGCGAATATTAATTTCTTGTGCAAAAGATTTTGCGCTTAATTTTGTGTTGAATTAAACACTAAGAAACTTTTTACGAAAAATTAATATGGATAAGGTATATCTTACAACTGACTTAGCATTGCCGTAACTCAACAGGGAACAGAATATTTTTTTATATTGTAAGTGATTCTTCTATAATTGTATAAAGATCCAACATTATTTTTGTCTGCAATTATAGTTCTTAATAGTGTTTTGTTATTCTTTTGTAGGAGTCCCAGCAAAATTAGATCTGGTTTTTGCTCTTGGCGCAACTGGTCTAAATAAAAATGAGATCTTTGCAATGGAGAAGAATTTTGTTAAAAAACTTCTTGCTACTTATACTGTGTCTAGAGAAGGAATGCTACCTGGAGTGGTTACATACGGAGCTAAAACTGTCATTAGAATTGGAGAATTAACTAATAAAGAAAAGGCTATAAAGCAAATTCAAGCATTGGAATTCACAGACTCTGGAGATGATCTAACTTCAGCCATTACAAAAATCCGCGATGATGTGTTACTGACTAAAAATGGGGCTCGTAAAGGAGTTCCAAAATCCTTTTTAATATTTGTCAACTCTGAAAACCAGTTTACTGAAGACTTTATGAGAATTGTTAATGAGATGGAGAGTGGAATAAAAATAATCTATGTTGGCATTGGTCCAGTATTGAAAGAAAGTTCACTAAAATCTCGTATATCTGACCTTAGCAGTATAATTTACATTAAAGATCCAAAAGAACATTTAGAACAAGAGATCATTAAAGCCATGACATCTGCAAAGAAAGGTATAGAACGTTTAATTTATTTTCTTTGTCTTCTATTACTACTCTCATTAATACGTTTTTGCAGCACCAAACATTGTATGTTTCTTTAGACAATTGTAAACAGAGTTCGTGTGACTATCATGCCACTTGTGTAACAAGATCTGATGGAAACATTCAATGTCTTTGCCCAGTATGTACGTCCACTGACTATTCTCCAGTATGTGGTGATAATGGACGTACGTATGCAAATAAATGTTACATGAAGAAAGATTCTTGTGAAAAGAAGAAAAACATTGCAATTGCAAAGAGTAGTCCATGTGGTATGTTTTATTTATTTGAGAAGTTATTATATTTGATTTCAGTTTTTTCAGACCTAAATATGCTTAACAAATAGTTGGGCCACGAAATACACAAATTTAAAATTTAGTAGGCAGGGTGTTTTTATTTCCTATAGATAAATTGGGTTCTTGTTTTTTGTGTAGGTATTCAAAAGGATATTGATGTGGCTTTCCTAATTGATGGATCAAATTCGATATCTGACGTAAACTTTAAAAAAATAAAGAATTACGTGACTGCAGCTATATCATCTTATGACATTCAGCCATCTAAAACGCATGTGGCAGTTTCTCAATTTGGTGAAAACACAAGAACAATAGTTGATTTTGCGACTGGTCACAAAAAGGAAATCATTAATTTAAGATTAAATGATGCGTCTAAAGTAGGTGGGAAACGAAACCTAAAAAAAGCATTAAATTATGTAGAACAAACAGTTTTTGGTACGGCGATGGGTGCTAGACCAAATGTCAAGAAGAATCTGATCATTGTAACTCAAGGCGATATCGATGCGTACTCAGATAGTGGTGAGTTGGCAACCATTGTTCAAACAGTCAAAGATCAAAATATCGAAATAGTTGTTGTAGGAGTCAACATGGACAAAGATGAAATTGAAAAAATATCAGGTCCTGACAGCCATGGTGCGCTTGTTATTGATATTGACGATCTTCCAGAATCTCTAGGAAATGTAGAAGATGATGTACGGGGAAAGGGTAAGTAAGCTAAAGGTTTTTATATTTGCTTCTTTAGAAATTAAGATTTAGAGATAATATATTTTTTGGTAATTTATGCTCTAAAATTCATTAAGGATGTAACGTTTTTTTTAGCTGGAAATTTAGATATTGCTATTGTCGTAGCTGGAGCTACAGAAGATCTGTTCAAGAAAGAAATCTCATTTTCAATAAATTTAGTAAAAAATTATAAAATACATCCAGAACATACTCTTTTCACTGCAGTACTTTATGGCAGCTTACCTAAAATCTCCTTCCCGTTTTCGGATTCACAGAATCAACAAACGGTTCAATCAAATATTGAGCAGATGCGCAATCCTGGTATAGGAAACATAAAGAAAGCCTTAGAGACAGTCTTAAAGCAAGCATTTTCAAAGGAAAATGGAGCTCGTGAAAATGTACCGAAATCTTTAATATTATTTGCTAGCAAGAAAGCTGATACTTCAAATGTTTCTGAATACGTAAAACAGATTAGGGATGGTGGTGTAGATCTGACTATTGTTGCAATTGATGGAGATGGTAAACCTTTTAGGACATTTGTTGACGATCCAAATAAGCTGTTTGTGTTAAAAAGTGTCGATGATATTGATAAGTTGACTGATAAGGTTACTGATGCTACCTTGCCAGGTAAAATCATTAGTTAAACTAAACTTTGTTTTTCAGAATTGAATATGTATTAGAATACATATAACAACAAAAAGAAATCTTTAATAATGCATTCTTTCTTATTAAAAAACAATCATGTAATTTAGATCCTTGTAAAGTTCAGCTTTGTGAGTTCTACAGCAAATGCATATCGTTAAGTGATCAATCAACTGAATGTGTTTGTCCTGTGTGTAATGATGATGAATTTAAACCTGTGTGTGCGTCTGATGGTGCTACATATTCTTCTACTTGCAAGTTAGAAAGATCATCTTGCGAAAAGAAAAAGAAAATAACAGTTGTCAAAAATACTGCTTGTGGTGTGTATCGATTTTCTTGGTTAACTCGTTTTAATTTGATTAACAAGAAAAAATAACTTTTTTAATATTAAAATGTCTTATTACCTGATGTTAACCATATCCTTACTTTTTCTGAAGGTATCACTAAAGTACTTGACATTGCTTATGCCCTGGACACGTCTGACGAAGTTACAAATCAATTGTTAAATAAAATGAAATCATTTATTGAGAAATCACTGGATATTTACACAATCTCTCCCAATGGCACTCATGTTGGATTATTGCATTATGGTGATAACGCTGAAGTTAAATTATATCTAAATAAGGGAAATGAAAAATCAGCTGTTATTCGCGGAATAAACTTCATGTCATTGAGAGGAGGTACCCGACGTATGGAAAAAGCTCTAAAAGCTGCAACTGAAATATTTTCAACAAAACCTGGTTCACGACAGGATTCATCTAAGGTACTGGTATTATTAACCGCTGGCATGAACGATATCTCAGGTAAGTCTCAAATACCTGAAGCAGCTAAACAACTGAAAGCAGCAGGTGTGAAAGTTATTGTAGTTGACATTGGCAGTAAGGATAATCCAGATGCTGAAAATGTTGTTGATAATCTTGATAAAGTAATCAAAAGCGATTCAGATGATTTAATTGATAAGATTGGCACACTGGAAAAGGAAATAGGAAAGTCCATTGGTAAGTAATTAATGGTGTGTTTTATATTTAGTTTTAAAATTATAGCTAGTAGTGATGAAAATCTAAAATGGAGAAGGTATAAGAAGTTATTTCATAATGTTTTAATCTTAAAATATATTTTTGATTTTAGGTAAGCCAGATAAACTTGATCTTGGTATCGTACTCGGTGCCTCTGGACCAAACTACCTTGAATTATTTAAAGAGCAGAAAGATTTTGTGAAGGAAATGCTGGACAGATTAGATGTTGGAGCATCAGCTTTATTACCAGGAATTGTCCTTAATGGAAAAGTACCTGCCGTGGCTGTTTCAGTAGGAGATATTTTAACCGTTGAAAAGGCAAAAAAAGAAGTTGAATATCTGAAAAATCCAGGTGTAGGAAATAATTTATACAATGCTTTGTTGATGGTAAAGAATGAACTTTTTAACGCTGAGAATGGTGCTCGTACTGGAGTTCCGAAATCCATGTTATTGTTTATTGACAAAGACATAAAATACGACAAAAATGTAATTGCAGCCTTAAGAAACTTTAAAACCAATGGAGTGAGATTGATTGTTGTTACTCAAGGTGAGAACATTGACAAGGACAAAATTAAAATTATTACTCCAGACGTTGATGACTGGTTCTTCATTAAAGATCAAGACGATAGCAAAAATATGGTAAAGCATGTTGGAGATGCCATATTATCTGGTAATAATTTAACTTTTAGAAATAGACATTTGGTCTGGTCTTAGTTATTACGATATGTTGTCTTTACTGTTTCTTATGTCGTGTCTAATTTCATCCATAATGTATGTAAAAGCTGATTTATTTGAATTTCTGTTATTATTTTTTGTTGCCCTAGATTTGTGTGACGGTACTGCTTGTGGCTTCTCTGCAACTTGTGTAGTTACTGCTGAAAGGAAAACCCAATGTGTTTGTGCAATATGCAACAATGAAAAGCAATATGCACCTGTTTGTGGAAGTAATGGTCGAACGTACGCTTCACTATGTCATTTACATCAAGATTCTTGTAAGGTAAAGAGAGAAATAAAGTTAGTCAAAGACAAACCTTGCGGTACGTATTTCCTGGTGAAATTATTTATTCAAATCTTAACTAATTATCTGCACGGCATTGCTAAGCGATTAATTTCCTATTCACGTATTTAGCGCTTTTCTTTTAGGAACCATAGCTGACGTAAACATCGTTTATGCCTTTGATACATCTGACAGAGTAACATCCAAGCAGTTAAGGCAATTAAAAGAATTCGCGAAAGCACCATTAAAATCGTTTAAGGTATCGTCTGAAGATACCAAAGTCAGCGTGGTTAGCTTTTCTATGCAGCCGAAAGACAATCTCAAATTTAGCGAGGATCAGTCTATCAAATCAGTTAATGCTGCAATTGACAGTGTTGAAAATGCTGATGGAAAGGCAGATTTTACATCGCTTCAAAATTATATTACCACTAAAACGTTGCAAGATGTAACAGTTTCCTCAAAGAAAGTGTTGATACTACTCACACAAGGTGAAAGTATCGATTCAAGCCAACTAAAAGACCTCAAAAACCATTTACCTGGACTGAAACTGATTGTTATTTCCATTGGAGATCCTTTTGATGTCTTTGGAGACTTTGATATAAAAATAATTCAAAAAGATGGCAATGATTTACCAAAGTCTTTCGGCGATCTGGAGAAAGCTATTGAAATGTTAACAGGTATACTGTCACATTTGTGAATATATTAAAATTACTATGTTGCTCATTTGTATGTTTGTCTAGAGCCTTTAATAATAAAGTTTAACATCAATTATGAATATTAGATATTTCTTATATATTTTTTATAATAGCAAAAGCCAGTAAATTAGACCTTGTGTTAGTGGTTGGTGCCAATGGACAGAATGCAGAGAACATATTTAAGCAAGTACAACTCTTCATTTCCAAGCTTCTAAACACGTACAAAATATCCGACCAAGAATTGTTGCCTGGTGTTGTAACGTATGGAGCTAAAACGATTATTAAACTTGGTGAAGTGTCAGATAAAACAATTGCATTAAATCGATTTGCAAACCTTCGATATAGTGATTTAGGAAAGGGTTTAAATGTGGCTTTGGAAAAGGTTCAGAGTGAAATTCTTTTAACAACGCATGGTGCTCGAAAAGGTGTTCCAAAGTCTGTTCTAATTTTTATCAATGACAAAAATGAGATAAATAGTGACATATTGGATAAGCTTGATATGATGACGAAAAACAAAGTTGATGTCAGCTTTGTAGCTATTGGTCCAAATCTGTCACAGAACGATTTAAGGACGGTCATATCAGATCCAGTAAAAATTGTATTTGTTCCTAATTCTGATGATTTAGAGAAAAAGTTAGTGGATGTCATTGATGCTGTAAAGGAAGGTATTTTATAACATAGCTTTGTATTTTATTGTTAATAAATACTTTTTATTTGTAATACCACTGCTGGTACTGCCTAGTCTTCAGCAACTTAGAACTTCCGTTTCAGATAAATGTCGCCAAATATCATGCCCGACATATGCCAATTGTATCTCAACATCTGATAGTAAAATAAAATGTGTATGTCCAGTGTGTACATCTACCGAATACTCTCCAGTATGTGGTGATAATGGACATACCTATGCTAATGAATGTTACATGAAGAAAGATGCTTGTGAAAAGAAAAAATCAATCGGTGTTGCTAAGAACAAAGCATGTGGTATGTTACTTTATAATCTTCATTTTGTTAAATTTATTTTTGCTAAAAGTATCTTAAGGTAAAATCTTTTTGCAGAACTTATTTTTGAGACCTGAAATAATATTGTCTGTGCAACAATGTTGCGATTATGTTTTTGATGCAAAAAGGGAAAAACTAGGCAGTTCAATTTTGAATATGTTAAACAATCGCAAAAAAAAATTCCTCAAAAAAATTTCTTTACCTAAGGTAACACTTTTCGTTTATGATGAAAAACTTTTAAATATTTTATTTTCATTTAGGTGTTAAAAAAGACATGGATCTCGTTTTCTTGATTGATTCATCTAAATCTATAACTGGCGAAAGCTTTAAAAAGATAAAAGCGTATATCCTTGCAGCAATCTCCACGTTAGATGTGCGACCATCTAAGACACATGTTGCTGTTGTTAATTTTGGAAATGAAACTGAGACAGTCGTTGACTTTATAGCTGGAAAAGATACAACGGTAATTAAAAGGAAAGTTAATGCTGCGCAGAAAAAGGGAAATATTCGAGATATTGAGAAAGCAATCAAATTTGTCAATACAAATATTTTTGGTACAGCATCTGGTAGTAGAAATGATGTCCAAAAGGTCTTTGTTATCATAACTGGAAATGAAGTTAATCCCTTTAAAGATACAGATTTTGTAGATAGTGTTAAAAAATTAAAAGATCGAAACGTGAAAATCGTTGTGGTTGGAGTCAACATTGATCAAGATGTAATAAAGGAACTGTCAAAGCCAGATGACCTGGTTACAAATTTACCAAACTTTAATAAACTTCCCGATTCTTTGGGTGATGTGGAGAAAAATATCAGAGGAAAAGGTATTTTTATCTTAGTTTATGGTTATAAAAATAGCGTACTCTAAGTGATATCAAAAAGACAAAATAGTAAATTATTAATCTCTATTGTCTTTTAGATGCAACACTTGATCTGGCGTTTATTGTAAGTGGCACAGACGACGACAAATTGTATAAAAAGGAAATCGAATTCATAGAAGGCATGCTGAAGAATTACAAATTTGATCCGAAGCAGACGCTAATAAGTAGCGTTGTGTATGGAAATAATGCAAAAGTTGAATTTAGTTTTTCAACCGGTCAAAGTCGACAAATAATTAAGTCATTCCTGGAAAAGATGAATAATCCTGGAAAAGGGCGTAATCTAAAAGCGGCTTTGGATGAAGTATTAACATCAGTATACACGACTACTAACGGTGCTCGAGAAAACGTCTCTAAATCTCTTGTTTTGTTTGTTCATAAAGACGCTGATATATCAGATGTTCGTGATAATATTGATAAAATCAAAAAAGAAGATATTGAGTTAATAATTGTTGCTATCAATGGAGACGGAAAGCCATTCACCACATTCGTTGATGATCCTAAAAATTTGATTGTCCTAGGGAATGTTGATGGCCTAACGAAGTCAATTGATGATGTTTCTAAAGCAACCTTACCAGGTATGTGTACTGTAACTTAGCTTAGGATTAATAGATGGTATTCGTAGTTGTGGCCCTGCGTTATCATTTTACTTTACTTGTTTTTCAATATAGACCCCTGTAAGAAACAAACGTGCAAGCATAACAGCAAATGTATACCATTAAGTGATCAATCCACTGAATGTGTATGTCCAGTTTGCGGAGGCGATAAATTTAAACCTGTTTGTGGATCTGATGGTGTAACGTATGCTACAAATTGTAAATTAGTGAAAACTTCTTGTGAAAAAGAGAAAGAAATAACAGTGGTCAAAAGTACTGTTTGTGGTATGGTTTTCTAGTCTGATTATATTTCTTTGTTGTTGGCATTTTTGCCGTTTTAGTTAGTTCTATTTTTTTATTTTTTTTTTATTTGAAGTATTCTAAATTAAACTGTGATAATGACACAAAGTATATTTATGTAGGTATCCAAGAAATATTGGACGTTGTTTATGCTGTTGATTCATCAAGGGATGTTAATGACGATACCTTGAGAAAAATGAAAACCTTCATTGAAAGATCGCTTGAATTGTACAATATTTCTTTCAAAGATACACATGTTGGATTGTTGAAATATGGAAATGGTGCGAATGTTATATTATCCTTGCAAAATGGTATTGAGAAGTCGTTGGTTGCTCAGAATATCAAACAATTATCATTGAAGGGCGGTCCTCGTCTAATGCAAAAGGCTATTCGTACAGTAGACTCTCAAATGTTTGTTCCAAGTGGTGGTGCAAGACAAGATGCTTCTCAAGTTTTGATTTTATTGACAACTGGTGAAGAAGATACTTCTGGTACAGCTGATCTTCCTAAAGCAGCAAGGAAGTTACAAGGCAGAGGTATTAAAGTTGTAGTTGTTACTATTGGAGGTGAAGATAACGCAGATGCAAGTCAGATAGTCAAAAATCCTGATAAAGTTATTGAAAGTGATCCAGATAAATTACTTGATAAAATAGGTGAATTGGAAAAAGAAATAGGAAAATATCTTGGTAAGGAATGTATTCTTTTTTCATAAATATTGTAATACTGTATACTCAGTTACTTGGAGGATTTTTAAAAGTTCAAGTCTGAACGATTTCTTTCATTAGTCAGGATTAAAGAAATGGCCTGAAGACATTGTTCTTTTGGTGATATTTATCATCTATAGGACTGACCAAGATTAACAATTGTTTCTTGTAGGTAAAAAAGAAAAACTTGATCTTGGCATCATACTTGGATCATCTGGTGCAGACTACTTGCAGATATTTAAAGATCAAAAATCATTTGTGAAAAATATGTTTGCTAGACTGTATATTGGTTCATCGAGTGTATTACCAGGCGTAATTGTCAATGGCGAAAATCCTAGGATCTCTATTTCTATCGGTGATGTATTAACAGAATCCGATGCTATTAGAGAACTTCTTAAGATCACTAATCCTGGCTCGCAAGAACTGTTATACAATGCTTTGTACAAGGCTAAAAATGATTTATTTAAAAATCAAAAAAGTGCGCGAACTGGTGTTCCGAAGTCTTTATTAATCTTCCTGAATAAAGAACCAGAGAAAAGTAGTGAACTATCCAATGCTGTTAAGGAACTGAAAGAAGCAGGTGTTAAAATTGTAGTTGTTATGCAAGGTAAGGACACAAACAAGACAAAGGTTAAAAATGCAACAGCTAACGCAAAAGAATGGTTTTTCCCTGATGATTCTGATGCAGCTGTGGATGCTATAAAAGACATCATTGCTGCGTTGTTGCCTGGTAGGTAGCTTAACTTAAGTCTATGTTAATTTCGATGACCAGGCATTACCAAATTATAAGTTCTACTTCGTATTGTATTACTGTGACATTTTTCTGCTTTTCAGAGTCGACATTTTTATTTCTTGTGCAATAAAGAAGATTTTTTTATTTCAAAATCTTTAGAGGGCTGCAATCTTTACAAGCATTATTATTGTAGCAGCTGTTTTCTCACCTCATCGTCAACTTTATTGAAACTTTTAGATCAATGTGAGGGAAAAACTTGCGAAAAAGGTGGAAAATGTGTTGTGACAACCAACCTAAAAACACAGTGCTTATGTTCAGAATGTTCACCTGAAGAAGAATACTCGCCTGTATGTGGTGATGATGGAAGGACATACGCAACAAAATGTAGAATGGCTCACCACTCTTGCATACACAAACAAACTGTGAAAACAACGAAAGAAGGAGCATGTGGTATGGCAAATATTTATTTATTTATTTATTTTTTCTACCATTCCATTTATAATTTTTACATCAACCTTTTTTTTTTTCTTTGCTACTACAGGTATCTCCGAAAATGTACATTTGATTTATGCTTTTGATAATTCTGACAAAATGACACCAAAGAATTTACGAAAATTAAAAGATCTCGCAAAAGCAACCTTGGGATCATACAAAATATCCTCAAATGGTACAAAGATCGATGTCTTAAGTTTTGATGAGAGCACTAAACACATCCTAAAAGTTTCTGACGAGCGAAGTATCCAATCTGCTCAATTTGCAATCGAAAAAATCATAAAAGGAAATGGTCATGCTGACTTTGAGGACGTGATCTCCTACATTAAATCAAATGTTAGAGGCATACAAGGAGGTTCACAGAATATACTAACTGTATTTACACAGGGTAATAGCATTAAACCAAACCATATGGAAAGATTAAAGGCAACTTTACCTGACATTAAAACAGTGGTTGTAACTATTGGAGATCCTAACGATATATTTGGTGATAAATTTGATGCCACAATTGTTGAAGAAAATGCAGACAATATACCAAAGATCCTGGGTGAATTAGAGAAAAACATTATAAAATTATTAGGTAAATAAATATCAATGCTGAATAAACGAAGATAAGAATACTAAATGTACGTCTAATTAATATCCGATTATTTCTGTGTTTATAGGAAAGAAAGCTAAACTGGATGTTGTATTTATCCTTGGTGCAACAGGTCAAAATGCTGAACAAACATTTAAGACACAAAAGGAATTTGTCACAAAACTCTTTGATGAGTACAAAATCTCAAGCAAAGATATGCTACCTGGGCTAGTTACCTATAGCGCTAGAAGTGTTATCAATATTGGCGACGTTTCAAACAAGAATGATGCTGTTGATATCTTTAGAAAACTTCGTTTTATTGACTCAGGAACTAATGCAGTTGTAGCCTTACAAAGATCTGCTAGTGATGTACTTACTACAGAAAAAGGAGCCCGCAAGAACGTACCTAAATTCGTTTTGCTCTTTGTAGACAATGGAGATCAGATTAATGATAATTTACGTAATCATATAAAGGATTTTGAAGACAAGAACATTAACGTTGTAATAGTAGCAACTGGTCCAGATATTACAGCGGATACAGCAACTAAGCTTTCATCTGATAATGTTGACGTGATTTATGTATCTCGCCCGACTATGTTAACTGATCAAGTTGCTGAAGTAGGAAAGCTATTGTCTGAAGGTTGGTATTTTATTAAACTGTTAATAATAATTTCCAATTGGTGTTGTAAAGTGTGATATGTGATTTAAGTTTGTAGCACAAAATGTCTTTCATCACTATTTTCTGTGATTTGGGTAGGTAACTAAACTTCCATTATAATTATATACAATTGCCTACTTAGATAAATGTGAAGGAACTGTATGCGAGTTTTATTCGGTGTGTGTCCCCAAATCAAATGGAAAAACGCTATGTGCATGCCCAGTATGTGCATCTACAAACTATTCTCCAGTATGCAGTGATAATGGACATACCTATGCAAATGAATGTTACATGAAGAAAGATGCTTGTGAAAAGAAAAAGTTGATTGCCCTTGCCAAAGATGAAGCTTGTGGTAAGCATTTTATGTTGTTGAGCATGCAATCTATGTGTTACTTACTTGATATGATAAGACTAACGCGCAGCTTTGTGGGATAATAACCTTTAAGTAGAAATATTTTAAATCGCTTCATTGACGAACTCAAGTACTCTTGAAATGTAAGTTCCACCATGACATTTTTACTGTAATTATAGGAATAGCAAAGAAAATGGATATCGCTTTCTTGATGGATTCTTCTAATTCAGTCAGTGTCCATGGTTTAAAAAAAATATCAACCTTCATTCAAGCAATATTTTCGTCCTTAAATATTTCTCCATCTGAAACACATGTTGCAGTAAACAATTTTGGAAAAGATGTAAAAAGTGTGTTTGATTTTAAGAGTGGAACATCACCAGAAGAAGCGAAAGGAAAATTGACTGGTCTTACTAAATTGGGTGGTCAGAGAGATTTAGGAGAAGCATTGAACTTCATTGGTGATAACGTTTTCAATGTCGGCTCGGGGAGCAGAAATCTTGCTGAAAAAGTGTTGGTTGTTGTCATAGGAAATGAAATGGATAATTACAAAGACACTGATTTTTTGCCTAGTTTGAAGAAATTACAGGACAAAAACGTAAAATTGGTTTTTGTAGTGGTAAATACGAATGAAGATGTTATTTCCAAGCTCTCTGGTGTAGACAGTACGATAGCAGTTCCTGACGATTTCATCAAGCTACCGAAGTACCTTGGAGATGTTGAAAAGAAAATCCGTGAGAAAGGTATTGTCCTTTTCTATCAAAATTGCTAATATAAATATCAATCAAATTTTATTGCATTTCATTACTTTTTTTTATTGTTTTTAGGTGAAATACTTGACCTTGCATTCGTCATTAGTGGTACTGGTTTACCAAATAGCAAATTATTCCAAAAACAAATCTTATTTGCTGTTGACATGACTCAAAAGTACAATATACGTCAAGATTCAACTCGCGTAAGTAGTGTTATATATGGAAATGATGCAGATGTTTCCTTTACATTCTCTCAGTCATCAAACCAGGAAGATGTACAATCAGAATTGAAAAGAACTCAAAATGTGGACAAAGGCTTAAATCCTGACAAAGCACTAGATCTTTTAAAAAGGAAAGTATTTACTACAAGTAATGGAGCTCGAAACAATGCACCAAAATCTGTAGTATTTTTTATAAATAAAGATGCAGATACATCCAATTTGAACAAAAATATAGAAATTCTAAGAAAAGATGGTGTTAATTTGATCATTGTTGCTATTGATGGAGATGGTAAACCTTTTAGAAGATTTGTTGATGACCCTAGCAAACTGTTTGTATTTAATAATGCATATGACACGAAAAAGCTGATTAGTCCCGTCGTAGATGCTACTTTACCAGGTATGCTTATATTATTTCTTTACTATTGTTTTTCTTTGTGCAGTTTTTATATATATGAACAATGTGCTAACATCAGTAATCATGTGCTTTTGTCTGTGGGCAATTTAAGAGTGTGCAAAATTATCCATACATATATAAAACAAAAATATAAAACAAAATATATAAATTATTTACAGAAATGTTAATCAAATGCTTTTGCTTTTTTAGGTTGTTTCTGTAAGAAACCTAGAATTTTTTTAACTTGCTCAAAATGTTGCGACTACAGTCTTTTATTGTATAATTGTTATTGTATATGCATTATATTGTATATAATTATTTTAGTAATAAAAAATGACTTTTTAGATCCATGCAAAGCGAGATCATGTAAATTCTACAGTAAATGCTTAGTACTAAGCCTACAATCAAGTGACTGCACATGTCCTATATGTAAAGATGATGCATTTAATCCAGTCTGTGGATCTGATGGAACAACTTATATATCGTCATGCAAACTAATGAGAACATCTTGTCAACAGAGAAGGGAGATATTAATTGTAAAGAAAAGTGCCTGTGGTAGGTTTGAATAACTTGAGCTTTTCTCCAAATTTGTTCTTTTTCTGATATGTTATCTAAATCAAGAGGAAGATTTGGTAATAAATAATGAATAAATCGTATTCTTTTTTAGGCCTTCCTGGACCGTTAGATGTTGTTTATGCGATTGATACATCACGTGAAGTAGATGATAGTATCTTTAGAAAGATGAAATCTTTCGTTGAGAAATCACTTGTAGTGTACACTGTTTCTGCTAAAGACACGCACGTTGGATTGTTACAATATGGCAATGGTGTAAATGTTAAATTGTCTTTGCTTGATGGTAATGATAAGTCAACGATTACTCAAAAGGTTAAACAATTATCATTAACAGGTGGTCCTCGTCAAATGCAAAAGGCTATTCGTGCAGTAGACTCTCAAATGTTTGTTCCAAGTGGTGGTGCTAGGCAAGATGCTTCTCAAGTTTTAATTTTATTAACAACGGGTGAAGAAGATACTTCTAGTAAAGCTGAACTTCCAAAAGCAGCAAAGAAATTACAAGAAAGAGGTGTGAAGGTTATTGTAGTTACTATTGGAAGTGAAGATAATCCAGATGCCAATGATATTGTTAGTAATCCTGATAAAGTTATCAAAACTGATTCGAATGATTTAGTTGATAAAATTGGAAAATTAGAGACGGAAATAGGGAAATCTATAGGTAAGTTTTGTGTAATGTCTTGCTATGTTATATTTTCACTTTATTATTTGCTAAAATAGTCACTGTTATAATGTTTTCAGGAATGAGTGATAAACTTGACCTTGGTATTATACTTGGGGCAGCAGGTGCGGATTATCAGAATACGTTTAAAGATCAGAAAGCATTTGTTATTGACATGCTTTCCAGACTGAAGCTTGGCTCATCTGGCATACTTCCAGGAGTGGTTTTGAGTGCCCAACAACCTATCTTGGCTATCTCAATAGGAAGTATCACAAACACGGACAAAACGAAAGTTGAAGTTAACAGAATTCGTAATCCTGGACCAAACGTTGATTTATTGAAAGCTCTCGAGAAAGTGAAGGACGATCTGTTTAATGTGAAGAATGGAGCACGTGCAGGCATTGAAAAATCTGTTCTAGTATTTTTGGACAAGAATCCGCAAATAAATAGTGATATTGTTAATGTAATGAAGAACATGAGGCGAGATGGTGTAAAATTCGTGATTGTCACTCAAGGTGAAAATGTGGATACAGATAAGGTTAAAGATACTATACCCAATATGAATAAACTCTTTCCAACTAAGAATTTAGATGGAATGAAGAAGAAAGTAAATGATATCATTGATGCATTGCTGAAAGGTAACTATTTAATTTTATGTAACCTTTTTCGCTTTGCAAATAAAAACAAAAGTGAAAATATTAGAGACAAAAGTTTTCTTACGATACAAATACTTCCTTTAGATCACTGCAGCAGCAAGAAGTGCAAAAACTACGGCAAATGTGTGACGATGAATGACAGAACAACTCAGTGTATGTGTCCAGTTTGTCCTTACACAGAAATATATAAACCAGTGTGCGGTAGTAATGGAAGAACATACGCTACCCCGTGTCTACTACAACAAGCATCATGCAATCAAAAGAAAGATATACATGTAGCTAAAGACAATGCGTGCGGTATGTTTGTTTTGCAGTTATTTTTCAGATTACATATATGTTGACATGTTACATTTAAAATGGATTGGCTCTGTACTATAATTATGTGTATCTGAAAACTTTAGTCTCTCAGGTATTGAACTTCTTGTGTTTTCCTGTTTATCTGAAACATCTCTATATGCTTGATTATAGGTGTCAAAGACAAATTCAACTTATTTATCGCTATTGATTCATCCTCTGGTGTAACAAGCCAACAAATGAAGCAACTTAAGGAGTTAGCCAAAGCATCTGTACAGTCTTATTACATATCATCCAATGACACAAATGTGAATGTTATTTCATTTGCAAAGAAATCAAAGAATATATGGTCGGTGAAGGATACACAAACAATAAAAGCAGTTCAAAGTGCCATCTATGATATTGGTAAAGAAACTACCAAGGCAGATTTCGCTCAAGTTATAAAGCAAATACAGTCAATCACAACAGAGAACGCTTTGGGTCAAGAAAAGAACATTTTGTTGTTATTTACTCAAGGGTCTAGCATTGATGGCAGTCAACTAGTGGATATTGGAAAAAAGCTACCAGGGTTTGAAACAATTGTGGTGTCTATTGGAGATCCTTATAGTATATTTAATGGTTTTGATATAAAAATAATTAAAAACGATGAAAATGAACTTCCTAAAACATTAGGAGACATTGAAGAAGCTGTATCAAAAGTAATTGGTACGTAATACATTTGCGGTAAATTTAGTACCATCATTCTGCTACCCTTTAGGAATAGTTGTTTTATCGTGTATCGTCATCCAATCTTTGTGTTATCTTAATAGTGATAAATATATTTTTTAGGCAAATCACCCAAACTAGATCTTATTTTTGTTGTTGGTGCAAACGACAAAACTGTTTTCAAAAACGAAATTGACTTTATCGTTAAATCGTTTGACAATTACAAGATATCTGACGATGACATGTTACCTGGTGTAGTTACATATGGAGCCAAGAGTATCGTTAATATTGGTGATGTCAATAACAAAAAGAGTGCAATAGAGAGATTTTTGAAATTAAGATTCCAGGACTCTGGCGCCGATTTAGAAATTGCTTTACGAAAAGTTCAGAACGAAATGATTATTTACGCACGTGAAAATGTTCAGAAATCTGTAGTGATATTTGTGGACAACAAAGCTCAGATAAATGACGAATTAACTAACAGAATAAAAGCGCTGAAAGACAAGAAGTTTAACGTTTTACTGGTTGGTATTGGCCCTGGTTTGAAAGAAAATGATATAAGGGGAATTGTTGATGATCCGGACAATGTGAAATACATACCTCAACCAACTGATTTAAATGAGAATGTAGATTCTATAACAAGTTCGTTAGTAAAAGGTATCCATTGTTGCTTCTCGGTGTATTTCTTTTTTTTTGTTTGTTTGTTTATTGTGATGGTCATTAATGTTTTCTCTTGTTATCGGTTTCTTAATTGGTGTTACAACTGCTTCAGTCATTTCTTCTTTGTTTTATTTGCCGTCAGAAATAGCTAAATTTATTATACGTTTTTCTTTTAGACAAATGTAAGAAAAATCCATGCACCAAGTCTGAAACCTGCATTTCGAGGACGAATGGAAACGTTGAATGTGTATGTCCAGTTTGTACCTCTACTCAATATTCTCCAGTATGTGGTGATGATGGACATACCTATGCTAATGAATGTTACATGAAGAAAGATGCTTGTGAGAAAAAGAAGGATATAAAAATGGCTAAAGATCAACCTTGCGGTTCGTGTTAGCTTTTACAATCTAAGATTCCAACATTCATGTCGGCAATACAAATATCTTCTCGTAACAACTATATTTCCCATTTTTCATTTCAGGTATTAAACCAAATATGGATGTTGTCTTCATGTTAGATGCTTCTAACTCTATAACACAATCAAGCTTCACCAACATAAAAAATTATGTTACGGCAGCGTTAAGATCATTTGAAATTTCACCGAAAAAGACACGTGTTTCTATCGTAACATTTGCAAAAGAAACCAATGCAATTGTTGATTTGGATACTGGTGTGTATAGAGAGGTGTTAGCAAGAAAGCTCAGTGATACAACTAAAGAAAACGGTCAGCGAAATCTGGGGAAAGCTTTAGAGTTTGTAAATCAAAAGATATTTAACAGTGCAACAGGTGGAAGAAAAGATGCTGATAAAGTCTTAGTTATCATAACAGGAAATGAAGTTAACCTTTACAAGGATACAAACTTTGTTCCTAGTGCAAGAAAACTGAAGGATCAAAATACAAAGATTGTTGTGGTTGGTGTGAATATTGACAATAATGTGCAGACAGAGTTTGCAAATCCAGATAACCTTATCACTACCCTAACTGGTTTTGATAAACTTCCACGAAAATTTGGTGAAGTCGAAAAGCACATTAGAGGGAAAGGTAGCATTGCTAAAATAATTTATTACTATGTAACCAGTATAAAGCAACGTACTAAAATAACTTAGTATGTTGCTCACATACTTAAATGTAATTAAATGCAAGATGCTTTCAAAAAGAAAATGGTATAAAAATTCATTAAGTATTTAAATAAAATATTGAACACAAACATGTCTTTTTTTCAGGAAGAACTCTTGATCTTAGTTTTGTTGTGAGTGGAACGGACAAATCTAATAATGCGTTGTTTGAGAAACAAAAAGATTTTATTTTCAACATGATTAAGAAGTATCAAATACATCCGAAATCTACACTTGTCAGTGGAATTGTGTATGGAACAGATCCGCAAATCAATTTTCCGTTTTCAAACACACAAGACATTCTCATTGTTCAATCTAATTTCAAACGGATGCAAAATCCTGGAGATGGAATTAACCTAAAGAAAGCATTGCAGCTGGTTTTAAAATCTGTGTTCACAGCAGAAAACAATGCGCGTAAAAATGCACCCAAATCCTTAATACTGTTTGTGAATAAGAATGCTGATGTCACCAATGTGAATGACGAAATAGATAGAATTAAAGCAAACGGTGTTGATTTAATAATTGTTGCTATTAATGGCGATGGTAAACCTTTCAGAGCATTTGTTGATCCAAAGAAGCTGTTTGTGTTTGGAAATGTTGATGATGTTGACAAGCTGGTTGATCCTGTTGTCACCGAAAGCTTGCCAGGTAACATTTTATTATTTTTTAAAAAATCGTGATAGTTTTAAACATCTGCTGTTAAGTAACAGCTTACAGACGTGTTTAAATTTTGCTTTGTGTTATTTAGATGCATGCAAAGAACAACCCTGTGAATTTTATGGACAATGTGTATCATTGAAAGACCAGTCTGTTGACTGTGTGTGTCCCACATGTAAAGACGATGAATTTAAACCGGTTTGTGGAACTGATGGTCACACATACCCTTCCACTTGTAAACTGAAGAAAAAAGCTTGTGCTGAGAAGACGAAACTAAGAATTGTGAAGGATGCACCTTGTGGTAGTCTTTTAATTATATTATGTACATTTAAGTAACAGGTGGACATTTATAGGTTTTAAGGATTCTAATATCTGTGCCTAAAACTGAAATAAAAGTATTTTATTGATTTTGCGAGATTGGATATGTCAGCTTGTGCTTTTCAGTTAGCCATATTTTTGTTTAATGAGAATCTTTATTTTGCAAGTAAAATTTGTCGATTTATTTTAGGAGTGGTTGGTAATGTAGACATCGTGTATGCTGTTGATACATCTGCTAGTGTGACTAAAGACGTTCTAGATAAAATGAAGTCATTTGTTGAGAAATCTCTTGAAGTGTATACAATCTCACCCGAAAAGATTCATGTTGGATTATTGCAGTATGGAAATGGCGCAACTGTTAAACTGTCTTTACGATACGGTAATCACAAATCAACAATCGTAAGAAATCTTAAACAGTTATCATTAACTGGTGGTCGTCGTCAAATGCAAAAAGCTATTCGTACAGTAGACTCTCAAATGTTTGCTCTAAGTGGTGGTGCAAGACAAGATGCTTCTCAAGTTTTAATTTTGTTAACAACGGGTGAAGAAGATACTTCTGGTAAAGCTGAACTTCCAAAAGCAGCAAAGAAATTACAAGAAAGAGGTGTGAAGGTTATTGTAGTTACTATTGGAAGTGAAGATAATCCAGATGCTAATAATATTGTTAGTAATCCTGATAAGGTGATCAAAAGTGATCCTGATGATTTAGTTGATAAAATTGGTCCACTGGAAAAAGAAATCGTAGAATCTATAGGTATAGTATTTGCTATTGTTCTTGTAAAAGTTTCTTTTTATGATTGTGTAGTTAATTGGTTATTTAAGTAGCAAATCGGCGTTGTTTTCCTTGCTTCTTCTATTTGATTCTTAAATATAATAATACCACTGTGTTTTCTTAAACTTTTGTTTTTTATGAAATTCATTTACTTGATATCAGCTTTTTTAATGTGCCTAGAATAAATCCTGAACTTTTCAATAACAAATTTGTTTCAATAGGTCGTGCTCGGAAACTTGACCTTGGTATCATACTTGGGGCATCTAGTTCTAATTATGTAGAGATGTTTAAAGATCAAAAGACAATTGTAAATGACATACTAAGAAGATTGAATATTGGTCCATCATCAGTTCTCCCGAGCGTTATGGTTTATGATAGAAGTCCAAAAGTCGTGTTATCATTTGAAAACGCGTTAACAAGGGAGTCCGCTATAACATCGATTCAAAAGATTGTAAACCCTGGTTTAGACAGAAATTTTGTGAATATGTTACGCAAGGCTCGGGATGAACTCTTTAAAAGTCAAAATGGTGCTCGCCCTGGTGTTCGAAAAACACTGCTTATCTTCTTGGATGAGGAGCTAGGAAAGAAAAGTGACTTAGTTGATGCATTAAATAAACTTAAAGGTGGTGGCGTCCGAATTGTGATTATAACTCAGGGAAAGGACATTGATAAAAACAAAGTCAAAAATAACACACCTAATACAGATGCTTGGTTTTTCCCAGATGATTTAGATGCTGCCAAGAAGGATATAAAGTCAATTACTAGCGCTCTGTTCTCAGGTTGGTATCGGTGAAAGTGTGGTTTTGTCAATAGGTACACTAATTGGTCAGTAGCTAACCCAAACTTGTTTTTCTTTTCCTAGATGCTTGTGAGAAACGAAAGTGTGACTATGGAAGTAAATGTGTGGCTATCAGTCTCACAAACACTCAGTGTATGTGTCCGGTTTGTTCAAAATTGGATGTTTATTCTCCAGTATGTGCAAGTAACGGAAAGACATATGCATCAAAATGCAAAATGGTTGAAGAAGCATGTAAAAAAGAAGTTAATATTATCAGCGTTAAGAACAAACCCTGTGGTATGTATTTAAGACTTTTTTTCGTTATATTATCAAGTACTTATCAATTATGATATTCTTAAATGGAAATTTATAATCTTTAGTGCACAGCCTCTTATGTTTTTATTAGGAATCACGGAAAATTTAAATTTGATCTATGCATTTGATATTTCTGATGGTGTGACAACAAAGAAATTTGCAGAATTAAAACAATTAGCAAGAGCATCTTTGGAATCTTACAACATTGCAGCCAATGCTACTAAAGTCAGTATCGTAACATTTGCAAACCAACCAGAAGATATTTGGTCGTTTAAGGATGACCAAAATGTAAAAGCTATTCAAAGTGCTATATTTGATATCAACAAAATTGCTGGTGATGCAGATTTCAATAAGCTGGTTACTCACGTCAAATCAAATATACTGAATGATATTTTTAACAAGGAAAAGAATATTTTACTACTTTACACACAAGGATCCAGCATTGACAGAAATCAACTAGACAGATTAAAGAAGAAGCTACCAAATGTCGAGACTATCGTAGTATCTGTTGGAGATGCTAATGATATCTTTAATGAATTTGATGTTAAAATTATTGCAGATGATGAAGACAAATTACCAGACGTACTTGATAAGTTGGAAAAATCGATTGGAAAATTAGCATGTAAGTATAAAATTTGCTACTATGGTGCTTCAGCAAAACGGTGTACTGTAAAATTCTGCCAATGTGCTGAAAGGTCTAATCCATACATCTAAGAAGTTCTTTTAACTAAGATTGTTGTATCCTTTGTCTATGGCAGAAATCACGATAAGTTTAATTGGACCAATTGAATATTTGAGAAATTTGGTCAACTTTATTCACCTTGTTATTGTTACATTTTATTTTTTCACATAGCCAAGCCAAAATTAGACATGGTATTCGTTGTTGGAGCAACAGGTCCAGATGCACGTGAAAAGTACTATGAACAACAAGAATTCATGCTTAAATTATTTGACACTTATGTGATCGGTCAGAAAGGCATGCTACCTGGATTGGTAACCTACGGAGCTAATACTAAGCTTTATATTAATGAAGTTAAGGACAATGTCGAGGCTAAATATCTATTTGGAAATGTTCTATTCGGGAATGTTGGAACAGGTGTGGTCACCGCTTTGCAGGCTGTGAGGAATGAAATTTTGTTAGTGTCATCTGGTGCACGAAAAGGCATTGCAAAAACTATTGTAATATTTCTTGATAACAAAGAACAAATAAATGACAACACAAGAAAGAATATTCAGCTTCTTGAAGAAAACAACAAGGTTGTAATTGTTGGTGTCGGTCCAAACTTATCAGAAAGTGATACGAAACAGCTTGCTAGTGATTCAACAAGCGTGATTTATATTCAAAATATTGATGAATTGGCGACTAAAGTTCCTGAAGTTACAAAAGCTTCCATAAAAGGTGATTCTTTTGATCTGATTACATCAGTTGTGTTTATAATCTTAGAGAAATTAGAAATGGCAGTGGCATCTAAACTTCTGATTTCACCTCTGCGTTTTTCTGTTTCTCTGCGTTCTCACTTTTTTTTCAACAAAAGTTAAAGTAAAAGGGACAATCTACTGAGCGCACCAATTCATTACTAGATTTAAATGTGGAACAAAAATTCCTGGAAATGTCAATTGCGTATAAATAAAACAGACAATATTTAGTGAATCTTTTTTTTACTACGATATGATTTTATGAATATTCCTTTTTTTAGATCCTTGCAAGGAGAGATCGTGTACTTATCATGCAACCTGCATCTCAACATCTGATGGAAAAGCCGAATGCATTTGCTCAGTGTGTACATCTACTGCATATTCTCCAGTATGTGGTGATAATGGACATACCTATGCAAATGAATGTTACTTGAAGAAAGATGCTTGTGAAAAGAAGAAATCTATACTCGTTACAAAAGTTAAAGCTTGTGGTAAGCCAAAATATTTAGAAACAATAAACGTTTTCTTTCTTGTGAAACTATGACATAGTACAGAATTTCCTTCCACTCTCAAATATTCAATATTGTTACAATTATATGTTTTAGGCATTAAGAATGACATGGACGTTGTGTTTCTTCTTGATTCCTCTAAATCTATCACCGGCGCCAGCTTCAAAGAGATGAAGAACTTTGTGCAAGCTGCAATATCATCACTTAAAATAGCACCAACAAAAACGCATGTTTCTGTAGCAAACTTCGGAAATAATGTAAAGACTGCCATTGATTTCAATTTAGGAAGACAGGAACCTACAGTACTCGAAAAGTTGCGTTTGACAGTAAAAGTTGGTGGTGAGAGGGATTTAAGAAAGGCTCTAGACTATGTTAACAACAAACTTTTCACCACTGTTTCTGGCAGCAGAAAAGAAGCTGAAAAAACGTTGGTAGTTATTACAGGCAATGAAATCAATCCAACTAAAGACGCTAATTTTATCATGAGTGCAAGGAAATTGAAAGGCCGAAACGTCAATATTATTGTTGTGGGCATGAACATAGAGAAGGATGTTGTTACCGAGCTCTCGATCCCTGATGACTTAGTAACTGTTATAAAATCATTTAAAGAACTTCCAGAGGTGTTAGGGCAAGTAGAAAAAGATATGAGAGGAAAAGGTTAGGATTTTTCATAATTTTGGACGGATGTCGTTATGTTTACCTCGGAATAAAGTTATTTTTATTTTTATAAATTACCTTCTAGGCGTTAAACTCGACTTAGCTTTCGCTGTAAGTGGAACTGATAGAAGCAACAATGAACTGTTTAAGAAGCAAGTTACATTTATATCGCAAATGCTAAAGAGTTACAGAATACATCGCGAGCAAACACTGGTCACTGGTATCCTCTATGGTCCTACCACCAAAATATCCTTCCCATTCTCAACATCACAAGACGTGCAAATTTTAAAATCTTACTTTGAGCAAATGAAAAATCCAGGCGCAGCAACAGGTATGCAACAAACATTGAAGATTATTGCGAATGATGTTTACAGCAGTGATAATGGTGCTAGACAAAATGTTCCGAAGACTTTGGTGCTGTTTGTTAGTGGCAATGTAAATATGGCAAACGTTAAGGAAAATGTTGATAAAATTAAGAAGAACAGTGTCAATCTTATTATTGTTGCCATTGATGGAGATGGTAAATCTTTCAGAGCTTTTGTTGATGACCCAAGCAAACTGTTTGTTTTTGAAAATATTGACGATGTTGATAAATTGATTGATCCTGTTGTCGCTAAAACTTTACCAGGTAAATATAGTATTACTTTGAAATGTTTTCTTTGCCGGAACAATAATACTATTAGTTAGATCGAATAATCACAAATCTGTTACCTTCCCGTTTAGATCCATGCAAAGAAGGTCCGTGTAACTCTTACAGCAAATGTGTATTGTTAAGTGACCAGTCAACTCAATGTGTATGTCCAGTGTGCAACGATGATGATTTTAAACCAGTTTGTGGTTCTGATGGATCTACATATCCTACCACTTGCAAACTGATGAAAACATCTTGTGAAAATAAAAAGAACCTAGCTGTTGTAAAGGAATCTGCATGTGGTATGTGTTTAAAGAAATACCTATTAATTTTTTTAATTTTTTATAGTATTTTAGTGTTAAAAGTTGGTTGGTTTCAAATAATGTTAATAATGTTTGTTTTTCTGGCGTTTAGGTATTTCGAAAGTGCTAGATGTTGTGTATGCAGTTGATACATCAAATGAAGTTTCTAAAGATATGCTTAAGAAAATGAAATCATTCATTAAAAATTCGCTCGAGATGTACACGATTTCTTCAAAGGATACACATGCTGGATTGTTGCAATATGGAAATGGTGCAAACATTAAATTGTCTTTGCTTGATGGTACCGAAAAGCAAGCCATTATTGAAAACATTAATCAGTTATCATTAACTGGTGGTCGTCGTCAAATGCAAAAGGCTATTCGTACAGTAGACTCTCAAATGTTTGCTCAGAGTGGTGGTGCAAGACAAGATGCTTCTCAAGTTTTGATTTTATTGACAACAGGTGAGGAAGATACTTCTGGTAAAGCTGATCTTCCAAAAGCATCAAAAAAATTACAAGAAAGAGGTGTGAAGGTTATTGTAGTTACTATTGGAAGCGAAGATAATCCAGATGCTAATGATATTGTTAGTAATCCTGACAGAGTTGTCAAGGGTAATCCTGATGACCTAGTTAATAAAATTGGTGAATTGGAGAAGAAGATAGCAATGTCTGTCGGTAAGTTTAGATTTTCTTAGGTAATTTGCTGTAAATAAACGAGTCAAAATTATCCTTCTGTTGAACTATCTATTTTAATTAATTCTAGACGAAAAAGATAAACTGGATCTTGGAATAATCTTCGGTTCTTCTGGTCCAAATTATGAAAAGACGTTTGACGATCAAAAGACATTTGTGATAAACATGTTAAAACGTTTGCAGATTGGAAGTTCCTATGTCCTTCCTGGCTTCATTTTGCACGGAACTAGACCTAACATTGTTCGAAATCTGGGTAGAGTTTTGACCGCAAGTAACGCTATGAGTGTAGTTGACAATCTAAACGATGCGACAGAAAGAGGAAACTTAAGAGATGCCTTGGAGATTACCAGAGATGAGTTATTCAAAGAACAAAATGGTGCCCGTTTGGGTGTTCCCAAGTCTGTGTTGTTGTTTGTTGACAAGGATTTGAAACCTGATCCAGATTTAAATAAAGTTGTAAAACAGCTTCGAGATGATGGTGTCCGACTGATAGTTGTAACTCAAGGAAAAGATATTGACGAAAACAAAATCAAGAAGGTTACGCCCGGAACAAATAAATGGTTTTTCCCGGACGACTTAGATGAGATGGAGGAGGAAACCACATCAATAATAGCTGCTCTATTTTCAGGTATAGAAAAATATTTTAATGTTAGAGAAACTTTAATTGTCTTTCAAACGCAGTTGTTCATTCAAATAGCGGTTATGTGTTATCGTTCTACTTCATTTCGATTCCATTTTTTCGCGATAGTTTTGCACTTAGGTAAATTAAGAATGAGATTGATGTTTCACGCAATATTTCAATTTAACAGTTCAAGTGTTTGCACTTTTTTGTGGGTTTCCAAAGACTTCCTATACAGGACCCTTATCGATGACAGTACTAATAAAAACTGAATAAGCTATCCTGGTAAATAAACATAACGCCTGCATGTAGTTTTGTGCTACCTGTATTTTGGTATGTTCCCTTTGTTTGTAGGTCCTTGCGAAAAAAAGAAATGCAGTAACAATGCACGTTGTATTGTACACAGTGATAAAACAGCTCAATGTGTTTGTACTTTGTGTCAAGAAGATGAAAAGTATGCTCCTGTCTGTGGAAGTAATGGAAGAACTTATGCTACAAAATGTAGAATGGACTTAGACTCTTGCATGAAGATGAAAGAAATAACACCTACGAAGGAAGGACCATGTGGTAAGTAATCCAAGATATGTGCTTTTTCTCTGATTCCCTGTACAACTTTATAAGTTTCTCGATGTATTCGGTATACTCCAGTTCTAGTTTACGTGAAAAAAAATACAAAAATGCATAACTTTTCTATGTATACACGTGTGTGGAATGTTGGTTAACTAGTGTATGAACATTTTTTCCCATTAAAATTAGGAATCAAGGAGAAAACTAGTCTTATCTATGTTTTCGATGCCTCTGACAAAGTATCGTCAAAACAATTACTACAGTTGAAAGATTTGGCTAAAGCGTCCCTGCAGTCCTATGACATATCTCCTAGCAAAACGAGAGTTAGTGTGATTTCATTTGCTCAAAATACTAAAGATATTTGGCAGTTCAAAGATGAGCAGTCGCTGAAAATAATTAAAGGCGCAATCAGCGATATTGGAAAGAGCAATGGCAATCCGGATTTTGACAAAGTAATCAACTACATCCAATCAAATGTTTTGAGAAATGTACCAGAAAAAGAAAACAGCATCTTGATACTTTTCACAAAAGGAAGCAGTATTGATGGAAAGCAAGTGGCCGATATTAAAAAGAAATTACCCAGTGTGAAAACCATTGTTGTATCAATTGGAAAGCTTGGTGAACCATTCAGCAATTTTGATATCAGAATCATCAAGACCGATCAGGAGAAATTACCTGACAAGCTAGATGCGATTGAAGATGGCGTTGGAAAATTGATAGGTATTTTCTTATTTTCTATTTTTAGTGGAATCTAGTGATTTCAAGGCATTTTGTAAATAAGGCAATGGAAATATTAAAATATCAAAAAGCTGCAATGCAAGTTTTGATGTTAAGTTTCTGTTACTCGTAGGCAAGAGGAAATTAGATCTTGTGTTTGTACTTGGTGCAATTGGAAAAACAGCAGAAGTTATATTCAAAAAAGAAAAAGAATTTGTTGCTAAGCTTCTAGACAGTTATGCAATATCGAAAGACGGAATGTTACCAGCATTAGTTACATACGATGCAAAAACAGTAACATATATAGGAAATATGAAAACGAAGAAAGATGCTCAAGAAGAATTTGCGAAACTAAAGTATCAATCTTCACAAAACATCGTCAAAGCCTTGGATACAGTGAAAAAAGAAGTATTGTCAACATCAAACGGTGCTCGCAAAGATGCTTCTAAGTCTGTTCTAGTTTTTATAAATAACAAAGAACAGCTTAGTGATGATGTAATTAACCAGATTAAAACACTAGAGAATCAAGACGTGAAAGTTATTCTTGTTGCTGTTGGTCCAAACATTTCCGCAAATGATGCTAAAACAGCTGTCACAAATCCTGATCATGTTATTTATGTTAAGAACCCTGATCTCTTAGTCACTAAAGTTCTTGATACAGTTGATGCCGCTGAAGAAGGTAATGTGACGTTTAAATCAGCCTATTAACTTTACTGCTTAGTTTTATCCCAACCTTAATTTTATCGAAGTTATTATCATATGTTGCAGCATAAATTTTACCTAATGATTTATCAACAATAATGTTATTTAGATAAATGCAAGACAACTGCTTGTGATTATTATTCCACATGTGTCCAAACATCGAGTGGAAAAACCGAGTGTGTATGTCCGGTGTGCACGTCTACTAAATATTCTCCAGTGTGTGGTGACAATGGACATACCTATGCAAATGAATGTTATATGAAGAAAGATGCTTGTAAAAAGAAAATAGAAATTATTGCTGCTAAAGACAAAGCTTGTGGTATGTTTGATATCTAAAGCATACATTTTTTAGGGTAACATAATTACATTGGTCTGATTGTTGTAATTTTCTTCCAGGTGTGAAAGAGAATTTGGATGTCGCCTTCATTGTTGACTCCTCAAAATCAATTACTAAAGAGAGTTATGACGAGATTAAGAAGTTTGTAATTGGAGCCATTTCCACATTAAATGTTCAGCCATCCAAAACACACATCTCCGTTGGAAACTTTGGAAACAATGCTGAAAAAATTGTTGATTTCTCAAGTGGCACTAATAAGGATATAGTAAACAGTGAAATCAAAAATGCCATAAAACTTGGTGGTCAGAGAGATTTAAAAAAAGCTTTAGATTACGTTGATCAGACTCTATTCAGTTCCACATATGGTAGCAGAGAAGACGCGAAGAAAGTATTAGTTATCGTAACGGGAAATGAAATCAACCCCACTAAAGATGTTGGTTTTGTCACAAGCGTCAGACAGCTAAAAAGACGAGACGTTAAAATAATCGTCGTCGGTGTAAAAGTTGATGATGACGTTGTTACCGAGCTTTCAGTTCCAGATGATTACATTACTTTGATAGAAAACTTCAAAGAATTACCTGAAACATTAGGAAAAGTAGAAAAACACTTAAGAGGAAAAGGTAATTTTTTTCTCCATGTATTTTTAATGCTATAATGTATGCTTTTGCTCATAAAACGCCGTCTATGGTCGGAATGATGATTTTTTTCTAATAAATTTAATACACTTTATTTTATAGGTGTCAAACTTGACTTAGCTGTAGCTGTCAGTGGCACAGCGAATGTAGACTTGTTTAAAAAGCAAATTTCGTTTATTACCAACCTGATAAAAAATTACAAAATCGATGCTCAAAACACTCTGGTGAGTGGGCTTACTTATAGCGACGATGCTCGAATATCATTCAAGTTCGATCAATCGCAGACGCAACAACTTGTGAAGCTGTACTTTGATAAAATGAACAACAATGGAGTTGGCAAGAATCCTAAGAAAGCAATAAATGTGATTTTGGAGAGCGTGTTTTCAATTTCGAATGGAGCTCGTGTTGGTATACCGAAATCTTTGATACTCTTTATCGGTGAACAAGCTGACATATCAACTCTGAAAGAGGATATAGACAAAATTAAAGCTCGTGGTGTCAATCTTATTATTGTTGCTATTGATGGAGATGGAAAACCGTTCAGAACATTTGTTGATGACCCAAACAAACTGTTTGTTTTTGAAAATACTGACAATGTTTACAAGTTGGTTGATCCTGTTGTCGCCAAAACATTACCAGGTACATCTTGGACTCTATTAATTACAAATATGTTACAGATGATGTTAATACTTTTGCAAGTCCTTTTTTTAATAACTAAAATATCTTATTTAGATGCCTGCAATAGTAAATCATGCGAGTTCTACAGCAAATGTGTATCGTTAAGTGACCAATCAACTGAATGTGTTTGTCCTGTGTGTAATGATGATGAATTTAAACCTGTTTGTGGATCTGATGGTCAAACATATTCATCAGCTTGTAAAGTGAAACGAAAATCTTGTCAAGAAAAGAAAGAATCAAGTATCGCAAAGCCTGCAGCATGTGGTAAGTATTATATCTTGAATATACTTTCTCGTAATGCGATCGACAGATTTGCTTTTTTATTTGATTTAGTGTACATTGTGACCATATTTGTCAATGTTTTAAGATTATTGCATATATGATAACATCGACATTTGTAGGAATACCTGGAAAGATAGACGCTGTGTATGCAGTTGATACATCCAGTGAAGTTTCAGAAGACGTTTTAGATAAAATGAAATCATTCATTAAAAATTCTCTCGAGATGTACACAATCTCTCCGAAGGGCACGCACGTTGGATTGTTGCAGTATGGAAATGGTGCAAGCGTTAAATTGTCCTTGTTTGATGGCAATAACAAGCCAGGAATTGCCGAAAACATTAAGCTTTTATCATTAAATGGTGGTCGTCGTCAAATGCAAAAGGCTATTCGTACAGTAGACTCTCAAATGTTTGTTCCAAGTGGTGGTGCAAGACAAGATGCTTCTCAAGTTTTGATTTTAATCACAACTGGTCAAAATTATCCTGCTGGTAAAGCTGATCTTCCAAAAGCAGCAAAGAAGTTACAAGAAAGAGGAGTGAAAGTTATTGTAGTTACTATTGGAAGTGAAGATAATCCAGATGCTAATGATATTGTTAGTAATCCTGATAAAGTGATCAAAAGCAAACCTGGTAATCTGGCTGATAAGATTGGTGAACTCGAGCGGGAGATTGGAAAATCAATTGGTGAGTGATGGAATTCTAAAAATAAAAATGTTTCTATTTGTGTCCATATAACCCCAAACGCTATGATTGACATGTATACATATGTGCTTATGTAATACTGCATTTAAGTACCTGTTTAGGTAAGGGAAAGGAAGATTTAAGATTATTGAAAACATCAGGGCCATAGCTTCACGTTTGTCTTTACACCACAAAATTGCACAGTCCATAATACTTTCACATTAACATTTATTGATATATTTAATCTTTTCTGTTAAACATTTATTCCACTTCTTCTTCTTCTTCAGGCGAAAAAGAAGAACTCGATCTTGGTATCATATTTGGAGCTTCAGGACCAAATTATGTACAATTATTCAAGGATCAACAACTCTTTGTTAGCGATATATTCAAAAGGCTGGAAATAGGTACTAACGCTATTTTGCCTGGTTTTGTCGTTAAGACCAGCAACCCTAGAATGCTGTCACAAATAGGTAGTCTGGTAACTAGAAGTGGTTCTGTTAAAGAAGTGAATCGTATTAGAAACCCCGGTGCAAGTAACAACATGAATGACGCTCTACTTGAAGTTAAGGATACTTTATTCAAGAAAGAAAACGGTGCTCGAACAGATGTACCCAAATCTGTTCTACTTTTCATCAATGGACAATCGAAACCTTTGTTACTTGATACTTTGAAGCAACTTAAAGATTTGAATGTTCGAATTACTGTTGTCACGCAAGGAAAAGAAATTGATAAAGATAAAACAAAGAATGTGATGCCAAATGTGGATGCTTGGTTTTTCCCTGAAGATTTGGAAGATATGAGAAGAAAAATTAAACCAATCACTAATTCATTATTCTCAGGTACCCGTTGGAACATCACTGTTTTTGTACCTATTTTTACCTGTTTTTAGTTTTATCTTTTACAATCCTTATTCCCAATTTTACGCTGTCAACGTTCAACACATCACCTCTCTTATTGCTAATACCTTTCTAGATCCATGTGAGAAAGTAACATGTCCCTATAATGGTAAATGTGTGACGCGGCCTGACAGATCCTCGCAGTGTACATGTCCAGTCTGTCCTGTTGATGAAACATACAAACCTGTATGCGGAAATGATGGACGATCATATGCAACGAAATGTAGAATGATTCAAGAATCGTGTGAAATTAGAAAGGAGATCAAACTTGCTAAAGAAGGAACTTGTGGTAAGGTTTAAAATCATCAATTTTTTTGTCTTTTTTCGATTGAAATTATAAACACAATATTTTTTTCTCTGTTTTTTGTTTTTTTTTCTCTTGGTCTTTTAGTAAAATTTATTAAGATATCTTTATCTTACGCATTTATACTTCTTCTAATTTTTGTGATTACTATACGATCTTAGCAGGTATTTTCAGGTAATTTTTTAAACCTATTATTCTTCTACTCTCAGGAACAATCGACAAGCTTGATATCGTATTTGCATTTGATACATCAGACAACGTTTCGTCTCAAGATATTGAGAGAATGGCCAGATTTGCAAAAGCCACACTTCAGTTTTATAACTTAGAACAACAAAAGACGAGAATAGGCATTGTAAGTTATGGAAAGCAGACTGAGTATGTCTTAAAACTGAAAGATGCAAAGGGATCAGATATTAAATCTGCCTTTGACTACGTTCCAAATATTAATGGCAACTCTAATACAGAAGAAATGTTGCAATTTGTTGATCGTAATATATTCCTCAGCAGTAGCGCAAGCAATAAGAGACTCGTAGTTATATTCACGAAAGAAATTATTAGGGGTGACAAACTGACAGATATGACATCTCAACTTACGCCTCTTAAATCTAAAGGCGTGAAGTTTGCAATTGTTTCCATTGGAAGTGATTTACCTGATGAGTTAAAGACGCTGATTGACAATCAAGTAACATTCGTTGATGATATCAAAGAACTTCCCAAAGTTTATCCAGATGTTGAACAATTTTCTGGTGATGCTGTTGGTAAGCCCTTTAAATCGTATTATTGCTTATAATCTTATCTCGATAAGTTGGTAAACTTGTGATACTGACTATAGTTTTTATGATTTAAAACGTTTTTGCATATCTAGAACTGGAAGCGTGGAATCTACTGGATAGTTAAACGTAATGAATAGTCCACTAAGTGATACACCTGCACCTTCTTAGAATTACATCTAAGAATGTTTAATGAGTTTTGTTCAATTATTTATTTTACTGAAACGCGTTACTCCATTTTGTTTAGCTGATTCTGAACCACTCGATCTTGTATTTTTGCTCGGTTCCAACGGAAACGATGCCGATAAACTCTTCACCAAACAAATCGAATCAGCGAAAGCTCTTCTACCAAGTTACATCATCTCGGTAGATAAAACACGCGTTGGAATTGTAACATACGGTCAAGATCCTATCCTCGACCTTCGATTAAAGTCTGGTCTAAAAAAACAAGTTGTTGTGCAAGAATTTTCACGGCTGAGAAATCCCAATGATGGTAACAATCTAAACAAAGCACTGAAGTTCTTAAGGGATTCTGCTTTTAATGTTGCAAATGGTGCAAGAGCTGGCGTGACTAAGCGCGCCATAATCTTTTTGGATAAACCTTTCTCTGGAAATCCAGCTGATTTAGGTGTTCAGGCTAAAAAAATTGAAGATGCTGGTATTAAAATCATTGTTATTGGAGTGGGTGATAATTTCGATCATAAATCTATTAAAGATGCATTTGGTGATATTTATTTCTTTCCGGAAGATCTTGGTTATATTGATCGTATCATCAAACCTATTGTTCAAAGTACGAAGAAAGGTAAGTGGCTTGAAACTTATTACAATTGTAAAAGATTCTAATTCACCTTTCTAATTGTTATTAAATGCGTTTCCTCCTGAATAATTATAACCTCTAATCAACCGTATTTTCAGATTCATGTGAGGATGTCAAATGCGATTATTACTCAACCTGCATATCGCGAACTGTTGGCAAGGGCATATGCACATGTCCCATATGTGATGATAAGAAGCAATATAAACCAGTCTGTGCTGATAATGGTTTCAGTTATGCTAACTTATGTAGAATGAAAAAACATTCATGCGAACTGCAAAAGGTCTTGAAACCTGTCAAGAACAAGGCTTGTGGTGAATATCTTTAAATTAAATCGTCTTAAAATGTCGATACTTCAATTTAACTAGAAACAACACTATATTCGTTTGCTCTTTATGGGAACCACTAGCGATAGCTTGCTTAAATATTATGAAATTAAGCAGACTATCGCTTGTGCATAATTTTTTTGAATTCTGGGGGATATTTACCGAAACTAGACATCACTATGAAGGTAATATTTTACCAGTACATCGGGTTTTTTATTCGAAGATTATTGTTATTGTTCTGTTGCTTGATAATCAATCGTCCCTACGTTAAATATTTTTAGGAGTTGAAGGTGTATTTGATATCGCGTTTGCATTTGATACCTCCAATGACATTACTGGCCCGTATTTCCAAGAAATGAAATCATACGCAACTGGAATGCTCAACAGCTACCCAATCAAATTAAACCAAGTACACGTGTCATTGCTAAGCTTCGGCGATAACGTTTTAAATCAACTCAACTTCAGAAACGGAGACGATATCGTCAAAGTAAAGTCAGCATTGCAAACACTGCCACGTTTTAATGGGAATAGAAAATTAGATACCTTCTTAACATATGTTGATTCTGTTGCATTTACTAACGCGGGAGGACATCGAGCGAATGCTGGAAAAGTGCTGGTTCTTTTTACAACTGGAAAACCATTTGGTAAAGTAAATGATATTGCTTCACTCGCCAACGCAATGCACACTAAAGGTGTAAAGGTCATTGTTGTTGCGTTGAATCTTGCAGATACTGATAGAAAGACATTTGAATTGATAAGTGGAAATAGCAAGAACCTAGTACCGTTTGGTAAAACATCTGACCTTCCAAATACATTTGGTACTGTTGAAAAGGCAGTATCTGACGCAATAGGTTAGTTTCCACGTTTAACATTTAAATTTGCACTTTATTTCCGTACCTTACAAACTAATCATTGGGTTCGAAGGAGTGCATTTATAGTGAAATATGTTTTAATAAATAACGTTTCCCTTGTGTTTTTTTAGCGCCACCAGTTCTTCTTGATCTTGGTATCATTTTCTCCATGACTGGTTCCAACCCTGCAGAAATCTACAATGCAGAAAAACAATTCGTAATGAAGTTATTGAACAGTTTCACCATATCCCCTCAAAACACACTGCCTGGTATTATACAATACGGAAGAGTGTCCAAACTTCAATACAGAATTGGTGATCTTACAAGCTTGCAACAAACTAAATCCGCCATCGAAAACTTGAGTCTTGGAACTCCTGGAAACAACATGCTCATGGCATTAACTGAAGCCAGACGCGATCTGTTTAGTAAACAATATGGTGCTAGGAATGGCGTTCCGAAGTCTTTGTTGATATTCAGTACTGAGAAAACTGATACACTCGCGGATGATTACAATAGGGAGCTGGACAGATTGAAAGAACAAGGAGTTAAAATCACGGTCATTGGAATTGGATCACTCGTTGATAAGAAAGAATTAAAAGGAATTAGTACTACTGATGATTCGTTTTTCTTTGTAGACGATTTACCAGGAAAGGAAAAGCCGTTCTTTGACCTTGTAGCAAAAGAACTTCAACCAGGTTAGGGGACAATATATTGTTGTTTTTTTTTTCATTTATGAATTGTGAATGTTTAAAAAAGCAAACTACAAACTTCTATTTCCCTGCAGGATACTTTAAAGAATATAAGATTTTCCCAAATGCCTTGAACTACCTACCTACCTTAAATTTTGTAAGATGTGAAACCAGATAAACATATTTCGTTGAAAAGGAGCTGTAGTGAATTGTAAAACATATGGTTTGTTTTTAGATGCATGTGTTAAAACGAATTGCTTATTCCATTCGAAATGCTTTAACACTGGTGGAATGACAACGAAATGTGTATGTCCCTTATGTGCTGACGAAACAGCATATTCACCAATATGTGGAGATAATGGTAAAACATATGCGAATACGTGCTGGATGAATCGAGACTCCTGTTTGCAGCAAGGACATATAAAGATTGCTAAGCCTACTGCATGTGGAGTCGATGGGAGGGTCGATATCCTTTTTGCTATTGATGGATCAACCGGTGTTTCCGCAGATACATTCAACAAGTTGAAAGCATTCGCTGAAGCGTCTGGGCGAAGCTATACTTTAAGTGAAAGCAAAGCAAGAATTGGACTTATTGTTTTTAGCAATAACGTGAAGCGGTATCTAGAATTTCAAAATGGTATCAGTTATGAGAATTTCCAAAATGCATTGCAAAACGCACAGCCGATTGGTGGCCCCCGAAATATCAATGCTGTATTGCAATACATAAATGCAAATATATTCACAACGATACGTTCAACTATTTCTGGTCAACCGTTCCTTGTGTTGTTCACAACTGGTGACAATCAATCCAATGATGTAGATTCAAGATACCCTGCAGCGAAGGCTTTAAAAGCAAAACAAGTACAAATCATAACCGTTGTTATTGGCGAGGAGTCTTTCTTAGACGATGCAAAGAAAATCAGCTCCAGTGCTCAGGATGTTATCTTTGTGGATGATGGCATTACTATGGTACCAGGAGTATTAGGAGACCTCGAAAAACATATAGGAACCAGTCAAGGTAAAGAGAATGTAAAAGTATTTAGAGTAAATTGTTAGAGCTTATGATTATTTTGCACAGGAAAAGGGCATGTCCTAAGTGAGGTGTAATAATTTGTGTCTATTTCATTTTAATCATCCTTTAATATATAATGTTTTTTAGCTACTCCCGAGAAACTCGATCTTGGTTTTATTATTGGTGCTTCTGGTCGAAAGGCAAGCACAAACTACATGCAGCAAATTGATTTCATTACTGAAATGCTAAAATCATACACTATCTCAACAAAATCCACTTTAGTTGGAGCAATATTAAATGGAAATAACCCCAGCTTACCTATCAAATTTGGAGACGCCGTAACATACAATTACTTCATTGGGCTGTTGAAAGGTCTGAACAATCCTGCTAATGGCAATAACCTAGACAGTTCTTTCCAAATTGCTAGAACATCAATGTTTTCAGAAGACAACGGTGCAAGAAAGGACGTACCAAAAACTTTGCTTGTGTTTGTGGATAACAAAATTACTGGAGATGTTGTAGATTTGGGGCAGGAAGCTAGAGCTTTGCAAGAACAAGGAGTGAAAATAGTGTTGATTGGAACTGGTGAAGATGTTAATCCAACTGATTATGAAGATATTGTGGATGTTTATTTCTTCGCGGAAGATTTACCATCAATGAATCGAATCATATATCCAGTCATTCAGGCTGTCCTACCCGGTTAGTAAATAAGTTTGTTTGTGTTGCTTACGTTGCAATAAGATAAATTAAAAGTCACATAATTGTTAATAAAACTGATAAGGTGGTCCACTCAGTCATGTAAGTCAAGAATTGTCAAGGATTTTTAAAATATATCAGGAAACAGTCAGGAATATTAAGAATTTATTTACATGTCATGAAAATATCAGAAGTTTTATGTTTATATGGCCATGCAGAACTTTTTCAATTTTTACAATAAGGTATTGAATTTCAAGGTAATCCAAGCATTATTGAGATGTTAATACCAACTATTTTTGATTCAAAAACTATGTTGTATTCTAACCTTTCATTGTTTTTTACAAACATAATATTTAGATGAATATGACTTCCCTTTTATCTTCAGATTTGTGCCTCACGACGCAATGTAAACCATACAGTATATGCATCAATTTGCCAGACCGAAGAACAGAATGTATTTGCAAAACATGCGATAATAATTACGACCTGCTTTGTGCTGACGATTTGAAGACCTACCCGTCGAAGTGTCGATTGGAAAGTAACATCTGTTTGCATGGGACACCATCTAAGATTGTTGACAAAAAAGCTTGTGGTAAGTTTGAGTAAAAAAAAATTATGTTCTTGAATGGTGCAGGTGAGATGATCTATGTCACAATGAGGTGATCTTGTTTTCTTTTGTCTTTTCTTTTGTTTTATTTATCTATATTTTGTTTTCCGATTCAGATGTTTCTGGTGCAATGGACGTTGTCTTCTTATTCGATGGTTCCAGATCAGTTACCTCGAGAATGCTAGATCAAATGAAGCATTACGCTACAGCCGCTATAAAGGGATATAATCTTTCCCCTTCAACAACTCGAGTTGGTCTTGCAATATATGGAGGTGATTTTAAAATTGCGCAGTCACTGACACCGTATCAAAACAACCTACTTTCAGCAATGAACAATGTTAACCCAGTTGGTGGTATACGACGGATGGGAATGGCATTAGATGCGGTACAAAAGCAAATGTTTGATTCCTCAAACAGCAGAGATGATAAGGCAGGAAAGGTGGTCGTTCTTTTTACCACTGGCCCCAATAATATAGCTGGCTCACAAATGCTCCAACAAGCTGCCGAATCAATGACATCAAATGGTGTTGAAATTGCTGTTGTTGCTATTGGGAATGACGTTGATTTGCCACAACTGCAAAGTATTGTCACGCAACCGTCCAATTTATTCCATGCCATTTCTTGGTATTACCTACCCGATTTCATTCATAATATTTTAGTTCTTGCCGTATCTAAACAAGGTATGTTGCTGTTTTCTCATTCCCTTTGTTGATCTAAATTTGCTTAATACATTAAATTTTTTAATATTTTGACATGTTTTTTTTTGCAGAACGTGCTGGTCTTTGCAATCCATCACTTTATTACAACTTTGCTAACGCGTCCAATGGCTTTGTACCGGATGAATCTGGTTCAGAGAATCATGGCAGTTTGCAAGATGCAGTACGAGTAATTGAGAATTTCCAATGTGGAAGAGGTGCTGAATTCACAAATGGACATATAAAAATTGATGGAAAGAACTTTAAAGGTATGTCTCGCTTACCTAATACCATTTTTAAATTTTAATTCAACTGGTGCAATAGACATTAAGTTATTTGAATATACTAGTCGTTGCCCGTGTAAAAATCCACGGTTCGCCCGTCCTTTATATTTATCCGTCGCAACAAAGTGGATAAAAATATATCGTATTTGATATTCGTGTTTCCGTAACATCATTTTCTAACTCAGCGGGGGGTCCGTGCAGAGACAAACAGACGACGACTATTATTATAGAGATGTTCCATCACCCGACTTTATAGTTCTTTTGTCTTTTTTCATTGTCCTCAGTTAACGAGTAAAAAATTGTCAATATTGCTCATTTTTAAAGTTTTACCATATATTTTTGATACCATCATTTTTTAAAATGTTAAACCAAACAACTGTTATATGAATAAATGTGTCGTCATTTACAGGAAAGCCAACGCAGGGACTTACAATCGCAACTTGGGTGTGGTTAGAAGATATCAATGAGCCTACTCATCAACTATTTGTCACCATTGATCCAGGTTGGACAAATCCACGATACAAGTCTGTTTATGATTTCGCCATAGCTGACGGCGGCGCCATACAATTTTCGCATAGAAATGTATTCGGAAGACGAACAACCCCCGTCATTAAACCACAAGTTTGGACACACATTGCAGCGACGTACGACCTGCAAAGTGATGTAGTTCACTTGTATACAAATGGAAAAGAAGTGACGTCATTTACGCGCGTAGATAGAAGACGGTCTGAAATTTTAAGTCAAGACTGGAGTGAAGCTACCACTACTGGGAAATTTCTTTACACAACCAACCGTGTGCGGTATTTACGTGGTCGATTGGACGAGTACTATCTTTACCCTTGCGCGCTAGCTCCTCAGCAAGTGAACAGCCTGATGGATAAGACTTGTCAAGAAAGTAGGTCCAATTGTCAAAATTATTTTCTTTTAGTTTAAAGTCTTATTACGCCATCTACAGATCTAGAGAGTTTGACCAAAGACGTTTGTAAACGTACTTGTTGATTTTTAATTTACGCCGGTGTAGCAAGGAAGAACAAGATACAACTTTTATTTTGATTTAAACTTTTTGTAAATATTCTATTCTGTTTATCAATTAGAACCTACTGCTTGTGCTTCTGTCAAGTGCGAGTTTTATGCTGATTGTCAAGTAAAAGGTCGAGGTACTCCCAAGTGCGTGTGCCCATCAGCTTGCGAAAAAGTACCCAAGCAAAGTATTTGTGGAAACGATGGTCAAACGTACCGAAATGAATGTTTCATGAGAAAAATATCGTGTGAAAATAAACGGTTAATTACCAAGTCGTACGACGGAGAATGCGGTAAGGTTTCCTGAGAAGTTATCCGTGGTTGTTTGTTTGTTTGTTTTTTTGTTTATTTGTTTGTTTGTTTGTTTGTTTGTTTGTTTGTTTGTTTGTTTGTTTGTTTGTTTGTTTGTGTATTCAGTGACACACCTGTTTATATGTTAACACAACTTTCTTTTTTCTACAGAATATAACTTATTCTTTGGTGGAAAATCCTATCAAGCCATCCAAAATCCCGATTTCCGGTTGCAAACGCGATTAGAATTTACTATCCGTCCCGAGAATGACAACGGCATCCTGTTTTACAGTGCGGACAGATCACGTGCAAGCTCTTTTGATTTCCTCTCTGTATCACTAGCTGATGGATATGTCGACTTTAAGTACGTATATTTCTTAGATCTGTGATTTGAGTATTCTTTGATCTGTTCTGTGATTTGACTATTCGTTGATCTGATACGTGATTTGACGATTCTTGTATTGTTTGTCAACAGACGAAAGATTTGATTTGTGCATCCTCTTATTTTGTTATTTTTATCTTTTCAGATTCGACAATGGTAAAGGTCATGCGCATATTCGATCGAACGAAAGGCTATCTCGCAACCAATGGAATACAGTAATTGCATCACGAACTGGACAAAATGGAATGCTTATCGTCAATGGTGGAGCGCCGAAAAGTAAAAGTTCACCAGGACCACTCACGCAATTAAACGTTGAAACGATTGGATACCTTGGAGGTCTGGGCCCCAATCCACGAGAAAGGTAAATAACAATACCACATTTTTTACATTTATTTTATTACTTTCAACAAGTTAAATTATTCCATTACTTTACTGACCCCCACAATAATTATTGCTTCTCCATGTAGCGACATCAAATACGCTGAATCATCAATGGGATATCAAGGCTGCATTAAAAAGCTTTCTGTCAACAACAACGAAGTAAATCTTCGCTTCCCTGGGCCGAGCGTAAAGGCACAAGTGAACGTGCTACCATCTTGCGGGACAAGTCCATGTGTAAAGAAACCATGTTTCAATGGTGCATCTTGTTTTGCTACTAGTGCAAAATCTTATCAATGTCGCTGTCCGGTTGGTTTCAGAGGCACCCATTGTGAAACAAGAGGTACATTAAAATATACGGTGTTATGTACTTTTTATTGTAATGTTGTAGTAGTCAGGAGAAGGGGAAATGGGGAACGGTAAATTTTACTCTCTCGGTAACATGTGATATGCTCTGTCAATTTGCAAATTCCTGAAAGCTTTTTTGCATAGTTGATAAGTTGTTTTGATTTCTTTCAGAAGAGAAAATAAGATCATTTATATTTCTCTGCTGTCAAAATTTCTACTGTCAAAAAGATTTTTAATTACAACGGGGATAATAATTAACAAAATCAATCAAAGCAGTGAGAGTTTAAATGGTGCTCAGATTGAGAGTCGAAAATATACAATGGGAGGTCCTGGCATGACCCAAAGCCCCTAAACCAAAACAGAATTTCTTATTTAAAATATTCGTCTTTTAAATACTATTATGTTCTTCCTGTTTTAGTTTACATCCTTCCACAAATTCCTGCTTACTTTAATGGCCAGTCATCATTCATCGGCTACCGGCAATTACTTGATACTAAACATAAACATGACATCATCATTCAGTTCAGAAGTGAACAAGCTGACGGTTTACTTTTATACGCTCAAGGTCCGGCTGGTGTACGAGATTATTTTGCTGTGTCTTTACAAAATAGAAGAGTCGTTTGCAGGTTAGTGGACGATTTGGTTTATATTTATTTTATTCTTTTGCCTCCTGATATCTCTCTGATACAAAAGAAAATGAGTGTTGAAAAAATTGCAACCGATTTAAGAATGGATTGCGTTTGGTTTCTGCATTAGTTTTGACGTAAATATAAAATGGAATAAATATTCTCAGGAATTGTTGTACGTTTTTTGAGAAAATACGTCTCTGCTACTTAATCCTATACCTTACAAAAAAGTAATTCTAACAGCATTATCTTACAGCGGTTCAACAAGTTCTTACGCCATTAATTCCAGATTCTAACATTTTTCAACTTTTAAAGTGCCGCAATGTGTTTTAAAATATAAATAAACTAAACATATTATATTAATATTATTATTATTACTATTATTAACCCAGGATAGCCTTTTCAGTTTCTATAGGAACTGTTATCAACGAGAGTCCTACAAAGGGAGTCCTAATGCATTTAAAACTCCCGTTTGAGCCACGGAACACGTGCAAGCACAACAACCGCTCAACTAGACAACCGCCTAAGATATCCATCCTATTCTCATGCTGAACGTTAGGCAGAAGTGATCGATTCAAACTTTTATAGTCTCTGGCATGACTCCGCCGGGGTTTGAACCCAAGAGCTTAATATATAATTTCTTTTAGTTTTGACCTGGGAAGTGGAAACACGACTCTTACCAGTCAGAAACGATTCAAGTTAGACTCGTGGACGAATTTAAGAATCTCACGTCATGATAAACGCACTGAACTTTTCTTCAATCAAAGACGTGTTGCGTACGGAATTACCCCCGGTGATAGTCGAATCTCGAACCTTCACACCGTGATGTACATCGGGAAAGCAGATAAACTGATTACTGGAAAAAAGTAAGTTTTTTTATATATTTTGTGTTTTAAAACACGGTGCATTGCAAGGTAGGCGTTAGATGTTTTCGTTCTTTAATATTGCCATATGTTTTACTTAAAATGTCGGGAAATGTTTACTCAATTTTTTAAAAATATTTTTACATCCAAAAAAGTCGTGCGAGATATAGATTGCACTTAATTTTTTCGTAACGAATAGGTGTTTTCTTTACGATGTTAATATGATGGCTTCCACGAGCATTTCTTTGCAATTGTTTTGTGAAAACTTAGAGACGTTGACCAATTATTTCGTACTGGTTTTTAATTCAATTTTACATTTCTCTGTGAAAAAGCCGCGTCCTTATTTTTGTTACTTCAAAAATAAACGTAAAAATATTTTGTCCAACATTGACTGAAATGGCCTAACTATTGTTGCTTTTTTCCTAGACACCCTTCCTCTGTCTACAAACCATTCAAAGGATGTATCAGGAAACTACAAGTTGATGATTTAGAGCTGAAATTTAGACAACCTGATAAATATCTTCTAAAAAGTGCTGACGTGTCTTCGTGTGCCGGTAAGAAAATTTACGTCATTAATCCGGCGTCATGAGAATTTGTCAAAAAATTGTCAGACATAAGACTTTTTAAAAAACAATTTAGTTATCTCAGTCACAAGAAATCCTAAAAAAAAATTTTTCTTTACAATTTTTTTATGTACCACTTGTTTTTCAGAGTGCTACCAAGACATTGCTATATCATTTGTCATCGATACATCCTCCTTTGTCGGTTCCGATGGTTTTGACAAAACCAAACAATTTGTTGACGCCGTCATTCGATATTACGACACAACAAAATTTTCAGTTATCGATTTTGCAAACACAGCAAAACTCCAAATTCCTTTTAACCGTGCTGGCAACGTAGAAGAAATGAGCGAACTTGTGAGCGCTTTGACGTTCCGTAACGAACTAGGTCATCGGATGTCAGAAGGACTGAAATTAGCGCATGCGCAATTTGGTAATGTTCAAGCAAAGTCGAAGTATGTTGTGTTAATAACTGCAGCTGACCCGCAAACATTCGCCGAAAGTCAGGAGATCTCTGTCATCAAGAAAAAGTTGGAGGATAGTGGGTCGAAAGTTTTTGTTGTTGGTGTTGGAAATGATGTCACTCTCGGAAAGATGACCCCCGTATCTAGCGATGGGAACATTTATATTGCAGCAAGCTACGATGATATTATAGGATACGTGATTCAACTGCGGAAGAATTTATGCAAATTATCAAGTTGAAATTCGACTTATTTTACTTTAGAAAATATGACCAGTAGAAAAACATTTTTTTAACAAATATTTTATATTAATTTTTGATAGACTATTTTTTTATACATTTTATATCTTTTGTATTTGTAAATTGATTTAATACATGTTTTTATTAAGAAAGCTCTTTGTAATTTTAGTCTCAAATATCCTATAAACTATTTTGCCGTCTTTTGGGGGAGATGCCTTCATAACTTTAATTCTGCTTACAATCTAAAATTTCAGTTCTGAAACGAATTTAGATCTGGTTGAACTTTCTGAAAGAAAAAAAGGAGTTATTTAGTATACACGTTTTTTATAAGCAACCACGTTGGTGAGGAAGGGAGGCTAAGATTTGGCTAAAAAACTAAGAAACCGCTAAACAACTTACCAGATTGAAATTTGGAGAATTACCTAAGGGAATTTTCCTTCGCAGGAACTAATTTTTGTGAAGCTGGATTGTCCTAATATTTCGCGAAAAAGTATAAAATTCACTATATCATATTTACTTCTAACAAATTTAACGAAAAAAAATTAGTGCTTTTTAAAAGGGAAAAAGATCTAAATTTAACGGGAATTACTTTAGGCGGATTTCGCGAATAGCGAATTTTCCAATAATTTTCGCGAAATTGACAAAAACTCGCAAAAATTTAATCAATTAAGGCTGAAATCTAAAAATCTAAATGAATAATAACATTGAAGTGTCAAACTAAAACCTTATATAATTTAAATATTACGCTCAAACTTTTTAGGTTATATTATATTTACATATTTCGAATGGTGAAAATCGCCTTAAATCGCTAACATAAATCAAATTTAAGTGGTGTGAATTGATTTAGAGTATTGAACCATGTTAGTACTACATTTTGAGCTATAAAGGCACGCTAGTAACAAACGCATAACTGAACAGCCGTCTTACAATCCTATGGTATGATTTGACCTAGGTTAAATCATGACCTCCTGCGATAAAAAAAATAAACACTTATTCTACCATTACCTTGTAACAAGAGTCTAGCGAACACAACAATAATAACAAAACAAATTTGCAGAGAAGGAACAGCATGTAAACTGTTATTATACATATTCGAGTTTTTGAATTAACAAAGTGTTATTGATCAGACTACTCATCTGTGAAAAGTTTGTGAACACCACTAAAATCATACAGAAAATAAATATATTAATCCAACTTAGTTCCTAATCTCCCTCACCCTTCCATTCATAAAGTAATAAAAAATCTAAAAATATTATAAAGAAAGTTGGGTCAAGTGTGATAAATATTGTCATGGTAACTTGACTCGTTCAACATAATGTATCGAGCAAAATAAAAAAGTTTTAAAAAAAGGCCAAGAGAAATATATACAAAAAAATGGAAAAAGTTCATCTGAAAATAGAAGAATATAGAAAAAAACAAAAACATTTAATGAGATCAACTACACATGATGAAGATCAAGACACAAAACAGACCACATCAGAAATTATTACGGAAGACGAAACAAATTTTAACTCGGCATTATCAACGTTGCTTGCAGAAAATAATTGGAAATTAGTCTCGACTAGGGGCGGCAAATATAAAGTGAAATTTAGAAATTCCCTCAACTACAAGGAAAGAATCAACATCTTAGAAATTGTGTTGGAAGATATACGTGAACGATATTTTGATATGAGATACGAGTATCAACGAATCAAACGAAAACACAGCAAAAAGAAGCGAAAAAAGAGAAAGAATGGTACTTGATAAATGTCAAGGAGTGGAAATATCATGCTAATATTTGAATATGAATACTAGAAAAGACAAGATATCCTGTACGAGATAACGTTTCGCTATCTCTCAGACTTATCTTCGATTTCATACACATAAAAGTTTAGTAAACGTAGATAGTAATCTTCGACGAGAAGGGCGCATGTCCAATTTTTTGGCCGCTTGGTAACACACACCACGTGACAGCTAAATGCTATAATTTTAAACCGCGCGACTGAAATTTCACCCAATCACGAGGCAGCGAAATGACTGCGATGGGAATGATATAGCAAATCTTCAAATATTTACCATTCTACTATATCCTGTGTTCATACGGTGCACTTCATACAAAAACACTTCTCGTAACGCATATTTTACGGGTATCAATACTCAATGCTTCGCCGTTACTATAAACATACAACAGAAAGAATAAGAAAGAATTATATCTTAGAAGAAAGAAAAAGTATGCAGCAACTAACAAAAAAAATACGAACAATATAAAAATACATTAAGTAAATATATTAATAAAAATTATCCACATCTCTGAGTGAAGTATTTGAAAATAAAACTCGACAAAAGAAATTCTTAACCGTAGAAATCACTACAGATCTTTTTTTTACAGAAATTCATATTCTCAGCAGTATTCCTGAAACCGGATTGCTGTAAAAGAATAGCAGTTGAAGAAGTCTTGACATCTCAAGCCACAGCTTTTTCTTAGACGAATGGACAAGACATTTTGCAATTTTTTCTTCGAAATAACGAAAAGTTCGGGGCACTAAAAACTGTGGCATATCAGTAAAAATGTTAAACTACATAAAAATATACCTATCCGATTGTTATATTTAAATATCTAATAAATATAAATTATTTAGTGTCATTCTTTTAAAAGAAAAGTACAATTAATAATGCGATGCAATAAATGGCGCTTAGTATGAATCAACCTGAGTAAATGTTTAAGATAAAAATTGTCAACTTTGTCAGACAAAGCCGAGAAGGTCGAAAAGGTTACAAAATATTTGCGAAAAGAAATCTTTGTGGAAATTCTTTTTGGGGATGAGTAGTCCCCATATGCACAAAGATATATCTGGCGAAAATATGGTTCTGCCCGTGACTATACTTACGGTAAAAATTTTCGCGGATAAACGGTTCCCTCGTTGCTCTTGTCCCTTGTTTAGTAATTTACCCACCACCCTAGCACAGCCAGCTGTATGTAAAATGCAGGATAAATTGTGGTGCAATAAGTTTATAATTACCAACCCCAACAGTCTAACAAAAAAATTAACAAAATGCTACCTAGAGAAATCGATAGTTACGTGTCCATTGGGTTTTATCGACTCGTCAGTGTCGCAACCCGAGTCAAGTCTATGTCTTGTAATCATACCGTTTGCAGTCTCACTGGTTTTCGAATTACTTCTTCTCAATGGAGACCTTAAAGGCGTGTTTAATAAGAGATGAATTTGGTTTTTCTTTTCCTTATATTTCACATACGTGTATAAAACACCTCCTATTGCGTTTAACGTTACTCCACCAACAGCGAGGAAGGTGAAGTGGACACCACCGAAGGTAAAGAATCCAATGATGGTCGTGATAACGCCTTTGATAACACCCACAAAACTAAAAGGGGAAACAATATTAATTCATAACATACTTATATTTAACTTCACAAGACCAAATATTTCTATGATATTTAGCTCTCCTGAGATCAGATAAAATATTGATCACTTTTCTTCGTACTTACGTTTTCCACGAGTGGACAGTCCAAGTATTAATTTTTAAAAGGTATTTATATAAACTTACCTGGTAGTCAAAGCTGAGTTTTTAGTAGCACATAAGAATAAAGAGTAATTGAGAATACAACCAAGAAATATGTTTAGGGTGAAGTACACCTAAAAAAAGTTGAGAAATATGCAGAAATTTGAAAGTGAGGAGACCACGTCTATAATAAATCTAGAATAAAAAAATAACCTTGTCAATAACGACCTGTTGTAATCCCTGAAAATATGACATATGACAAAAGATGGCAGCATTAACTTACCAGAAATCCGATTTGAGAGAATCCTGGAAACTGGAAGCCTTTTACTAAATGTCCATTCAAAGCAGTGAACAACAACAACATCGGTATGCAGTTGATACTATTTAAATGAAGAACAGACAAAGCAGAACCTCCTTTCTCTAGCCCAGTCTTCTGCACAAACGTGAGGTAAACACTCTGTGCCAGTACACTCAGGATGGCATTGCTGTATCCAATAACTTGAAAACTTAAATCTCCAATCCCTAACAAATTACAAAACTTCAAACACAACTTCAACACTGTAGGGTAAAATTTTTAGATAAATTTCTGAAATTTTACAGGAACTCTTGTAACAAAAATCTAAGGATACTTTAAGGAAAGCAATTTTCGCGGAATTTAAATCGCGCTCAACATAGGCAAAATTACAGAGTTTTTTTCAGAATCTAATTTTGCGATACACTATCTCTTTTTAAATTTCATGAAATTAATTTCTCGATTTTAAGTTTTCATAAATATATAGAGAAAGACAATGAAATGATTTTCGTTATTTTTTTATCGTTCTGACATTTTTCAAACATGGTATATATATAGTACCAGAAATCATCATAAACAAAACTTTGAATTTCGCGGAATTTAATCGCGCAAAAATTAAAATCACAGAAAATACCTCCACAGGCTATGCAATATTTAGTAACTTAGATAAGCGAGTTGAAAACACTGGTAATACTTTTAGGAGACATCTATATTTCACAGGATGGTTTTTCATGTTTCCATGACTGTACGTTCAATTAACCACAAGATATATAACAATGCTTTATAGTTTTCATACAGAAGCCTTTGCAATCCTGTTAAAGGCCAGTCAAATGAACAAACAACTTCGAGCTCAAAAAGGTGACGAAGTTTGCATTCAAGAAGATGGGAAACTCTTTTTGCATTTTAAAAGCATAATACATTAAAATACCTGCAAATAAAGTTCCAGTCACAATGAGAGAAACTGAAGCCACGGTTCCTCTGGATGGATATTTCTGCAACACAATCACACTCATGATTAGGCTGGCGAGAGGGAGCATGCGACGCAACACATTATATCTAAAGAGGATAATAAGAAAATTGATGCTCGGTGTTAAAGTATGAGTAATCAAGTGCAAGTTTTGCCTCTGGTTAGTAATATTTAATTCAGTATATACTTTTCACTATTAAGGCCCTTTTAGACGATAAATTATTCGCCTTAATATAGTAACAGAAAAATATTGTAATAAATTAATTGAAATACAATTATATAATATAGTAATTTATTTTTAAAATTATTTCTTATCTGTTGAGTTTTTCCACGTCAAAACTTTATTCATTCTCACTCATTCTGTTCGAAAGTGAAACTTCATAGATGATTCTGTAAAGTTGCTAAATTTGGAGCTACATGTATTATCGAATGTCGGTACTCTTTGATTTTTGCTGAACTAATGCTGAGTAAGTTTCGGTACAATACACTATTAACTATTCTGTTAAGTATTCTATTTTTAGTAAACTTAATGTATGATTTATCATATAGTTTACCGTCTAAAAGGCCTTTAAAACTTTAAGGTCTGTAATCAATCCGTTTTCTAAACATTCGATTTCGATTTCACTAACATCTTACACATGTTGAGAAATACAACATCAGTTAATACTCACATGGGTATGGACAAGTCATCTAGAGCTGCCAGTGCTAAGGTCGTATGCAGAGCGAAACAGAAACTCGGGATAGCAAAGTCTTTACCTCTGCAACAAGAACAATACACCCTCTAAACTAACTTTATAATTAAGTTACCTGAAATACCGTAGTCCATTAGTTAAACACAGAAAAGGAAAGATTGTTAAAAAAGCCAGTGACATAAAAAGTAGAAAATCTAATACAATTACAAAAGTATGAGTGCCTTAATTGAGTTTTAAATTTTTGCTTATTTTCGAGAAAGTTAACCAAGTGACGTGAAGCAGTGTAAGTTTCACTTTTTCTCATTTATAACACTGGTTTACTCTTAAATAATATCTTCAAGATGAACTTCAAAAATTTAATGTGTAGAAAAATGTTTTCCCTCCAAATATTAGCAACACACTCTTAGTCATACGTATAAATAATCCAATAGTAAAGATTACAAAGGTAAGGGCTATCCAAAAACCATAAAGCGTGCAAGCGGAGGGAGGATCATTGAAGGGGAGGGAGGAACTTTGAAGGGGAGGTGGGTTCAGGGAAGGAAGGCGCGTATGAATACCTTTAAAAAAATTGTTATGTGCGTTTTTACACGTCTTTTATGAAAAAAAATTTACTTTTTTAATACTTTTTTAATAAACTTTAATTCCTCATAATTTGTTTTAAGTAAAAAGGCAGGAAAAATATTTGAACAAATATTTGAAGGTATTTGTTAAATTACACGAAAATAAAGTCAATTGTTGTTGAGTGGGGTATGACGTAAACAATATATATATGCTCATGGGAGGGGTAATTCAAAACTGCATTAAAGTGCACAACGGAGAAAGAGTATAAAATTGATGATTTTGGAGCAGATAGACTTTTCGTAAGGCCTTTAAAACAAAATTCTAACTATAATAAAGTGGTATCCTACAAAAAAAGACAACAAATGTGAACATTGATTTATAAAGCTTTTGGTCAACAACCCACCTCTTTAAAGTCCATGGTTGTATATCACACATGTTAATCCTTCTACACACTTCTAACGCTATTGATGTTGCAACAATTTGCGACAGCATTACAATGTCAGGATAGTGATAGCTATAACCTGTTAAAACAGTCTAAAAAACAAACAACAGTACAGTGTATGTGAATATATATAGGAAATTTAGTTCTTAATGCAAGAAAAAAGAGGTAAAATATTTTGGAAAGGCTTTGTTGTTTAAGGATTCAACACAACATGGTGGTAGAAGTAGAAACCTCTGTAAAAATATTCCGAATCAAATGAAATTTAATGAACTAGTCGGTGGCCTGTGGAAAAATCCACGGTTTCACCCGCCCTTTATTCATCACTATTTGTATGTCTTGCTACTTGTGGTACCATTTTGCGTGACAGACAGACGCATACGGGTATTATAATATAGATTAACTAAACCAAGTTAACCATAAGATGGAAACAGGCATACATATTCTAATACAAATTAACACAAGTAAATATAATATACCTTATTCATAAATGACATTGATCCTGATACAATGCCATAAAATAAAGCTGCAAATATACCAGGTGCAAAGTCCAAGATAAGGTTCACCCATTCTGATGAAGTCATGCTTACAAGTTTTCGTGTATATAGATATGACTACGACTGAACATGTTTATGTCTAAATGAATAAATTTGGTTATTCTTACAGTCATCCTGCATTTCGGAAAACTTATATAACGGCGTATTAGATCTCTTTTGATTAAATTCATCTCATCAATCATTTAGAATATTCATAAAAAATAAAAAAAAATGCTGACATTATTTTTACCTTTAAAATTATCACGGTAACTGAAAATAATCATTAGCATACTAATTTTTAAATTCCACATGGATATCAATTTTTTTCATGAAATGGTCACAAATTCAAATTAACTACAATAGCCTAAAAATGTTATCTAGTTGCCACATCAAGTATCATTTTTAATACTAGGAGCAAAACATCCTGGAATGTTTGTATTAAATGGGTTATGGAAACTTATTTATTGCCAAATTCGCTTTCGAAAGTAGTAGCACATATTTACAAAGAAAATCATTTCCCCGCAACATATACCAACAAAAAGTGAAAGAAACATAGTCTTGTTTGGTTGCAAGGTAAATAAGCAGTACAGAGGAGCTTTTGTGCTTTCTCACTTATTCTCAACATGCTTTTAGCGATCTCAATTTCAGATGTTACACTTTTGTTTTCAAATACAGTAAAACCAACAACACAATGGATATCGACTTTAGCATGAGTTATTAAGTAAACCCATAGATCTAATGAAATTCAAAAAAAAATTATAATAAAGCAACAACAACCTCTTTAGGAAAGGACTTATATAAAAACCAATTTCTACCTAAATGCAAATAAAAAATATTCCTAAAACAATATTTGCAAGTACAAAAATTGTAAGGGAACAAAATTCAGAAAGAATTAGACACCACATACCAGCATTTACTTTTAGTGTAGAAAAAAAAAGTTTAAACTTTTGTTGTTGTTTATTAGTTGGAAATCCAAAAATAACAATGATAATAACACCATGCAGGAAACAGCCGAATGTTACAAGTGTATAATATATTAAAAACATTACATCAAGTGATCGCAACAAAGTTCATATAAAAAATAAGTATAAAACTAAAACAACTCAGTGTTGACACTGAAAATAAAAATGAAACATAAAACATGAAAAAATCTAAGGTATATAATATTGGAAACAAAACAGCTAATCATATTTTTACTAATAGAAACTAGTTAAAAGACTGATCTTTATCACACTTCCTGGTGTCTGAACATTAGTTATGTTTTTTTTTAATCAATTTTTAAAATCAAATTTACTTTGCTGAAACCTTGCACACGAAAATCAAATTAGAATTAATCCAGATAAAATACTTAATGAAGATTTAATATAAACTCTTTACATGGCTTATTTTTTAAATTTGTGTTACCAACATAACTGCTATAATTCTTACAAGTTCTTATCCTTTGTGCCAAGGACTTTCTTTCTTTGACGTAACATATGTGAATAAAGAAAATAGAAACCAGGTGGGTACAGCAACAATACAAAGTAACATGACGTGACAAAATCAAAACTAAAATTGAACTTGTTCGGCAATGTAACTGAAAACTGACCAGATTTTTTTGCAACTGACATTGCTGAAAGGATGCAAACAATTTCTCCTGCGACACCCATTGGATATAAAGCGATAAACAGTGAATACCGACACCATTTCAGAGTGTAACCGAGGTTGTCTAACAAGGTATTGGTGTAAAAGGTGTAGCGAACTATTTCTGTTATCGTCCATGCAAATAATAACAAAGGGAAGCCTATGGTGTCATGGGTTAAATGATTCTTCATTACGATACTCTCAAGAATAACCCACAGCACACCCAAACGTGATAGTACTTGGGGAAAAGTTGTAAAGACAGAAGACTTTACCAGCCCAACTAAAGCATGAATTATTTCCATAACTGCAGCCGTCTGGGCTACTTTCAGCCAATATTCAACTTCATTATATAATCCACCCACATCCTTTCTTTCTGATAAGAATATGGCTGACTTTAAAAGGACTAAACTCCAGGCAATAACCAGAGCACTGTTATATGCAACTAAGTATAATTTCTTAAATGGGGATTCTTTCCTGATTGGCTCACTCTTTGTATCTGCCATCCTATAAGGTAATAAAAATACATCTATAAATTCTCAATGCAGGATTAAAATCTGTTCCTTTCCACAGGCCATATACCTTAACCTACTGACACATCCATCCCTGATGAAAATTACAAAGAGGGTGTTATTATGTTTGATTTTCTACACAAAAAAATAACTCTTTCTAATCTTAGTGTGATTTTGCAGATAACAGATGGAAGGGATTCAGTTCCAAATAAGGCCTAATAAATAGTAAATTGTACATAAAACACAGTTATTTTGTTACTTCATACAGTTATTTTGTACAATTCATTGCAAGTTGACACAATAGTGACGCATTTTAAAACCTAAGATTCATTATGCGGCAGGTGGATCCATTCCACACACCTAAAATTTTGACAAAACTTTTTAAATTATTTATCCTAACATGACTTTTTTCTATCTGGAAAGTTATTTCTTCATATTTCATCCCCTTTACTTGTGTGATAATGATTTATGTTAGCAAGAACAGTCAGGTTATGGCTTTAAATATGTAACACGTTTGGAGAATTTTGGCTACCACGTCAAAACCTGCCTATTGACGAAGGATGCATGCCTTTTAAAGGGCGAGTACATTTAATGCTACCCAAACAAGATATACAAGTGCAATATTAAAACATATAAGTTAGTTGATTCTAGCAATAACTATATTGTTTCACATTTGATATTTTTGTGGGCGTTACACCTGCTGACCGTCTATGGGAGATGCATGATTTAATGTTTATGTGTAACTAAAACTACTATTTTTTCATGGTAAAACAGTTAGTTTACGAAATACATTTCAATATTGTTTTATAGTATCAGATCAAATGATTGAACAATATATATTTCGGCTACCCAACGCAAGAAAGTTAACTTGCTTTCTATTATCACTGGAAAGTTTTCATTTTTTTCTTGAATCACTTTGTATTTCTTAATAAATGGAAGGCTGGTGTCAAAATTGTTTGGTGTCTAGGCACAGGATTTTTAATTTTTAAATTAGTCTGTCTACAGAAAATAAACTTTTGCACGCATGATATTGGTTTTACACATACAATTAAGACCTTTAAACAGCAAACCCAATTTTGTTACAGGCATGTATGGACGCATGTGTGTCATCACACACACTAAAATACCAAGACTGTCTGCCTGCCTGAATTGTTATAATTTAAACTTTCTCCACCAGATCAAGACAATAAGCATTTCAGGTTCTATGCAACGAAAGCTATACATATAATTGAACAAATTATATTTTGATTTTTGCATGGAGCAGTAATTTATTATATGCTGATGTCATCAAAAACATCTTGAAATAAGTTTCTTAAAATTAAATTGCCACAGATAAAACATCAAATTAAATATTTACCTCCCACTTGAAAACAAATTGATTTCATATGAAAGAGTTAGGAAAGTTGTCTAGGAATCTTTTTATTATTTTGAAATTTTTTCATTGGCTCTCAAGATATTTGACTTAAAATTTCACTAATTATGCATAAAATTATCTCCTGGACCAAAATGAGGTGTTGTATTTAACAGTTTTACCAAGATATGATAATGCATTATGCTTTCAGACATTTAGATTGATATCAATATTAATATTTAATCATTACAATTATCATTGATAACATCAATGACCTTTCAGCAACAGGGAGATGTTATGATTTTACATAATTAGTGGAACTTTTAAGTCTAAAATTTTGAGAACCAATAAAGATTTTTAAAAATATAAAAAGATTCCTATAGCTCTTTCATAACTTGTTTTAAAGTAGGAAGTAAGCATTAAAAACCTACTTAATTACAGATGTCAAATTGACGTTTCTCGTAATTATGGAAGTTTGTAGTTAGTATGGACGCTTACCCTGAACTTTATTTTAATTGTAAGCAAAAAAATGACAAAAAAATTGGCAAAAAAATTTTGGTGCCCAAAACACTGGGTCAGTGTTTTGGGCACTTTTTTAAATTAGCAAAAACCATTAACTCAACAGTAATCTGCAGCCTGCAGGGTGCGAAAGTGCAACCTCTGCATATGCCCAGGCATGCTAAACAACATGTAGAATTCCATGGTTGTATGTTCAATATGCCATAAATACGATTCATCCATGTTAGGTGCCAGAATATGGAAAAAAGGACGTGTTGAGAATTAGCACAGCTTAATCCTTAATATAAATCAAGAAAATTTAATTACTTTTATTAAGATTAGCCTAATAACTTGAAACTCACAACAGAAATTTATTTCAAAAATACATCAATAACGTTCATATTAAAAAAAAAAAAAAATAAGTTTCAATAACACCTTCACATTGTATCACAAATAATATTTATGATAAGAATTTCAAAATCCTTTAAGGCACGTAATCACCCTTATCAAAAAAATTAACATATACATTTTATCTATTTATTTCAAAGTTCAGACGGAGTTATTACTTTCCTGAAAAATTGAGCATGTAAAACATACTAGAAATGGAAATAATGGTACTTTAATATCTTGAATTTATTGTTTTTGTTTTCCAGCCGCCATATTAAACGATCTTGTTGATCTCTTATTCCTGTCTAATAAGCGGGCCGTTGCAAAATGTTCGTGTGAAACCGTAGGTAAACAAACTTAACTTTAAATGAGCTCTGAGATGGAGTTCAATAAAATCACAGCATTGCCTCGTGGTTATTAATTATGATAATTATGCTTATCATGCTCTTTATTTTTTTATTAGCATGACCAGGATTACTGCATATTATAAGCTAAATAACCCAACAGGGGAGAATGCTCATTGTGATAGTTTAAGATAGTTGAAGCACTATGGAGATAATCAAATTTAGAGCATGAAAGGGGAAATTCTTAAAATTTACGTATTTTAATTGTCTAGATTTGATAATGTCTCCATAAGGAAATGACCAACTGTTTGAAGAGAGAAAAATAATCAAAAAGTAAGACAGCTAGCGAGGCGAAGCTGCCTTCAGAAACAACAACAAGAAATGTTTTCAATAGATGACTTTCTTTGTTTACTTTACGAGAAAAAATAAGAAAAATCGAACAGGCAAAATAATGCAGACCTTAGGTAAAGAAAGTCAAATTATGGTTAAAAACTGTGGCCACTAGCATCTTTTCAGTGATATATATATGATCTAAATCTCAACTACATGCAAGCTATATATTCTAATTTTAAGATCAAAAGATACGTCTAACCGAAAATCAAGTTTGAAATGCACTGGTCCACCTGCGTCATGATGAAAGTTGTCTATAGATGACTTTCATCGTGACGCATGTTGTTTATAATCCCCAGACCTCTTACGGCAATCGACAGGCAAAATAATGCAGGTGGTAAGTCGTGGACCAGTCCCATTCCAAACTTCATTTTCAGTTAGAGGCGTCTTTTGTACTTAAAATTAGAATAAAGCTTGCATCACAGCAAAAAAGTTTTTAACCATAACTTGACTAAGGTCTGCATTTTTTTGCCTATTGTTTTTCTGATTTTTTCTGCACATGAGCAAGAATCTCATAAAAACGTAAACATTCAATTTCATGATGAAAATCGGTTTAATTCGTATCAAAAATGGATTGATGTTGGAGACTATTCCTAACCAACCCCCAATATATATTTTTTACAAAAAGTGGTGAAATTGTGCCGTTGTAGCTAGCTAGCTAATGCCCAAGCTTTGAACACTTTAGTAAAGTAAAAAAGTGAAAAAGAAAGTTAGAAAGTGAGGCTTGAAGTTGGAGAAGTGGACAATAACTGGTTTCGCACTGAATAAGAAGGGCTAAAAAGTTGTTGAGCTAACAAACTAAACAAGTTGAAAAAGTGGACAATAACTGGTTTCGCACTGACAGTTAGGGACAACTGCAAATTAGACTATTTCTCCTAAATAAGCTAGTAGCTAAATTAGGAGATTTTTAATAGCTTAACTTGGAAAGAATAGTCTATTTAGGAGATGGAAAATTTTAATCAACGATATCTTCGCAATCTTTGTTGCTCGCGCTACTTTTTTTCCTGTACTACTTGCTGACCTAGTCAGCTTTGCTTAGGTCAAATTTCATAGAATTTGCATGGCGGATATAAAAGTTATACATGTGAACGTGCCCACCAACCAAACTCGTTTTCAATCGACTAGAACAAGGTCTGGGGCGAGATTGTCCAAGTAGCTTATTTTGTCTATGATAGCATAATCACAGTACAGTCTGAATGTAATCTACAGCGTACACGCTAATATCACACCTTTTCGTGGAGGACGGCAGTCGTTTGTCTTTTGTTATAATTAAATCCCCTGAGCGTTTTGCGAGTTTATATTTGCGTGTTAAAAAACAATGCGCTCGCGAAGAAATATTGGAGCAATTTTATTTTTTCTAATAGCAAAATGCATTGTTTAAATGTATTGATAAGCTATTCCCTTAAGTATTAGCGTGAAGTAATTAAATAATAAAAATCTTTCGCGAAGTTTTATAATACATTGCGCGAGAATGTATTGTTGATTTAATTACTTAAAAAAATTCCAGTGCGTTTAATCTAAGAAACATACGACATGCATTGTTCACAACTTTTAAATGCTGCTTTTTGTTTTTTAACTTTAAAATGCGATCTAATAAAACATATCTATCGCCGCTTTTCGATTTTAAAGTTTTAAAAAGCGATCTAAAAAAACATTTCTATCGCTGCTATTAGTTTTTAAACTTTTAAAATGCAATTTAAAAAAACGCTTAATTACTGCAATTAAAATTTTCAAAAGAGTTCGCGCAAAATAGATTGCTAAAATTGATCTTGCAACCTATTGTGATTAAACAATTGATCGCATGGGGTCATTGTTTATCAGCGAGGCAATTATTTCCTCAAAAACACAAAAGGTATTGTTCTGTGTAACTATTCATGCGAGTTTCGCATCCACGGTAGATTACATTCAGATTGTGCTGTAGGATATCATAGCCTAACCATGTGCCATCTTTTTTTAAATCAAAATAATAGTATATTTCGGCAGTTTTTTAAAACACGCCAGAAAAAATGCTGTGCGCATGCGGATTAGCAGCAAAACAAATTAAAAGCAATATCTTCAAAATGCACCATAACATTTAGGAAAATAATACTTCTACATCCGAGGGAGGTTTGTTAGATCATATTTAAACTTAAAGATCGGTGCGACCACGGACCAGAAGGCTGTAATAAGCAAATTTAATGTTGATAGAGTAGTTAGGAGATAAATTTTGCCTAATTTGTCTATCATAGCCTATTTATGCGGAATAGTCTAATTTGCAGTTGTCCCAAACTGACTGAATAAGAAGGGCTAAAAAGTTGTTGAGGTATGAACAAGCTAACCAACTAAACACAAACTTAAATATGACTAGTCGCGACAACAAAAATAAAGAGGAAAGAAATTAAAGAATATCGACCTGACACGTCCTACAGTGTACTACTGGACCACAAGACAATCTAAAAAGCCCAACTTCGTACAGTGAATGACATCGTAGTGAACTGAGCGTCTTCGGCAGCCGTCAACATTTAGGGAATTAACCAGGGCTTGATTATCTCCGGTTTTTACCTGTAGTTTATTATAAATACGAGTAGTAATTGAGACATATTTCTTCGACCCAAAACCAAAATGGCGGACAATGCTGCCCCGTCACAAGAAGATGACTTGAGCTTGCCACGAGGTAAATTATATTTTGTCTGTACATATGTTTTAATTTTAACAATTCGAATGACAGTTAATCTAAATTTTAAGTTTTAAAATTAAGAACGCTGAAAAAATCGTTTTAAACAAAATCCGGTTGAGGAATCCACTCAAAAGCATTTAAAATGTTTTGTAGCTATGCTTCTTATCACAAAATGATTTGTTGTCAATTTCATTTAAAAGACACAAACAATCAATTAAAACTTTTGAACGAAATGGAAACAAATCAATATAGAAAGTGTTGCGGAGAGGTTGCCAAGGCAAAGGCATTAAGCACGGCAAGGAAAGGGCACGACAAGGAAAGGGCACGGCAAAGGCAGGCAAGGAAACAGGAAGAGGAATCAGGAAGGCAGGGGTAGGCAAGGCATGGGAGGCAAGGACGTAGTAGGCAGACACCAGAAAAGGCATAGGAAGGGTAAGCAAAGGCACGGTCAGTGCTGGCAAGGCAATGGAACGGCAAGGCAGGGGTGCCTGACTTTAATAGAAAATCTCCCCCTACAAATTTAAGATTGCGTATATTCAGTATATCTGAGATAAGTATCATATTAGTCCAGGAGTATAGAAAATATTGAGGTGCAAATATTTCAAATTCAATATCTCAAAAAAAAGTCTCAAATTTATCAAGGTCAATATACAGTGAATCATGTTAATTATGTGCCAATACAAGTATTTAAACAATCGGTCATAATGCCATATCATTTTTTGATAAATCTGATATTTACTTGTTTCCAATGACAACAACATTAAAAAGTCAAGATATAGAAATAATAAGAGGGTGCTGATAAGCTGCAAACGCCTGCATATATAAGGGCGAGTTCAGGCGACTTTTCAAATTAAATAGGCGGTTGTCGCCCGGAAACCGTCCGCATTTTCCCGAACTCGCCCGGAACATTCCCGAAATGCAATTCCGTGTAAACATACCATGCGGACGATAGTTAGAAGAAAGCGCTTAAAGATAAAGGAGTTAATAAAGTTTATATATAAGTTATTTATCAAGTAAATCTTATTTTAAACTATCAAAAACAGTTCTTTTAAGAACTTCGCTACCACATTATAAGTTTATTTTAATTTTTATAGTTTTTGGAATCATTAGTGTCTGTTTTTCTTTTCTTCTTCGGGCATTGTTCGGGTCTATTCGGGGGTTTTCGGGCAAATACTTGATTTTTTTTCAAAACGCCGAACTCGCCCGAAAACGTCCGCACTTTTTACGGCCTATGCGGCTTATCGGCACCCTCGTGAAATAATCAGAGAAGTCCACGAGAAAGGCAAAAACATTTATTAAAAAACGCCTTTTTTGGTTTCTTGTGCCCACCAGGTTTATCAACACAAAACTTTTTACCATAAAGTGATAGATCTATTCCAAAAAGCATGTTTGGGCTCTATAAATGAAAGTGATAAATGTATGCAACTCCCCCCTCCAAGACTCAAAGATTACCTATTATAAATACTCAATATAGCTAATATCATATACTTATGACAACCTGGTTGTTGTAGGTGCAAGATAATTATGTTATTCCTAGCCCTGTCCAGGATTTGAACCTGCATCTCTCATTTGCATGAGTGTCATAGCCATTAGACCAGCAGGGCATAATTATATATATATACAAAACTGTACAGGTGAATATTATATACACTTAGTAATGTACACCACACATCCTAGTTAATTAACCTTTTGAGAAATGCTGGTTAAGTCATAAGTATAACTGTGTTACCTAGCGCAAAACCCTCGGTGGAACAGTTAATACAAATTGTAAACTGTACCACACATTCAGGTGGAGCACCTTAGTACAGGTGTGCAGTATATCCTAAATCGAGTGAAACACACAACATTTATGGTTTTTCTGGTGTAATTATATTTTTCAGATTCAGAAAATATATTTCCTTCAACTTTAGCTGGAATAAAAACACAATTTAAATATTGTGCCTTGTCATAGCGAAAACACTCAGCAAACCTTTTTTTATTTTTGACAAAATGTTTCCGGTGAAACTTAAAATATATATGTACTTTAATCTGTGGTGCGCCATTAGTATAGGTAAACAAACCCTTTTAAAAAAACTTTAGCACAACTTCTGTTAAATAGAAACACAGTAATAGCTTGTCGTTAACACTAGGCTGAGTGATTAGTACAGATATACTGTTGCGCACATATACGTTTCGACATAATACCCCTTTCCGAAAAACTATCCTAACTTCGGTTCAACTAAACAGACAGTAAACACCCTGTTGTTATACCACACAGCTAAAACAATCATTCAGCAATTTTATTTTGCGGAAAAGTTTTTGTAACATTTAAAAATAAAAACACAGTTTAAAACCTGTTTTTACACTCCTAAAGCAAAAAGAATCCTGCAATATTTTATGGAAAAGGTTCTTGTGCACGATCAAAAATTAATCGTGAAATCGAAGATGCGGTATGTGTCCGAGAAAAGGTCATGTGATATTAGTCAACATGAGCAATGTATCACGTGGCTAAAAGGTGTACGCAGATTTAATTTCAACTGGAAACGGCACCATTTAGGCTTGGCACCATTCTTAAAAAACAACAAACACTCCTTCGCTATGCTCCTTAATAAACACGTTGTCTCGGTTACTAAAAACTGTACTTAAAGAATAACCACATTAAGTTTTGAGTAACTAAGATTTTCATGTCGAAATTTGAAAATTTGATGTATAGGGACGAAATCTTATATAGAAATGCTTTATACTCTCCACCGTCCTTCCTTTTCCCGTTATATTTGGCTTATTTAATGAGGAAATGGGCTCCGCTTTGCTCCGCAATAATAACAACAGTAATTGCCTGTGACTTTGCCTGTACAATAACTTATAACAAAGCACTCATCACAGTAAATTTAATTTAGCATGCAATAAAATTCCCATCTAATAAAATTACTTTATTTTTAACACAAGATTTGTTCTAGCCAATTGAAATCTTATACAAAACGTTTATAAAATACAGAATATTTTTATAGGGGATGTATATTATAGACCCTTTGAAAAAAAGGCAGTTGCTAGTTTTGAAATTCAATTAACTAAAAAAGAATGAATCTTAATAAAATCTCTATATGTATAATTTCTTTTTTATTGTTTAAAGAAACAGCTATATATTATTTTTTTTACAATTCTTTTATACGATACAATTGACTCCCGTCTCTTTATTTACAAAATGTAAACATTCTATTTCGAAAATACCACATGTTGTGTTCAAATAAAAGTATTAGAAAATAAAGAAATCATTTACAAGGACAAAGCTCTACAGGAAGCTTTACAAAAAGCCCTGACACTAAAATTTTACTTGAAGTGATTCAGACATTTTAGTGATAAAATTTCAATTTTTAAACTTATCTATATATGGCAAAATATTTTTGCACCAAGAAAATTGGTCAAAAGGAGAAGTCATATTATGTTTGTAACAAAAAACCTCAAAACACAAAATTAAAAATGAAAGGGTAATTGTGTTTGCTGCTGGAAAAATGAAATCACAAACTCATCAAAGACGTACCATAATTGACCACCTACAGCATCAGAACTTTTCCAATGCAAAACACAAGTTCCTGAATTACCAACACTTTTTTTAAAACATGTCCTCTCTTCTTGAGTCAAGTGAATCGCTAATCGAACAACTTTGTATCATCAGACCCAAGGAAGTTCAGACTCGGAATCTCTTACGCTGAAGCCCCCTACAGTGAAACAAATGCAGCAAATTGAAACACTGCAAATAACAACATCGGTGATGTGGCAAGGTTCATCTTAAAAAGAATTTTGCAATGAAAGTAAGTATATTTTGTCACCGATTAATAAAAAGATGGGTCTATTTAATCATTCGAGCGCACATGAAGGAAAACTACAGTATGCATAATAACAGAATTGAGTGGACAGATCAAAAGCGGCCAACACAATGGTCTAATTTTATGAAAAATGACAACAACAAGACCGAACTAGTGGATTTTCTTCACGAATGGTCACATCCTTCATGTTATGCAGACCTGTTTTCTTCTGACACTATTCTTCACATCAACAGTGGGTCAACGTTTTTCAAATTAACTTTCAAAGGTGGTTTAGTACAATTCACTGAAGACTCACTGCAAACGGATCAAGAAGAGGTTGACACTAAAGTTTTTTGTGTTCATACTATGCTGCTTTATCTGGAATTCCCTCTGTTTGTATCTGTCCTGTTGATACAGATATACCTTTGTTTATGCTTTGTACTTCTCCTTCAAGACTGCCATAAAGATGTTTGTTCAGATTGGTTACAAAAAGTTTTGGACATCAAAAATTTTGTCATCGAACTTGGATACGATTTGATTTCGGCTTTTTCAGCACTCCATGCATTCACTGGCCATAGTGTATAACCGTGCATTTCACGGAAAGGGGATAAAGAAAGTCATCAAATAATTAGAAACTTAGAAGAATCACTAAAACAATTAAAGCAATTGGTGAACATGATGTATTCAAAGTGGACTTGTTTCCAAGCATCAAACGTTTTGTTTGTCAACTTTATGGTTTGTAAGACTTACCGATACCAACCGTGCACACTACAAGAAGTTCTGAGTGAACTGTGTGACTGACATAGTGAAGTTGTCGCTTGAACACTCCCCTTCCATTCCAAGTCCTGGTGTAAAGTATGGTTTGATCATAAGCAAGGGAAAGTTGGAGATCCAGTGGATGTTCAAAAATCAAGTACCTGACTAAATTGCTAAACCGGTGTTTCTGATAATTTTGGTCACATTTTTCGGATTTTACCCGAAAATCAGGGAAAATCATTTTTGGGGGCAATATTTGACCTTTATTTATGAAAACTATATAAAAACTGAAAAATTATGTTAAAAAAATTTCTTTGGCTGTCAGAAACTTTGAACAGAATGTCTAAAATTGTTCTAGAACGAAAGTAAGTGAAATTTAAGCACATAGTGGTATATTAGACAAATTTTAAGCTTTTAATGACGTCACAAAAAAGTGCTGATATAAGCAAAACTTTATTGCTGCCATTTTGTTTCTTTTATGACGTACTATAAGTGTGCCAAGTGTGATTCAATTTAAACAAGCCTGTCCAAAGTTATGGAGGGAGGTCATAATATGTTCGAAATACCCTGGAAGGAATAGGGTAAAGTTTGTTTAAATTGTATACAAATTTAACAAGAAGTGTCTATTTCTGACTTACAAATTTCATGATAAAAACATAGAGGAACCTACTTAAAAGAGGTAAAAGAATTTAATAATGTCCAGTCTGATGTGTTGACAACAACTGCTAATGTGTATTTTTATTTTAGCTGCAGTTAATAAGATGATTAAAGAAATGATTCCCATGATCCGTGTGTCTAATGACGCAAGGGAGCTTGTTCTTAACTGTTGTACAGGTTTGTCATGTTCACCTTTAAATAAGCCACATCATTTTATCTTCTCTAGTTTGTAAAATTCTATTTTAATTAAGGCCCATCATTATATTAACATAAGTATTAAGTGTTGGGCTCATCTATTTTATAATACCTGTATATGTCTGTCATGCAAAATAGTAACCGAAGTAGCAAGACACATGAAATGTTGTAAGTAAAGGACGTGCAAGCCAGTGCATTTTTCCATGGGTCACTGACTAGTGTAATCATGTTTATACAAAGAAACAGGACATGGTAGATTAGTTCTTTTTTATTACAGTTGGGGTCTTCTTCACACATAAAACCTAAAACAGAAGTTGAAAATTTGTTTAATGGTTTAGGGGAATGCGATAAAGTTAGGTCTTAGGGACAACATTTACTGCACTCGATGCTTTGAGTAGGTTTTGTGTGTTCTAAGCCCGTCGTAGTGCTCCTGTGTTGATTATCTGATTTTAAAAAAAGTATTTGTTTAAATTGAATGCATTTTTTTTTCTAGAATTTATTCATTTAATAGCATCAGAAGCAAATGAGATATGCAACAAACAAACAAAGAAGACCATCTCTCCAGAGCATGTCATCTTGGCTTTAGAGGTAAATTTATTTCTTAGGAAGTCTTTTATGTGTTACCTGAAGTATTCCCTCTTTAACCTTATATCTATTCGTTGATTTCAGAGCCTTGGATTTCAAGAATATATTAAAGATGTGGAGGATGTTTATCAACAGTTTAAAAAGCAAAACCAAGTGAGACATACTCTTTCAGCGCAACATTTTATTCCACTCGTGTAGTTGCTATGGTTGGAATACTATTAATATGGATAAGATAAAAGATGCTGTATTCGAACTTGTTGACTGTTTACTTTTAACAAGTTAAAATGAAGTTAAAGAGTATTAATTTATCGAACTGAACGAACTGTGTAACCTTTATTTTATTTTTTTTGTAGACAAGAAAGAAGAACAATAAAATGAAAAACCAGGTATATATTCCACCAGTCTTTCTTTTCATCATATATTTTTTACAGTTTTTTAAAAAGCAAAACCAACTTAGACATACTCTTTTCGCACAACATTTTATTCCACTTGTGTAGTTACACGTTAAAAATATATCGAGGAGGAAAGTGTCAGAAAAAAATAAGCATATTATAAGCCTACCCACAGAAAGACTTAGCATATGTTATGATTAGTTTTACGACTGTTGCCACAACAACAGCATTTCACACGTAAGATAAGCATAGTAGATTGGGATTATACAGCTACAAAAACCCTGATCGTTTGCGTGCGTTGTTATATCTATCTAATTTTTGTTTGTATAGGGTGTATCAGAGGATGAGCTTCTGCGGCAGCAGCAAGCTTTGTTTGCACAAGCTCGTGCAGAGCAAGCCCACGTGCGTATATTTTATATGCTTTTGTTCATTTATTTTGATATGTTTATAATAAATAAAGTATGTCCTGCGAAAAGGTATAAGTACTAAAACTCAGACCTGTTGTCGGTCACGGTTTATTTATAGCTTCTCTGTTTTGGATTCCAAATTTTTTATCATTTGTTCAATCACGAATGCGTTAATCAAGTGGTTTTTCAACACAAAAATGAATCCGTGAAAGAAAAGTGCAGATACATTCAAGAATGGGAAGATTCGCCAAATTTTTGTATTTTAGAAACATAAACTTTCGCGAATAAGCAGTAATATAAGATTTTGCGAACATAAATTTTCGCAAATCGACGCTCTTGAAAAAATTACCTATCGCGAAACACTGGTAGGAACATAAACTTTCGCGAATAAGCAGTAATAAAAGATTTTACGAACACAAATTTTCGCAAATCGACGCTCTTGAAAAAATTACCTATCGCGAAACACTGGTAGGAATATAAACTTTCGCGAATAAGCAGTAATATAAGATTTTGCGAACATAAATTTTCGCAAATCGACGCTCTTGAAAAAATTACCTATCGCGAAACACTGGTAGGAACATAAACTTTCGCGAATAAGCAGTAATATAAGATTTTGCGAACATAAATTTTCGCAAATCGACGCTCTTGAAAAAATTACCTATCGCGAAACACTGGTTCTCCTTTTTTAAGTATTTTATGGATTTAAGGAACAAGCTTATTTGAGGCACTTCTAAAGGAAGGCGTTATTTAAAAAATAATGCAAAAAGTCGTCTAAACAATTTTCTTTATCGCATTAGTTGTTTTATTGTCGTTATTTCACTGTTTTTTTTTTTTCTGGCATAGGAGGAATGGTTACATATGCAGCAACAAGGCTTGCTTCAACAACAACAACAACCCGGTACAACTGGTATGCAGCCGATAGCAACTGGTTTTGCTACACCTGACGTACATGCGTTAAATCAGCAAGCTCTGATGCAGCAACCGTCTATATCACAACCAATCGCTTCATCTCAAGTCTCGACGCAGGGAGCGTTACCGCCAATCGCACAGAGTAATATAATCAATTCAAAATCGTTTGAGGTTAAACCGCCACAACCAAACACTATGAACAATACGCCAGCTTGGGGCGTAAGTAACGCCGCAAATACAATTACGCACACTAATAACATACAACAAAACACTTCCGGGGAATCGGGAAACACGTAGTACAGTTAGGATGTATATATATTTTTAGTTACCACAAATCTTTTTCATATTGTATTTCTTTCAACTTTTGTGTCATGTTCATAGCCATTATTTACGTTTTCAAAGAAAAAAAAAACGAGTTTGGAATGTACGAGTTTTTATTCGCATAAAGCCAGGTATTAGGAACTTCAAATCTGATAGTTATATTATCCTTAAAATAACCACATTCCGAAAACTTAAAACTACCCTGTAAGTTTTCCAACCGTCCTGCAATATTTCGGTATGATGCACTTAAGAAATTCAACAAGTCAAACAAAACTGCCTTCAGCGCAAAACATTTAAGATACGTTTCACGTAATTTTCACAACCGAATTGACAATTTCTGTCAACTATACACTAATTAACTGTGAAACACACGCGTATCTCGGACGCGGTTAGTTAATTAACGTTTAATCAGTCAATTTAAAATTTGCATTAAAATTTTATTACAAGCTCATGTTTAGTTTATTTCAGTCTTGTGTTTGTGAAAAGTAATAAAAAAACGATTTTTTGTTAATTAGTCTAGCATCACCTGTTGCAGATATGCTATGCAAGCGAGGCTTGAGTTTTTTATTGGCTTGCAATACGTCGATGATCGATTAGAAATAGGCTTCGTGTATCCTAGAGGAACAAAAAAAAACCCAGCTTCGTTACAACATTTGTTCCACAGTTTCATAGCTGTACAGCTATCTTGTTTATTCTTGTTTTGTCCTACTGGAATCCGAACTGTAGAAGCCCATGTTTGTACAAAATTCCCTGTACAACACACTAGTATTTTCTTCATCTCGAATTCCTACTTATCATCACCGCATATTTTGTCCGAATTATGAGAGAAATTTACTTCGCTTACCCCTGGTAGCTGATGCATGCATCCCAGCTCGTCTTCGAAAAAAGCCGTTCTACTCGCTCAGTGGGCGACAGCTTAAATCATACCGATTTTTACCGAATAAGATCAAAATACTATGCCGAATATTGTCGTTCGTTCAACTATACCGAACCATTACGAGTAAATAAGACGAGGATTATCTTCCTTACAAGAGGTCAACATGTTGCCATTGGTCGTTTTCGTACAGTTATTCATATTTTTAGGTAAGTATATTTAACAAAGCTCATATACAACTTGGAGAAAAACAAAGCGAGGTGATAATCTTAATAGAAGATTTTTTTAAAAATCCCTTGGAAGATTCGGACAGTTTTTAATTTTAAATTTTAGGGCTGGGAAGTTCACCGAAATTTTGTTAGCATTGATTCCACTGGAAAATACACGTCGTTATTTAACACGGTGGAATCTCTCTATCTCAACTACTCCCTATCTTGAACTTTTCTCTATCTCGAACTAAAGTCTCGGTCCATTTGTGGTCCGCCTAACGTATTTTTCTTTTCTTTATCTCGAACTTTCTCTATCTCGAACAATTTTTTTGGTCCCTTGCGAGTTCGAGATAGAGAGATTCCTCTGTATTTGTTTTTTCCTTTGAGTTAATGTTAAAAATACATCAAAAACTTACAAAAGAAAGTCCCTGTACGTGACTGTTTCGAATTTTCTCACTTGTGCAATTAAAACATTTTTTAAGGCAGTGAATATCGCCATAAACAATTTTGCAAAACACACTTTTTTAAAAAATCGTGAGGCTCGAAATGCCAAAGCCTTACCATGGCTAGCGTAATAGTAGAAAACATAAACTTTTCAGAAAATGATACGAGATTTCAAAAAAGGGAGAATGCCATAAAAATAAAAACAAATGTAACCTAGTCAAACAAAAAGGTAGAAAGCTTATTAAATAAAAAAAAGAAAGAAGGTTAACATGGGCGTATCATAAGAACTTAAAACACATCTAAGGTTCAAATGGATGATTTTTTAAAAAAAGCATTGATCCTATCCTGCAAAAAAAAATTTATACCTTATAAAAGTCGAAGAGGGTTCAAAGTTGTCAAAAATCTACATAACTGAGATTAATAAAAGTTTATAACCATAAGTGAAAAACACGTATATTTTGATAATAGAAGCAAGCATGTTTGTGGCATATGATATTATGCTATGAAACCTTAATAAAAGTTTTTCTTGTTTACTTATTTCAAAGGGGCACTTGACGTAAAGGGAAGGTGGCCGGTGATAAGGCATTTTCCATCCTTTTATGCTCATCCAATACTTTAAAGTTTAGTTTATCAAAGAAGTGACGAAAAACAAAGGAAGTAAGCTGGAGAAACAATTTTTTGACAACCTGGAGACTTAAAAACGCTAAATTTTTCTACGGATGTCAACTATTTCTCACAAAACATGTAATTATATTCCAATATAAATATTATTTTGCTTTAAGTTTTATCTTCTTTCTAGACGGTGCTAGTATCGATACAGAAAAGCAATTACATCGCAGTTTAAGTAAGTTTGGTTTATAAAAAGACTACAACAAGACCAACCTCGACCCCCGGCCCATTGTCTCTATTTTATAACGGGACGGCGTCTTCTGTATTAGAAAAAGGAAAAAAACCCTGGGATCGAGGTTGCAGTAAGATTATACTATAACCTTTAATATTCTTCAGTAAACGCGGGTTTTAGCAACTCATTTAAAATCCCTGGATAGCTTTATGGTTTTGATATGATTATCGATAACGTATAACCATTTTTATAAATTGCTCGTTTCTTTCTCCAGAAGTAATCTCTAACAGTCTAGTAATCTCTCGCTTTTCTGTATTGCATAAAAGTTATACTTTTGAAAGTAAAGGAAAAAATTTTTTTATCAACATTAAAATAAAACGAAAAAGGTCCTTGTTGCAGATGTCTGCCAACCATTTATTTGAAAGCGTAAAGAAGCCCTGAAAATAAAATTATTCAAAATGGCGCATTTTTCACAGTTTTCGAGTTTTTTGTTGTTGTTGTTTAATTTTTGATGGAAACTGTAAGATAGTTGACTTCCCTGAGACATAAAGAAGTTATCATTACAAAGTTAATATTTGAAACAATTTGCTAGTTTTTTATCTTCAGTCTCAACCTCGTTCCCAGGGATTCTTGCCATTTTGGCATAGAGGAAAAAAAATGCAATACAAATAGATATAAAAAGTCTGTATACATACTAGTCCAATCCAAAAAATCCACGGGTTTGCCCGTTCTTTTTACACTACATTGCGTGCGTCTCGCTACTTGCAGTACCATTTTGCGTGACAAGCAGATAGATATGATATAATACAAATAGTCGTTAGCCCGTGGAAAAATCCACGGTTTCACCCGTCCTTTAAATTTACCCGTCGCAGCAAAGTAGATAAAAATATATCGCATTTGATATTCGTGTTTCCGTAACATCATTTTCTAACTCGCACAGAGACAGACGACGGCTATTATTATAGAGATGTGTCAGTTAAATCCCATGGTGATATTCTTCATCTTAGGATGTACTAAGGTTGAATGTGATCTGACCAACGCTTTATCGTATTGTGGACCGTTCAAAAAACCGTGTAACCCTGGTCACGAGGAAGCTCCTTCCGGGCATTGCATAGAAGGAAATAAAAGATGCTGTCGCACGGCTTGTCATGGTCATTTGTCATATTGTTTTGCTGAGGCGAGTGACTGTTTACCTGGGCATCAGCATGTTGAAGGGAAATGTCCTGTCGCTGGATTTAAATGCTGCGCACCAATAAACCAATAAAATTATGCTGAACTGTCCCTACCCAATACGCCATGTGAAGTATTGGAATTGAAAAAAAGCCTGGAAAAGAAAAGTTATGCTTAGTTACATCACCATTTGTGTCCCCAGAGTTCTTTAAGAGAGCTCTGGGGTTGAGAATGCCACATCACCGTAATTGATTAAAGTTCAGATTTAATTTTTTCTCTCTCAAAAACTCCTGCCTATTGAAAAAAAAAAATTTTAAGCTTGCACTTCTTGATTACTCACTATATATGTAAGAACAGTTTGGCGTCGCAAAGCTGTGCTTTACTGAGTAAGGACACTAAAATTTAGGTAAAACGTTTTTTAACTTCCCCGCCGATAAGTTTGTTCTATTTCAACAGGATAGCATGTTAGACAAATTTTTCGTCAATAGCCATTTGTACAAGCTGATATGTAAGGACAAGTGATATAATTTTAATTATTAGTTCTAGTATTTTTTACTTGTAATGAAGAAGGTGAATTTTCAAGCACCTTTAGACAACGGCAAATTCTTGCCTGAAAATCTTTCTATTATAATCTTAATATAGTTTGAGCCGGCTTATACATAGGATTGTAGAAATGTAACAATAAATATAAATATAATTTGATAAATAAAGTTTTTTTCTCTCCAATCCTATCAAGTCAGGAATCAAAAAAAATAATTTAAAATGCACATTCTGGCTCCAAAGTTTTTTATTTTGGGCTATTCTTAATATAAAAAGAATGAATAAAATATCTGATTTAAAAATACGTCTTTACCTGTCATACGTTGAATCAGAATTTAGTCAAAAAACCACAAAATCTTTGCACCAAAAACTAATCAATTTTTAAAGTAATTATTTATGGTTATCATGTATCTTATTGGCTTTGATCAACCTCGTTTCCAGGGTCTAGTGGCACAATTTGAAGACCATGATGGAAAAGTGATGTATGAAAAACTAAGAGTTTTTTTAGCATATGGCAAAATAAGGACCAGACAAGAACCAGAATGACTAATTTACAGATTACCGTGTTATAAAAAGCAGATTTATAACGTGCGAACTAGGATAATATTTTACGATGGATCAAATATGAAATTTATAAATCTAGGTCAAAAGATGACTACACGTCCAACTTGCGGACTAAATTTAACATTGTTCAGATTATGATAAAAAAAAGGACCAGATGTTAGTGAAACCAGAGCGCCAACATCGCAATTGAAGGTCTTGCATGGTCCGTGTATACAAGTTGTAGAATTAATTATTTCTGTTATATATCAGTATATTAAAGACCGAATATTTTTGTTGCGAATCACAATATCTTTAATTCGGTATAATGAGCAGAGGTAGAACTACCGCCATGAAGATTTTTACGTTAAGAAGCGGTTTAAATTAAAAAAAAAATCCGAGTGAATGTGATCCTAAGTCTAATAAAACATTCTGTACTAACGAGGTATGTTAGCAAAAAGAGCGGTTGAACCAAAAATGTCGAATTCGTGCTAGGTAATGGTTAGTTTTAAAAAAAATTGACACCAAGTGTGGGACATTTGGAATAAGTTAGCACAATATCAAGTTATTTTATCATCTATAGGTCAAAAACAAAAGTATTTCCACATGATATGTCATTTTAGACATTAAAATATATATTACTACATTTTATGAAACATATACACTCTTGTAAGGCTAAGGATAATATATACATTTTAAAATTCCTTAAAAATATTAAAAACGTAGCTCCAGTAGAATTTAAACAAATAAATGCCTAACTTATTTCTTTGAAAAAAAAAGAAAGTATAAAATCAATCAATTAATTAATCAATCATTATCATCCAACAGCAAGCAGTATGTGGTTCTGTCCGTCACAGGTTTTTTTACAGGTTTTTTTCTCTAAGAACGATCATTTTGAAAAAAGCCTTCATATGTTCTTAACTTTTCCAATTTGAAGCCTCAAAATGTTCCTAAATTGTTCTTAACTTTCTACCTTTTAAAATCAGCTAATTATTTTTCAATTGCTGCAAATAAAATGATTTTGATGTAGGGTATATATTTTCAAATTCAGCTACTTTCACCATATATATGTTCTTTAGTTTGCTTGCAGTTATTTGTCATCTTTCGTTTATTTAGGCGGTTTATCTTTTGTTTATATTTTTATGTAAAAAATATGTAGTCAAGCTTCACAAAGCCTTATAGTTTTCTTAACATGTTCTTAAATTTTACGATTTTGAAGTTTGATTTCGCATAAACTTGGTTTTTATCAAAAAAAAGGGGAACTAGTCCGTTTTTTAAAAATTTGTTCCACCATTGGGTGGAAGCTTACCTCAAAGTTCATAACAAGTTGATTATAAATGAAAGTGCTTGAAATGCTGTCTAGGTTTTTTAATGTTTTTGAATATGTTTTTAGTTCTTGGGGATATAAGACTTGAAAAAGTAGCTAACTATGCAAATTGCTGATAAACCGTACACTACTTTATAGGCGCAATTTTTGTTAGAGATGAGTTTTAAAAATCATTTGCAGTTTTCATCACATCGCAAAGATACTTTCCGCAAATGAAGCCATCGGGAAAACAAAATCTGTTTGGTTTGCGAAAATAACTTCCGCAAAATACAAATTTCTTTGACTGGAAAAAATTTCGTCAAGGTAATACATCACAAATTGGTAGAACTGTTAAACACCATACCTCACTGAGAAATGTAAGAGTTCTTAAAAATGTAGATGCGTTTGCTACTAGAATTCTTATAACTACTTGTAAATAAAATAAATAAATAATTTAGTCATCTTCATAGGAAACTTTTTTACCATCTTTATCTTTGTTACTTTCTGTTGACCGCCTCACATTCTCCTTCTGAGAGGACTTTGATTTTCTCGGACTCCTTCTTGGTGATTTATTTTGTATAAATATATCGTTAAACTCTTCATCAGTCATAGACATTGGATCAATTGTTCGTTTGCTAGTGCTACGGGGTGGAGAGCCCCCTTTTGAGTCTTCAAAATATGACTGAAGTGAAGAACTATCAAACAAATTCCTTACTGTACTTTTAAATCGAGGCGAGTTAAACGAATACAGTTTGCGTTTTCTTGCTGGACTCACTGACCCAAATGTTTCAATTACACGGTTAGTAAAATTGTTACTATCTAAACTGTCTTGTCGCATTTGGCTTAACGAGTTTTTCGCCTCGTTTAATTGCTCTGTTAAAACTTCGATTTTCTCTGAGCCTTTGTAATAATTTTCATCGAGTTTTTTGTTGACCACGTGCTCACTTTTCAACTGTTCAATTTCTCGAAGGACATTTTTGCGTTCTTGCTCAGCTTCGGTAGTTTGATGTAAAGCTCGTGTGCATTCTCCCAAATGTTTTGTTAGTTCATCAACACGACTCTAAAAACATTCCAAAACATTCTCAAACACAAGGATGCTTCGGTGGTATAAGAAATCGTCCTACAACTGAAGTGCGTATGCAGGGTGTACACCTAATATCAACTCCCTATTTTCCTGACATTTTTTGACTAAAATTCTTGAAATTTTTTCTTATTTTTTTTAGCTATTTCGCGCCCCTACAGTCATTTTATTGGAACACTGTCTCTTAAAGATATCATTTTGATTCAAGAAATAAATTAATGCTACTTCTTTAAGAGAAGACTTTAAAATAGTTGAGATTGACTATTTAAAAAATATATATTCATGACATTTTCACATTAACTTCAAAATTCCTGACAATCCCCAACATTTTTCAGAGAGAACATCTTAGCATGATCGTGAGAGTGTAATGACTAGCTTTGTACATAACACTTATAAATAACACACTTATATTTAAAATTTCAGACGTGTTGAAAGAATAATTCATGATCCTTTCAGTCACAATAGTTCATAACCGTTTCAGTCACAATATTACTCCAGATTAGGCTGTTTACGTTCCACAACTTAAAATAAATATTCTATAAAGATCTATCCCTTGTAGAAAGATGTCCCCATCATGTTATTATTGACCAGAATGTCTTTTTTGCTAACAACAACTATTTCTTAATTATTATTTCACATAAAAATTATAGTTATTACCAATCAAGCTTAAAGTTCGAAGTTGAGCACTGTCGGATTAGGGAATTAAACTTCCTTCATTTCTACATTTCAAAGTTGAATGACCACGAATTATTGCTAATAGATGGATGTTCGTTATTTTGACCTTGGCGCGACACTAATTGGCCTATTTTATGAGTCCAAGGGTTAATTGCAAATTGAACAAATTAAGAATCCGATGTCAGTGGTACGTTCTCCTAACATAAAAAAAAGTCCTAGTTTTGCCAACTGCATACAAACCCCAAAAGAAGTTAAGAATGTCTTAACGCTTTTTGGGATTTGCATGCCGAATGCCTTAATAATCTACATATATTTGTAATAATTGTAATCCCGAATATTTAGACAGGATATAACCACTTCAGTGTTGGAAACACTGTTATCAATGTGAATCCTGTGTTTAAAATGTATACATTAAGTATACACCGGCATTACCTACCCAAATTCCCTCACCTGGCATGGGTTGACCCCTAGCTGTGGTAAAGACACTTGCTAAACATGCCTGCGCTGTGAACCGAACCTAGGACCTTGTGATTTCAAAGCCAACTCCATTACCACAAGGCCACGCGCCACTAGAAGGGGCGAAGTGTTGTTGTTTTAAAAATAGCTATCCGTTATTTATAAACAACAAAACATTAACCTAAAAGAAGCAAGCAAACAACAGCAAAGTTACGACAAACCTTAAGCAACAGTATCTTCCTATCTTTCTCCATCAAACTTTCTTTACTCGCAAGTTGAGATTTTTGAAGTTCGTTTATCTGTTCGTCTTGCTTTTCACACTGTTTTCGATGAGTTTGATTCACATCATTGATCTCCTTCAGCTGTGCTTTTATTCTTTCTTGAGCTCTCTTTATCAGTAGTTTCTGCTGCTGGAATCTCCGTTTGAGAGTTTTCGCAATCGAGTAACTAGTATCGAGTTTTTCTCGCAATTCGAGTAAGAATTTTCGATGTTCCGGCGGAATAGTTTCAGGGATGTCTTTTACCGGCAGTACCGTTTCTTCTTCGTGAGATAATAAATTCAAAATATTTTCTGCATCTCGATTCGAGATATATATTAGAATCTAAAACAAACGGACAACATACAGCCCCTTTCTTTCGTCGCATATTAGGTAAAGATATATTCGCGCTAACAACAACGCTTTAACAAACTTTAGATAAAAACCACACTACCAAAAATAAATAAAATACCTTTGCAACGTCTTTCAACTGCTTCAATTCGGATTGGTTCACTTCAAGACGTTCTTGAAGCACAGTATTTTGGTCTTTTTCGAATTTTAGTTGAGACTCCAGTACTTGTAATTTCTCTTTGTAATCCAATTTTGATAGCTGGACGTGTTTTCTTAATTTTTTGTTTTCTTCAGCAAGCCTGAAAATTGAAAAAACATGATAGCCAGTTATAAATCAGGACTTTATTGCAAAAACGTTATAGAGGCATTAATGCCAAGGCGGCCTTTGCGGAATATGTTTTCCATTTTTTTTTTTTAAAAAAAAAAGCATATAACTTTCAGTTAACCAAGATATAAGAAACAACCAATTAAAATTTATATTAAGGCCTACAATACACTGGACATTTACTTATTATCTGGCAATCTAAAAATAAAAAAATGAATCCAAGCGCAAAAACAATTAATAAAAAACGACTACTTTTATTATCGAATCGTTACGTTTTAACAGCTCAAAATTTTAATTCATATAATTTTTTGACGTTTTCTTTCGAACTTAGCATCCCTATATTTACATGTTTTTTTAATAAAATGCCTAAATAATAATTGTATGTGAAAACGTAAAAATTCTGTCAAAGCAGTGAATATGTGAGGGAAAAATAAAAAAATAAATAATATAGACTAAGTTTTATTTAGAAAAATTTGCTTACCCCCTGGATCTAATTTTTTTAATCGACATGTATTTCAAATTCGGCCAAAGCAGATATGGCCTGTGGAAAAACCACTCAAGCAGAATTACAGATTGTTTAAGCTGTTTTGCTGACATTTTATTCAGGAAAATTTGCTTACCCCTTGGATCAAAATTTTAATTCATTTGACAAAATTTAAAATATTATGTCGATTAAAAAAATTAGACCCGGGGGCTAAGCAAATTTCCCTGACTAAAACTTTTTTTTCTCTCGACCCTGCTAAAAACACCGAGTATAGTCCAAAGACGTCCGATACCATTATGTTTTGTTGTATCACAACATAAAGGTATGAAAGACAATTCCATGATCACAATTGCACTAATTTAGGAACCAAAGTTTCAAATCTTTTTTCTTCCTATTACCGGAAACTTTCCCCTGCTTTCCAGTTTCCAGCCTTAACCTCACATTTCGTTAATAATTTATTAAACACAAAACTTTTTCGACAAAAAATTCTAATTAACCTGTGAATCTTTTCTTTGAATTCTTTTTCTGTGTCCAATAGGAGAGATTTTTCTTTTACTTGTACTTCTAATTTTCTATCTACTTCTTCTTTTGCTTCTCTACAGACGTGCAGTTTGGTTTCCAGGTCCAATTTTTCATTTTCTGTTTTCTTAATTTTATCACGCAACTTGTCCAGTTTTCTTTCGAAATCTTTCTCACTTTCCTCTCTCATTTTTGCTATTTCTTGCATTCTATTGTTACGCTCTTCCAATATCTGCTTATGGAGTGCCGAACTCTCCTCCTTTGAAGTGAGATCTTTTTCATAATTGTCGCGCAGTAAGGATTCAAATTCTCTCCTTTTGCTCTTTTCATCGAGCAATTGTGAATTTATCGCCATCTTCTCGTTTTTCAGTTCTTGGATTTCCTTCTAAAAGAAGGAAAAAAATCGATCGTCTGTATGTTGCGAGCGCAATTCAAACACACAAACATTAAACGAACTGAAAAGCTTCGATTAAACGCCCAGGGCGTTTGTTTGATAAGGCATTCATTTAATAAGACGTTCATTTGAAAGAGGGGAGGGGAACCATGACTACACGCCAAATTAAGGTTAAGGTTAAAACTACACATTTCACCAAGGTTAAAACTGCACATTTCACAAAGGTTAAAACGGCACACTTCAGCAAGGTTAAAACTACACATTTCACAAAGGTTAAAACTGCACATTTCACCAAGGTTTAAATTACACATTATATTTCTCTTTCTTATCTATGAAAAACCGAAAGTAGTAGAAAATTGAGTAATATTTTACCTGCAATATCATAACCTGCCTCGCTTCGCCATTCACATCAGAGAGTGCTTCTTGAAGTTGTGTCTTCTCATAACCCAGCTCTGATAATCTATTTTCGTACTCCAACACGTCATTTTGTAACTTTTCAAATTCAAAAACACTTTCTTGGTACTTTTTTTGTAGTTTTAAATTACTGATTTCCAATTCTTTGGCATTTGCCATTTCTTTGGATAACTCCAGTTCTTTTGTTTTTTCAAATTCCGCAGCATTTTGCAATTGTTTCTCATACTGTCGACATTTGGAACGATATCTAAAACACAACAGCTGACACTTTCTTAAGCAAATTTTTTCTTCTTAAATTTCATTAATAAAATATAAAAAAAAAATTAAAATTGCTTATTTCTTTAGTAAAAATTACTAACTTTCTTGAGCAAATTTTGAAAATTACTTTTTTACACGCCATAATTTACACACTGTGTGAATTTATTGACACACTATTTTAATGTTTTTTCGTTGAAGATGCATTAGTTTCATTTTATGTGTGTGAATAATCTGTTTTATAACCATGCAGCCCCTTGTGCAATTAAGATACATTAAGGAGAGAGTATTGCTATAATAGACCTTACGGATATTAACATGACATCATTAAGGATGCTAAGAAAATGTCATTTTATGTTCTGTGGAACATTGCTATTTAACATGCATGAGATATTTAAATTTGAAATACCAAGGCAGGTTTATTAAGGGTGCGACAAAATCGAGGAAAATATTAACACGCTAAAATCACATTACTTACTCTCTTATCGAGTTTAATGCTTTTTCTTTTAATTCTTTTCGACTTTGCTCTGAACTTTGTATTGTTTTTTCTGCATTAGACAGTGCAGTTTTAACAACGTCTAGCTCTTGCTTGATGTCAGCAAATTTCGTTTTTTCTTCTTCTATTTGTTTCACGTGCTTTTCTAATTCCATCTCCAGGACATGCATCTTCATTTTGCTCTCTTTCACTTCACTCGATAACTTTTCAATTATGTTTTCTTTAAGGCTTAATTCTGAATCGATTTTAAGCATATGCTCAGAATATTTATCTAAAAATATGCAAATTATTTAAAAATATGGAAAAAAATTCAAAGCAACATGTTTGAGTTTTGTTTCTAGTTGCATGTTTCTTTTTCTACAACAAACAAAAAAATGCTTAGTGCCCATAGCAGTAGGTGCCATTAAATAATTTCAGAATCGGCCACTGCGTGTATTGGCACAAGTTTTTAAGTCTGAAAAATATGGATATATATACTATTTTCATGTGGCTTGCATTTGTTTACATGGAGAAATGTCCTTCTTCTTTTGTAAATCTAGAGCTAATTTTCAGTAAGGTTTTAGAAATTAAAAACCATGGGACGTGGGACGAATGGGATGAATCAACAGATCTGGAGTTTGTTTGCTAGAATATTGATTAATGCAGACGTCTATTCCTTTTAAGAAATTAGAAATCTCAAAAGAAACATAAAAAATTATCAAATGTGGAGAAAAAGTATACCTCGTTGTCTTTCGCTTTTCTCCAACAAACGTTTTAACTCAGGTACTTGCTGGGATATTCTCTCATATGCAAGTTGGTCAGATCTTTCGTCAGCTTTCATAGTAGAAAGTTGCAGCAGAAAACTTTCATTCTTCTTTTCCGTCTTAATAAGCTAAACACAATTCAGTAAAAATTAGAATTAACTTGATGTCGAAAACCACTTGGTTTATAATAGAAGTGTGATTCCCTAGGTAACATCATGACCTACATGAGCAAGTCCAGATATACATATCAAATCAAATTCGTGGCATACCATTTCATGTTTAAACAGTTACTATGTATTATCTTGCCTGACAATGCAATCCTGAAAACATTGACCATGTTGAATACATCCATGTTAAATAAAACCTCATGCAAGCACATATTTTTAAATTAGGAATTTTCTTCAACATTTTTGGCTTAGTGTACAACTGCCCAATGTTGATTATTATACCCAAGATAGCCTCTTCAGTTCATATTGGTACTATTAGCAATAAGGGTCCTGCGAAAGAAGTCCTAAATCTCCCATTTGAGCTACAAAGGCCTTCAATCACAGCAATTGCTAAACTAAACAACCTCAGATATCAATCCTATCCTTGTGTTGAACTCTAAGCAAAAAGGATGGATGCACACTTTTAGTCTCTGCAATGACTCAGTTAAGGTTTGTACCTAAATCCTTTTGCATCAAAAGTAAACACTCTACCATAAGCATACCAGTCTATGCGTATTAGAAAGGCTCCTACTCTTCCTTAACTTTCCTTATACCTTGTACATTGTACATAGAGCAGAAGTCATAAATTGCAAATTTAACTTTTCTCATAAATGATACCTTCACTTGCAAGTCTTCAAGGTCCTGAAAAAGTTTTTGTTTTTCACTCTTCTCGCATTGTAGTTGATCTTCAAGTAATTTTAATTGGTCTGACTTCATTTTGCCAAGTGATTGAAATTCACCAATTGTTGATTGGAATGCAGTCGATTCTCTCTCCTTCTTTTGGACTTCTTCATTCAGAAATTTTATCTATGCAACAATGATAAAATTGTTTTTCAGCTGTATAATAAAGTTGCAAATGGCCATATACTACATAAAGCGAAGGTGGTTTATATGTTCTGCCCAATCTTGGAACGCGCCCTGTCTTAAGACTGGCCAGGCCAATCTTCCGACAGTGACAAATGGGTGGCTAATCTTAAGACTGGACTGCCCAATCTATGGACGTATATGCCTAATCTTAGAACAATTGTGGAAGGCAAACAGAACAATAAAATTTTTAGAATTTACCTGTTTTTACCTGAATTTACATGTTTAAAAAATTGAAACTACTCAATCAAAAAAATTTTGTATAGGATAGACAAAATCAATGTCTGGATATCTTTTAGAAAATATGTTTTAAATTATGCCACAACTTTTCATACATGAACTTGGGGTTGAAGGAAGTACATAGTGCTTTACTTAAACGCAACGATACACAATTTGATTAATCGAATTCGATTTGCCGAAATTATATTGTGCATTAAAATAAAAACAAAAAGCTAGAACCTCAGTTAAGCTATATATCCAAGCGTAATCAGCTAAAAATTTGAAATTTATCTTGCATAAATTAAAACTAAAAATAGTTACAGTTGAAAGCCAAAATACGTATCGTATCCTCTCAGTCAGTATATATTTTTTAAGTAGTTTTTTTTCTCTTCTTTTGTTATATAAAAATACAGAACATTAGGTTTTATTAAAATTTATTTCTCTCTTTACTATTCATAAATTTTAATTTCCTCAGATTGTACGTCATTCTTTAAGTCTCTGACTGTCTGGGAAAATTAAAATTCACATCAAAATCATTGAATTATATTGCACTTGTGCAAACAAATCCATGGGAAAAAATATCACCTGAGGTTTGTGAAGCAACTCTTGGTCAATACAGTTAGCATACATAAACAATCCCTTTTTACCAAACAATGAAAAAATACATATGACTGATGTAAAATGAAATGAAAACATGTCTTACTATTTCTGCATCCTTTAAACATTTCCTTTTGTATAAATTTAATTCCTCTTCCATCCTTTCTGGCGAATGTATTCTGAAATTATAAACATGTTTCCGTTTCATTAAAATAACTGTTTCCATATATGGTATTGCAGAACAAAGCGAAGCCTATTTTCTGATTTCAATAGTGTGAGTGAAAATAAAATTTCCACTAATTCCCTTAGGTTAAAATTTTAAGTTGTACATCAACGTGTTATGTGTTTGGATTCAAGACATTCAAACACAAGTGGCTGTCATGCTCAACGCTTTGAAGAATGCTGAATGAAGTCAAAATTAAAATGTTCAATTTAGTGTTAACCCTATTTCTACTCCTCCAAACTAGGGATGCATTGGCCCTCTATAACTTGTAAAGAAAAATTATTTGTGCGATAAAAATTTGCTTGTCTGCAATCCACTTATTTATATCAATTTGGCGTTAAAAACATCTTTATTTTTTAAAATTACCTTTCGCGTTAAATTTAAGAAAAATTCAGACCAACTAATTGACTTAATCAAAAATGACACTAAAAAATTAGGGGAGGGGGTTGGGGGAAGAAAAATATAGTGCTGTGAAGAAGACATTGGAACAAGGTCCTTCTGTAGCAGATTTGAGTAGTTTAAACAGGCATGAAAGCACTGATGGTATACTATCTTGTGCACTGGTAATTAGTTCTCAAATAACATAATACCTTGACTTGACATTTTTTGATTTTGGAGTCGTTGCATCCAACACAGCATCCTAATAGACATACATCAACACATATATAATTTTGAATCAATAGTTTGTAGAAGTAATGATTTTGGAATTAAACAGTATCTCAAAATTGTACAAAATCTGGAACAAAAAAATTGTGCATAAACACATTTTTTATTGAATTAGAGATTTTTAAAATGTGAATAGAAACCCTAAATATATATTTTAAGGCTTTATAACCTTAGTCTTTCAGTTTATCTTAAATTCCCTAAAAAATTGCAAACAAGCCAGAAATAGTTAAAATGTGCAACAAAAAGGATTGCAAACTTCCCTTAAAGGTTAAAGTATATGTGGACAAAGGGCAACATCAAATCTTTTTTTTTTTTCTTTCACATTCACTTTTCCCCTTTTTATTATTTTAATATTCAAAATTTACAAACATTATTTCAATGTTTTATATACTTAATCTATATAAAGTGGGTAGAATCAGCTTTACTAAAATTAGATACTCAACCTTTAGAGATTTCATTTCATCTGCAATGCTTTTAATTTCTTTTTTCTGTTCTCTCCAATCGTTATGATCGTCTTCAATCTATAACAAAAACAATCACACTTAACATTGCTTAAAAACGTTGCTGAAAGTGATTATTATTACTGTGCTAAAGTGTCTACTGATTAAATTTTGTGTCTGGTGCACCAACCTGTTCTTGAATCTTCCTCAATTGATTATTCATTTGCGTTTTTACTTGCTCCTCTTGATAGGAAGCATCAAATTGTTTACGGAGTGTTAAATCCAATCTATCAAGCTCACTAAAATTAAAGCATGATGCCAGATAAAATATGCATTACGTAAAATATTTCAACATACTAACATGTGACGAAATTACACAAATCATGTACAATAACAGCAGCGTATCACTAATGCTGGGTACTCTTTATCCTAGGAAATTTTAAGTTGCACTTCAAAAAACTGGCTAAAAAGAAAAATTTTGGAAGGCTTTTATATAAAATCACTGAGAGATGTTCTTAACAAACAGGTTACTTTTTTATCACGGCATGACGTAAAAATATATTTATTTTTGTTGCAACGTTAATTTTATTTTACGACTTCATATAATCCGGCTTTTAGTGCTGGTAAAACTTACATATTTAGCGACAATTTTGTGATACATAAAAGAAAATTTAATAATTATTCTACTACAAAATGTTGACATGCAAAATAAAGAAATTGTGAAGCTTACTCATTACGTAGTTGTCTATCTTTTTGTATCTCTCTTTCAATCATATCTTGTCTTCTCTTTATGTTTACTATTGAATGCTTCAAATTTCCTTTCTAAAACAAATCGAAGATTTCATTATACCATTGCCTATCATTAGCACAATGCAATCTATCCTTGATATTCCAAATAATGAACTTTTTATCCCTAACTATTACCTTGATCTTGATAATAGAAAGTAAAAAGAAAAACAAAAGAATTCAAGGAATAAATTAATTGTATTAGTTATTCATTTGTTTGTTTTTAAAAAGCTTTTACCAACTCTAAAAGAGAGAGAAAAAAAATTTAGGGTATTTTTATCATTGTTTTTCTAGTAATCTTACAATTTGAGAGGCACAGCAAATTGTAAATGACAAATACTTAAAACATGGGCATAAAGCAAAGACGTGATCATGAGTGACAATGGTAAATATATATGAAAAAAGATGACAATTTAACTTTTCAAACATTGTAATTTGCTATGAAAATATTAAAAAAAAAACTCAAAAAGGCTTCTTACAAATATTTTAACATCACGGTATTTTGTAATAAACACTTTCACAGTTAAGAAATTCTAACAAAAGTGTAATTTTGATTTCACTGCAGCATAAAAAGTTTATATAATACCATAACTTTTTGACATTTAACTACAACCAGATTTGTTAAAGTCATGCCAGGCTGATTTTGGCTTAGCCCCAAACAGTTTGAAGACAGATCATTCATCTTAAATTGTTTTAGTACGTAAAAAATTACATTTTTTTTTATCTAAAAAACTTTATTCATATGAAGAATATTCAGTTTAAATCTTCTGCTTATGATATTACCCTTAAAAATATATTCTGAAGGTCAAATAATTATCTATGGAATGATAATTAACTTCCATGAAAAAAGATCTAAAAATTATATACAAAAATTCATTCTCTCTGTCTATCTCCTTGAATGCTTTCTCAGTAATGCTTTCTTTTGTTCGCTAAAAATATATATAATTGTGAGACCCTTACTTATAGCTGTGTGATATTTGCAAAACAACCTGTTGTTCCAAACATTTAACTTTGTGTCAAAATAGTTCTTTCTCCAGAAACTGAACTATAAAAGCAAAACTTATAAACCTCACCCTCCTTACAATATAAGTTATATACATTTAAACATAAAAATTTAATGTATATATATAAATAAACCTACCTCGTTGTCTGAAGATAACGAATCCCTCTCAAAATGAACTCTTGATGGACTGGATGAATATTTTTTATGGGTTTTAGATGCCATTCTTTTTTGTTGATCATCACTTGATAATTCACTTGATGTGTCCTGGTTATACAAAATTTATATAGGTGTGATGCACAATATCAAACAAAAAAGGATTCCAAAAAATTAGCCTTTGCAGTTTGAATTGCTGTTAACAATTAATTTGTATATACTAGTAAAAGGAGTTTGCACTGGATGTGTAAATTATTTTAGCATTTATGGCATTGTTTCAAAACTATAGAAGCATCTTGCTATAGATACTGTAGAGCAACTGAAAAAATAAACCTGACAAAAATCTTACATGAAATGTTTCTTTTTTGTCTTTACGAAGTGACCTCGAACTTCTAAGCTTTGATTCATTGAACCTTTTGTCGCTGGATAACTTATGGAGATCAATATGCAGCTAAATCATAAAAATTGACAGCATAATATTCAAATAAATGCCATGGCTGTTATCACACTTTCTAACTAGACATTCATTTCACAGTGCATTTATTAGATAGTCAATAAGCCTGTATAAAAATCCACTTAGCAGAAAAAAATGAAAAAAGATTTTCTTTCAAATTTTGATGACATCATCACCCCTCTGTTCTAAGAGGATGACACTGTAGATGTACTGGACACTTTAGATGACACTAGTTATTTCTACCTGTTTCTAAGTTATTTAGCATCCAACTTAAATTCACTGCAATAGCTTCACAAAGTTTAATAATATTACTCACTAGTCGATAAAGCCTGGTTTTGATAAACAGTTAATGAGATATAAGAGTTTCAAAATTTTGCTGACATATTAGCAAAGACACAAAAATTTTTTTTGGAAATATATGCATACATGTTGCCTTTATCGTATAGATCTTAAAACGCTAATCAAGAAAATCCATAGAATTATGTATCATTGACAAACAGTTGCAGAGATATTGAGGCTTAAAGTTTTTGTGATGACGTCATCAGCCTGTTTATTCTGAATAGGATTTGGGGTCCCAGGTTTGGGAAACTTACCCAAATTGGTCCCAGGTATTTTCCTAATTACGCACATGGTAGAAAATGACTGACAGCACCACCTTGTATTTTAAGATATTTGGCCTCGAAGCTTTAAATGCACTGTAATGGCCTCATTAATTTAATATAAGATATTGACGTTAAATTAACGTTAATCAACATCATTCATCATTCTTGGCTTAACCTCCGTTTTCCATGCTAGCATGGGTTGGACGGGGTATATTAATGAACCTCTTCCAATCTGATCTAGACTGTGTTAGATCTAAACTCAACTTCCTCTGTATCAAGTCTGTCCTTATAACCTCCTGCCAAGTCTTTCTCGGTCTGCCTCTGGGCTTTGCCCCAGGAACTATCAAGTCTCTACCTTTTCTTACCCAATTATCCTCCTCCATTCTTTCCAAGTGCACCAGCCAATTCAATGTTCTTATCTGGATAACATCTTTAATTCTACAGATACTTAGCCTGCTTCTTAGCTCATCTAAACTCTTTCTGTCTCTCAGACTGGCATTACACATCCACCTAACCATTCTCAATCATTCCTTTCTAAACTGTCAAGGTCTTCCTGCGTCACTGCCCATGTTTCACTTAACTTGTTCACATAACACTTCTTACACAGGCCTCATACAACCTACCTTTTACCTCAATTGACAGGACTCTGCTAGTCAACAAAGGAAATAACTCTCTGAACGTTTTCCAAGCAGAACCTATCCTGCAAGTAACATTTCTCCAACACCCCCTTTCACTGCCCAACATATCACTTAAGTAACAGAAGTTCTCAACTATCTCTAACAAGCCACTCTTGTACATCATTAAAGCTGGAAATACTTCATTCTCTATAATCTCACCTTTGCAACGCTTGCATACAAACTGAATGTCAGCTCTTAACTTTCCACTAATATTACCGCACTTCTTGTGTACCCAATGCTTGCAAGTCTGACAAAAAATTGAGTTACTACCAACCCCTTTCCTGCAAACTCCACAAGGCCACTTTCCAACTACAAGGTCACACTTGGCTGCAATACTACTAATCATGACTTTAGACTTTGCTGTGTTTACCTTTAGCCCTTTCTCTTCTAGTCCTTTCTTCCACTTCTCAAACTTTTCAACTAATTCTTCCATCGACTCTGCTATGAGAACCAAATCATCTGCATACAATAACTCCCATGGACAACCTGTTCTGAACTCCATCAACAGCGCTTCTAAGACTAGAACAAACAACAAAGGACTAAGTACAGAACCCTGATGTACACCAACATTTACACTAAATTCATCACTAAGTGAATCGTTAATACTGACACGACTTCTAGCATTGCTGTACATAGACTGTACACTGTACCATCGTAACTAGCCACTCATCCACACCTAATTTTCTCATAGCCCACCAAATAACTTTACATGGCACTCTATCAAAAGCTTTCTCTAAATCTACAAAGGCAAAATAGAGATTCTTTCTCTTTCCTAAATAAACAAAACCAAATTGCATCTTATCTATATCAATCCTTTCTCTAAATAACTTACCAATCACTCTTTCAATAACTTTCATTACTTGATCAACCAACTTCAAACCTCTATAGTTACCCCTTTCTAATGCATCACCTTTGCCCTTGAAACAATTCACTATTACACTCGGAATAGCACCATCCTTTATAATCTGGTTAGCAAGACTTGTAATATACTAGCCATCCTCAACCTAGTGTTATCTACCTTGTGGTGTGATAGCTGGGTAACGGTCTGACAATGCTCACACCTGACATCTGTCCTACCATGCGCGATTAATAACGTCGCTTAATAAGTTGATTAGCATTTGGAACATGCATTTTTTAGCAACTTCAAAGAAAAATGAACACATCCACTTTGCCTGACACATACAGACGCACTCTCTGTTTATTATATAGAATAAAGAATATTGCAAAAAATATAATCCACTTGCAAAAATCAAAAACAGACACTGTGATTTGTATATAGATCATAAAAAATGTATTAGGAAGTACTTCACCAAACACAAAAAATCTATGTACATAATACATTGATTAAAAATAGTTTTCTTCACCTTTCATTCCTTAAGACTTAAACTAACTGCTGTAAATGTGTTTAATTGATAATAGACATTTGTTTGTTTGGGGGAAGATGCTAAAAAGAAGGGGACTATTTTTTTCACTTTTTGAGAGATTTAGTATCTGAGTATTTATATAGAAGGATACAAAACGTTAGTAAACAAAATATAAATTCACTAAAAACAGATATACTCTTGCTATTTCATGCTCCTGTTCACGATTCAAATCTCTGTAATGATCAATCATCCTATCAGCTGATGATAAAACATCTGTTGTACGGTGTAGTGAAGAAGTAAGGTCATCTAACTTGTCAACAATGTAGTTTTCTCGAGCGGCCATGTTGTTTCTACAAACAAAAAATTTGTTTTTTATTACTAACGTTTTTATAAGAAAGGGTAAGAGTATATAAACGTCAAAAAGCCCAGTGTTTATTTGAAATTTCTAGTCAATACACAAATCATCAACTGTGATGTTTTTCTACAAATCTGTTTCCTGCTTATCTAAAAGACCTAAGAGAATAGAAAAAGAGAAGAGAGCAATCTATAAGTTGCCTAAATTAACAAAACTACTGTAAGCATCGCACAACCCATTTTTTTTGCATAACATGAAATGTAATGCAACTTTCTCTCAACTAAGAATAATTCACACACTGTCACAATATTTAAATTACAGAACTTTATTTAATTATAAAACTGCAAATAAACAAAAAACACATAGATATGGGTTAAATAAAAAAGAAGTCTGTTGAATACATAAATTTGGACACCTAACATTGTAGTGATGGTCTCAAACAACTTACAGTGATGTTTTCGTTAACTTGGATTTGTTTGGTGTATGCAAACTTTATTCTTTCATGTTGAATCGTTCTTGTTCTAAAAATTATCTTTTTTTAATTAAGAAAAATATTATTTACATAATTGACAAGTGCACATCACAATACAGAATGATTTTTACATTAAATTATGGGATTTTGAGAATCTTTTCTTGTGTCATGAAATTGCTACTAAATTTTTGTTACTAATGTGTAATCCACCCAAATTAATTATACAAGAATAGTTATGTATCAAGTTTTAATAGAAGACCAGAAGCATAATAAAGCCATTCTTTTTTTGGACCTTGTGAACTTTAAATTGTAGGTTTTTTAAATAATAAAAATAGAAACAATTCATTTTGTATTTTCATGACATTAATTTTAGAGTCGGAGAAGTGTTTTTTTTTAAAAACTTTCTTTAAATGTTAGCATTTAAAGTTTTAACAACGCGATGCGGTTGACACACATTCTTTTACAATGAATAATTCATTATTTGTCTCTTGATGTATTTTGCTATAACTTCTTATGTTTTTATTTAATTTAATAAACATGCAAAATGTAATTAAGATCGTGAAGGTCACAAAGTAAAATCATAATGCCACTTTTGTGATTGTGACAGCCTGGTGAATTTTTTGGTTGTGCATGGTACCCTTTCCACAATGTTAGGTGTCCTGATTCAAGTACTGTATGATTAACAAATAATCAATTTTTGTTGCCATAGATTTTGTCTTACTATAGGCTATAAGATTCTAAAAACATTTTTTTTGGAAACCTATCTATACCTAAATTTTCTTATTACAATGTTCTTACAATCCCTCTCTAAATTTTTACTGCCTAATGATTTTTCATCTAATTTTGTTCTAAAATGAACTTACATTTAATTTTGTGTGTTTTTTTTTGTTCATACATATTTTTCTAACAATAGGCAGGGTTTTTTTTTAAAAAGATACTTAAAGAGTATTTTGCTGCAACAAATACTTTTAAAAAAGTAATGCACACCTTCTCGTAGCTGCATAATTTACCAGACATGTTCAAAAGTTTTAAAAAATACCAAAATACTATCGGTAGTTAGAGCTTGCGCAGTGCAGTACTATGTCATAAGTTATTAATGTTACGCGCTATCTTTGTTGTTATCAAACTGTTATTAAAGAGAAAGGTTCTCTTTTAATTCTGTGTAAATTTTCAAGCAGGTTGTAACCAGGCCAAAATTTGGATTTTGTAAGGAGAAGTTTTTTTTCCTAAATAATGCAAAAACTCTAATAAAAAAAGGTTCATTTGTTTATCAATCAATAAAACATTACATCACTACAAAGTTCAATAGTATTAGCAAAAGTCAATAAGCTATTGCAGTGCACTTGGAAACAGATTAAAATAGCTGACGTCATCTCCCTGCGCACATGAAAAAGTTTACTTCAATGACAGTGTGGAGGAATGCAATCACATAGTCTTATTGAGATTTCTGTCAATGGGTAGCGATCAAGTCACATACAATGATATGAACATTGAGCAAATGTTAAATTATATCCACTAGCCATACACACATTAATTTATTACATTTGTGCGATTACACATAAAAAAATCATAATAATGTGTGCTTTATAACACACGGCAAGAGCATTATAGCATGTGAAACTCTGCATGCTAGGTCAATTACTCCTGTTAAGAGCCAATTTCTGTAAGAACCAGGCAATTTTGATAGGAAATATAATGATAGTAAATGATTTTGTTTTCTTTTTTTTAGATGGGTACCATACCCATTGAGTAAAGCAAATTCTTGGAACTTTGTTAAAATCAGACCCCTAAGGTAGCTCAACATCTTTGGCTAAGAAAAATGACTCTTAAAATAATCACAGGCTGAGTAAAATAGAGGCCCAAAAACCTAGAAAAATAGGTTTTGTACCATTTTTAGGCCACCATTATGGAGACCGCAACTAAGGCCACATGGTTTTTTCTATTAATTTTGAAGCTTATAAGAAAGTACTTTAAGATAATAAAAAGAAACCCACATAATCCAAATTCCAACATGAGATATTATCTTCAAATTTGGAATTTCCCACTTGTCCAAAAACTGCTAAAAACTTCAAATAGCCATAAATCCACCATTATGAATTTTTGGATCTTAAAATTTTGGAAATTTGATTTACTTAATACATACCGTATGAAATATCTAAAAATAAAGATAAGGCACCGTCTGGTTCTTACAAAAATTGGTTCTTAAGGCTAGCTGGAGTTAAGTACTTTTCTCCCTAAAATTTCTATCATGTTGAGACCATGATACACAGTCTCAATGTATTGTAATATGGTTAAAGATCTTGTTATTATTTTTATAATTTGTAGACAAATGCACTTTTTAGCATTCATGAAATTTGTGAAAGAAAAAGTTCCTATTTTTGTAAAATTTAATCTTATAACTACTCTTGAAAACTTAATTCTCTATTTCTTGTATATGTTATCAAAAAGGTAGAATTTTTTAATGTGTCATTAAAAAACTTTTGACAGCACGCTATTTCACGCCATTTCATATAATTTAAGACAGGTGTGCGGTAGATTGCACGCCTGAAAAATTCTGCGCATGATATCAAAAAAATGTGTTTACAAAAACAATTCCTTCACTCTGTACACCGCACAGCTGCTGCTGTTTTGGTGTAAGGAACAAACCAAATGCAAGTTCCAACAATGTACGGCAGGGAATTTCAACCCATACACAAAGAAGTTGTAAGCAGACTCGTTAATTGAACTTTGTTATTATATACTTTTGGGCCAAACAGCTATTTAAATTAAATTAAATTACGGAAAGTCGAATGGCCGCTAATAATGATATTTAATAAACCTTATGTTGAATGAACCATAAATATTAAAGTTTTTTTCCCATTAGTTACATTATCTTTTAATTATTTAATCTGTAAAATAAACAAAAAAATAAACAAAAAAACAAATAAAAGAAAACGTTGGTTTATTTATGGAAATAGGAAAGCAGAGGTAATTTGGTGATAACTTAATTGTCATACTTTGTGAAAATAGAGAAAGGTGAATTTCCTAACAATGTGCATGCGCCTTTTTACACACTGAAAACAAATGCATTTTGTCCTGGACTCAAGGAAGTTTTTTTTAGATCCTGACACAAAGTAACAACAATATTAGTGCTCATTATCACAAACAAACCTTTATGCAGTATCTCAGGTCTTTTGGGAAAATTTTGATACATGTGTGGCAAAAAGCACGCCTCAAGTATTTTAGGTATGCTTTTGGATGTGCTGTTAAATTCTTATAAAATTTGTCATTATGCAGGTGTTTTGTGTGTGTGGAGGTGTGCGCGTGCTTATTATATCAAGACAGCGTTGCAAACATATGGGTCTCCCTGTACCCCACTCTTGGCCTGGCTTTTGTGGAACACAATTTTTCGCCTGCAAATTTTAGCAGAAGGTGGGGGAGGGCAGTTTGTATTCTGCCAGTCTTGAGTAAGGTTCAGATATGGAAACATTTTCCATACATAACTATTGATCCTAACTTTAAAAATATAGAGCTATATTTATATACAACACAACGCACCTAAATAATTTCAACTAGCTACATCATAAATGTATCTATAGATCTTAATTCTATCAAGATGGTTTTGGTACATAGCTAGGCTGGCCATTTTCTTTGGAAGATGCTTTATCCAAAATGCGATTCCGTGGTTTTAAATTTAAATTATTATTAAAAATTACGTCATTCAAATATGACGTATTGTTGCATAATTCCTAAAATGCATTGGGTGCGCATTTAGCAGGAGTTTGCGGAAAAGCCTGGAGGCACACGCACGTGTTTTGAGATTTTGTATACCGTTGAAGTTTTCAACTAAAATAAACCTTTCGAACTGTAATCCATGTTCAATAATGGAAATAAATAAAACGAATAATGAAAATCTAGATGGTAAGTTGTCAAAGTTTTTTTTATTATTCTTGGATATTATAAAGAAAAAATAAAAGCTAGAAATAAATCAAATCGAAAATTTTTTTCTACCGGATACTTTGTGGAATGCGAATGTCCAAGCTTTGTCACGAAGGAAATGGTTTTGTAAAAAATGTAAATAAATTTCTTCCAAAAAAACACATCATCATTCAACATTTCTTTCCTGTTTTACCCAAAAATCTACTTCCGCAATAAAATCTGGGTTAGTCGGGGATCTGGGTAATAATGCGACTAAAGGAAGCCATATTTAATGCCGAAGTATTTTAAATAAGAGTTAATTTTGAACCACGGAATGGCATTTTGGATAAAGCATCTTCCATTTTCTTTACTGGATTTGAGATTTGTTTTGCTATTTTCAATGTTTTGATTTTGCCGCCGTGTTTGTTGTATAATAACCGGAACAGTAGCCTAGGGGAACACACAAAATAGTTTGGTTTTATAACACTTTATTTAAACTTGATAAAACATAAAACTTGATTTTTTTGTTTTACTTAAAGTATTAATTGTATGTATATTTATAAAAAATGTTGTTTTTAGGATAAAAGATGCACATACGTTATGGATAAGATCTAATTTGCTTTCCTAATGATGGTTTCCGTTCATAGTATTAAAAGCGTAAACATTGGAATCGAAATTTCATTTGCGGACGTAGATGTAGCAGGCTACACAACAGAAAAGAACCACTGTGTTAATTTGAAACCGTATCCTTTATTTTTTTTAAAACAGAATTTTACTAAAGTAGAATTCCATTAGCCTATAGTAGGGAGAAAAATTATAAATGAATTTTTACTGTAGCATTGGTTCTGGTAGATGAACAACGATTTGACTAAAGATTAATGTAGTTCTGATGATACTGTTTTTGTGCATATTTACATAGTGGCGGATTTAGGGTATGTCAAGCTAGTCGAGTGGACGTACTTAATTTTCGTCAAAAGCCTTGTTGCAATTTTAAAAAGTATTTCCCTTAAGTACAAAAATTTTCCAGGGTGGCTTTCGTAATATGTAATATGCTCTGGGTTGAATTTCTACAGCTAAAATTTCTACACATAAAACACACATGCGTGTATTATATAGTTGAGCGTATGTTCATCAATGATATGGCATTATATGTAATTATCTTGGAGTAACTTCACATCTTGTTTTATTAGGGACACAAAATTCAGTTATTTGCTTTAATTCACTGTAAAAATTATATATAACCCCTAATTTAATGTCGCTGTACTTTGGCTTACTTGTTGTATTAGGGGGTTAAAAATATAAATAAGGACAACATGTGACTGTAAAAAGCATAAGCCAACCCCTGTATATTTAACATAAGTAAAGTCGAATAAGGTGAGATTATTTATTAAGGGGGAATGGCTTGTGAAATACCGCTAAAAACCGTTAAAACAAAAACAAATGACGCTTTACTTCGTCACACAATAGTTTTTCGCAACAAAAATAAAATGGTCAACATATTTACTTTTGAAAATTTGTTATCAAAGTCGTAAAACAGCAAAGAATTAAGAACTTGACAAAAATTGTAAATCTACCCCCTGATAGATTTATTGCGACTGACTTGTGAAGAGATTTCCATGCTGAACTTAATATGAACTTTAAAGTGGTAGCATGTGTGGTGTTCGTACAAAGTTTGTTTGTCAACTACAGCAAGAAAACACATGATGTTTTTATTAAAGCTTTGCTCTTGGCTAAGTTGGATAAAGAAGTTGTTGTGGCCGGCACTATGAATTTTCGAATTAAAAGCAGAAGTGAAATAAGCTGCTATTTTTAAATCAACGTTTTAGCTTAAAAGAATGGTTTAACAAGACCTCGAAAAATACTATTATTTGGTGAACTTTGTGTGTCGCTGAATGGTGTTTAGGTGGAAGGAGATTTTGTAAGGTTTTTACTGTGTTTTAAGCTAGCTAGTTAGAATGTAGATAAATTGTGCAGAAAAACTGTCGTAGTATTTTTAAACTAGTAAGATAAAAAATCACTAAACTAGAAAATTTTTGTTAGTTATAAAAATGAAAAATGCCCTAATCACATAAAAATATGTAATTTATATTTTATAAAATATAATTTTAAGTTGTCTTGTATAAATTTTATTCTGCTTTTTTTTCTCACACATGCTTTCATAAAACGGTACTCTTATTCGGCTGGTCACCAAAAATATATTAAAATATGCTCCCTAGCTTAGAGGGTATACAAAAATGCGGTATACAAAAATTTGCAGAAATTTTGACCTCAACACGGTGTGTAAACGGTCACTTTATGAAACATGTCATTTTAAGTAAACCGACTTAAATCTTAGTATGAAACTTACTAATATATAGACCTGTCACTGCTTTGGTTTTCCTCATTTTGACTTTAGTGTATTTTTAAAATGGTATTTTATGCGCTAAGTTAAAAATCTCTTAAATGCCTTGCATTCTTTTAACTCCCATTTCTTAGTGATTTTGTAAAAAATTGAACTAACTTGTTTAAATTCCTGTATCCGCCACTGATTACACATCTGTTATAAGAACCAGTAAAATATGAGGAGGTTGACTTTCTTATTTTTGGACCTTTTCAGCATCATTTGTTCTCAACTTCCGAACCTAATTTCACAGATTCAATATGTAGCCCCATTTTCTTCTCTTTATGAATTTTTCCCCAATTTATCTGTATGTTTTTCTATGCAAAAAATGGGTGTGTTTGTTGCCAATGAACATTTGTAATTGTGTTCATAAACAATTGAGCTTAGGTTTTCCTTAGTTTTGAAAATAGTTATTTGAACCTGAAGCTTATTTTTTGGCTAAATCCGAGGCTTGTGTTCTTATAAATTGTAATTATAAAAAGCATTTAGGTTCCACCAAAAGCAGTTTTACAAATTCTATGTACTTCCCCATGTCTCTATCTGTATTTTTCACACACTTTCCAATTAAGGGGCTAAAACTATTTTTAATCCACCATGGAATACATCAATATCTATTATGGTATCTTTGGCCTGTATATAGTCACAGTCTTGTAATTTTCATTTGCTGTTTTTTCATAAAATTATTATTACAAATGCTTTAAATTTTGTTTCAAGGTTGGTTTGGTAATTTGATACTTTTTTTAATTTAAGAAAATCCATGGCATTTATCTATAGACATTTTCCACACAAAATGATATTCCAGTCAGTGTGTAGATTCACCCAGAGAAAGTTATCAAGATATAGGTATGTACATGAGATATATCTTACACATCTTTTGTTTGAAAAAAATAGTTGGATAAAAGACTATGAAAAATCTACAAGTTTCATGGTTTTTGTTTGCATTGCTATTTCATGTTGTTGTTGTTTTTTTACCCCAAAACACTTGGTGTGAGAAACAGAATACAGCTATGCTTATAAAGTCTAATCAGTAGCCCATGGATAAATCAACGGGTTTCTTTGTCTTTTATATACCATATTTTCAACTATAAACTTGCACAGACAATCAGAATATGGGTATCTTACACTTCCAAATAATTGTAACGGATCAACTCTTAAGTATATGTTAAAGATGATAGAAAACAGGATTTTTACAATTTCGATAAGTTTAAAAAAGAATTTAAGCGTCAGAAGATAACCTTTGTAAAAACACTTGTAACATTTATTGTCTGTTGCCACCTTTGAAATGGACTTTATGAGATATCAAGTCTTTACCCTTACTGGAATTTTGTTCATAGAAAGGTTTTTAAACATCTAAAATGTAACTTAAAAGTTATAATTAGGATAGGATTACAAGGGTTACGTTTGTGTAAGCGTTTTAGCTTTACCGCTCTTATTATATGAGCAGTTTTGGCAAGTTTAAATTTTTTGCACATTCTATTCTATTGACTTTTTCTATTTCTAGTAACTTTATTATAATATCACCTATTTTGAACACCTTAGACTTTGTTTTGCTGCTCTTTTAGCTTAGTTAATCAGAAGAATTTATCATGTCACTATGATATCCTTGGCTTACATAAATCTGCTTCAAAAAAAGATATCCGTGAGGCGTACTTTAAGAAAACCAAGCAGGTAAAATCCTCTTTAAGTTACTTAAAAATACATATAGTATATATGGGATACCTATATAGATATAGTCAATACTGAATAAATTTAGTCACTAAGTATTATTTACTTACCCATATTTTTATTTATGTTATTCAAGTACTCTTTAATATGGTGGAAACACTGCCGAAAGTCTCATAAATAACCTAAAAAATGGTCACCCCTTCTTAGATTTTCTGAATATACTCTAGATTGTCTTATATCATCCTTAACAAAATAAATCACTTCTCTGCTATTCAATAAAAAAAGGTTGTATTACCAGTAACACTTCTCTTCTTCCTTCTTTGGCTAAATCTCCTAAGATACGGAATATTTATGTGTTCTACTAAAAAATTTTCACCTGACCTCCTAAATTTCCAATATGTGAAAAATGTTGACAACCTGTTTTATATCACCTAATTATTATCAATTTATTTCAGTATCATCCTGATAAAGATCCTAGTGATGACAGCCTCCATGAAAAGTTTGTTGAGGTTGTAAATTAAAATTTTGTAGCTGGTCTCTTGATACCAGATACCATTTCATATCATGAGAATAAGTTTAAGTTTTCATTCTCTGTTGTTATTTTACAGCATTAATATTTAATGGAAGAGACTGAGTAGTAGACTGGATAGTTTCTTAGTGAGGACTTTTACTGTTTATATTATACATTTTTATTCTTACAACATGCGGTAAACTATAGTTGTAATGCATCGTGAAATTTTCTCTTTTTGTTACAGCTTTTGTCATTGTCTTAAGTTTTATATGTACAAAAATTTCATTGACCTGTCACCTTATGTTTTGTTATTTAAACGTATCAATAATGTGATGTTTTGATTGGCATTGCTAAAATATATAACTCAAACAATTATTACCTATGAAAACTAAATGATACCTAGCACAAATAATTAATAATATATATCGTTTTTTGCTACGCAGGAATTTAAGGTTGTCATAAAAATAATTAAAGGTTATACGCAACTACTTGAAAAGTCTGAAGACAATTGGGAAACCAGTCATTAAAAATTCTTTATTTTACCTTAACTTTGCTAAAACTTTAGAACTTTAAAATTGATTATAAGTATCTTTTTTACTAGGAAAGGTCACGAAGGAAAAATAAATATTTTAGTGTTAATGCCTCTGTTAAAAGAATAGTGTTTTTTTATTCAGTCTAAGTTTATTTCAACTTTTTGATTTAAATATCAGCTTTAATGTTCCTGGTCCAATTTCATTCCAAGACGAAGTCATCATATGTTATGCCAAAACTGAAAAAAGTCTGAAACAGAATTTTTTGAAAAACTGTTTTTATTCTTAGTACAGTCAGACAACGGAACATAACTTTAATATTCCTTTGAAGGATATTCTTAAAGGCAATTTCTAACTGAGTGTTGAAACATTTTTATTTAAAGCATCAATTGAAGTAAAAGACAATTCCAGAAATATAAAAGTCTTGTGCAGTGTCATTGCACTGAAATTAAACATTTAGCTAATAAATTTTGTACTAAAATAAGCTTGGATATTCTTAATTGTTGATTCCTTTTTTAATTTCAGTATTTATCTGATAAAGTATATTCTCAAAAAACGGCATACATGAATTCTACCTTCTCTATAGGTAACACAAGCATATGAAATCTTAGGAGATCAGCATTTAAAAAATATTTATGATGGCATCAGTCATCCAAATATTGTTTACCAACAAAGAACTCGAAGAAATTCAACAAGCGGTACCAATCCCTTTGGTACCTATGAAGACCCTGGGAGGTATATTGAAACTTCGTGCTATAGATTTGAAATACAGTGCCATCCCGTTAACTTAGACCTTTAAAGGTGAATGTCCGAGTTACCCAGGGTAAAAATTCTGGAGTAACTTGGACATTCGCTAAGTCAGACGCATTTCCTGTCCTCCTTTAGGGTCTGAAATAACGGAATCTACTGTATCCGTTTTCGTTCTTTTTTTGGTTGGAATGCAAGCAAATTTTTTTTTTCTGACAACGATAATCCTCCCTGGTAGACTTGCCTCTCCCACAAACCTTAGATCAATTTCCACCTACTTAATTTTTTTTTATTTTACATATTATTCTTGCAATGATTCTTTTCATTTTTTTGCTTTTGTTGTAGCTAAATTAGCAGGTATAAAAACCTTATTTTTTCCCTTCTCACTTTTTACTTTTCATGACATTGTAACAAAATTACATCCTTCCGAATCATGCTCATATAGGTTATTAGGTCACGTGATATTCAAGTCACGTGAAATTCAAAACATGTGATATTAAAGTCACGTGATAACTGTTTTTTGAGTTGACATTTTAGCGTGTATAATGTTGTTACATTGGTTTTTTGTTTCTTATAAATTAGTTATAGCGCATGCGCGACAGAAAATATATTTAGAAAGGTAATCGCAGCAACCCTTAATGCTATTTTTGCTTTGTTTTATTCTCCTTATTATTTCTTTGTTCGTTCATTCATTCATTTGATGAAAAGTCAAGTTAGCGATAAATATAGATTAGCATTTTTTATCGCTATAAATCTTTATCGCTAATCAATTTCTATTTAGTGATAACTTTATTTTTTTTATCTAATTATCGTTAAATACCTATCGTTAATCATAGCTTGTTATTAAATTCCCTGGAATTTGAATTGCCTTAGTAGATAACTGTCATAAATAACAAACAGTAGTTATTTTTGTTTGCCTTTATTTTAATTTTTATCTGAAACACCTTTTTGCTACTAGAGCATACGTGTGATTATTAAGACATTTTATTGCAGCAAGCAAGATGTGTAAAAATTATTTCTATCTGGAATTTGCGGGGATGACCTGGAAATTTGTTCGAGATAGAGATTCTTCGAACGAACGAATGTTACTCAATAAACTATAGCGGACATAAAAAGCCAGCTAAATGTAATGTCTCTTATTAAAAAATCTGGATTAGTGTTTTGTAACATAGACAACATCTGTAGTAATGGTACTGTTATTTCTGTGAGTTATAATGGCATTAAGTAGTTAGGTTCTATCAAAAATTCTAGTACCATTTTTCGCAGTACCAATCCGTTGTTCGGCTTTCTTCGAAACCACAGTGACTTCCCAAGAACGCCCAATTGTGGCGATGCTACAAAAAAGGCAAACCATGCTTGGTGTCTGGCTTGCGGCTCTGATTTTCCTGGTTATTACATATATGTAATATATAAATATTTTCATTGCATGTTGTCTTCTAATACAAGAAGATTGGCAGATCAAATCTTAACTCCGTCACAAGAGCTAGTAGTGGAATTAAATTAACACACAGCTAGCATAAAATGTCCTGTAGGCTTTCTACTTTATCTGTTGCAACTACATATCTCTCCAGCACCAACTGTTAGTATATACAGCAAAGCGTAGGCAGGTTCTCCTGTAATATAAAAACAGTTCAAACTTTCACTAGTTATTTCAATATCTTATTTTTTCGTGAATTGTCATTATGCAAAGACAAACTGATCAGATAACAGTCCTGTGGGAGGTATATTGAATTGTGAATGTAGATGCATCAATATACTCAATTGGATTTTGTTTATAACAATCCAAATGGTTTGAATTTTCATTTTTTTTCTTATGTATGTTTGGCGTTGTGAATGACTGCTTTTGGAATGGTCTGTATAAATGAACCACTCTTGTTTCTGTTTCTGTGCCTGTATTTTAATTTTTATTCGTTGCAGAGTTTTTTGCACACTTTCTTTTCACAAAAATGTCAACGTTTTGACGAGCCTTGATATTTTCGTGTCTTCGTCATTTTTCAGCGTAATTATTTCTAATATCTTTTTAGAGTACTGTGCCTTATACAAAACTTTTCTAAATTTATGACGTAAACATGGCTTGTAAACATGGTTGCAGAATGTTAAATACTAGCTTCTCTTTCAACCTATCAAAGGTAACGAAGTTTAAAGTTATCTTTAGTTTTACAATAATTTCCGCTTATCTCTTTCTTCTGTGGTATGCTTTCTGCGAAAAAATTTTTTTTCTAAAATCTAAAAGTATCTGTCTCTATTTAGCAGAAAAATACATTACTTTCAATTTATGTTCCTTCCTCGAAGACTAATGGTTAATTTGTTGTCTTTAGAGTAGGGTTTAAGGGATTAAAATGGGTATATTTAACTTGAGGTCCTGCATAGAAATGTTTTTAAATGGAATGTCCATGTTGATTTTACCGCGTTGAAACATTGAAAGAAAATAAAACAGGATAAAGAAAAACATTACAATTTTACGAGCGATGAATTACAAGAACATCTAATTTCTTTACTTTTCGTTAAAGTTTTTGGACGGGAAAATTTATCATTTTTAATATTCGGAAATTCTTACGTTATCGTTCCACGGTGTGCGTGTTTATGGTGAGTAATTTAACAAAAATGTATTAAATGGGCATTGTACAAATTAAGTCTGCAGACAATAATAATTCTTGACGTTAATTTCACGGCTCCCCACATGGTGTTTTGTGTTTCTCGCAGTTATCCAAACACTCCAGTCAGTCGCTTTGAAAACATTTCTTTGATTATCAACAAAAAGAAGAAATTTCTCAAAAATAATTTATTTATGAAGTGTTTGTATTTAAGATAAAATATGTTTATTTAGATTTAATCGTTTCAACCTCTATAAAAACCTAATTTTGCTTCGTAAAATTATTCACAAAAATCTTTCTGTTAAAAGAAATTTGAATTAGTATTTAGCACTGTATAAGTCAATTTACTTCTTTTATTATGGAAGAGAAAGAACAAATCTCACACCTTTCGATGTCATCTCAGTGATGTTTAATGTATTTTCACTTTCAAATCTTAGATTTATTACAGCTTTGTTTTGCACGGTAATTTTTTTTTCTTATTCACTGCTCAAGTTTATATCTTATACGTTTTTCTCTCATCTTGCCTCCTACTGTCATTATGAAAATTCGTTTATCTATATAACATGTTTTGTAATAGCTACGTTCAAGAATCTGCAGTACATAAAGTCGTTCTTTTTACTATAAATCCTCCTTTCTTTTAGCATCTACCTACGTAATTTCTTTTTGCATATTTTGGATTCTCCACTTCCTTAATGTGTATATCTGTTTGTTTACTTGTTGTTACGCATCGTTAAGAAACATCTAATTAACTTAATAACAAAATTAATTCCTAAACACTAATTCCATTCCTAAACAAGGTTTTTATCGTTCGACGTGAATATTTAATAAGAGAAAATAAGAGCGTTCTTTATATCAATGTTGTTACAGCCGTTAATAGGTTCAGAATAAATTTACATCACTTCGCAGAAGATTTAAAAGAGGGGTTGTTTTGGAATCAAAATGTCGAAGACTGATTTGAAAGATATCGATAACGCAATCGAAAATGCCGTTTATGATGTGCAAAAGAAGGAAACGAAGAAGAATAAAAAAATAACTGTGAACGTAAATAAAGCGAAATTTAAAAATTACAAGATGCTCTCCCCTGATCTTCTTTCACCGGCACAGGTTCAGGATTGCTTAGAAGAAGGGCGAAAGTCGCCGTTAATTAAATCACCGGTTGCCGATCGGAAGTTTGTTCGTCGTCAGGGTGTATCTGAGAAGAATGAAATAGAACGACATTTAGTTAAAGAGACTGTAAAAAACTGCTTAAAAGCCGAAAACGTACTAGAGTATAATTTGTTTTGAGACTAATTAAGTAGAGTTTTTTAGCGTGGAGTATTTTCAGCCATAAAACGCATTTAGGCTTTAATATTTGCGTCAAATGAAGTTGAGGAATTCTGGTGCAAAGAAAGAGACAAAAAGAATAAACATAGTTTTGTAGCCACTGGTTCATGAAAGCAATAATTGGATATGGGATGGTGAACCATTTGAAAACAAAATAATTGAAAAACAGAATCATTATTATTGGTTTCGTGAGTGGCATTCTTGCTGACGTCAGCATGTGTCTTGCTACAGTTTTTTTTTACTATTTACTATTTTGAATACAATGTAGATGTTTCAGACTTGCAGTTTTTCACGTTAATGTTTGAATATGTGTTTTTGCGTCAAAGTCTCGATAACCAAAGTCTCGATAACTTTAATTACTTTTCTTCTAAATGTTTTTATACAACTCTTAACTTTTGCTTACTGAGGTAGAGAAAATGGGTTCTCACCTATCATTGTGACTTTCAAAGAAAGACAATATACATTCGAATTTTTTAAGAAATTTTTGTTGTAATTTTCTACAGTTTTAATTCAGGGTCAATAATATTTGGACCAAAAAATTTCGGAAATTTTCGGACTAATTCTTAGAATACATTTCACAGTTTCAGGCAAACTTTTGGATTGAGTTTCAGGCTAATTTAAAATTTTGCATTATTTTTCAAGCGTTAGAAGAGGAAGTGGCAAAAGAAGAATGGAGATTACATTTTGTCATTTATATTAGGTTTAATTTGAAGTTGAAAACTTGAAAATCTAACTTGTATAAATACATTCTAAAGAAAATGCAAATATATTTAAACTGAAAGAAAGTCGTTATCGTCGTCGTTGTTATTGTCGTTATTTCTGCCGTTGCCACAACAACATAGTATTGACACACTAGAATGCGCCATTATGAAAACGTGAAGACTGACCAGATTACCGAGTAAAAAAAAAAATCTTTGCTTTGAAATATTGGTTTTTCTATGTCGTTCCTGTAGACAAGTGCCGGTGTTGTAGCTGAAAGTTACAGAGATCAATGTTTTTAAGCGCGTCTGCATTTTTTTTTAACAATCTCATTCCAATTTGTTTTTCTTTTTACGATTTTACTAACTGCACTAAAGAGAGCTTAACATCTAGTAGCACACATTTCTGTTATTGGTCAAAATAGGAGTATCATCTTTTTTAATCTTGGTAATGGAGGCGGTTAATTTGTATTGGAGGTGGCTTGATAACACTAATCACAACAGAAGTACTGGTATAGTTACTAAAAAAGGGGAGGCGAACTCTGATAAGGCGATGATTTCACATGATTGGTAAATCATGTGAGAGCAGTTGCTAGGAAAGTGAAACACGATCATTGAAATCTCAGTTAACATAGGATCAAACAGACTATGAAAATGAAAAGAAATACGGCACTATAGTATAAAATGTGATTACAATAGGGAGGCGTTTAATATTTCGTCAAGTTAAGTAAGATCAAACAACGTCTGTTCTTATTTATCTATTGTTGCTTTTAAGTGTTGCAAACAACGGTTATGAAATACTTTATCGGGAATGAACAACTTGCAACAACGGTTCGATGTCTTATTTACCTCACCTTGAAAACGAGGCGTAAAAAAGCAAGACCGCAAATTACGGTTTCAGCGATGTCCATAGTACATTTAATTTTTTAGTCATTATTATTCGATATTTTTATTCGATATTCTAGGTTATATTAAAACTTTTTGCCCAAATCTTTTTTTTTAAACTAGTCAAGGTGCATCGAAACAAACCTACCCGCATACGTAATGTGAGTTAGCACCCTCTACCATTATTCTTTTTAAGTTTCCAGTTAATTTTAGCAAAATAATTTTTTCTGCAATAGAATCTCACGCGAAGACGTCAGGAAAAATGTTTTGTAAAAAGTGTTAGAAATTTGCACCGTAAGAATTCATTTTACAGCCTGGCGAGTGGACATAGAAAATGTGTATCTGCCCAAGGTTTAAAAATATCAAAATTACCATAATAAGCACCCTAAAGTAAATGAAATTTAGCTCTGCTCTAACTCAGAAAATATATTTCACGTCCATCTTAATATAAACTGACCAATAACAGGGTACACAGACGAAGAAGACAATCCACCTTAACCCCCCCCCCCTGACGGTTTTTTTTTAATAACTCCTGATTGCTTTCTTATATGGCTATGATAATTACTGAGTTTCAAAATTTATCTATTAGACACCTGCATGCTAAATTTTTAGGTCCCATACCTTTTAGAGGCTTTGATATTGGCCGTTACTCGAAACTACCCCTAAAATCTCTATGAAATCCTTATAATGGGGAAAATATAATAACTCCTGTTAGGATTATCCTTAGAACTTAAAACTTGCAACACAAGTGGCCCCCAGTGGAAACAATCCACTAACTATAGGTTTTTGTGATTTTCTGGGCTAGCCACTTTAAATATTTATTATTATTATTATTATTATTTACAACTTTGTTTCATCAAGAAGAATCATTTTGAAAAAATTTGACACGTGACTAATCCGATTTCCCGATTTTGTCGGATTTTACCCGAAAATCGAAAAAAAACGGATTTTGGGGCAATTGTTGGTACTTTTTTACTCGATCCATGTAAAAACCGGAAGATATGTTAAAAAATGTTTATTTAGCTTACAGAAACTTCAAACAGAATGTAAAAATTCGCTCTAGAACAAAAGTAATTATATTTTAAGCAGATAGTGGCATTTTTAACAATTTTCAAGCTTCTGATGACGTCACAGAAAATGTGCTGACGCAAGCAAAAATTTATTGCCGCCATTTTGTTCCTTTTATGACGTACTATAAGTGTGCCAAGTTTGATTCAATTTGAACAATCCTAAGAAAAGTTATTGAGGGGAGGCGGAATCCGCCCCCCCCCCCCCCCCCCCGGTCATAGTATGTTTGAAAAACCCCGGACCGAATAGGGTTAATATGAATATTCACTATAGGAGGGTGCACAAACGAATAAAACCGACATCAACATGAACATTCACTATAGGAGGGTGTACAAACGAAAAAACCCACCTTATTATGAACATTCACTATAGGCGGGTGCACAAACGAAGAAACCCACCTTAATATGAACATTCACTATAGGAGGGTGCACAAACGAATAAAACCGACATCAACATGAACATTCACTATAGGAGGGTGTACAAACGAAAAAACCCACCTTATTATGAACATTCACTATAGGCGGGTGCACAAACGAAGAAACCCACCTTAATATGAACATTCACTATAGGAGGGTGCACAAACGAAGAAACCCACCTTATTATGAACATTCACTATAGGAGGGTGCACAAACGAATAAAACCGACATCAATATGAACATTCACTATAGGAGGGTGTACAAACGAAAAAACCGACATCAACATGAACATTCACTATAGGAGGGTGCACAAACGAAGAAACCCACCTTATTATGAACATTCACTATAGGAGGGTGTACAAACGAAAAAAACCGACATCAACATGAACATTCACTATAGGAGGGTGCACAAACGAAAAAAACCACCTTATTATGAACATTCACTATAGGAGGGTGCACAAACGAAGAAACCCACCTTATTATGAACATTCACTATAGGAGGGTGCACAAACGAAGAAACCCACCTTAATATGAACATTCACTATAGGAGGGTGTACAAACGAAAAAAACCGACATCAACATGAACATTCACTATAGGAGGGTGCACAAACGAAAAAAACCACCTTATTATGAACATTCACTATAGAAGGGTGCACAAACGAAGAAACCCACCTTAATATGAACATTCACTATAGGAGGGTGTACAAACGAAAAAACCCACCTTATTATGAACATTCACTATAGGAGGGTGTACAAACGAAAAAACCCACCTTATTATGAACATTCACTATAGAAGGGTGCACAAACGAAGAAACCCACCTTAATATGAACATTCACTATAGGAGGGTGTACAAACGAAAAAACCCACCTTATTATGAACATTCACTATAAGAGGGTACACGCAGTATTCACGTTTTGCACATTCCAGTAGCTAAATTCTCCTGCCTTTATGTTTATGTCTTAAATAAGAAAAGCGCTTAAAAATCAATGCAGTACTAAATATTTGAGGCTTTGATGCTCGGCGATGAAGAAACAATACAACCTGCAGCTATTACTTTCCTGAAGCTTTAATGTTATTTAAAGAAATCCTTAAAAGGCATTAAGATTGGGATTTGAGATTGTTGTCCAACTCCTCAGGAACAATAAAAATGCTGCATAACACTGTTCTCAACTTTGCCAAATAATTCACATTTTTTTAATTGTTAATTACAAAAGTGGTGCCATTTCGTGTATTTTTAATGAGAATCATCAATACCTATAAAGTATTCTGCCGAACAATTAATGACTAGCTCGTTTAAATTGTAATTCTGCTAATAAGTGACCTGTTGTAATTTTTTACGCAAGTATTTGACCTGTGGCTTAATGTTATTATTTCATAGGGGCTCATCACCTGAAGAGCCTAAAGCCCGGTTAGATCGAATAACTCGTTGTAGACTGTGCTTCGCTAGCTTTGTCGTCACTGCGTTATTTTGTTTTATTGATAAGTCGCATATTTACATTCAGTAAATTAAAATTTTAAAATAACATTCAAAACGCATTCGATTTTTTCATATCACCTACATTATAATACCGAAATTTCCGTCTACGAACCAAAGAATAGTGACAGGCGAATTCCAGTGAATGTTCCAGAAGAGTTGCATTGAATTTCCACGGGTTTCGACCAGTATTATTTTCTCCCCTCTGTATTAGTAACACCCGTATTTTTTCTGTCTCTACTCAAAATGCTATCAAAGTAGCGATGGCTGTGCTATGGACACGAAATGCGATATAAAAAAGACGGGCTACCAATGCCGTATTCTGTATGTTCAAAACGGCTATACGCAGCTTCCATACAGATCTCCCGCAGTTAACGACTAGTCTGTAATAATAACCCTCGCATAAATTATGACATGATGACGGGCGAACCCGTGGATTTTTTCACGAGTTAATGACTACTCTATTTAATAATAATATTGTTTATGTTAGGGGCCATCTACAAAGGACATCCGCACATTTGCCGATTTTTCATTCCTTTTTCGTGTCCGCATGTCGTTGTGATATTTTCTTAAGGGTAAGTATAGCAACAGCAGAAAAGTTTCCTAGACAAAACTAACTACGAGTTTTCAATTGAAAATGCTTCTCATGTAAGTGACTAATAAAACGACTTGTATAACCATCTCTCCAAAAAGACAACCGGATCAGCAAGAAATACAAAAAAAAATATTCTGTACAGGATTTCCGCGTACGGCTAAACACCCTACCTATGTCCGCTTTTGTCCCCCCCACCCCAGGTGCTGATGTCTTTTAATGGATAACCCCGAGGAAAGCCGCTCAACTGGTCACCCGCCAAAAGGAATCGATTTATACCTCTATGCCATGCCTCGGTTGGAGTTTGAACCCACGACCTCCGCATTTAAAGCAAACAAGGTTACCATCGGTGCTAAAATAATTTCTTGTTCTTTTCTTTACACATTTAGAACCATACTACATGACCACATAGTATAGAAATATCAGGATATCGATAAGGAGCTCTCAGGGAACCTAGCTGGATAGTTCTCCACCGTAAAACTTATTAAAAGAGATTGCAAAACGTCTTAAGAGTGATCGCAAAACTTTTCGAAAGGGAGTTTATTATTTCATCGAGATTTTATAACTGTCTTGACGCACTGAAATCAGCTCATTTGGTTCACACCAAATGTTTTTTTCTCTCTGCAGCCGGTCATCGTCTTGTTGATATGATTTCCTTACACTTATCTTGATTATCAGGTCGTTAAGTTCATGCTTTATACATTCTAATTTTTAATCGTCAAGTTGAAAACCAAACAAGAAAATCAGAATGTCAAATTAAAACAATTCTTTATCAAAAGACATCAGCTGCAATGTTAAGTTGTTTTATAGAACAGAAACTCTACGTTCCTATTTCTCAAAGGATATAATCGTTTTTAGCCCAATATTTCGAATTTGTTCTTGCTCTTTGAGAACCTCATATCAAAGTACTGGAAACTAAGTTAAAATCTGTTTTTGTTGTTATAACAATACTTCATCTAACTTTGTAGAAAAGTCACGTTGTTGTTGTTGTTGTTGTTGTTCTTGACAAGTGTTATGTTTTTAACTTTGTGTCTCGCGTTAAGTTGTGGTGGCGAAGTATTCCATATAAAAAAATTCTGACTCACAAATGTGATAGTTTCAAGATATTATTCTTTAATAATCTTTGGAGCGGTAAATTATCTTATCAGATCTGACCACACACATCTGGAACACCATCCTGTTTGTTATGTCATTCTTCCTTTTGCAGAAAAAAACATCGGACAAAAGTTTGTTGTACGAAAGTGACGATGATTCGGAAAGATGACGAACTTTTTTTCCGACAAGAAGCTTAGACAAACATTTGTCAGTCAAAAATTTTGTTTGGTGAGGTTGTTCCCTGTCTTCAGGTGTTTTGAAGCGCTAGCCTCGTCATCTTTATTATTTCCTATCTTCTTCGCACGTTATTATTCTGCATTTTATTAGAAACCAGCCGTCACAACAATAATAATGGCGTCCTTCGGAATTTATTCCATTATCGGAGTTTGCATTCCAACCCAGGCTACTTGCAGCGATCGTTTGTCTATTAAGGAAACAATTTTAATTCCCGCGCGTCGGCTGTGTACGAAACATAATAGTTGGACATAATTCCTGACAAACAAAAGAGATACTGCCTAATACAAAAATCCCGCGTTAATGAATTAATCTGAAATTCATAAGAGTATTAGAAAAGTTATGTAAAGCAATTTCAACTGTATGCGTCTCCTTGGGAATATTTATTATGGTTTCAAATCACCAAGGCTTTTAATTGTGGCAGCTTCTTTTGTTAAAGTTAATCAAGAAATGCTTTTTTAATTACACCACATGCCATAGTGCATGTTATTGATGTAATTTTCCTATTGTTAAAACACAATGATGCGGATCAGGAAAGTGTCATAACACGCAGACTAGACGGTCAATGGCTGACGTAAACAAAACAAAACATCTTATAAAAGAAGTTGAATGTGGTTTTTTATATCAGTTGTTCGAATACCACACTCACTGAACTTCGTATATATTTATACAGCTATACTTTCTGCACAGGAGAGGAACTCTTTTAAAACTGCATATATTGTGACTCATTATTTGAAATCATGTTGGCTAAAGATATTGAAATAGCGCTTGAAGATGCGGTGTATTGCATACAGAAGAAAGAGTTGAAAAAGGAGAAGAGAAGAAATTCAACGGTTAAGAAAATTTTCAACAAACAAAAATACGAACTTATTACCGAGCAGACACTAACCCAAGAGGAGTTAAAAGCTCGCCTGGAAGAGGGAAAAAAGTCGTTGTTGATAAGGTCGCCTCAGAATGATCGAAAATACGAACGGCGGCAAGCTGTGTTTGAAAGGAATGAAACTGAAAGACAGCTGGTGAGGAGTACAGTTAAAAATCACATGATTAACCAACAAATGCAAGAATATTACTTAAATTGAGACTTTTGCGTCAACAACGTTTTGAGAAGTTTTCGTGTTGTTTATTCGTGATCGGTGCACCAAGAAACGCGTTGATTGATGACAATTACGATGAACTTTGTCAGGAAGGAAGTGTTAACGAGAAGTCCGTCAAGTAGACTTTTAAGTAGATTATAAATCATACGGAATGTGATTAATTATATTGCTTCAAAACATTGGTGAAGAGGTGGTCAAGTTTTTTCAGGGATTTTTTTTTCTTTCAATTTTTATATATATATGTATTTACTTGTTAATTAATTTTACAGATTATTTATAGAAATTTTTAATATATTACAGATATATATTTGTAGATAATTCCATATTTTATATGTTGAGCGTTGAAAAAGATTATTACTATTAAATTTAAACAATATTGTCTTTAATATTTCCATAGTATACGAAAGCGACAAAAAAAATTTCTCCGAGAAAGTACCATAAAGATATCTCTACGGTATCCTCATAAAAATTGAAAGTGAAAAATTCTTACTAGTGATCTAATATATTCTAAGCATTTTAAAATTGACTTTAAACAACCTAACGCAACCTGTTATTAATTTTTATGGTCTTCCGTTTTTCTTTGTGAAAACGAGGCCAAACAATCAAAAGCGGCACGATAAGAGGATTTTGATCACCAACGCTCTTTCCCGTAGCGGCTTGGAATTAAGAAACACGCACGCGCATTAATAGATGGTGCCAAGTATGATTTTTTTAAATAAAAGGTAGGAGAAAGTTTGAAATTTTAAAACTGTTGGAAAATGTCTTGAAAATGTCATATCCCCCGATTTGGCTATTAAACACTACAAGCTTTTTTATAAAAATATAAAACTTCTAACCAGGTTTCTTTATTATTCTTATTTCTCTATTGTTTTAAACAATAGACTTATTGTTTTATGCCCCAAATTATAGCCTGATATTCTTATAAAGCTTATTCTTATAGAAAAAAAGCGTGGATTAGTTCCAGAAGATTTGTTTTTATGCGTAATTAGGCGTTTTTGCGTGGAAAGAAATGTGGAAAAATTCTTAGTAAAAACGGGGGTGTTAAATCTAGTTTGCTTTTAGGAAAGTCATTTCCGCGGGTATTTAAGGTTTCGTACGTACCAAATGCACTTAATTTTTACGGAAGTTTAATTTCGCGAATTTTCAAAGAAACCGTGCAACTTAGTGCCGCAAAAATTTATTTCTTAAGTTTGAAGAAATAAAAAATGGACATCTATTGTGGAATTTAAAAAATCTATAAAAATTTCAAAATATTGAGCAGTACTTTAGATAAAATCTTGTCTGGCGACATTTGGTCACATAAAATCGAGAAAAATCGAAAAAGATTAGTTGGGGGTGGATGAGAAATAGTCAATTTATTATCTTCTGACAAGTTTCTCAATAACACTTGATAAAATACAATCTAGAACAATTAGATAGCTAAATACAAAATTACTAAGGAGGGAAAGGAGATGGTTATGGAACATATAAAAGGCTTTATTGTGGCTGTCATATTTAAACGGTAGCAGAAACCAGTAATTTTGTGGAGAAATTTATTGGTAATCAATACTGATCGATTAATGAGATACGCTGATGTAAGGTAATATATTGCACAATTATGGTCTCGTTGCAAATCATTATGGTTACAACTCTAATACGAATGAGGTTGAATGCAATTTATTTGAAAGTGATGTTGAAATTTGCAGGAAATCCAAAGGTGATGTCATAACGATTTATAACTTGCCTTGGCAATCTTTTATTATCCATGAAACTGTCAAAAAGCAAAAAAATCGACATTTTATAATCGATGTTAAAATAACGTACAGGATTATGCCCTGCATTTCGCTCTTTTTTCAACAAGAACGACGAGACGATAAATTTTTTGTTCTTTTAGTCCGTGCGAAGTTGGTGTCGTCATTTGTGGATTTTAAGCTATCGTATGCAAAACACTTAGTCAGCCTAGGAAGAATATTTCTTTCGCTGACGGCCATTTTTTACCGTTTTTTTTTTTCTTTTTCTTTTGAAACATCCGTATTCACATGTTATTCTCAACACCGAGTTTTGTGTTTTTTGCTTTAAAGCTCTTCAAAATGATCTATGTTTTTGGGTGTGGCATTGTATTCCCTCGCAATGTGGCCATACTGAACTGCAGAGAACAAGCATTGTTTCCTTATATAATCACAGCCGCCATCTTGTTTAAAACGCTGGACCATTTAAGATATTTGTTTATGAATTGTACAAGACGATATTTAACAGGGTTTTTTTTTATTTTTATCAGGTATTTTTTTAATTTTTACTTTTAATATTTTTCAAATATTTACACATGAAGCCACCTCAGTAGTCATCAATGTGGGTCCTGTGTTCAAGACTAGATTTACGTCAGCATTGTCTAGCAAATTTTTCTCACATGGTATAAAATGACCCGTAGTTGTGGTAATAGCACTTGTTAAACATGTTTCTATAATAACAACCATAATTTGTGTGTTCAAAATGCCTGCGAACCTGCGAATTAGCGATAACCTCGTACTTACAACCAGTATAAACCCAAAGCTGTGCTGTGGACTAAAGAACCGTTCACATGATTACGAAAAGAACTCCTAACCACACGGCTACACTTGTGAAGGTCTGGAAAATCAAGAAAATGGACCATCCCGACGTCTATTGTAGAAGGATCAAACTAAAAAACGTAATTTGGTTTGTGAACATTGACAAATAGTCCGTCTTTCAAATATGGTAAGAGTGTAAATGATTGCTTGTGGGTACGGTCTTCGAAATTTGACTTTTTTTCAATAAAGGCTTGTTTTGTTTGCTTGTTTTGCTTGTTTGTTTATCTAAAATAGAAAACTTAAGTTATTCAGTGTGTATTATTTAAGGTGTTATTTCAACTGTCAGTTGAAATAACACCTTGTATGACTTATTTGCGTCATCCTGTTTCTTTCATGTCAATCTCACTCTTGACACATAACTAATAACTCTCTTATTACTGGCTCCTACTTGATCGACGTGTAAATATGTTTCCCAGCGCTACAATGTTGAAGTTTTTTGTTTTTGTTTGTCTGTTGTTTTAGGTTTTTGTTGTTGTTATTGTCGTTTGTTTTTGTTGCCCTTGTTATTGCTGTCTTTATATAGAAGTAAAATAAAAGCGAAAAAATTAGTTATTTTAATGTTAATAAAATGACTTCTGTAACATTAAAATGTATCATCATTTGAATGATGTTTTTGGTACACCGCTAATTCGCCAGAAGCGTTTCCTCACATCCTACTATATTGCAATACTGGGTAATATTGCAATCTAGTGGAATAGTTATTTCTCAACGTCCTTGACTCATTTATTTTACTCAATTTACGCTTTTGAAATCAGATATCGTTCGGCTAATGTTTCCTGACTGTAGGATCCTTGCAGAGGAGTTTGGTTTCTGCGCCTCCATATGGTTGCAACAACTTCCTTATAGATCAATTTATGTTTAATTCTATATTCTCTATTAAGAGGTTCAGAAGGTGATTCAAACACTTGCCAATATGAATTGTGGTTGTGTAATTTTTCATTGTTTTCTTGTGTATGGTGTGGTGGCGAATTTTATTTAGCGGACAGGATGAAAAAAGATTTGGCAAGGATGGGGAAAGATCAATCTTTTAAATTTTTTTTTCATTAAACTTCTTTCTTATGTTCTTTTTCATTTTTTCATTTTCAATAACTCGTTTTTACTCGGAAAGAAAGAAATACAATAATGCTACTGCGATTTGATTGTTTGTTTGCTATTTATTCTTTCGTTATGCCAAAAACTTCTCGTTGCAACAGTAAAGCATTTTTAGCCAAGTCGCGTGTTACCTAGTCAGAAGTCGCGGCCTATGCGTGTTTCTGTATGCACTAAATTTCCTCTAAATTGATAAAAAAGAGTGCTTAATGGTTGTGTAACAGAAATCCGTAAAATTTTTTGAAATTATCAAATAAATTCTTTGTAACATCGCGTATTCACACTCAATTGTTTTGTGTATGATATCTCAAGTAAATAGTTATTCGGTTCAAAAGCAGAAATAAAAATGAGACTTCTCACAAATGAGCATGACCAATTATCTTGAGGAAACACAAAGAAGACCTGTTAAATATTCGTTATTCCAAGAAATAATATGTTAATTCTCTATAATGATACCCTTCGTCTGTCTGTCTTTGGTAACGCAGTAGCTAACCACACGAAATGCGGTATATAAAGGTCGGGAGAACTCGTGGATTCTACACGGGCTAACGACTAGTCTATTGTAATAATAGCCGTATTTTGCTTAACTGCTTAAAATGAGCACCCCGCAGCTTTATTTCGAACCCCGTCTGAATAATTTTAATATGTCAGTGCTTATAAGTGGATTTTTAGGGGCCATATGACTACCGCAGAGTACCATTATAACAGTTAGACGAAATGCTGATGTGTGGGAAAATATACGCCCAGTATATCCAATATTACATGTAATAAAGTTGTTTAGCAATCTTGAAAATTTAGTAGAGTTGGTGGTTGCTTATAAAAAAATACGTGTAAAAATTTTAGTAGAAGATTTTTTAAATCTCTGTTCGTAGAAATGTTGATCATAAGTATCAGAATAAAAATGCGAGTCTATAGAAAGAAAAAATAAGTTTTACTCTACAATTTGGCGGATTAATGCTACTATGTTTTGGTTGTTGTTTTTTACTCCTTATGAGTAATTCTAGAAATACGCGGAAGATGTAGTCAGAGTGCTTGTCACTGCGCAGAAGATAGACAATATCTCATATATATCGTATACAAAACATTGTTCCAGGGACAGGAGAGTTTTATTAAATGAATTGTATTCAAACTGTCTCGAGAAGAAAGAAGTTGGTAAAAACTCAAGTATAATAGGTCTCCTTCATAGAAGTATTTTCGAAGAGTTTCTTTTAATAAATATACAATAACAATGTTAAAATCATTTATATCCTATCCGACAAAATATGCCGTCGTCGAAACGCGTAGACGTGCGTCACATGTTATCAAAATTATATTCAGTGACATGTTGAGTCCTGATGTAGTTTTTCAACACCTTTTTCACTAATTGTCTCTCGGTTGTGTTTCTTTCAGCTACTGCTTCTCGTCTCGAAAACTTTCTGTCAACTTTCGGCGTCGTAATAATAGTTGAGTATTTGCCTAGCTGCAAATCTATATTTACATCTTTGCTGGAGTATTCACTAGCTGGTATTAGATTGTACTTCCCTCTGAATAATATCTTCCAAGGGAATATCTTCTTAGTTTCCGTTTTGTAACTCTTTGTCTGAAGGTCCTTTACAGCGTCGTCAATAGCTTCTTCAATGTTTTTATTCAACATCTTTGTCTTGTCAAGCAAACTACGTGTTTGCTGTTCGTCTGCTCTATTATTTATGCTGTTCACCTTCAGAGGTCGAACTGTTTTCTGAAAACTCTCGTGTGATTGTCCAGCTTGATACAATAGCGTCATTAATTGTGTTGCCTTGGCGACTGAACCATTAATGCTATGACAATTAATGAGTTTTCCGAGTTTTTTATTATTTTTTTGATTGAAGTGTTTTTTTTTATTCCCCGACCACGCAATATTTTTGTTATATATATATATATGAGTGTTTATGACTCATATTGAAGTTAACCAGTAGAAAAAGGTTTTTTGTAACATTTTTTTCAAGAAAATTTTTTCTACAGACATCTTTAAGTAGACTGTGCATTCCATTCAACGGATTTGTGCACAAGTATTAAGTTTTAGAACTGAATAAATGACCTTCTTATTGCCCAAAAAGGGTCACGTCATAATCTTCCAACATTCATCATACACTCTTCAACCGTTTTTTGTCACCGTACAAATCAGAATGTGTCATGAGTTTAATAAATGGAAAGTGAAAGAAGATGAAACAGACTATTGATGACAGCAAGATTTGTCACTTGCTCATTAAGGAAAAAATAATGTCATTGTAATTTTTGTTACTATTTTGCGTACCTTTTCAGACAAAATTTTTATCACATGGGCAAAACTCCTTACCCTTCGCCCTACTTTTTTTTTGCCCAATTACGCAGTTGATAGCTCAACGATTTTTACCATGTATCGACAAAGACAATATTGTTTCACAGACCATAAACGTCACGCATGATTATGAATATGCAGTGATAACAGGATGGTTATCTGTTGTGATGGTGTGGTGATGTCCTTATATGCCATAAGATAAAAGACGAGACGTTTTCCTCGTTGCCTTTGTGTATAAAACTGGTCAGCTGTAGCTAACAACAACGAATAGCAAATCTAAAAGACGCCTGTTTTAATTTTTAAGTTTTGATTCGTTATAAAGAAATGGTTGAAATAAATGTACTTGCGAATTAATTTACGAAATATAAATACCCGTGGAAATGTGCATTCGCGGAAAATATGTACTCGCGAAATATGTGTACCCGCGAAAAATATGCACTCGCGGAAAATATGTACTTGCGAAAATTGCCCTTCTTTTCTCTCTTGTACCATGGAGGTATTGAACCTTTAAATTTTTAACAAAAAATTTTCAACGAAAATTGTTTTAAAACAAGGGTTAGAATCCTTTTTCTCAGGACCAAAGTGTGATTTACATATGCTTAATTTGATCAACAGTCCAAATGTGTTTGCGAAATTTACTGTAATCTTAGCGTAATACCATTTTCCCATATCTCTCTGTATGTCGAAATCATTGCCTTCGTAAAAGAAAAGAAAAAATGACGTCACCAGAGGTGCTTCATTTCACCTGTGCACATGTCATTTGCGCAACCATCAGGAAACCAATCACAAATGATGATAACATGGCTTATTACAACCTAAGCTAATTAATACTAAGGAATTTTGGATAGTTTTGTGAACAAAGAATGACCTTAATTGATGTGCGTCATAAAAAAGTGGGAAATACAAGAAGAAAATCGGAGGAGATGAAAGAAAATTTTTAAAAATTAATTTATAACGAGCTTCCTACTTCAACTGCGATTTCGCAAAAATGAAGCAAGGAAAGTGTGTTAGCGCCAGGATTAAGAAAGATTTTGTGGTTGGAATGTCAACTTGAAACTATTTTTATGTTGGTTTATTTAACTGAAAGGATACTGATATTTCTTGTCGAGAAAAGTGTGTTTGGTGACGATTTCAAAGGTCATGTTATATTCTTTTTTGCACGATTTTTTCTCATTGGAATTCGGGAAACACAGTATAACATCAGAAGAAATTCAAAATGAAAATAATAAAAAATGAATCTTGGATGAGGAAGAGAAAGAGAAAAAAATCTAATTTATTTATTTTTTGGTACATTTTCCAATCAGATAAATTGAAATAACGAAAAGAAATTATCACATATTTAATCTGTTAAAACGTTGCAACCTGCACAGAGGATGTTGAATTTGAAAATGAGCGAAAATAATTTTCATCGCGATATTAAAAAAATGTTATTGGTACCTACGCTAAAATGAAAAAAAGGAGTTGTCACTGTCCCCTCTCTATGAAGATTCCATTAGTCCATTAGATGTCCTGTATCTGTCTAATTTACCCGTGCTTGGCGATTGTCGATGGAGACAAAGCTATGGTGAATTTATTTAGTTCTGTGACAAATTACTTTATTTCTTTCAGAAATCAAGTAAATGCAAGCCATGGTTCGTAGCGTACATAAAAAAAACTAGATCCAAATTTAGATATTAGCAAAAACCCTAAAATTTGGACAAAACTTAACGTTGGTCCAGGGATACAACTAACTACCAGTGTCCATTTAAATTCTTTTCAAATTTCTATTAAAAGCGGTGTTTGTTGAAACATGTGAGATGCAAAGTTCATTCATAGATATGTAATAATCTCTATGGTTCATTAGATGTGCATAGATTTGCGGTACACTTGCGTTTGTTTTTTGAAAAGACATTCCAATAAATATTTCCTGAAGGCTGAGATCTAAGTAACTTTTGAATTTTATTAACCAAAAATCTTTAGAGTATATCATTGAGGTATACCTCTATGAAAAAGTTGGATTCAAACTTTATCAAGGTCAGAATGAATCAAAAAGAACAACTAATTAAAAACCTCCATAGCTTTTAAAACGCGCGTAACAGATGCACGAAATTGAACGGCACTACTACGATTAAATTTCGGACAAATTTTAAAATTCCCGTAATGCATTTAAGTAAAACATTTAAGCGTCTGAACGTTTTTATGGACACTAAATAAAAGATAAAAAGGCGTCATTCTTGTATGTTAACGTTTTGTTAACATTTGTACACTTATTACATTCTACTGTTTCATTAGAAGACATAGTCGCGAGCTTGCTTCCAGAGGTTGCATTCTTCCACGAGAGACCTATTTGAAGCCTGGAAGAAAGTGACTTTTTTATTGTCTGTCAGCCTAATTATAATGTTTTTGTAACTATCTCACAATAAAAAATACCTTTTTACCCCTTTTAAAATTATAGGTAGAGACAAAAAATAATAAAAAGCGTGAATAATTTAAGCTTTCCAGAGTAGAGGGACGCAAATATTTTGGTATCAATTATACGTATTCGCCACAATCCCAACTTGTGTTGGAATGAGGCGAACTTTAATTTTTTGAGACACTAGCTAGCCAGTTATTATATTAATACGACCTTAGAAACAAGTTTGGTTTGCATGAAATTGCGCTGTAGAGACAAAATTATTGTACAACATGCGTTTCCAATAAAGTCGTAGCGATATTTATTGTACAAATGTTGATCAACACTTTTTATGCTAATGTAAACCAACCTTAAGAAATAATTATAACTGATGCGTATATGTGTATAATATAACTATCTTCTATTTATATCTATTAGGTGTAAAGTTATCTCTAATTCCATGTATCTTGACAATAACCCTTTATTAAACCTAAACTATTTCGTATTTAAAGAGAATTGCGAAATCAAAAATTGTTTACTATTTTCCTCAAGAACTCTCGAGTGATCTCATTGAATGTTGCTAAATCGCATTAAAACACGACTGTGCAATGCTTTATTTTGGTAATTACGCTTACTGTAATGCGTGGATAAATCGCTCGCATGCTTATTAAGTGGTTCAATGCTGGGCGTTTATTGAAGCGGGCGCTTATTAGATCAGGGCGGTCATTGATGCTAAGCGCTTATTAGAGCGAGGCGCTCAATACGAGAAAAAGGAGGTTATGACAAGGGAATATTGATACTTTAAGGAAATACTCAAATCGTTTTTTGTAAGACAAAACTGTAGTAATCGTAATTTAAGAAAGAGAGATTGATTATTGCATTGAGCCGTTTCCTGTTAATTGCGTTATTTATAGTTTTGACTCACGTAATCAAAGGATCGTTATGTTTAGAGGTTATACCCGGTCATACAAAAAGAATTACCACAGCCATACCAAAGCCATTAAAAGTACAATCTAAATGTTTCAGGTCAAACGTTGTAGTTTTCATAAATGTTTTGTTATCGTAGCATTATAGTAGTAGTTAACACCCATCGTTCGTTTACTCAAGTGATGCCCAAATTATGTTCAATTTTTATCCCATTTTTTAAGGTTTTCAATTACCGCTCATCTTGATATAAGTTATCAGATGGTAAATTGTAGCATTTAAGAAGGCGGTGGTTTTTGGAAAGTGACATGTATATCATTTTGCGATCATAGCTACGTAATCTAGCAAAGGTCGATGCTAATACGAGGGTGGCGTTTGTAAGAGGGCGGTGTTTGTAAGAGGGCGGTGTTTATAAAAATGTGAAGAGATTTTTTGGGAGCTGTGCTGATAAAAAGCGCTGGTTGTAGGAGGAAATACGTGACAGATTTAAAAATTACTTCTCAGTTGAAGAACGTTACTCTTGCTTCACAAAAAGATAGTTATGAATACGTTAAATCCTATTAAAATATCTTTCTTACAAGTTTAAAATATTTCTAAACATTAGCAACCTGCTTTTAAAATGTTTTTGAAACTTTTAGACACTTAGTCTCCAGGCTAAGTGTTATAATTACAAGAAGGTTTTCGAGGAGGCTGGACACTGTTCTTACCTTTCCACAAAATTTCAATTTTCAGCATCTAATGTTGGTTTTTCTGGAAGACTTACCCTCACACCATGTTTCGATTAAGAAAAGAATATTATTAAATTATTAACCTTTAATTTTTTGTTGACTATGTTTTACATTCTTGCCGGGTTCTTACTTTCTTCTTTTGGCCATCTTGTATTATTATTATTATTACTATTATTTACCCAGGATAGCCTTTTCAGTTTCTATAGGAACTTTTATCAATGAGGGTCCTGCGAAGGGGGTCCTAATCCTATTCTCATGCTAAACGTCAAGCAGAAAGGATCGAATCTCACTGTTATAGTCTCTGGCATGACTCGGTCAGGGTTTGAACCCAAGACCCTTTGCACTGAAGGCGAACGCTCGTTGAGCGTTGGTGCTTTAACAGGGTACAGACATCTTATCGTAAATAAAAATAATAGGATATTGGTTGCTATGCAACGAATAATAATACAATGATAATATTAACATTCAATATATTATGTACAAGCAGAAATAATTGACCAGTTTCTGTTACGTCAATGTTATTGGGAAAAATTTTTATCGATTTTTTGCATAAACTTAATTGTAAATTTTGTTTTTGGCAGTGAACGTTTTATCAAACGATAAAAGAAAACATTTTAGGTTTGTTGAAAATTCTGTCACCAATAACTCCTACAAAAGGGATCTCTCTTGATCAAATATATTTATAAGAAACCTGACATGCCCATTAGGCTGGAAGCATTAAGAAAACAAGCCATTATTACCAAAGAGTAAGAAGTGTCATTTTTTCCGATATTTATATATTCTTTAAAAAACAATTCAAATATGTTATTGTCACTTCCAATTGTTAGTTTTATTATCGCCATGAAGGGATATTTAGGGCTCGACTTTAAAAAATATATATAATTTTCTGATAGCAAAAAATGTGTAACATGAAAAAATATTTTCGCCTTAAGTTTCTTTACCCATATAAACATTTGACTTGGAAGTTGATGAAAAAGTAAAAACATTTCAGACATTCTCATAAAAACCAGTTGTATTTCTTCTATAAAAGCATTCTGGTTTTTGATAAACTACGCGGCCCCTCATTAAATAACAAAATTTTCATTTAGCTGGGCAAAATATTTTTGTATTTATTAATTTGTTTTTACTCGTGTAGAAACAAATAATTAGATAGATGTTTTAGGAGATATAATTTGATTGCAAAATCCAATAAAATGACTGAAAAAAGCTGAGGACATAAACTGTCTTCATATACAAACATTATCAATAAATTAAACTAATCAAATGAAACGCAGAATTTTTTTTTCGTTTTAACAACATCTGAACAATTCATTTGGATTATTTCCAAGCTATACCTAAAAGTACAAAACACAGTGTTGCCATTTCTCTCTTCGTCTACTAACACATTATCATTTTACCGCTTTAGAAAATATCAAATAAGTAGGGTGCCCAAGCATCATGTGAAAATGCTGACTTTCTTTTTCTTCAATTTAACACCTACTTCATACCAAAGCGTTTTAATAATTTCTTTTCGTTTGAAGAAAGCACTTTAGCTTCCCCCTTGATCACTTTCGGAACTTCTTCGGAATATGTCGAAAGGTAAACCGTATGTTTCCTCTTTTCTATCTGTTTTTCAAACTGCGCTTCTTCTAACAAATCTTGACTCATTCTTCTGTAGGCCATTTTTTGACGAAGAGCTGTGATGCTTGCTTCAGATTTATTTCTAGTCGCATCTTGCTTCGTGCTCATTTTCAACTTGTAAGAAATGTCTTATTGCGATGGCTAAGAGAACTATTGTTTGCGGAATCTTATGGATAATGATTTGCATGTTCATGGAATTATAAAATTAATATTTGAATTAACCGATTCTAATGGTGGCCATAGGTACCGGGTTATCGCGCATTAAGTTAATTAACCATACATTTGTTTGCTTCCAAAGACATGCTGGGTCACCGATTTCGCATGCAAGGCAAGTTTATCATGTGTTTTTTAATGGAAGCTATAATGAAGCATAAACCACCAGTTTTTTTTCCTCAATTACAAATACAATTGATTCGTTGATATTTTCAGTTAAAGACTTTTTTTTGAAACACTAAGCCAATATAATTGGTTAATATTTATGTTTACTCGTTACCATAGCGACGTTGAATCAAAACAAACCCATAATACTGCTTTAGAGAAACTGATCTTCAAAAGCGTTCAATAACGAGAATTTTTCGCGTTTTGGTGAAATTTCCCATTTTTCAACTTTCAAAGTAAAAAATAAAAAGATGAGAAGTATTTTAAAATAGCCTACGTAGAAGATTATCTCAGCCTCATCTTTGTATCATTATCACAGTTTTCATTTACGTCCGAATATCTGCTGAAAAAAAATGCACAGGGAGTCGCCAAAATTAGGTCTCCAGGCGGCTTCTTACAATAGTGCGAATTTAAAATTCTGGGTTCATTCTCTGCGCAGTTACCTTTCCTTAACTTCTTTTCCAGTGTCGTCTTTGTTCAAAACATCCTTTTCCTTATTTAAGTAACAAATCGGCGATTTTGATAGCCACGAATGACGGTTAAACTGTAACTATGGAGGCTGGTTAACCAACTGTGTTTTCTTACTGATTTTGCCAGAGCGCATATATTTAGGTTCGTGTTTTAATATGACGTCCATAATTGACATGAACCGAATTCTTCCTATGTTATCTTATCTTAACCATTTATCGACCGTCGTACATGTTGCCGCTCGCTATCTCGTGTATCCTTAGTAAAACTACTCTGCGGTGGAGAAATCCCCCATTCTCGACCCCAGAGCTCTTTGAGATAAACTGAAGTTTTAATCTTAAAAAGCTCCTGGAACGAGAATGGAAATCCTCTTAATCGCCAATGCATTTATTCTGTTCTTTAGATTTTCTTCCGGACATCCGCTGTTTCGTGTATTGTAAGCACCTATGGTAGCCATTTATTTGCCATATTGAATAGTTATTTCAGGTTAACGTTGAAATTTACATAGATCATGTTCAGGTTAACGTTGAAATTTACATAGATCATGTTGTACATCTGGTTTTGGGGAAGTTCGTACAGGTGTCGTAAATCCAGTGGAATGCTAACAGCAATAAAGTTTTTTCGGCTGGATGTAGTGTATTTTTCTAAAAACACTTTCACTCCTATGTAGTTAAAATAAAAACACAGGCCTGTCGTTACCCCTTGTAGCTAAAACAGTCCTTTTTAGCTGGAGATAGCTACAGTTAACCAGAACCCAATAAGATTGATGGTAACACAAAGAGACAAAATCTTGTTGTCTATGATAAACAGCACTTACACCAAACCGAGTGAAAGCCTCAGAACAGCGTAAATACAGTTAGATCTGCATCTCATGATGAAGCTATCTAAATATTGAAGTTGGTTTGTTTAAGATTTATACATGACTAAAATCCGCGATATATCTTAATCCTAACATGTGAATAAATAATAAGGAAATGGTGTAAAGTTGCAACAGGATGAAAAAGAGACCATCAAAATGAGGGAGCTTTTGCTGCTTCGGTACCATTTTGACGCACTAACAGACAGACAAACTAATCTCTAGGCCGTAAAATAATCCGCAATTTCACATGGCGTACAACTTCCGGATATCGCTATTTCGTACAAGATACTACAAAGTAGCGTTTCGCCTACCATCAACAAATTATGTACCTGGAATAAAAATGCTTGCAGCTATTTTTAACACACAGCTATTAATATAGAGACTAGTCGCTAACCCATAAAAAATCCACAAGGTCGCCAGTCTTTTAAAACGCCAGACGTTTTTTCGCGGACAGACAGGCCAAATACGGCTGCTATTATTATAGAGAAGAAAAGGAGTTAGAGAATAGAGAAGAAGTACGGTCCTCTGTTGTGGGAATTTACCCGTCCAACATATTTCGTACATCCGCAGCACAGTATCCCGTGGACGGCCTTTTGGTCCCTTATCTATCGTATTTTGTGTTTTCGTAGCACAACTTTTTTCTCGCGGTCAGACAGGATGATATGGCCAATAATAAAGGATTTTAGAATAGATTATCACGTGAAATTGTAAACAGTAACTTTTACGCTAAGCCCTTACGTTAAGTCAGTGAATAAATTGGCAATTCCTGATATGTTATTGTGTTATTATAGTGTTTTCGATTTGGCACAAAGCGCGTTGACAATTAAACAAATCCTGTATGTACAGAACAAGTGTGAGAAAAAGCAAACTCGATATAGCTATAACAATATATCAATCATGGTGACAAAATTAAAAAGTTGAGTTAACACATTCTGTAAACACATGAACACTCAACCAAAGAGATTAAAAATAATAAATTCATTTTCTGATTTCTTCGCATAGATTTCCCCAAATTTGCTTTCAAACCAACGAGATATGCTTCTGCGCTGATTTAGTCGTGAACGTTAATTATATAAGCTATGTTAAAGGATGCTTTTGCGTTAAATAAAAGTCGCTGATTAAGGGATCACATCATGGACAGTTTTTGCCTGTGCTTCTTTTTTCTATGGCTTTGATACTTTTTTTGATTTCAAGAGGCTCGAGAATTGGTCTTTGAAGCCAAATATTCTGTATTTTTCTTTCTCTACTATTTCCCATCTCGTTACAATTTGCTAGCATCAAAACACTGACAGGTGTGTTGGCAGTTGCTTCTTCTTCGAGAGATTTTGAAAGTCTTTCGTAAGATCGATCAAGCATGTGTTGATCAAACGAAAGGTTTTTGTTTATTTGCTTTCTTGCAACGGCGTTTAAGAAGCACATCCTTTTCTGGATCTCTTGATCGTCTTCTTTATTTGACAAGCTATTTGATAATCTTCTTACTTTTAATTTCGCTTGCTCAGCTTGCGCGTTATTTAAATTCACCTTGTCGTAATTCTTTTTGTGGCCTTTAAAAAACTTCATGTTAGCGCGGATAAATTCGTAACGTGATTTTAAAAATTAAAAACCTTCAGTAAAACAATTCTCTTCAGCTACAATGTTAAAAATTAAAATTTTCGACAAACAAAAAGTCGCGTATATTTTATAAAAAATAACACTCCCAGTGGAAATAGAATAATATGTCTATTATTATTGTTAATGACTTTCCTACCTTACGAAACATTTTGATACAAAAAAGAAGTTTGTTATCGAAACTAATAAACTTTTGAAAAAAATGTTAAATAATGTCATTTACTAAATCTCAGGAGAAATTTATTTTCTATCTTTGAAATAATTAGAAATAATCTTTTTCTGTTGAAAGCAATAGTCTATTTATTGCAGCATCGCGTTCAAAAGTGTGCTTTTTTCTATAAAAAAATCCGATATATTGGTATACACATTAGCAAAGAAGAATTTATTTCTCAAATATCCTAAGGTTTATTTCCTGCGAATAAACAAGTTTAGTTTATACAAACAGTTGTCTAGAAAGTTGTATATTTTTATTAATTATCTCGATTGGTTCTTAAGAATTTAGACTTAGGGAAAAGTTTTCTTGAGATTTGTCTATTTTTGGATATAGTATAGATATATAGTAAAACCTTAATCGATTTATAAGATTTTTTAGGCGTCAACATTCCGCGTATTAGGTGTGAGGTAGCGTATTCTACAGATTACTAAAAAGATGAGAATTTGCTTCACAAGAATACCAAAATTTTGCATAAATTTTGTTTTTTGTTTAATACATAACATGTCGTTAGCCCGTAAACACCACGGGCTCGCCCATTTTTTAATCAACGCTATTTATTGGGACCGTTGTACGTTGCTTTTCTTGCGGACAAGCAAACAAAATACGCCTATTATTACAGAGACTAGTCGGTAACCCGTAGAAATATCCACGTGGTCACCGTCTTTATATAACGCATTGTGTGTTTCCGTAACAGGACGCGGCTTTCGCGAACAGACAGACAAAATACCGCTATTATTGAAGAGACTAGTCGTTAACCCGTGGAAATATGCCCGGGGTCAGCCGTCTTTTATATATCGCATTTTGTTTCCGTAACACGAATTTTTTCTCGTGCACAAACCAAGGAGGTTTAAACCTCCTTGCACAAACAGACAGGTGGATGGGATACGGCTATTATTGAAGAGACAAGTCGTTACCCGTGGAAAAATTCACGTCTGTCTTTAAATTACCCGCTATTTCGTGTGCCCGTTGTACAACACTTTACTTGTGGATAGACAGACAAAATACGACTATTATTAAAGAGGTTGAATTGAACATCAAATAGTTTTCATAGTTACTTGATAATACCATAATACTGTTTGGCAGCGAGCAGGATTCGATCTGCGGTCCCCAGAACTGGGAGTCACATACGAATCCACTACACTACGTGCGGTTTTCCTAATTCCACAGTGTTTACAGCCAACAAAGCGTGTTTTTTCTTAGAAGAAGTGATATAATGGTGGCCTAGGTTACGAAACTTTTTTCTCTCAAGCTGCTTTTAATTAATTTAATCTTGTATGTTGATGTAAATCTTAACATTTATAGATTTTCTTAAAAAACAAATTAACCCCTATATATTTTTTAAGATATTCGATTCGATTATATTTAAATAAAAACGTATATATTATTATTATATACACATTACAGTAAAATAACTTCTTGGTCTGTTTCTATAGCGCATGGCTCTACGAAATGAAGCATACCATTCTGGTGATGTCGTTATAAGTATGATGTATAAAGGTAGCGAAACTACACGTCGTTAGTTGTTGACTTAGCAAGTGTTCGAGGTTTCGGGGTTACGGTCATAAAGAGATTTTTATAAGGAAGCATTGGTGTAGATTCATGGGAAATTCAGAAGCAGTTCGAGTTGATGGAAGTTCGAGTTGATGGAAGTTCGAGTTTTTGGGAGTTCGAGTTATGGAAATTATACATATAAACACTGTTTTGAATGTCTGACGTAACAAATTTATAAACAAGTGAATATAATGAAGATGAATAATTAAATGACTGACCAGGAAAAGTTTGTTACTTATTGAGTTTTATATGAAGATCGAGACGGATAGGTATTTCATCGAAATAACATGAATACATTATTTACGATATAAAACGAGTGAAGTAAAAAAAAAGATGGCAGAAGTAAATGCACTGTTTATTTTGTATGAATAGTGTTTTTCGTTTCAACATGTATGTTCTTCCAATTGTAGTGAAAATCATCCTTAGCATATTCGTAACAAAGTTAAGTTTATAAGATGTGAGAATACAAACCAGTGTGAAATGACCCTTTGGCGCTGTTATTTAAGCAGCTAAATTCAATTTACAGACAGACAACTAGGTTTTGGCTTGGACACTTCAAACTAAACTTTGCTTATATTCTATTACCAGACTTTGCAAAACACTTCAAATGAATATATTCCATTTAGGATGCAAGCAAAATTTAAAGCATATTCTTAGCATATTTTAAACTTTTTGTCTAATTTCAACTTGAACATTCTTACATAGCATATTCTTATATAAAAAAAGCGTGCAGCAAGCAAAAAATAACCTAAATCGTTTTTCGTTCAACAAATCACTAGTCACGAACACTTATAATGGGTTTCCTTACTGATTTTAAATGTTTTTGTTGTGTAGAGGATAGTAGAAAGTGAGACTATGCAGCGGAAATAAATCCTTTCTTGCATTTAATCGCAAAAACAAACCCCATAAAAGATTTACGTGGATTGATTAATCCTCTGAAGTTATTCTCACGGTTTAAAAAAAAGATCGATTGAGACTATATAATTTCTTTCCTGCATTTTTTTGGCGTTAATCCAGCGTTCAACGTATGAAATCCACTTGCTAAAAAACCTTTGTTAGAATATATGTTATAAGTGATTTATATTTTTATCTATGTGACGCGCATGACAAAATGAAAATCGCAAAAAAATAATTTTCGCGTGATTTTTAGCAATTTTTAATGCTATTACTGTGAAAACCAGAAAATATATATAAAAATAACTATTGCCTATCATAAGAGTACCAAACTAATGAATTTTAAACAGGTAGTGGTATTTGAACAAGTTTCAAGCTTTTGACGACGTCACAGAAGAAGTGCTAACATATGCAAAAAATTTGGTACCGTTTTGTTCTCTTTATAACGTACTATTAGCATGCCAGGTTTCATTCTATTTGGAAAAGCCTCTCAATATTATGAAATGGGAGTGGGAGGGGGACGAACCTAATAGGGTTCACAAAATAACCTGTAAAAATATTTTCTTGCGAGTTAAAGGTAAAATGTCTGTAAATTTAAAGGAAAACGGGAAGGGGAGAGGAGGGTGGGGGAGGGGGCGAACCTAAAGGGGTTAACAAAATAATCTCCTGTGATAGGTCTTCCTTCATTAAAACCCCCTAAGAATATTATCTTTCGAGTTAAAAGGGTAAAAGGTATACAAATTTCAAGCTCTCTTCTTCATCTTTCCAGCCAAATAATGTCTTGTTACTTTTTTTTTAATAAACGCTGCTTCGGATTTTATTGTTAATTTATATTTCTTTCTGACTGCGTCGTTGTTTAAGGTTGGTTTTTAATGAAAGGCGAGGTTTTTTAATAGTGTTTGTACATTAAAAATATGTTTTTAAAACAAAATATTTTTTTTAAGATATTAAAAATAGAAATATAGTAACTTTGTATTGATTATTATCATATTCAACCTAAGTTTGAGGAGATCCAATGTTTTTTTTGCTCTATCAATTTTGAGGAATTTTTGTTATTTAGTACTTTATTTCTGTTCTTGAAATGACTTATCCAATTTAGAACTAATTATAATGATATAAAATAATGTGATTAATCGACACTTTTCACCGACATTTAAACGACTATTAAGTTGACGTAAATTGGAATTGTCCGACTTCTCCTCTCCAGTCCTCTTTTTACATTTTCTTTCTACTCGATTTGAAAAAACATTTGCTTTGCGAAAAGTAGAACGGGACGAGACAATATACTTCATTTTAAACTTCAGCTCTGCTTATTTTCCTCTATTTTTTCTCATACAGCAGGAAGTGTATTATTTGCTCTGGTTAAGTTATATCATGCAAACTTTTTAAAGGCATTTAATAGGTAAAATTAAGAATTAGTCATTTCAAAAAAACATAGCACGAAGTAGTGCATTTCGGTGTAGTTAGCTCTTACTTTTATTAATTAATTTATTTATTTATTTTCATTCTTTGATTGCATGCTTTTCACGCATCACTGAGTCAGTTTAACTGTACTAAACTTTGCAAGATTTCTAAGCAGCTTTAAAATTTGACCTAACTAGCAATTGTTGGTGAATACTATTTGTTTAGCTGGGTGTTTTAAATAGCTTAAACATTTTTCTGCTTCACTTAAGTAGTAGATTAAATTTCAAATTACTTATCAAAAAGAAATTGCTCTTTTAAGCAATCTTTGAAGAGTCCGATCAGCAAAATAGAGTTCATGTATTTCTTAACATAAAGCTCCCTTACTAAAATATAGTGTTGTGATGACGTAAACGATCTTTTGAAATGTTTAAAAATTTAGAAACAAACAATTTAATTTGGTTAGTTTAATCTGTCTAAGTAGCAAATCAAATAAAAGAAAACTTTTCTCCCTGTCATATTGCTCTATTTGCCCACTCTCGAATAAATGGTCGAGAAAACTTTTGTTTTCGGTTTTAGCTAGTGACTTAAATCATCTTAATGTCACATGGACCATCCCAAAATTAACAGAAAATGAAAAAAAAAAACTGAAAAAAGATTCAATTCCATATTTAGTGTTGTAGGAAAAGAAAGAGTGCTTCTTTGTTTCACATTTATTTACCCGTTTTCTTTGTTTTCATACTTTGTGCAGGGTAGGAGGACAGATAACAGATTTATCTATACCCCTAGAGGTGCAGGCCACGCTTTGTGCTTGGACTTCCAGAAGACTTGCGATCAAAGCTCTTTTAAGTTCAGATTAATGAAGCTCTTATGGTACACAAAAGTAAAAAACAGTCATATCTTCTTTGCTTTTTTGCATTCATTCTATAATTAGTATTGTTAATTTTTTTCACGTAAAAGAATTCAAAAATAACGTCTTGGTAAATTCTCATTAATTCTCATCAATTCTCGCTTAAGTTTGGAATTAACCTATTGTGGCAATCGTAAGCCTGTAAAAATATCTGCACGAAATAACTGTCGCTACTCGAATCTAAGCGAGCCTTACAATATAGACTAATCGTTATTCCGTAGAAGAATCCACCAGCAAACCGTTCTTAGGATTTCGCCTGTCGCAGTATTGTTATTTCCTGTGGTTTTAAAACGGCATCACGCGGCGCGACAGACAGAATGCGCCTATTGCAATAAAGATTTTTGCGTGGCTTTGTCTTAGAAAGAAGGTCATTTTTACTGTACCAATATATTCGTGGCATGTTTTAGTAAATAATTATACATGTCAGCAAAATAAATAAAATATACAATATATTTCATTCGCTTATAGATTACTTTAAAAAGTAATATGTCAAAATTAGCAAAATATTCGTATTTCTTGTCGTTCAATTCTTCTTTCTTCTTTGAGGAGTCTTTAATTTACTTTTGTTAGCAAATTTGTCATAGTCAATCTTTAATTACATCACTCGACTTATCCGTCTCAACAACATCTTCTCGTTCTTACTAACAAAATTGGAGGATTTGATGATCGGTTGTAACTTTTTATGAAACCTTGAATTCACATCAATTTCAAAATCCATTTGATCAATAACTGTTTTTCGTGCCATGTTATTCAGCATTACAACTGTTTTAGCTTCATCCGTCATATCTATTTGTGTTTTTCTTGATGTGTTGCAGGCTCTGTTAGTTTTACTTTTTAATCCAGTCATGTTTTTTATTTTAACTTTATCCTTTAAAGCTTTCGTCACCTTAGCGTTCCTTTGCTCTCGATATTTACTAAGAGATTAGAAAAGCCATTGGTATATAAAAACAATGTTTAATGACCCAAAACCATCTCGTGGTTACGCATATTAACTTTCTTTGTTCTGTCCTCACTACAAAAGAGTATTGGATTTAATCTTTCTGAATAGTGTTAATACAATGGTTGCCTACGTTACTATAATAAATTGTATACCAAATTTGGTATTTTTCTTTCTTAACCCATTTTACCTCGATATGTTATAAAAATTCAATAACATTTTAGTTTGAAATTGCAAGATTATATAACAAAGTATTTTCAAACACCTGGAAAGAGATAATTGGTGTATTCTTTGCACTTCTAAATCTTTCTTCATTTACTGCTAATATTATTATAACAGAAGACTGTGCTACAACACAAGGGTCTTAAATACGTCCGATTTGCCAAGAAATTGAATCAATAAACATCGCAATAGGACTCTGCAGACATCTTTCCAAATTTAAACAACAAATTACACGCCAACAACAATCTAATGAAAAATTCTGATCGTGTGAACACAGCCATATTCAGCACATACGATTTTTATTATACCTCTAATAATTTATTTAATTAAAAAGAAAAAAATCATGAGTACACGTGATCCATGCTAATTTTCCATGTGACCAACCTGTAATGTACTTACAAGAAATCTGGATCCTTGAAACTCGTATTGGGTCAAACAAATTCTCTTTTTCATTTTAGTGTATTTTTATATATTTCATTTCAGGTAGAGCCACATTTTTGTCATAGCTGCACAACAAATTGCAGAACTGTAATATCTAATGTCAACATAAACATCGTTTATAAATTCGTCAGGAAATATTCTATTTAATAAACAATTCATTCTTACAATGTCAGAAGGTTGTAGGCATAGCGATAAATCAAGCTATTAGCGCGACAATAAAGCTAGATTTACACTAAAAATTTCCCAATGAATGGACATTATCCCATTAGGGCTATGCCTTCTACGGGCTTCTCAGCTACCTCCCTATCCATCTCCCTAACTTAATGATTTAGACATGATAATTTATATGCACATAACCCTTGATAAAATAACTAATATGACAAAAGGATTGATGACGTAATTGCATTTTTTAAGGTCATTAGCTATTTTTCAAAATGCGCGATTTTTACATTCTCGTCTTTTGCAGTTCGTTTTAAGACAAAACGAGTTCACTTCGGAGGGTGCGTCGTTAAGAAAGCTTTCTGGATGTTTGTGGAACACCACATTTAATATTCTGAACTGCCAGATATTGTCTTAGGAGGCCTTAAAGTATCATCGAGCTATTGCAAAGGATTTAACATCGAAGGAGGGGCAAGAAAGCTCTCAAAAATACGAAAATGTTTGCTATGGGCGTTGCTATGCACATATTTGCGGTAGGTTGGAAAAAGTGGCAGGATGCGCAATAAAAACCTAAATTTGTCATATGCACTACCTGCCATGGTATTCTAAGATGAATTTGTTGTCAGAAAACAGCTAAATAACAATTCTTAAAATTTAGAATTTTTTTAGGGGAACCGCCTTAATGAAGGGCAGGGTTTTGGTGCTTCATTTACAGAGGAAAAATTCCACAGGCTGGCAATATTGTAGAACCACTCCTGCAAGCTCAATAACTTAATAATAACATTCGTATATATCTTTTGTTCAAACTGGTAGCTCAATTTCCATTTCGTTGCAAGGACGCTCCAGAAAGGTGATGACAAGGAGATAAATCATGGGGGAAAATGTGAGAATATCTGTCATGCACAACTCTTATCTTTTTCGCGGGCTGAAGACTAGTTTAGAAAAATAGCTCCAGACATTTATTTGGACATATTAATAACATCAACCAGAACGCCTTTTTAGACATGGTCAGCAGAAAATTTTTACCAATCAGAGTGGTGTTGTATATTTTCCCCAGACCTTTTACACAAATCGACTGGCAAAATAATGCCTATGGTAGGTAATAAAAATACACCATACTAAATAGAAAACTTGGGAAAAAAGCACAAAATAGCTACAATCCCGGTCAAAATATATTGGCAGTAAGCTACAAAAAGTGCAGTATAATCCTTTCTTACCCCCCCCCCCCCATTATCAAGGTTTGGAAACGCGTTAGCACAACTTTTTAACATTGATACTGGGGGAAAGGGGGCTTTGTACTTATCAAGCTCTTGCTACACATGAAAAAAGGGTTTACTGCCATTATTTTTGACCGGGATTGTCTGAATTTCAAGAAAAAATTTGACAAGAGTTGTGGCCTTTTTCTTCCTAGAGAAAGTCAAAAAGGCCTCTGTAACTCGAATTTACACGTGGACTTGACCCTAGTTTCTATGAGACTACTATTCTGTAACGAATCCAGTGAAATGATAAGCAAAATTAGGCGCCAAAATTCGAAGAAAACGAAAGTGAAATCAAATATTATTCAACACAAGAAATAGGTTCTCATCCTAACCTAAAATAACGTATAAAATAAAGTATAAAACCTAATATAGAATGGCAAACAATATAAATAGCGATGAGGAGCTTGAGAACAAAGACAGTTGCAGAACGTATATGTTAACGTACTCCAAAGCAGATCTAAGTGTTGTTCCAAATCAAAAGGCGTTCACTGACATCGTATTAGAGGCATTTTCCATAGGGACGCCTAAGGCTAATGTCGAACACTGGGCTACTTGTACAGAGGTTCATGCAGATGGTGAGCATCAACACCACATGGCATTGAAACTGAGTGGAACCCGTCGTTGGCGCCCCATTCATCAGCACATTTACAAGACACGTAAGATTTCTGTGAACTTCTCATCCAAAAACTATGGGTACTTGGCTGCATACCGTTATGTTTGCAAAGATAAACTGTTTGAGTCAGTTTTGCACAGCAAAAATCACCCAAACTTAAAGAATGCCAAATCACCAGTGTCAAAGAGGGGTTTCACTCGTTTTTCCCAAAATTCAAAGGCACTCTCAGAACTCATTTTTGTAACTTGGAAAATGCACAGTGCCCCTAAAGCGATCGAGCGACAGCAAAAATGTAGACTTGACGTTGTGGTAGAAAAATCAAACACAGCCTGCGTAGACGGATGCAACGGCACTTGGTTGGTGTGTGCAAGGCAAGTGTTGCGAAACAATAGCATCAATATATACGTTTTTGCTGATGCTCTGCGAGAATGTCTGAAGCGTGGTCGCAAGAAAAATAACAATATCCTGTTAACAGGACCAACAAATTGTGGAAAATCATTCTTGTTGAACCCTGTAGAACTAATTTTCTATTGTTTTGTTAATCCTGCAAGCAGCAAGTACGCATGGGTTGGCCTCGATGAATGTGAACTCGCCTACCTTAATGATTTTAGGTGGTCAGCGGAATTATTCGCATGGAACAAATTTCTCCTTCTGTTGGAAGGTCAGACTGTTCACCTGCCAAGGCCTAAAAACCAGTTTGCCACTGACATGGTTATAGGCAGGGACAATTCTATGCCAATTTTGGCTACAAGCAAAGGTTCAATTGAACATGTTGGAAAATATAACCAGAGATCAACGCGAAACAGATATGATGAGTTCAAGGTGGCGAGAATTCAAATTCATTGAAGAAATCCCAAAGGAATCGATGAAAGACTTAGAACCTTGTCCGCACTGTTTTTGCACCCTGGTTATTCAAGGCATGGATGCGTAAAATGTATAATATATAAAAACTATGTTCGTATTTAAAAGTTATTATATTCCATGCGTCACAAGTGCGTCACATATGCGTCACAAGCTATATAGTACTATGCTGTAAAAGAATTTAATGCGTCACATGCGTCACATCCAAAGTTTTAAAAGAATAGTATATATATATTAAAAAAAAATGTTGTGACGCATGTGACGCATACATTTAACAGTTAAACACATGCAAAAAACCGAGTGACGCATTAGTGACGCACTGTGACGCATAGAATTTACAGCTAAATATCTTTAAAAACTTAATATTTTGTTCTGGCACCTTTGTGCTTTTGCACAAGTGCCAACCTTTTTGGCATTGATGATATCAGGTTGTCAATAGTTTGTTTTGGAATACCTGTCAACATGGTTTGCTTGATTCTGTTCACAAACTGTTCATATGTTTCTGCTGTGATGTTCTGTTTCATTGCGTTTCTTTTAATTTTGTCCTAACCAGGTGGAAAAAATTTTCTATTGGGTTTAGATCCGGGGAGCGTGCCGGTATTTTGACCATGACATAACCTTTGCGCTCCCAGGCCACCCTCGCTGCTTTTGAATTTTGTTTAGGACATCCATCCTGAAGAAACTTGTACGGTAGCGCAGACTCGCTCTTCGCGAAGGCAGTGGGGAATTGTTCATCAATAACATACCTGGCAAAATTGTCGCCAGTGATTTTCCAGTCATGATGGTGACACATGACAACCCCATTACCAAAACTAATCGCAACGAAAAAATTTGCCATCTTACCCCCACTGCCTTCTTTTCGTCCTTTTGTTGTGATAGAAAGACCTTCGTTGGGCCTACGCCAGGTCATACTTGATACTGTTCTCGCATCTCCAGCCAGGTTGGGCTTAAATGCAAATCCAATCCCATCCAAATAAAACCCAATCTCCTTAGTCCAGTACTCGGCCGGGAGATTTAACTGTTGCCTAGCAAACTTCGTGCGAATGGATTTGTCTTTCACGCTCAAAAGTCCTTTTTTCCTTGATTGACAATACTTGTAACCATGTTTCTGCAAACAACGTCGTATGTCTGTTACTTATCTTCCAGCCGAGTCCTGCTGTCTCTTGAACTTTCTTCGAGGAGAACTGTACCCCATTCCGTCGCAATTGTGCCACAGTCCTGACAATAATTCGTTCCATACGGATAGACAACTTTCGAGGGCGACCTTGGTTTTCTTTCCATGGATCGAACGGGGCAGCGGCATCCATAGGTTTTTTTGCATGCCTGTAAATGGTCCGCTTTGCAAACAGTTTTCCATAACGCTTGACAAGCTCATAACAACTCAGACCGTTCTCCTGATGCAATATCCTCAACTTCATGGAAGTTTGTAGGTCTATTTTTTGATACTTACCCCAACTGTTTTTTGGAGACATTTTGATTTTGCGCTGGTTTTATGTTTATATATATCTTTCTAGAAAGACGAAAATAAACATGTTGTTGTTATCATTGTTTCTGTTGGCAGTTATGTACATGCAAAACAAACATAAACAAGGTCCTTTTTTCAGTTCGATCTTCCCTTACAGAGCTTAGCACTACCTTATTGGTACTAATTTTCTGAATTTTTGACTCAATATACATGTACCCTTTCATTCTTGAAAAGGTATATATATATATTTTGCGCGTAGTACTTTTCACCCAAAACATTTTGCGCGTTGCTTCTGTACTAAATTTTGCGCGCAAATAATTTTTTTTCGCACAACTGCGTCAAAATTAATACCCACAAAAATTAGTAACAATAACGTATTCATCTAACTACAATTTTTCACGGAATATTATAATGTCTCGCGATTATCGAAAAATGCCCCATTCGCCTCGTCATCTATTGTTTTAGCATTTCTATTGTTTCCAATTTTAGCATGGCACAAAAAAAACAATGCTGTTACATACTTCAAAACATATATATAGTATCCACCTTTAGAATTAATTTAAAAATTAAGTCAAAAAAATTACTGCAAAAAATTGCCGAAAAAATTCTAAGTCTAAAATTTCAGAGACAATCCCGGTCAAAATATATTGGCAGTAAGCTACAAAAAGTGCAGTATAATCCTTTCTTACCCCCTCTCCCCCATTATCAATGTTTGGAAACGCGTTAGCACAACTTTTGAACATTGATACTGGGGGAAAGGGGGCTTTGTACTTATCAAGCTCTTGCTACACACTCTTGCTACTGCCATTATTTTTGACCGGGATTGTAGCAAGCTAGCCTGCTATACGTCAGATTTTTCTAAGATTTACATTCGACGTCTTTTCCAAACCTGAGCTACAGTATATGCAACTTGTAAAATGGAATATTAACCGTTGCTTTTACTAACGGCGTCCGAGACACACATATCTTCAATTAAATGCCAAAAGATCAGGATTTTGTTCGACCTTTCAGCCGAAACTAGAAACTGTATTCCGTTGTTGATAATGGACTCTCGTAAACTTCGATTCGTGAATCTTGAAAATTTCTCTGATGTCTTTAATGAATATTTCGTACATTTTAATACAGATAATTTTAGAATTTTTTTTCTCATTTCTTCCCTTAGTTTGATGCTTGGTTAGTTGATATTTCTTTAGTTGACCGTCAGGATTTCGAAAGCAGACAATAGGGTTTTCAGGCACTTTGATTGGCTTAGCGCTCTTGACGACAGGAAGATATGGAGCGGTATTGCCCGTCGTCAAAGAAAATGGTAGCTTAAAATGTTAACGAGCACGAAAAACTTTATTGAAAACCATTGTAGTGTATTTGACGGCTTTTTTACTGGTGCTAGTGAGAGGTTAGCAGGCATAAATGTCATCATTGCCTGATACTGCCTTATACGGAAGCTGCATGTGCCAATAGGAATTTTGTATTGTGTCCGAGTCTCAAAATTTATATCTGTCTGTCTGTCTGTCTGTCTGTCTGTCTGTCTGTCTGTCTGTCTGTCTGTCTGTCTGTCTGTCTGTCTGTCTGTCTGTCTGTCTGTCTGTCTGTCTGTCTGTCTGTCTGTCTGTCTGTCTGTCACGCAAAATAGTAGCTTAGCTGCGCAATATCGAGAAGCACGCAATGCGGTATAAAAAGGACGGGCGAACCCGTGGATTTTCCACGGGCTAACGACTAGTGATTAAAATAGCTGAAGTATTTATTTCTTCAGCTTGGCGATTAGGGCAAGGTTGAAGGAAGCAAAATTAAATGTTGGAGTGACATTGAGCGTGTACCTTTTTATTTGTATGTCATCTGTAAATGACACATCTGTAAATAGTAGGTCATAGATAAGAAAAATTGAGTTATTATATTCTTCCCCTAATCATTGCTTTGTATACCCTAACTCTTTACTAAACAAGAATTTCAAAAAAGATTTAATTGATTTTGTTTCCCAGCAGGACATTTGCAGATATGTGCAAAGGCGTTTTCAAGTACAAACAATATCCAGTAGAAAAAATTCAACCTTTTCAATCAACTCAAATTTATGTCATAGGAATAAAATTATACATAGGTGAATATTTATCATATCACATTCGTATTTCATTCTCAACAGAGAATGCTTCACCCCGATCAGACCTCTGATCATGACGGGCGAGTATAATGCGTGTAAGTCATACTGAAAGAGAACTACTTTGTTCATCACTAACATACTGCCTGGCAGTGAGCGGGATTCGATCCGCGGTGCCCATAACTGGGAGCCGCAGGCGAACCCACTACACTACGTGCGGCAAAATGTTAGTGATAAACTAATCCCGCTCACTGCCAGGCAGTATGTTAGTGATGAACAAAGTAGTTCTCTTTCAGTATAATAAAATTATAGTTTGAGATAACAAATTAGTATCTCTTTGTTTAGGATAATGAAAAATTTACTTGTTGCGGTGGATAGATTACTGTGTTAATTATTATTCTCAGTTACGTGACTTCGAAACTAAATATCATACTGCGGACACATCAATGCTTTTTTAATGATTTTATTATCTGCAAGATACTTCTAATTAATTCGAGCCTTAACTACGAATAAGTAAGACATTTAAATGCGAAACATATTCAAATATAAGAATGTGCAATTGTTTCAAACATTTCTCTTTGCGGATGAGAAATTGAGCATCGGTTATATTGAGAAAGACTACAGATATACGTTAATAGTTAGGTCTGTGTAATTGATTGTCATGATGAATTAATTATTAAATAACATGTAGAATTGATTGTAATTATGTTGTAAAGAAAAGAAACTTGTTTTCGGATTATCTGTCACAATAAGAAATGAAACAGCTTGTAAGTTTGATATGACATTCATAACACCATCTTATATGTTGTGCAATTAGTTATAACGATAAGTTCATGCATGTGTTTTGGTAACTCGTGAACCGGCATTTTATAAAAAATTAAACACGAACGATAACAGAAGATAAAACGTTGACTTTACAAGAAACTAACGTGTTTTAAACCATTTAAGTATGGAGAATAAAACAACGCCGAAAATTGTTCCTACAGTGCACAATCAAACTAACAATTCTTGTAGGATAACGAGAAGAAACTCTGAACATACGATATTAAAAAGCTATGAAAATGAATCATATCTTAGCTCAAAAACGAAGGCCAAACTTACGCAGAAGCTTAGTGATGGAGAGCAAAGACAGAGAGCGAAATCTGCGCATGATTTTTTTATGGATAGAAGAAGCAACGAAATTTTAGTCAAACTTTTAGATTCTGAGTTGGATTGTACGCCAAACAAATATGCATTTAACAAACGACCAAAAGATAAAAAGACGAATGTATCAAAATGACAGTTGCTAATTAAATTAATGTTTTTAAAAATATATATATACGCTTTAAATATGATATCAAATACTATCTAATGTAGCAAAAACATTCAAAATGGCTGCTCATACATGGTTTCAACTGTGGAACTAGCGTTTTATCTACTTTGTTTTAAAATAAAGAATTACTTTACTATATTAATTAATAAGTTTAGTGTTATCAATTTACTGATTGTTGTTATACCTTCTGTTAACGTGTAGTAAGTCACTGGGACGCAAATATGATCGTAGCCTGGTGAACTCCTCATCACATACAATACATGCTATTCCGTTTCATTTATGCGTTCACTAAAATCTTTTGCAGAGTATGCCTATAGTGTATCATTTACTTTTCACATAACTAGTATACACTACACCCAGTCTTCTCATATTATTGCGATCTCTATTTTACCTTAATACTTTTATTTTTGTACCGACGGGGGTGCATAAGTTATCCTAAAATCATTAAACTTGGCACAGTTGTAAAATATCTTGGTACAGACTCCTTTTGGGCAAATAATATATTTGATGACGTCACTAGGATCAGATATGACGCCACATATATCAATCAATGACGGCTCATATTTCAACCAATGGATCTTTTTGCCCATGTCACAATTATGTAATGCAGTGAAAATTGTTTTTCACAAGAAAAGTAATTTAATGACGTCATAGGACCAAAAATGACGCTGTATGTGCAAAAAGGTTTCTTATTTTACAGCTAATATTTATGCCTGTGTCATCCAACTGGACGGAAGTAAAAACTTAATATAATATCATATCTGTAATTTCTGTATTTTATTTCTAATCTTCTTAACAAACCTTAAGTGACCACCTTGTAACCAACATACAGTTTTTATATATGAGCTGTTGTCAAAAAAATTTAGAAATTTGAAACGTGACCCGTTGAGAAAAATGTACAAAATTTCCCACTATCTTCTCGCTCCATTTGCTTGCCCCATATATGACTATATCCTTTAACAGCTTTACAGCTGTTGAAATTAATTCTATTAATCAGTTTTGGCTATAAATGGATTATTTTCTTTCATTGTATCACAATTATAAATATTCTTTACATTTGTATAATATCCTCGGTTTATATTTTTCGCTAATATATAAGCTTACAAGTTACTTTAAATAGCATTTTAATTGTGTATCGCTTGTTTGAAGTAACTATAGAAATATAAAGGTGAATCTGGTTTCCTGAAATTTTCTTTTTTTCCGGAAAAGCGTGTTAAAATATCGTATAACCATCTCAGTATATAACATGTATTAAGTATACTGACACTTTTTCAGATATAGTGATATAACTTGGCACGAAAACTATTATTTTACGTTACTGTGGTGAGAGATAATGGGGGAAAATATGGCATCACAAACCTTTCGTGACCGAGTTAAAACCAAAGTAGTTGTATAAAACCCCTCCCCCACCCCAAAACAAAAATAAATAAATAAATAAATTAACAAATAAAAATTAGCTATTACAGCCATTAATTATATTTTATAATACTTAAAAAAATCATTGTCTTCAAAATATTTATTAAACTAAAATATTAGTTGTTGTCTCCCAAAGTTAATTTTAAGATTGATCTTCATCCAATATAAAATGATGACCCCATTGACTATGCAGGACCTACATACGGGCAAACTATAATTTTCTTGCTTCACTACGGCCATTATAATATAAGTTTTGTATTTTACATAGTGAGTGGCACTGGGATGAAGGGACACGAAGAAAAGCATACGATGAATTCTATAAAACATACAAAGATTACCACAAAGATTTGTAAGTACTTTGTGTTGTCAAAACGCTTTGCAGGAAGAAAACTTTGCGATTCAAAAAAAACCACGCGAAATTTTTGTATTAATGCGGAATTAATTTATGCTGATAAAAATTAGTGGATTTCGCAGGAATTTATTTTCGCGGATACTGCAAATTTACATTAAAATTTAAGTATTTAATGGAAATATAATCAGCAGAAACTAGAAATTAAATCCATGATCTAAGAATGTCGCGAAAAAAAATTCGTTGTTAAGGTTTTCAAAAGTTTTGCATATTTTCGCGGTTTTCCATCCTGATATTTTGCGGGATTTTAATATCGGTAATATTTAAAAAAATCGCGAAAAAATAATGTTATTACTTTCAGTCATATCGGAGATCGTACAGCCATTATGAATTAATTTTTTTGTCTTTTTTGCGTGAAAGGCGCTAATAATGCAAGGTAGACATTAAACCCAAAGTACCATAGTGAAAGCCGAAGAAAATGATTTTAGCTGTTGTTTCATATGTAAGTTTTCGCGTTTTTCTGAATATAAATTAGTTGTGTTGCTGAAATGATTTTCTTTCAGACAAAAGAATTATGAAGAACGGCGATCTAAGAATATACTTTTGCTGTCTTTTCTATTTCTTCTTATGGTGGCAATTGGTGCCTTTAACTTCGCACGAATAATGTAAGTCGTATTTTCCTGTTTCTTGTTTGTTTTCATTGTTTTTTTTGTTCGACTTGATTTGTAATTCATTCAAAGTAAGTTGTTTTACGATTATGCATTGATTAAGCGCCCCAAATTCCTTAAATTAACGCACTTGTCAACTGAAGAAATCTCAGTAAGCGTTAAAGTCACAATGTCAAAATATATACGGCTCTAGTGTAAGTTTTAAAAAACTTATAAAAACTTATAAAAATTTCATATTAGAAGCTTAAATATATTTTTTTAAATTCTCAAACACTACATCCGCATTGTATTTTTTAGCCTATCCCCCGACTACACTTTTTATAAGAACTGTGAGATGAACTCTTACAAAATAAGACCAAAATAGCAACAACTACAGTGGTAAAAATTGATTGGTTTTCTTCTTTTTTTTTTCTGAAAACTTTCTATTTTACTGCCAATTAAATTAAAGCTTAAGCTTTAAAAATAAGATAAAAATGTTTAAATTAAAAACTGAAAAAAATAAGATAAAGGCAAAGCCAAATTTCTTGAATTTAATAATCCAAGTGTCAGAGATAACAAATTCCATATGTTATTACTTATTTGTTTTTGTTTCTCGTTGTTCCTGTTGTTGTTGTTGTTGTTGTTGTTGTTGTTGTTGTTGTTGTTGTTGTTGTTGTTGTTGTTGTTGTTGTTGTTGTTGTTGTTGTTTGTTGTTTGTTGGTTTTGTCATTGCTTTTAGTTAATTCTAAAAATGTTCAGGTTGTATCACAACGAATTTCAAAAGCACATGGATAAAAGAACAGCGGAAAATGCAGCCTTTCTCAAGGATAGGTATGTAGTTGTTACAGCAATCTTGTTTTGGAAAGTGATTAAACAGAGTCTCCGTGATTTTTCAAATTTCTAAAAACAAAAACCTATTTATGACACCTTAAATTTCAGAAATTGTCCACTATATATTGTTTTCCATTTCATTTGGCATATTTTTTTTAAATAAAAAGTATTCACTGTGTAAAATTGCTGCCTTTTTTGAGTTGAGAAAAGTTTTTTTGCTTTTTGCGGGGTTTTTTTGTCTATGAAAATACGAAAGGACATTTCCTTACTACTTATTTTTAATGATGAAGTAGGAACACTGATGAAAACTCGCTCTAGGTAATTCTTTTCTTCCAATATATCCTTCAGTTACACTTCTAACAAACACACACACTTAGTTTTCACTGAAATGTCTCAACAACAATATTGTATCTTGTCATCTCGGACAGTAAGCACAACTACAAAGGAATAGTATCTATGATTTTGATTTTATTTATAGCCGGACAGGATATAAATCTTTTGTTGCAAAAGTGACGTCTGAAAAATCGAGTGAAGACAGTCCTTCGTGAGATCTCTTGGATAGATGATAAACACTATCCACATTGAAGGCTGTGCGCATAGACCTCGCGATGGTGAATCGATATGGGACAAGTGATAAAACGATGTGACGAATATCAAGTCTCAACTAGGAGGTCTTCTGTTTCATAAAATTTTTCTACATATGACTTTAACCCAGCGATGAAACAACGGGGATAGTTAGCGTTACCTCTGAATAATATATTGTTTCTTTCTTGCCTTATACTATGTTATAATTATTATTTCTATATAATAATTCATACTAAATGCTTTAATTTCTATGAAAAAAATATACAAACATTTTTTTCTTCACAAAAAAGTGTTAAAAATGTTGTCTAATAAGACTATTTATGTGCAATAAGATATGGTACTGCACATGCGTCAATTTTTTTTAAAAAAGTTTTTTTGTTTGGACTGAAGTTTGTAAAATATTTATTTAACAGCACGCATATCTCAAGGATAGAAATATTTACTGGAAATTTTGATCCCTGTTCGCAAAATTAAGCTCCGCAAAATCACACTTTTCTTGACCCCATTGCAAGAATAAGTCCTCCAATTGTTTTTTAAAAAACTTTTCAATTGAAACAACACTGGAAGACAATGAGTAAGCCGATAATCTTTTAACAATGTATTGCAACTGACATTTGGTCTTTGTATTATGTTGCGCAGAACCAATCACTTCCCTAGGGAAATATTCAGAAAACAAAATAAACGTTCTTATCTTTTACAAAAAACCTTCAAATCGCAAACATTAGTTTCGCATTTTGTAATGAGAGCAACTAAGCGTAAAAATTTTTATTTTTGTGCCTTTCAATCGCATAAATAATATTCGCAAAAATTTGTCTCCTTGAGGACTTTAAATGTATTATTGTAGTTTAACTTATATTTTCAATTCTTGTAAATACATTTAAATGCAGTTCACTTTTGTTAATGATACATTTAACCGTGGTAATTCTCTCAAAAATTACTCAAAATTTAATTGTGTGACAAGCCACAAAGTTTGCCAGCTGAAAAGCTTAAAATTGTCAATAGTTTTTAACGTGTGTGACTTTGAAATAGCTACGAACATCATGCACTATTTTTACAAAACATCTACATATTCCAAAATTTAAAACAAAAAAGCTAATTTTTTCCTTGTGGAGAAAAAGGTATAGTCCTTTCCATAAATTTGTAATGACGTAATTGCGTTAACACGAAAACGAGGCAACTGTTGTGTACTTTCTTCATAAATGAAATGGCGGACGGTGTGTCAAAAAACATAAACAAAGAAAGAAAAAGTCTTTGAAAGCAACGTACAGCTTGGGGCTGTGACAATACTAGCTTAGTAAAGTTTAAACTTGGACATTTTCAACACCAACAAATCTTTCACGATTTCAAAAGATGTTGGTGAGACAAAAGTGTGGTGCAGTCAAACCAAACTTGTGGATTGAAAGGACAACTTTCGTGTTACTAACTACACCATTCTGTATGAACAGACATTATTAGACTTCTGGGTGGTACTTTAAGGCGTTTAAAGAAAGGTGCAAGACTTGTAACTTTTGTGATTATGGTTGAAGATAATTTAGGTAGGAGAAAGACACCAGTGGACCGACCATCTCCACGAAAAAAAGTTCAGAAATTCAGTGTCAAATATGGAATAATCTGAACCTGAAATGAGAGTATTCGATGACCCCAAAGAAATTTTTTTTACAATATAGATTCTTCTACTTAAACTTAAGATTTAGAGGATTTACAAAGAAAAATGTCCATGTTGATAAAGAAAATAAAACCTTAAAAGCGAATACTGGTACTAGTTAGGGTCACTATGTAATTCTGGTGCACATGTGTGTTAAAAGTGATTTTTTGATTTAAAGTTGTTCCTTAGGTCCCAAATTACAAAAAAAAAATGGTGGCAAAAATTTTTGTCCCATGGGACCAAATTAGCTAACGTCATCACTTTCACGGTCAGCAAAAAAATAATTTCACATTTATATGTCATATTATATATGGTTGGAAAGAGGAGATCGAGTGGATCAAAAAAATTTAAGAACTATGTCTTCAAAACGTAACTTTCGAAAGATATTAATCTTCAAACTTTGTACAAATTACAGACTGGTAATTTACTGACCCAGCACAAAAATGACTATAACCTGCTCAATAGCAAAGTTTTTTTGTTGAATTTTGGTATGGTATTGGGTCACCCTAATGTCTTTCTCATCGATCAAAATTTATTCGTTTAAATCACTTCAAGGGATAATCTACAGACCAGTAATTTACAGACCGAAGCACTTTTTAGTTGTTTACTTCTTTCTTTCAAGCAATTTCACAAAGTTAAAAAATTGCTAAAAATAATCACAGAAACAACTTCAGCAATGCTTGTACAATGTTTCATTCGCTCAACATCACTAGAACTATATTCATCTGAATCGGATTCATCGCTTGCACCACCACTGTTTTCACACGTCGTACATTTACACATGTCAGTGCACGAAAAACCATTTCTACGGCGTTTCCATCGGTTGGATATGCAACTTGTTTTCCAATTACAAGAACTTAGCTCGATGAGTGCCAACGGTGTAGGAGGTTCATCAGTCATTATGGGGGATAAGGTACCGACTTCATCTGTTTCCTAACCATAATTGCCTGCATTCGGAAGTTGTTGAATGAGGATATGCGGTCTTCGTAAAACCATTGAAATGAAGGGACACCTGAATATTTTGTACTTCAATGCAGCTAATGTTGGCGGCAACATATCAGCATCACACTGGAATTTAAAGAATAAATGCCAACGCAATTGAGATAGTGATACCACGTCTGCAGAAGGACATTTATTCCCCTCAAACATTGAAACCACGAAACGTTCTAAGCTTTCTAGTGTTTCCAGATTAGGAAGTTCGATAGTACTTCCAAGTGTTTATAATGTTAGAACAACCACATTATTCGCCTGTAAAAAAATCTTTAGCTAAGCAGATTTCGATTTTTTGTTGAAACGCCCAGTTTGGTCACACCCTGTGAACGTCTGAAAACCAAGAATAGCTTTCGCGTGTACTGCACTAAGGGCTTCAAAGTAATTACGAATATCAATATCACATAGAGTAGAACCTCGTCCTGTTCCAAAAACGGTATTCATTGGCAACATCTCATAGCAGTAAATTAGCAGTAGAAACACGTCAGTATCCGGAGAGTAAACAATACAACTGGTGAAAGGAGATTGTTGTGCAACATCCATAGCATTATATATAAGTGATGTGTCAGCTTCTTCGTGGTCGTGTATTCTGCAATCAACAAAATTTCATTTCATTTTAGTATCATAAGTCACTATATATCGAATATGCAATGATGAAAGAGCCTCCATCAGTTTCTTTGCCAGGTAGATGGTTAAAGCTTGCTTTGTATCAATGTGGGAAAGAAATTGCTTGAGACTAATGGAGGAAATATTGGTGTTGTCTGATAATTTGTATCGAACTTCATTACTAGATGTACGATGCTTTCTTGTTCGTGTTTTCAAGGCGTTTTCTATATGGTGATCAAATACCAATCCTATTTCATCACACCCTCTTGAAATTTGTAGTACACGTTCTGTGAATACTGATGCCAAATCCTATAAACTTACCAGAGTATTTCACAAGTGCGTCAGAAAATTGAGTAAGAGAGTGATAAATTGAATACATACCTTGCATGTTTTAACTGCCGTTGTTTTCGGAGTTTGATTCACAACAGCCATTCCAACTATAATGATTACTTTGTTTGTTTCGACTTCTCCAGAAAAGAATTGGTCGTTTGTCCATTGCTGGCTAATTTCTCTATACCATGAAGCAATTTTGGTTTGTCTAAACAAGTCAATGGAATTCTATCAGCACTGAACAAGGCCTTATGTACAACAGAAAACTCAAAGTTGCCAATACAGTGCTCCAAATCCAACTTAGGACGTTTCCGTCCGGTGTTTAAAAATCTTGATAGTATTGTTTTTTCCTCTTTGAGTTGTATAACTGTATAACAAGATCTTTGAAAGCTACTATTTTCACTTTTTTTAACGGTACCCATATCGATTTTTTTCCTTTTATCCTCTCCGTGACAAATTCTTCATAACATTTTGAGCCAATATCAGCATGTTGAAGTATTTGTGAATTGTGAAGAACAGCTTTTAAAACAACATTAAATACACAATCGGATTGTCGGAAGTTGACATTGAAGTCATACATGGTACAAAGCAATTTATTGACGTTAGAAGCTATCCTGCTACATGTTGAGCCACTCAATTCGTAGTGTTTCTTTCTTTGATCAACATTGACATTTTGTATATCACAAAACTCTTTCGATAATGATGCAAGTATAGGAGAAACAAGGCAAACTCTGTTCAATGTATATGGTTGTTGTAACAGTCTTTTGATGCCTCCAGCGACCTTCATTACCTTATTCTCCTGGTCCATTGCATAACCGGACCCAATGGCAGTGAATGGTATATTGGTTTTGGCAATAGCGAAATTCTTTTTCAAGTAGCCAGGTCTTCATGTCTGTTTCTTCTAAATTCTTCATGTCTGCCAGATACAAAGGTGTTAATCGGGCGTAATTAATTTGATTGTGGGCGAAAAAATATTTTACTAAATCACTCAAAGAGACAAGATGTAATTTACAAAGTCCTTGTCGCATAGCACGAACGAAAAGTAAAAGTGATTCATACATTTTCATGAAATTTCGCAAAAACAGAGATTGATGATCCATAGCCTTGTCTAATTGAGAAAACTTTTCAAAAATCCCAATTCTTTCACAAAGTTCAATCAATTGTTTGTGTTGCTCCTCACATTCAACTTTATCAAAACATTTTATGTTTAAGAATTCTTCCCTTGCAACTCAAACATCACACATAAAATTACACATCTTCAAGTCAAAGTATCAAACAAAAATCTTTCTCTTAAAACTCTTAGAACTCAGAACAGGAATGGGAAAAAATGTTTAAGTAAGGCGGTACCTTTTTTTGATGTATCTTTCTGGCACACTATACACTTCCCAAAATCCAGCACATTTATTGTTTTTACACAGTTAACATCCATTTTAATTCGGTCTATTCATTTTATTATTATGCATGTATGTTTATACTATAAACTTCACATTACACTTCACTAACACTTCGAAATTAAACAGTCTAGCTATGAAATTGAACAATAGAATGTTTTCTAGTAATAGAACATTCGAATTCTATGTCTATGTATATGAAATCGAACAATTATAAAACAAAACTTATACATACTAATACATACAAAATGTCTAAGTGAAATTCGCTACTTGCTTTTCAAAACTAAAGTAAACAACTAAAAACGTGCTTTGGTCTGTAAATTACTGGTCTGTAAGTTATACCTTAAAGTGATAAATAAATTTTGATCAAACAGAAAGACATTAGGGTGACCCAATACCATACTAATAGACTATAGTCATTTTTGTGCTGGGTCAGTAAAATACCGGTCTGTAATTTGAACAAAGTTTGAATAGCAATATCTTTCAAACGTTACGTTTTGAAGACATAAGACATCTTACATTTTTTTTTTTGATCCACTTGATCTCCTCTTTCCAACCATATATAACATGACATATAAATGTGAAAGTATTTTTTGCTGACTGTAAAAGTGATGACGTCATCTAATTTGGTCCCATGGGACAAAACATTTTGCCACCCATATTTTTTTGATAATTTGGGACCTAAGGAACAACTTTAAATCAAAAAATCACTTTTAACACATGTGCACACGAAGCTTCACATCAGAACATAGCAGCCCTCACTATACAGTTAAATGTAAATTTCATGTGTTATTATCAGATGAAAGATGTAATTACTACACAAGTTTGCCATCTGTTGATATTTTCCAAGACATGTTTATGTTTTTGAACGCTGGTGAGAATGGTGAGAAGATAGTTTTATAGAACAACCAACAAATCAAGGGGGGATTCTTCAAGAGGTAGACCTCGTATTTTATCACCATTAGAAAGTTTATTATCGACATTTAGGAGACTGAGACGAAACCTCAAAATTTTTCACTCATATCTTTTCCAAGCATCAGAAGGTAGGATTACTCATACAATATTAACTTAATGTATATAATATTTGTTTTTGTATATGGCCTACAAGGGAACAAATTAAAGCAGTCATGCATGCATTAATGAAGGAAAAATTCTGCGAACCATTATTCTTATCGAGAACAATACAGGGATTTAGTAATATGTGGTAAATTGTCTTGGTGTCAATTTTCTTATACTGTTCGCTGCACTTTACTTCTATATACCAAATGAACCATCGCAGGTTTAAAGAAATATTTCTATCTTATTACAAGTAAAAAGTATTAATAATGTCTGTCTTCTCTGTGTGTTGTTCAAATGCTGATAAAGAATATTTCATGGTACCTATAGTCAATAATAATTCTTCTGTTTTCCCTGTCTAATTTGTTAAAGGTCTATGTATTTATCTGTTATCAATTACCTACTAAGATATCATTGAAAAGATCTTGAAAATCTTTAACTTCTGTCCATTTTTATTGTATAAAATATCAATAAAAAAGTACTTTCAAAGCATAAGCCTTGTGTGATGTATTGTTGCTATTAAAAAAGCAGTTTTTAATGATTTCAGTTTGATTATTTTTAATTTTATTATTAACACGCGGAAAAAATAATGGAGATAATTATTTTTATGCGGAGCTCGGTAATTAAATAGCGGAACTTTGTTGAGAATGATTATCTCTATAAAATCTTTATGAATTATAAAGAAAATTCACAACGATTGTCTCAGTTTCATGACTGGATGTTGCGCGGAAATTTATGAAAAGGAGTATTCCTTTGGAAAATTTTTTGAGAACAACTTAAAAGGAAAAGTATTTTACAATTTTTAATAGAATTGTAAAGTTCAGTTTGTGTATCTATTTTTCAGATTCAGCTGCTAAAAACCAAATTGTGTTTACAATTTCGGGCTCACATTTTTTTTATAAAAAATCTTTATCTTCATAAGGTGTTTGAAATAAAAAAAAGCTGATGGTGGTTGTTAAGAAGATCAGAATCTTAGAAAGCAAACAAAAAACTTTATGTGCATCATAATATTAGAACATAATCTGTTAATATTGTGTAGATGGAAGATGAGAAATATGTTACCTTTTTTTTCAGAACAGTCTGCTGGAACAGCCAATTTTGTTTTATGGGAGCTACCAGACTTTATTGATATAGTAAACCGATAAATCCCCGAAAAATATTTGAGAAAAACTTTGACGCCGAACTGCTTCTTGCTTATTGTATATCAAGATTACCTTCTCTCTTGTTATTGCGATTCTTATCGGGTTAACAGCTCGTTAAAAGCTAGTCAACCTGACACACGTGGCAAACATATATAACTTTAAGTTCTTGCGTTAGTTCTGATAAAAGAACCATATCAAGTTTCGTAAGTTTCATAAGTAATTCCGCTTTCCTGTTACATACTGTTTTCTTAACCTGACAATTTAATTAGGTGTAACTAGGGGAATGGTGACGAGTAAGTAAACTTATCAAGGAAAATAAATAAACATAATGGCTATTCTCGAAAGTAAGTAAAGGCAAGACTTAAAGTAAATTAAGGTCAATGTTGTTATTTTAATTAATTATTCTAAGTAAAGCATGTTTTCAAACTATAAAAAGACTCAAAAAGAAAAAACACTTGTTAGGATACCTTCACATAGTCGTGCAATACTTTTCAGTGACATTTATCCCGGTTCTATATCTGACCAAAATGTATTGCTATTGGTGGATGAAGAATATGATTCTCAATTGATTTTTCTTTTTTGAGTTTATTTTGTAAATGTGAAATTATTTTAGGAACATTTCTTTTGAAATATAATCCACTAGGGTCAGCAACATTAATGTTTACTTTATAGGCTTCGACCCTTTTTGTAGTCTTATGTGCCACTTCTGAATTTATTGAGTACACGTTAGCTCTAAGAGTTTTTCTTTGGTTTCGTAATAGTCGATTTTAATTAGCATATTTTGCTATTTTATGTATGTAGTTTGATTTTAAAAAAATAAATACATATAAAAAATTAAAATAGTGTTTTAGAAACAGCAAAATGGCAAGTATGTGGTTTCATAGCCCACTTAAACCAACAGGGCAAGAGCAATGTGCCTTCTGGGAAACTGAATTTTTAAATAAAATGACTTCTGGTCTTGGAGTACCGTAAGATATTTTAATCATTCTGTTCTGCCCAATTTTGGAACGCGCCCCGTCTTTAGACTGGCCAGGCCAATTTTCCGACAGTGACAAATGGGTGGCCAGTCTTAAGACTGGACTGCCCAATCTATGGACGTACATGCCCAATCTTAGAACAATTGTGGAAGACAAACAGAACAATAAAATTTTTAGAATTTACCTCTTAATAGGAACTTTAAATTGAAACTTTTCTTGGAAAATCAAAAGCCAAAAATTTATATATACCATGTATTTTATGTATATAAAATTGAAACTACTCAACCATTTTAGCATAGTCTATAAAGTTTTTCTTCTATAGACTATGATATTAGCTAGCTGGCTACAGCTCGCTAGCTGGCTAAACATCTCATCCAATGAAATTAACGTCTAGCTAACTAATAATATGGTTGAATACGACTTTTCTGATACTTCATAAATATAAACATTTTATTTTTAAAATTTAGCCACTATTACAAGCTGTATATAAATGCTAAATGTATAACACATGCTCTACCAGCTACCTAGCTACGATTTTCACTCTACTGTGTCCAAAAACAGGCGGGGTCAATTCAACAGTACCCAAAATAAGATGTTTTAATGTACCTGAGAATGTTTGTTGGGAGTCGCAAAAAACACAGCTCGTGTGGTGCATCCCTTCCTTAAAATTTAAACAGCGCCAAAGATGGGCCTAACATGGTCTTTTGCCCAATCTTGTGACGCCCTGCCCAGTCTTAAGACTGGCCGGCCAGTCTTAAGACTGGGCAATTTTATGTCCAAAGATTGGGCAGCGTCCTAAGATTGGGCAGAACAATTCCCTTAACGTAAGGCACTACCTTTCCTTGCTTGCTTCACTTCCCAGAGACTTATTTAAACAATATAATATGACAAAATTTAAACAATATGATTTAAACACTTCTTCATTTATCGTTGGATAATTATGCTCATCGCTGTCCCATTGGGCAGTTACAAGGGGTATATGTAGTTGGCTAAAGCTACATTAAATTTGTGTTGTCTTTTGCACTTCGCTTTTAGTAATAACGTTTTGGATATAGGCATAATTTTCTTCGCTTTATTTTCATGTCATTTGTAGAGCAATGTGGGTCTATTAATTTTAATTTCTCCATGCATTCCTCACGAGTCAACGATGAAACGGTTCCTAGATTCAAATTCTAAATTTTAACGCATAATATAGTTGCATTTTAATTCAAAATTAAGCGAGGATGGTTAAAGAGTCACAGTTGTTTACACTTGAAGCTACCATTTTGATTTTTTTTCCTGCCTGACCGCGTTACATAAATAAGGCTAATAGATATTTCCATTGGATTATAATCAGCCGTATTATAAAAGAAACACGATTACAGTACAGCTTATAAAGATAAATGCTGTTGTCCCATCAATTGCAGTCAAAACAAAATATTCATCCAAATAATCCTACTTAACATACGTTGGACTTTAAAATCCCCATCGATAGGCGATACAACAAGATTGTAAATTATTTTCTAGACATTAAATTGTGGAAACCAACATTTGCTTTAGTTTCTTCAACAAAACAACCTTAAAAAATTTATTGGATACATTTACATTTCTCTATTTGTGATGCGAATTTGTTGCAACAATCTCTCGTTCAAAGACTAAAGCTTATTATTACAATGATTTACCAAGGCTAACCTCTTTAGCTCCCATCGAAACTGTTAACAACAAGGGTACGGCGCAGACACTCCTAGTGCATTTCAAGCTCACATTTAAACTACAAAAGCTTTGCAATGACACTAATTGCTTAACTAGACAACCGTTTAATATATCAATTCTATTCTCATGCTGAACGCTAAGCAGAAAGAATCAACTCACATTCTGTAATCTATATTATGAAACGACCGGGATATGAACCCAAGGCACTCAAAACTAGCAGTAATTTTGTATTCTTAGCTGACAAAAATGTTTTTAATTAAATGCTCATATCATGGAATGTTTACTGTAAACTACATTGTATATAAACTTAACTTTATTGATGTAGCTATTTCTATCATCAACTAAGATTATTCCAATATACATATGAATATATATTTTATTTATTTATTTTTCAAAAAATTGTGAAAAACGACAGATAAAATTATGTAGAACATTGTATAGAACATCTTCGACTATTCGTGTAAGAGCTATTAGATTCTCTTGACTTGTAAAACAACAAATTTATGAAGGTTGCATCATAGAAAACTTGTAAATTCGTAGAAAACATGACCTTTGATTGCACTGAATTTACACACGAGCCAACAATGCTTATTCACCATGATGGATAATTTACTTAAGCAAAAAAAGTTTAATTCATTATATATTATTTTTTGTCTCCACGAATTTAATTACTAAGGGTTATAGGTAACCCCTGAACATATTGATAAACGAATGACGCATGTTTATTAAGACAAATACGTCAACTGGTCACGTACTACATTCCTGGCAAGATAATCTTATTAAATATATATATACATATATATTTATACATGTATCTTCGCATGGAACAATAAACATTGACAGAATAAAAGAAAAACTCGATTAGAGCACACCAATTAAAAAAGAAATTGGATCATATATGATGGCAGCTAGAACAAGAAGCTTGACACTTCTTACGTATTCTAACAAGACTTCTGAATGCAAGTTAAAATCACAAAACATTAAAGTTCCCATCGATATGCGATATAACAAGATTTTGAATGCACTTCTGGACAAAGAACTGGATTGTTCTCCACTATCTGTTTCAGTTTCTTCTACAAAACAACCTCAAAAAGGAAACTTGAATAAAAAAGAAGGAAAATTATTAAGACGAATGATCACGTTGTGATTTTAACATTCTCGGTGTCTGTTCTACCTTGTAATAATACTTATATTTGTACTTCTTGGAAGTTCCATTTTGCTAAATATTATACAACTTTGTTGTCTTGGTTAAGTTTCATAATCTCTGGTTTTGAGAACAAAATCTATTATATTGTACACTGGGATCAAAAGTATAATTTTATTTTAAATTTTTTATATAATGGACGCCGTTTATGATCTCCACCATCAGTCATGGAATTGTATAATGTAAAATTAAATTATTTTGACGTAAAAATTAGATAAAAAAATGAAAAAAGTTCTTCCTTTTATTTATATAAAGTAAATCTAAGTCCGTTTTTGAATTTTCTCTTTCGGGGAAAAGTGACTTATTTGAAAAATTAGTCGGGGAAAAGTGACTTATTTTATAAAAGTGACTTAATTTTTCCCCGACTAAATTTTGATATTCCTGTAGATAACCTCACAAAGGAATCTAAATCAATTTTTTTTATTTATCTATGTATGTTTCTCATATAAAAACATTTTTTCGCCCTACTTTTTTTTCCCTGATGAGATATGTAAAAAACTATAAAGGCTTAAAATAATATTAGCTTTTAACAAAAGTATAATGCTCAAGTCTGGTCTCCATACGCAGTTACCAGGCTTACGCGGATTCTGTAGCTTAAATATTTAAACGCACGCACAAGTAAAGAAAATGAAGCCAAATGTTGCAGAGAATTTGCATAAAATTGATAATAAAATTCCTAAACCATCTTGAATTTTTTTTCACTAGTATCTACTAAGATTTTTGTGTTCATCACAATTTTTAGCTCTTCTCGCTCTCCTCCTCCTATAATTTTGCGCGAAGTTTTTATGTGGTGCAACAACAATCTGTGCACTAATTAGAGGTCCACCTTTTAAACTTTTTTTAACGAAACTTTGTCTAGAATTCAGCCGGTGTGATGTCCCGCAATCAGAGGTGTCCGCTTTTTAAAGTTTCCGTTGATTAGAAAGACAACTGTAGTATACTCTCACAAATAGAAAAGAAATCTTGTTCTCCGCTAGAAGCTAACGGAAAACTATTTAGTCAATATTACTTTGTTGTTTACAACTATTGCAAATCGCTTTATTCTAAAACTTTATTGTGTTTTGCAATAATTTCTTTTCGGAAAATGAAGATCAAAATGATTAAACTAACATAAAAATATTTATTAACCTTTAAGTTGATGAAATCTGACCCTAACAAACTCTGGATAAACAAGATAATATCTTTAGACAACATAGATTAAAATAAAATAAAACTATAAAATCAACTGCATTAAATCTAGGAAAATAAAATGTTTTTCTGGCTGGTTAAATGTAAATTCGAAATCATAACACACTGTCGCGTGTTTTGCCGCATTGATCTTATCTGAGCAATGTACGTTGTAAACAAGCGCTGAGATACGACGGCAAAAAATACGGCTGCGTTTTTTCACTGTCTATCTATTGTAAACTGTTGATTGTTCTGGTCTACAAATTAGATCTAAAAGGTTGAGAGTAAAAGCCATCCTAGGAATCTTCAGAATTGCTATAATTGCAGACGCTTCTAGATGTTGTAAAAAGGTAAACAAACTTGTCGTGTTGGTGAAAGTGAGTGGGAGAGAGAGAGTACAGTTAGAGCCTCGCTAAATTCTTTAATCTAGGACGTAAACTAAGGTAATATGTCAGTAAATCTTCTAATGAAACACCGTCTGGTAATCTGTCTTTCATCTTACGAAAAATAAACACTGCTCTTCAAAGATGGAAACTTCACGAAAACTTTACAAAATTATTTATCAAACAAGTATTATCTAATAAACAAAAACACGCGATTTCGTCGTTTGCCGCTAGTTCCATCTGCAAAAACCGTGACGATGTGCCCGCGTGTTCTTAGCGTCTGTTTCTAGGTAGGTAGCATTGTTTAGACCAGATTGAATAAATAGCGCCAAAACGCGTGGCTGCTTCTTAAAACCCGAAACAAAATGTTGTAATCCGCCAGGGTAAAAAAGGAAAAGAACCTTATCTTTTTCTTCCAATTTAACCCGATAATAATAATTGACAATCAAATATAATGAATCAATCTTGCGTAAAAGGAACTGAAAGTCACCTAACATGATTAATTTAGCTACAACACATACTCTCTTTTGAGACTCATGAATAAAAGGTGTTAACTAGCGAGTTACAATTTTCATATCCTCTTTTGTTATTTCTAAAGGTTTGGAGTTCTATGATTGATCGAGTTATCGCCCTTTTTGAATAGAAATCGTCTCAGAGAAGAAACTTTTAAATAATCGTTTGATTTTGACTTTTGATTCTTAATTAAAAAATGATGTTTTTAATCAGGGGCTTGGAGTTGGGGGTGAGGGTGAGGAAAGGGGTGTTGGAGGCTGGGATTTATGACAAAAAAAATTACATGCATTCTTCTGTAAAAGAATACCATTTAATGGAATTTTCTTAGTCATATAACGATAGCTTAGACTAAATCTCATTGTGAATTATTGACGTCAATAAAGGATAAAAGAGTATCTTATGATAGGTTGATAAAATGCAGAGGCGTTAGAGAACAGTGAGATTAATAATTTGTACAAGTGCATTAAATGATTATGCATAGTTTTATTATGAGATTGATGTTTTACCTTTTAAAATTAATTCATCAAATTACCGTCAGTTTCGAATGATTAGAATTAATTCCGCTTTCTTGTCACATACTGTCACATACCCCAATTATAAAATTTTATACAAAGTTTAATCACCACCAGTACTAAAGAGAAACTCGATTGAAGCACACTGAATTAAAAAAGAATTCGCATCATATATCATGGCAGGTAGAACAAGAAGCTTGACACTCCTTACGTATTCTAACAAGACTTCTGAATGCAAGTTAAAATCGCAGAACATTAAAGTTCCCATCGATATGCGATATAACAAGATTTTGAATGCACTTCTGGACAAAGAACTGGATTGTTCTCCATTAACTGGTTCAGTATCTCTAACACAACAGCGTCAAAAAATGAAGTTAAAGAATGGCAATGAGGGAAAATTAATAAGACGAGTATCTATGTTGTGATTTTGTTTCCTGGATTCGAATTTGTATTCTGTTCAAATGACAAGTCCATGATGCTTCTTAAAAAAATTAACTTGGATCAGTGCATTACGTATCTACTTGGAAATTGCACATTTATTTAGCTCGACTTGTTGAAAAATATATATTGTTGTAAATCATGTAAAATATTTTTTAATAAATTATGTACTTTAGGTTGCTGTAAATAATGTATGTGCATTTATCTCTGGCAACAGCCAAGACAGTATTCTCGGATTTTTGTACAAAATATACAGAAAAAGAACAAAAAATTTTTGTTTTATTTTATCTGTAAAACTGCTATTATTGTATCCTGAACATTATATTAATAATTTTAAATCCACATTTTACGAAGGGAATGAAAAATGACCATTCAAGTAACACCCAATTCAATTTCCCCATAAAACAGGACCATTCGAACGGTAATGAGAGCAAAATAAACACATTTGACACAGATGGTCGGGTCCGACGTGCAGAGGAAATTCTCTTAACATACTTTTCCAGAACGCCAAAAATAAATCTCTTGCTCCATTTTATGTAACTAGGGTAAGGTTTTCATTGTTAAAGCATTTGATATTTCCCTGCATTTATTCTTGACAAACCATATAGCATACACAACATTTGGCAAGTCAGCGCTAATAAATATGACAAGTATTTTTTGTCAATGTTGAAAACAACTATCGCATACACATTTTTAATGACATATATGAACTATTTCTTCTAGATTTGTAATAATAAACATTTGGTTCTGACCGGAGCAATGATAACATTAATATATTTTTGAACAGAAAAATCTATTATAATAAGACAATATCTGTCTGTCTGTAACAGACAAAAACGATTATATTTTTTACAGCTTTTTTTAAAAATGTCTACCAAGTATCCCCAGAAAACTATATTCTGTATTTTATTTGTTTACGTTTTTTTATTCGTTACAAAATTTATGTTATAAAATAAAGCAATTTCATTAGCTAGGAATTTTTAATAACGCGCTTTAACGCAATAAAATCGGCAAAAGTAATCGCATTAGTATTTCTTGCTTAAACTGTGTAATCACCGTGTTGGCAATTTTTTTTGATTTTAAGAACTGAAAGATATAGATGAGAAAACGTTATCCTGAAATAATATTAAAAACTGAAGATCAGTACATGTCCAAATGTTTTACTGAAATAGCAAAATCACTACAATTTCTTTCCGCCTACAGAGCTGCCATTGCAATTCATTCCACGATTCACACGATCATAAACGCATGTCATCACCAAATATTTAGCCAATGAGGGAGAACATGTTAGCTGCATTTTCACCGTAGTGCTTTTTAATAATATATCAACAAAGTTCCGGCTATAATAATAGTTTCTGTTACTCTACTCAAATAGGGCTTCTTTGCAGCACTCAGCTACCGGATATTGTTTTTAAAGACAGCTCTCGTTTTTGCCTTACTTTTTATGGTGGTACTTTGTTCAAACAGTTAGTCAAACATACTTTCTCTCATGGAGAAAGTATTGTCTGTACTCTTCCCTATATAAATAATTGGCAAAAATTATGCAATTTCTATGACCATACATTTTAATAAATGAAAGAGTGCGTGATAAACATTAATTATCATAATTAGTGGACAAAAGGCAATGAGATATAACTACGACTTCTTTGTATTATTTTGTTTTGCCCCTGATTTATTGATTTCCAAAAGCAACTTACAGTAGCAACCTCTGCTTCAGTTCTCATAAATAGCAAGGTCTGTTTACCTACGAACGAAAACAATTATTTTGCGACGGCGGCTTCCTGGCCGGGGATGAGTGATCAAACAAATCGTTAATTATATGGCGACTAAAAAAAAAACTTAAATAATTAAAGCACCATTATTTTCAGTTCTAGTAACTTGTAGATCTTCAAGTTTTTTAAGGATAGTCATAACTTGTCCTGGACGTTGAAATAAATCAAAAAAATGTATATGTTAATTTTCTTTTATAATGTTGATTACGCGTCTTTGAAAATTTTGTGCTTGTTTTTGACCTACAACAAACAGAAAAAGGGTGTTGATAAAAGAAACTAGATGTAAGCTCGTAGAGAATCCAGGGGTGGGTTGACTTTGCAACAAATATCAAAAGCACATGCAAAGAAGTTCTCCCAAAGAGTGCAAAAATTATCCGCAAACTTCTAATAAGCAAACGTAATAAGTATATTCTAATACTTTGCCTAAGTACTAACCTACAATCATAAACAGGTTTTTAAGTTTTGGAGTTCTTAAAAAAGATCAAAAAAAAATCATCCGCACAAAAACAGGTTATTGCTTTTGAATCTAAAAAAGAGAGACATAAGGAAGAATTTAAGTTGCTTAAAAATGGCAGAAAAGTTACCTGTGAATAAGGTTGGATCGGAAGATACTAATATCACTATAAATAATAATTTTCACAGAAGATCAGATATCAATACTTCCAAGAAGAATTTTCTTGAAAAAGAAAAAGTTTATCTCCAAATAATGTTTTATTGCTATGATGCAAATAAATCCAGGCTATAAATTTTTTTGCAAACGAGAAAAATTTGTTTTTTCTCTACAACATCTAAATAGCTATTTGCGGTTAGTTTTTTTCTATTGCTAGGTTATAGTGAAGGGAAACAAATTCCACAGAAAATGTTTTAATCTGCCTTTGATGTCTTAAGAGAAATAATTCAGACCAATTCTTTAGATAAATAATTAACCTCAGCTGGTTAAAACTCAATTGCAGTTGAATAAATTAGGTAAGAGGACCTGAAAATGAGGCTGACACACGTATTTTAACGTAATAGGAGGGTTGACCCACTTTCCCGTTAGTTAACGGAACAAATATATTGAAATTTATCTATATATTATCTGTGTCGTCATTATAAACGGACGGGATATGGCTATAGAGAAATTTACTAGTTCGCCTGTTAACAAATTCACTTACTCGGCGTGTGACCTAAAATAAAGCTCCGCGTATTTTAAACGTACAAAATATTAATATAAGAGAAGACAAACTCCTTATCGACGCAAACAAAATTGACTTTATAATTATTTATCGACTCGTCATCTCTCGAAATTTTCATCACTTAGGGCTGACTGTTTGGGTCTGATAAAGGTAGTTAAAAAAATAGAAAATATTGACCATGGTGGAACCATGACTGTTTTAGTAGAAACATTTTAAGTAACTTTACTATAGTATGTTTATATGCAGTATACTCTCCAATTAGCGAACACGAGCGTTGTATGACCAAAGCGTCTTCTAATTTGGAAAGTTTTACATTTTAAGCCGCAAATTAGAAAATAAAGACGAGTTTTGTATCACAAAGGAAAAAGTGCAAAAAATATTGTCCGCTAGTTAGAGTGACCGCTTTTTGGAAGGTTTTTTATGAGACTTTGACTAGAAAACGGCCGGTGTATGACCAAACTGTCCGCTAATCAGAGGTGTCCGCCTTTTGGAGTGGCTATTAATTGGAGAGAATACTGTATTTTTGTATTTTTTATATATATTTTTTAAATTTTAGAATTTTTAAAAATCTTGCAGCTAATTATCTCATAAAATCTAATTTTTATTACGCACACAAGAAATTGATGCAAGCAACGTATCCAATAAGTTCTAACTATTGATAATTCGAAGATAAGTTAGCGAGCCCCTAGGTATAGATGCCTCCTTGATAACTTGACCTCCAGAAGACAAATGTATAGCTGTGAAAGTTACTATTTTCTTTCCAAAATATAAATTTAACATCTAAAAGAGATTTTGACGCTTAGAAGAGGGAAAAAAAGAGTCAGTCTTAAATTTGTAAATAAATAAACTTTCAGCTTTAAATGACACGTAGTCTTTAAAGAATTATCTGAGCTTTTTTTAACTGCACAGTTGCTAACATAATAACATCTTAACGTTTTCTTCTAAATTAGTAAATGAGTACACATTTCTAACTTTAAGTACCACATTTGTTATTAAGGATATTTAATGTTGTTTAACGGCCCGGTTGCTAACGTGATAACATCTTAACGTGTTCTGTTAAAGGACCGTGATGCTCTATTCATTAACCACAATCTTAAGTTGCCATGTATCTTCGTTCAATAAAAATGAAAAATGGCTTGCTAAGGCGATACCGCTTTGTTGTGTTAACTTTTAATGAGTCAATAAGGTTTAATTGCATTATTTTATTTTGAAGAAGATTGACTGAGAAGTTACTACGAAACAGTATCAAGCAAGAAATCATATGAATTACACGGGAATAGGTAGCAAAAGAGTTTTACGTAAATTTGGAAATGAGTAAGGATCAGATCATAAAGAAATCTATGTCGTTGGATTCGACAGCAAATTCTTCTTCATCACTCAATTCGAACAAGTCTACGTCAAATAACTCTAAAGTTCCCATCGATATGCGATATAACAAGCTTTTAAATGCTTTCCTAGATAAAGAATTGGATTGTTCTCCATTATCTGCTTCAATATCTTGTAAGAAACAACGTCAAAGTATAAACTTAAATAAAAAAGAAGGAAGATTGTTAAGACGATTATTCACATTGTAATTTTGAATATATTAGTTTGTGCTGTGCTTTCCGTAAAAAATGTTTTTTTATGTTTCAAAAAAATGTTTTTTGCGTTTTTATAGCTCGTATTCGTGTAATTTTTACATGAGTTCGATACAATAGTATTGTAATTTATATATATATATATATATATATATATATATATATATATATATATATATATATATATATATATATATATATATATATATATATATATATATATATATATATATATATATATATATATATATATATATATATATATATATATATATATATATATATATATATATATATATATATATATATATATATATATATATATATATATATATATATATATATATATATATATATATATATATATATTTTTTTTTTTAAGACACAGTCAAGACATTTCGAAATATTATCATAAATAAAATGATTATAAATGAACTTTTATTAAAAGAAGAACTCAATGCATTCATTGCACACGTTCATTCGAGATGAGATTAAAAGATTACATTACATAATAATTTTCTACATTTTGTAAATATGTATATAATATGTACTGTATATATGAATGTATCAAAATTGGAAAAAAAGTTGAAAAAATTGACTGTAGCATTGTTTTTATTACTTAAACTAGTCGATAAAGACCCGTGGAAAAATCCACTTAAGCAATAGGACATTGAAAATGTTGGTTGTTTAAGACGTTTTGCTGACGTCAGCATTGCAAATCCAAAAAAAATTGGCGAAATTTAGTTTATTCGTTGCCAGTAAGGTTGAAACGCTGCTCAAAATAATTTATAGGATCATATCTTTTCTACGAACGACTAAGGATATATAAGGGTTTAAACATTTTGCTGACGTTAGCACTGGCCCGTTAATTTATATCCCTGTTACTCTCATTGTATAGACCTTGAACCGATGATCAAGAAAATGTACAGGATGATGTACTTTTGACAAACAGTTGCAGAGATATTGAGCTTTAAAGGTTTTTTGATTACATCATCAACCCGTCCAGTGGTGTTATTGACGTCGCGCCGTAACGTCAGAAAATTTAACATATTAGACATAAGTTTTTCGGTGACATCAAAGGAAAATGACGATATCCACTTTGCCTGTTACAAACAGACCAACACAGTCTCTGTATTATTATAAGAGACAAATGGAGAAATTTGTTTTCACGTTTCCTCTATTGTGTTGAGCTTAAATTGCTGATCAAGAAAATGTATATGTTCGTGTGGTTTTGATGAGCGCTTATTGAGTTAAACGCCTTCATCGTATAGATCTTGAAACGTCGATCAAGAAATTCTTTGTGTAGTCAGTATGTCCTTGTAAAAAGTGGCTATCGGAGAAATAACGGGTTAGGTTAATACAGGAAAACTTTGGTCAAAAATGATTAAAATTACTTGCTTTCCCCAGATTTCCGTGTACTTTCCTCCATGTGATCAATATTATGATACCTGTGTACGCCTTTCACACAAAATGGCATCGCAAGTAGCAAAAGCACGTAATGCGGTACAAAAAGGACCATGAAACTCCCACTAGCCTTTCACTATTCTTTAATGATCCAAGTTTTTAAAAGATTTCATTGGAATTAAGTTAATCCAAGAAAAATTTAAGTAGGGGTAAACTTTACCGACCGAATTAGTCCTCTTTCCTTATACCAAAAGGTAAAAAGCCCTGTTCCATGACTTCTTTGTCTATAACAATAAAATAACTCGACTGTTTTCCTTTCTATGAATAAAGGCTCTCCTTTTTTTACTCGCTTGCTCTTCTCAATTTTGTGGGCTGATCTTAAACAGTTACAGTATGCCATCTGCGTTAAAACTTTTAACCTTTTCATCTCCATATAATTGGTCCAATTAAACTTACTGTAGTATATCTCAGCTTTAATACATTCTTACTTTTTGGCAAATCTAAGTCTCAGCGTTCTGATAAACTCGTTTTTTTTTTAAGAAAACTGACAAACGTCGCGGTACTTTATTTTAAATAAGAAAAGTCAAAACCTTTTTTAAAAAGTACATACGCACAACAAACAAGATTACAAAAATTTTTTTTTGTAAAATTTTATTGGAAAACCTTTAACGTTGTATCGGGTTACCGAAAACATATAGCTTCGGTTGAGCCCAACAGACAGGGGAGAAGGAAGATATTACCAATTTTTGACAAAATATCAATATTTTTAACGATGCTTCATTATTGTTCGTCCACGATTATAATTGTCATTTTTGTTCACACGTTCATGCAGAATCCACCCGACAGTGTAGATTTCATTTCATGACCTGGTATAAATTACTTTAATATCTAGCATAATATTATGATATCATAGTAATAAATAGAATAATAATATCATATTTTAACTGACCACCAATATCTGTTTTCAAGGGATATCAGGTATTCTCTAAAAATCAAAACCTTCATCGGTACCTTAATTGGTCGGTTTTGAGGTAACACCAAAAAAGTGGGCGCTTTAAGCCAAACAAAAGAGCGCAGCATACAATCAACATTTTGATTCCCGAAGTAATTTTTAAAAAATTACTCACCTGAAATCGTAAGTGAAAAAAAAATTCAGATGACAAAAAATACTGTGACATGCGCATTGACAAATTATAACGTGTTTTGCTTAAAAATTACCTTAGAAAATGTAACGTTTAATTTTTTTAAACCACAAAATAATCAGAGTGATTGCATTGTAAACCAAATCGGAAACAGTCACGTCTGACGAAAATGTTTTAACAAATGACAAACAATTCAACAAGAACGCACTCATTAGCTACAAAAGTATCAAAATAAAAAAAATACTCACGAAGTAATACCAAAAAAATAAAACAGATAAAACTTATCACGTTGTTGCGTTGTATCTTTCTTTTTCTTCTGTATCGCCATCTTTGTTTCGGTAAGACTTCAGCAATACAGTCTGCTATATTTTCCAATAAATTACAGTTTGCTTAATTTCGAAATTCCGAAATATTTATTATAAAAACAAAATCACCTTGACACTTGCACAAAAACTTCTCTGGCAAATCGTGTTTTACACGCTTAAGCGACGCGTATACAATTTTTCTAAAACCAGGTCAATTTCTCTAACTCATTAATCAATTTCGCGCGTTTAGATTTCTTAGATATGCTTTAATTTCAAAGTGCATCACTGAGCATACGTGAGTATTTTATTAAAAAAAATTTAAAATATAAATATTTTTAATAAACTTAATTGCATTCCAATTCACCGTTTCTTCACTTTAGAAAATTGTATACCGGTTCGACAAGTCTGTCAGTTTATATTTAGAGATAAAATCTGGTTCAACTTACGACAAGTAATTCAAATTTTCAATACGTTAAAAACCGAGACACACAAAGTGTAAACACAAGAATCAATTGAAATTTGGTACACCTCAGAACGATTTAACATTATTTTTCAGCTTGGTTATCACCACTATTAATCCCTTAGTAATTACACACGTAATCCTTATTGATTTACGATTCAGACCAGAACTTAATGCATATAGTCCGACTTTTATAATCGAACCTTCTGACATTTACACTCCAAGAACGTGCTGATTTACTTCTAACCTCGATCCCAGAGCCTGTAACGTTTTTTGATATGCTTTTCATCCTCATATCATCAAAAAACGCTACAGATCCCCGGGATCGAGGTTGTATTCCCTTCTACTGTGTATTTTTTAAAGGAATAAAGAACAACATTACACAAATAGGATTAAAGAAGTTACATATCGTTGTTCAGAAATTATTGACAGAACGGCCATAAATTATTTTTTTTTTCAACAATAGGATCAAATAAATTTTATTACTTAGCTCAAGGATTTTTTTGGTTTCATAATTAGTAGCCAAAATAATGACTTTAATCCTGACCCTATCCGGGGTTTCTTTTAAACATATTATGACCGAAGGGGAAGGGGGCGGCCTCCGCCTCCCCCTTTCTCAACTTTTGATAGACAGTCCATATAAAGTGACGTCATCGAAAGCTCAAAATTTCGTTAACATACCACTACTATCTGCTAAAAATTTAATTACTTTAGTTCTACAGAAAATCGCTTTGTGTTATATTTAACATATTTTACTGTTTTTGACATTATCCATGTGCCCAAAATTTACAGATTGATTCGCCTTAATGAAATAAGTTGTGTTGTAAGTTTTAACTGCTAAGTATAATATGCTAACAAAAATTACTATAGTTTTCCGATTATAAGAATTTAGGAATAGATTCGAGTAATAGCCAAAATCTACGGCTTTGAGAGGTATGGCACTTAAAAATTTGGCATGCACGTGTCTTATAAATAAATACTAAAAAACAGGAGGTATCATAACAATGCAGCCGAGCAAAAAAAACTTATTCCCCCCCGAAACAAATAGGATGAAAGACAAAATATTTTTTTATGAAAAATAGTCATTTAGAGATCATGTGTCAGTACTTTAAGTTAAATCGTTGACCGAATGTGGTTAATGTAGCAAAAAATCGCAATATTTATACTTATTATTTTCAGAATCCTTGTTATTATGACTGTGTGATTTTTTGTCAAAAGCGGAGAACTCTATAGTTAAAATCTAATGTTTTTTGGCGTTATTAACGTTTGTCAATTTTTCAAAGAAAAGCACGAAATAAAAATCACTTTTCGTATAATCCGTATTTCAATCTGAAGTCGTTATAAATTTTTACCTATCATGTTCTTGTAAGAAGCACACTAGAACGGTATATATAGCAACAAAAGAAAATATTTTAAAATTTTATTCCTATCTACAAGAGTCGCACATCTGATTTAAACTTACAATGTTAATGTAAGTAAGGATACTAAAGTATCGAACCTAATAGGTGCAACCTCCATCCCATCAGGATGCACGTCTTTTTTAATTGTCATATCACAAAATGCTACAGGGCTTGGGAACGAGGTTGCAAATAGGTGTAGGCTATGAATATTCAACGGTAAATGTCGTTGCGCTTGAGATGTTATCAGAGTATATTCTTATATCCGAAGTGGATAAACTTTGTAAGCGGTTTGTTGTGTGCTCCCAAGTTTGTTTATCTACATTTTTATTTTCGTCTTTCTTGCTAACATGCGATTTGTAAATTATTAAAAATTTCGTTGTAAATAAACCAAAGAGAACGACCGTAGCACATAAGATGCTAACAAACGATATTGCTATTATCCTGCTTTGTGAGTTTGTTAAGAGAAAGTAGCTAACCAATCCTATTCCAAAAATAAAACACGTGATATACATCGTAATTCCAATGTCTTTTGATTCGTTGTAATTTTTCGGAAAAGTTCTTGTTCTGAACGCATAAAACGTTGTGGAAGCCATTATGGATAAAATATACGTAAAGTTGATAAAGAAAATCGATGTGTCGACCTTGCAATATATTTCAACATGGTGTCTGTGTGATGGGTATTGTTTTTGTGTATGTAAACTGTCAATACTTGGCGATAAAAGAATAATTTGAACAAGGCATAACGTTGACGCAAAAATTACTTGGGAAATCGGACTGACAACTTTTGGCGCTATTGTGCTAGAGCGTGCAGCGGCAAATATCCGGTAAATCCGATTCGTTTTAAGCATTAGTGAACCATATATTAAGTTGAATCCGATGAAAAAAAAGCATTTCTGGGCAATGCAACATACTTTAGATGCAGTCGAAATTGCAAGTACTGGAAAACAGTATAGTAAGGTGATTCCGAGAAAAATAAACATGCATAATTCCCGAGATGAAGCACGAATGATTAGCTTATCTCTAAATTTTATGAAGAGTGATGTAGCTAGAATTGAAAGTAATACACCTACACTACCAATGCAATAAAAGCTATACACCAATACAACATTCGTAGTTACCATCTTAATTGGTAAAACTTCACACGCGCTAAAGTTATTTGTTGCTTTGTAATCTCTTCCACAAGATGTGCAGCTATTATTCACAACAATTTTATTATCACCACAATTCTTACATTCCCAACAACAGCTAGAATATCTTTTAGATATTACTTTAATTTGATAAGATTTGCATGCTTTGCTACAAATTGATTTTGGTATCTTGTCTCTCCATTGAATGGCACTGTGATTGACTGTCAATCGGCTGTAGTTTGTGATTAGCTCGCTACTGTTTCTGATGGCATAGTTTCCACGTCCTATTTTTTCTGGGCTTATTAATTCCCACCGCCCAATTAGCTTATAAGCAAACATGTTGTTGCTCATCTTCTGATAATTGAAAATGTCAAAGTTTGAGTTAATTCTGTGATCCGATCTAAAACTATAAATGCTTCGGTTAAATGGGTAAACACGTCTTACCCTATATAATCTTTCCATGGCTGGAATTAAAAGATATCGTTTTAGAACGAGTTTTGTCAAGTTTTTTTTGTAGAACCGCCAATATCTGTTAACGGCATAGGCGTATGCGTTCACAGAATTGATTATGGTACCTGCGGAGGAGTGTGACACATCTCCGAATTTTGAATAGAACTGCTCAGTTGTTAAATTTTGAGTAATATTTACTATTTCATCGCGAAGTTCTTTTTTGAAATCAAAAAGCAACTTAGATTTCTTCACGTCAAGATTGTAGAAATAACTTTTAAAATTTCTCATGTTTTTTTGAGTTGGTTGAAACGTGATAACTCCTTTTACAACGTCCTCGATTCCTTTTGTTATTATTTGTTTAGTTCCCCATTTTGAGCCGGATATAAAAGTCACATGTGACCATAAATCTCTTGGAATTAAACTTACTCCATGCATAAACTTTATTAATGTTTCTTCTTCAAGAAATAACACAATGATCTCGATTTTTTTGTTGTTTAATAAATACTTGTTTAATAACATTCTGCTGTACGATTCAACATCGGTTGATTCAATGCGACTAATGTCGCTTAGGCAGATATTTCGTTTTCTAGCAAACTTCTTCATATCGCTAACAGCTGCGATGCCATATTCACTATTTTGGTAAAATGCTCCAATATAATTCCATTTCATGTAAAATATAAAATCTACCATCGCCTGTATCATTTGATCTATAGGTGGCGTTGCTCGGAATAAATTCCTGAAGCTTGGGTTTTGCTCAAAATGGAGAGGAGCCATGCTAAACGCAATGATAAGTCGATGCCACAAACTCATCACTACTGCTGTCATAGTAACGTCACTATTACGGTTTGGTCCAATAATCCCGACAGTGTTTGGTATGAAAAGAATGTCGACTAAAAGTTTTTGTAATCCACTGCTGTCGCAACTGTCGTATATTTTATAGCCTAGTTTTAGATCTGCCAATAGTTTACTGTCGTTATTGACTCGATCAACGGCATACTTTAATGCAAGTGCTGGAATAATTCCATCGGATGGGCGAGTAACAGCGCACTTACTCTTGTTCGGCAAAGTACCTTTGATGTCGATTAAACCGACCAAGTTGATATCACCGCTTTGTTCAAGGACGGGTGTGACGTGATGCGATGCTGAAGTAAAATGTTATTGGAATATCCGTGTATCACAATGTTATAATGAACACAAATTTACGTTGTGGAGCAATTCCAAAAGTTATTTTAAGTTTAGAGTATTTTCCATACTTATAAATTTTTTCGCAGAGAAAAGTTGGTAATTTGATTTCAAAAAATAGTCTGGAATCGATATTATCCAATGTTTAATTTTTTTAAATTTCAATAACGCCAAATAAGTCAACACTAAATTTAAGTCTTCTGAATCTAAGTATTCTGTGTTCGCCAGACTAAATTTTGAGACCTTAACCAAATGTTTTGTACGGTCTATTATATTATACTTTTGTTCAAAAATCTTAAAAAATTGACTACACCAAATTTAATTTAGGATATAAATATTTTTAGATAGTGAAATCAAGTACACAAAAATAAATCATTTCGCCACACCGTCCAACTAAATCCGCGCCAAAATTTGTACGAATAAAATAGTGTGTGGCCTCAGCATGATCAGAGCTAACGGATCAAACCGAAATCCGGAGATTTTAACTCATTAGATTGACTGAAAACAAAAAAGTATCCGTAAATAACAAAAGCATGCATAAGTATTCGCACTCGTGCCCCCTTTCCCACCCCTAGACTGCTAAAAGTCCTGTGTAGTTTTACACGACCTTTAGTAATCCTAAGCTCAAAATTCAACTGCACCCACTTCTCCCCTTTCCTGATCGTTATACAACAAATTGCAAGTGGTGTCGCTAACTTCAGAATGTCAGTTTTTTTGTCAGTGATTATTTTTTTGCTGTTCAAATCTTAGTAGATAATTTTAATGTAGGTGCGAGTAATTAAAATAATATCAACATATGTTCTGCTTTTACACTTACCTAACGAAACGAAACAGCAAAATATTAAAATTGATTTTACCATAAAAAAACCCATGTTGACGTCAAGAAGATTCCTGTTTCTCATTTCATTAAGTTTTCGCAATACAAATATGTTTCTTTTACTCGTTACGGCAGCCTACTTGTCCCTTGGTTTGTTTATTTCCTTCACATCTTTAATTTCAGCTGCTTCAATATTTGTAAACAACTTCAAGCTAAATAAACAAATAAAAAGCACGACAAGCAAATCGATTTAAGAGTTTAATTTGCACTAGGATGTCATTAATCAAAATTACAACAAACCTGTTCTGCAAAATATCCAATGTGCATTTTTTTGCGAAATATCCAATGTGGGCAAATGTTTTTATTAATCCTTAGATCACGCACAATTTTTACGGGCACCAAAAAAAACCCTTTACTAAAATTTCTAATTGGTTATAAGGAGAAAACCTAAATTGTCCATGTTTGGAACAGTTTAGTAGTTCAATGCATCCTCTTCCTATGAATTGCAGAATACTTTTGATAACAACCAAATCATGGGCTATGCTGGTTGGTCAAATGGCAGAGTGATTTTAAAACGATTCTTGACCGAAAACTTTTGTCTAAGGGTGAATCCAAGATAGTTTTCAAAGTGCTGGATGAAATGTTAAGAAAATTGGCGCTGCTAGAAATATATGCTGTTATCATCCGTTTGTCAAAAAAAACAACTCTCTTTTGTTGTCTCTTAGTCCCCTATAGTATTTTGATGCTTTCACTTATATTCATTAAACTGATTAAAATGAATTAATTTATTAATTTTACCTCATATGTCAAATTCTCATAGACTGAATATCCGGCATGTTTACTTTTTTAGGAGGCTTTCACCCAACCTCGTCCCCAGGGTCTTGTGGCCCCTGAGTCGTTATTTCGGAGTGACCCAGCTTCATCAACAAGGCAAAATGCACTGGGAACGAGGTTGGCTTTCACCTACCTAAAAAGCTATGTTTCTTTTTCTATTTTAAAATCCTTTGTAAATTCAAATAAAACAACAACAAAAGCTGCCAGATTTTTTAAAAATTTTTAAGCAGTGTTTTAATTTTTAATAGCATTCTTGCAAAATGTACCAAAGTCAGATATTCGCAATTATCACGCAAAAAATCCCTCAAAATGGCCATGTGAAAGATGCAAATCACAAAGCGATGCTTCTTTATCTCGTTATAATAAAGTTCATTACGCTTTACATTGACATTTAGTTTACAAATTCTTCAACTTGAAATATTTCATATCTTTTTACAGAGAATATAAAGTATTTGTGCTGATTCGTCGTCATCATGCTTCACAGAAAGTAAAAAAAGAAACAAGACTGTTTTCAATTAAGTATATTTCTTACTCATATAGTCTAGACTCGATTATCCCAGATCTACTTTGTGCATCGTGTTAACTTTGTGCGATGTTTGAGGTGAATGAGCAAAAAATAATAACATAACACAGTAGCCTCTGTAATTAGCTGTTGGTGTAAAAAATCTGTCCGTTAATTAAAGGTGTTTGGTTTTAAGTTGAAGTTTGTCAGGTTTACTCTTGTATCATTCTATGTACTTTCCCAAGTTTTTTGAACTTGTGGAATTGTTCCATTACATAAATTGTGCTACAGTAGACTCTCGATATAATGAAAAATAGTTTCTCTATATCGAGAGTTATCTAAATCTAAAATTTAAAAATATTTGTAATTTTTACCTAAACATTTATATCTTGCATACTTTTTGTGTTAAAATGACTAGTCTTATAATTTAAAAAAAGTAATAAGAGATTGCTAATTCTACTTAAGCAATGAAATTTCTTATAGTTTCTTTATCTTTACCCTTCTTTTCCACATATTCTTTTCTCCGTCATCTTGGTAAAGACTGAAGAATTTCTAAAGCTTGACAAATTTGATCCCTACTTGGTGGCGAAATTTCCCGATCTACATCATCTTCATCATTCTCGTTACAATCTTGTTGAGCTATGATTTTATAATCTGTGAGAAAATGTACTTTTGAATCTTCGACTATATTGTCACGAATTGTGAACTCAATTAAAGATTCCTACCTGTCTTGAACTCTTCAGCCTGTACTGCACGCAGCTTATAAAAAGAACGTTTTTATCAGACTGGTTTTGTGCTTGTCTCTCAGAACTTAAGCGGCATTCCTGAAGTAGTTAACCATTGTCATTAGTGAGACGCATTCCCAAGTTGCGGATAGCAAAGTCAAGCCCCTAATATGCTGACTTTTGTAGGAGATCTGCCTCTATCAATGCTTGTTATACAAAGCTTAGGAAGTGAAGGCGGTAAAATGCTTTTACACACCTAATAACAACTCATCCATGGCTTGCGTTGTGTTTGCCGGTAGAAGCATTAGTTCAATTTCTTTTAGGCCCTCAAGTATCCGATGGTCAGGACAGTTGTCGATTATCAAAGCAACCTTTCTGTCTGGAGCTGAGGATCCATTTGGAAAACAAAAAATCCCCATCCATCTAACTCTTTTCTGGGAACAGTAACGAAAAGTTAACTTATTACACCACTGAAACAACGTGGTTTTTCAGACTTTTCGATCACAAACATTCTCTTCTAGAATTACCAACAGCCAATCCAGTAAGCCTTACTTTACTGTGCTTACCGTCACTACAACTTTCACGTTTGTAGTGCAAGGACTTATTTGAAAGTGGTTGGCAGAAGAGACCGAATTCGTCGGCGTTATAAATATCTTTTTTAGCTTGCACTTTGACAAAATATTTGTCAAATAGGTCACTTTTTTTCCAAACATTCCAATTTTTTTTTATTCCAATTTTTCTAATTTTACAGAGAAGATATTGCATGGCATCATATTGGTTTTGTTGGTTTTCGCAAACAGGTTGGAAATGAAAAATTGATTTGGTTATAACATTAGTCACATCAAGGAGAAACCTCCTCGGTCACATCAATTAACGTAGAAATACCAATAGTGACTCGAAGAAGAGAATTGCTTCACTAATTTTCGGGTTTTAAACATTAGTGAAACATTTCTCAACAGAAAAGAGAACGCGCGACAGACAAATACGCCGTCGGTGTGAAAAAAAGGAATCGATAGTTGGACATTTTCTTTTTTTGCAGAACTAGTAATTTTGTCAAAAACGATCTTTTTTTTTCGAGAGAAAACTAATCCCTTAAACCATAGCACCATAGGGTATACTGATACTTCCGGTAGCAAAATAACAAAGGCACAAGTCGCAATTGCGAGTACAGAATTCTCCCCAATTAGCGGACACCGCAGCAAAGTGTCCGCTAATTGGAGGTGTCCGCTATTTGGAAAGTTTTGGAATGTAAGCCCCATATTTGAAAAATAAAGCCGAGTTTTGCACGTAAAAGGTTTATTGGATAGGTTAAACTCAGACACGTAATAATTGAACGTAATAAAACTTTTTTACAACAACAATAAATATCAACATCATATGATATCAACTAACGAACGCAAAATTTGCAAACAAATGTTTTATTTTACGAAATTTTATTTAAAAAAGTGTTTAAGGAATCTCTTCAGCTGTGTCTCCCATGTTTGTTGTTGTTAATGATTTTAATGGGGTGCTGTTTTTTGTTACTGGGCCAAATAATTTTTAACCTCTTCAATTTTCTGCAAACCTTCTTATTTTTCTGTTATAGAAATTTAAACAGTTTCAATCACCTTCAGATTTTTTTTCTCTTTTAAGATCTTTCAAGTTTATCAATTTATCAATCATTGTCTAATATGTGTGCATTTTGTCGAAAATGATTAATATTGAATTCAACAAATTTTATCATTTATTATCCAAATTCTCAAATTTGAAGTTCTCTTTGGAGAGTCTGATTAGTTGTAGTTATTCATTTTGAAAAAAATAATTGGTTCATTGTTTTGTGTGACAAATCCAAAAAGTTGAACATCAGTTCACCCCTGACTGTTCGGTGCAAGCAACAATAAACTTTTGACAACTTTTTTGCAGAAGATATAAAAAAAAATCCCGTGAGGAATATCTTTTTATCTGATATAAGTTATTTTAGTCCCCCTTTTCCCAAAAGAACATGAGTTGAGTGTTCAGCCCCTCATGGAAAAATTTTGCAAAGCAGGACAACGGTTTTTTGTTGCTGGCGAAAAAAGGCACTCTAATCAGAGCACTATTTTTTGTAGCTAGGTCAGAGTAACAAAAACGCATAGCTATTATAGAAACAACAAAAGATAAACATAAACAACTCAGTTCAACGTAATTGCACAACTATCCTACCTTGATTTTACATAGGTAGGCAGGCAGGTAGTATTCTGCATGGCAATTTCTTCGGATAAAACCAACAGTAAGTTGCTTTTGCAACACGTCAGTAGATGGCAAAACATAATTACATTTAACCTTTTTAATTAATTCAGCGTAGATTTGAGGTAGCTCATCAAAATCCTCGTTTTCGAAAACTAACTTCACACGCTTTCTCAAGCTCTCGCAAGACATGTTGAGAACCAAAAGAATCTTACGCATGCCCTACTAATACTTATACCAAAATGAAACTATTTTGACAGGTTTGTTCAAAACTTTCTGACTAAAAATAGGCCAGGCCCACATAGGTTGATTCTAATTGACTGTGAAAGCCTCGCGGGATAACCTATAGCCAAGATTGGCTGGCTTCAAAATTTCTGACTAAAATAGGTGAGGCCCACATAGGTTGACTCTAGTCCACGGTGAAAGCCTCGCGGGATAACCTAGAGCCAAGACTGGCTGACTTCAAAATTTCTGACTAAAAATAGGTCAGGCCCACATAGGTTAATTCTAGTCCACGGTAAAAGCCTCACAGAATAACCTAGAGCCAAGACTGGCTAACACAGGTCAGGTCAACATAGGTTGAACCAATTTGCGTTATGAGAAAACAAGGCGGAATATTTCGATCTTCACATTCCGGTTAAATTCGACAGAATTCGATTTCGATCCTCGGCATTTTTTTACTAGGTCGCGTGACAGGGTTGACCTAGTCTAAATCCGTGCCTGGTCACTGTCATTAGATGAGAACTCTTCTACATCAATAACTACAGATTGTTTACTTTTTTGTTTCTTTGATTGTTTTCTTTCGCATTTTTCTCCACTCAAAAAGCTAGATTGTAAAGTTTTAAAGTGTTTAAAATAAATGTTTGAAAAACTATTCATTTTTGTTTATTTTTGTTTACTGGATCCAAATTTTTAGACTGTCTGCTAATTGGAAAGAAAAAAGCCATATTCATTATCTTGTTATACGCCAATTAGAGTGTCCGCTAACTATGGGTCCGGTATTTAGAAAGTTTTTATGAGACTTTGACCAGAAACGACCAGTGAGAAAGTAATTTATCCGCTAATCAGAGGTGTCCGCCTTCTAGAGTGTCCTTTAATTGGAGAGATTAGTTAGATTAGATTAACATAATTTGTTTTTAACGTTCATGAAAGGGGGTAAAGTTTAAAAGTCATATAGGCGTTCAGTGTAGCTACCCTTATTGATTTTTCCGACAACCCCACCACACATTAGACACAACTTATACAGTGAAATCTCTCTGAAACGGACACCATTGTTGCAAAAAAAGTGTCCGTCGTATAGAGGTGTGTTCTTTAAAGAGATTGTATCCAAAAATCAATTTCAGAGCAAAATTTTGCCGAAAATGTGACTTTTTTTGTTTATATAGGTTTTTTCCTTTTTCTATTTCTTTTAAATCAAGGAAATGAGACTTATAATTTGATGAATGTGAACTTGTTTCATTCATACGCTATACTGTTATACAAACAAAAACAAATATCAACTAACAAATACATTATATTTTATAATTTACTTGAAGAAATCTGGGATTGAAGTTTGCTTTCTTTTTCATATTTAGAGATCCTCCACTATTTTTGTAACTGATGACAGCTGTGCCTGCCATGTTTGTTGTTCAAGCACCTTTGCAACTACTGTGACTTAGGGGCTGTTTATATGACAGCTGGCCCGGTTAACCGGGCTGGCTCGGTTAGGCTGGTTGTTTATATATTTTATATCACGTTCTAAAAGAAGTTTAAATTGCAAGGAATTCTTTTAAAAAATATGTGCCATGAGAATACTGCAAATAATGCTTATTTTGTCAAAACAACGATAAATACACAGCAATAAATTTAATAATAATGTTATTCTTCTGAAGTATTTTTATAATTTTATTGTTCTCATGCATATAATATAATATTAATTTCACCAATAGTTATATAAACTGACAAAAAAGTTAAATCTTCAATATTTTTGGCATTTTCGAACAGAAAAAAAACATGCTTTTTACAAAAAAAATAATCTTGATCGTGCTCAAGAAGAAAATGAGTCCGCCTGGCCCGTTCATATGGAAAATTTTCATCACGCCTAGCCGAGATCTCCGTAAAAACGAGCGAGATCTCGGCAAGGCGGGCTGGCTCGGTTGTCATATAAACACATTTTTATTTTTGTATGTGTTTCTTGATAGTAGCCAGATCCCGGCCAGCCGAGCCAGCCCGCTTCCTTATGAACAGCCCCTTTATTTGCAATGACAATGGAATTTCGAATATTTTTCAGACATTCCAATTTTTGACACTGCAATATCATCTAAACATGAGTATCATAACATCAAATTTTACCATCAAATTATCAATATATAAATAATATATACAAGTTCCCTATGTTCGCAAGCAAAATATTATACTCGACGGTGCTATCAAGAATTTTTTTAAGCAATTTATATACTATATTCTACTGTTTTGTTCGCTAAACTTAGTTAAATAAAACAAAGAAAGGGTACAAGAAAAGATTTTTTAACATATCTTTACTGGCGAGGATATTACAAGTTCATTACAATTTTTGTTAAAAAATATTTCTATACTAAAGCTATCTATTACTATAGCCATCGTATTGTAGGTACTGTTAGGCGATCTAAAATATAAAAGACATGGTTTTATTGTAATGTAAAAAAGCAGGTTCGGAAGTTTGCTCGAGAAATTTGTTAGCTAGCTATATAAGAGGAAAATTAAAAGAGAATTTGTTCTTCACTTAAGAAAGTAAAAGTAGTAAAGTAGTATCGTTACAAACCTGAGTTCATTCCTTCTTTTTCTCTTTTTAAAGCACAGATTGTTTCTCTATTAAACTTAATTCAAGGAGACTTCATAAAACACGCAAAAATACTAAACTTTATTTTTTTATTTTCCTCTGCTGCTCACACATGACAAAACTTTATAACTTTGCTCAGTAGTTTTTATTGTTTACGTTTTTTTTTCTCTTTTGAACGTCGTAATCGATTTCCAATTTTGATTTAAACATTTCGCCAGTACGCAAAAAATATCTTCTTTGAAATCCGCCAGGTAAAATAAGTTTTAATCTGGAGGTCATACGCAGAACTGGACTAAAGGTCATAAGTGGACACCTGACTAACTTTTCAAAAAAGTTGGTAAGAAATATTTTCCCTTGCTTAAATGACAAATGGGCTACGCTCGCTGGCTTAGCTCCGCAAAAATGGAGGGCACAAGCTCATGAAAATTTTATTGAGAAGTCCTGAGCAGAAAACCCCTGTGAGAATCACAAGAGTTTTTTAAAAGAACAACGATTTGCTCTTAATGTATTTGTTCGAGGCTACATGGACACATGGAAACGGGATATTGGAGATGAAACTTTTCATTGATTCACGAAGAAGACAACGTGGACGACAAATTTGCAATGGCAAATACTTTTGAGGGATGTACAGTTGGACATGTCCCTAAAAATCTCAGCAAATTCTTCCACCGATTTACAAAAATTCCCAACTGCGAAATAACATTTCGAGTCACAGGGAAACGTATAAACAGAGGGACTGGTTATTGTCTGGAAATTCTAGTTCTATACAAGTTTGTTGGCGTTGATAAAAGCGTTATTGGGCGAAAAAATATTAAAAAGATAATTGTAAATAAAAAAGTTAATAAATGTACGAAATAAAGATGAAAATCGAAATTTTACAATTTTTTTTTATTTGTCCGCTTTACACAAAGTTTTTTCAAGGGAAAATGCCATTTGGTGTGAAAAAGTGTCCGTTTTATAAAGTGTCCGAATTATAACTGTCTGCCTTGTTTTCTTGAGAGAACTTGACCTGAAATCAGTCCGTTCTAAGGAATAGTGTCCATTATGAGATGTCCGTTTTAGACCATGTCCGCTTTCGAGAGATTCCACATGCTTACAACGTCACTCAGAATATATAGCACTCCATTATTTTGCGTTTTTCGGATCTTTAAAATACACAAATAAAAGTTGGGAAAAATTTAGTCACTTTGTTGCCGAGTAAATTTTTAAATTTAGTTGCCTTTTGCGGACTAATTTCCAGATCGAAAATGACCACGAAAGTTTGAAGACTATATAAATCAGTCAATTTCAATGATTATTTTTCTTTTATGTGAACATTTCCCTGCTTTGAAACGTGTAAAAAAAAATGAGACTTCTCTTTAAAAATGTTATTCAGACTGATCCAAGACTCTTTTTAGTGTTCTTGTTTTTGCCGTTATATTTCATTGATACCGATTTCAAAAATGCGCAAAAAATCAAAATGGCCGAAAAAGAAAAAACAGGCAAAAAATTGGTCGTCGGCAAAAAAAAATTAGTCACCTAGGAAAAATTTGATCACTTTTTGGCCACTTTTTTTACCAATAAAGTATATTACGGACTTTACGAAACAAAAACGGGGACTATCTGCAACGACATTGTACCGTTAAACTTTCGAAAAAGTGTGAAACTGACGTAGAAACTGACAACAACCCGTTTAACGTACTAAATTTTGAAAAATCTTAAGGTCGCTTTTTCTGCGTGCTTTTTTAGTAATACTTTTTTGTAACATTCTACTTAATTCTTTTCGAGTTGAAGGAGAAAATGCAACTTTGTTTTGGGAGTTTACACAAGCATACTCCACAATTTGGCTTCGCTTATGAGCATGGCAAAGAAGCCTTAACAATAATGGGTTTTAAAATGCAACCAGTTTGTCGGGTTGCAGTTTTGCACCAAAAAAAAGTGTGAATACTGATATTATCAACATTTTAGCTATGGAATTGTATATTTAATGTTTCGTCGAATAAAAGCAAACGACATAATGAAACATAAAGGCGTGTGGCCAGTTTACTTGTGTGGGCTATCAATTATAAAAACTTGTCCGTTTAGTCTGTAATTTTCTCAGTATGTATTTATTTGCTGTAGTTTGGTCCACGTTCATCAATTTTTTTGAGAAATCTTATCGTTCTCCTCAAACATGCTAAAATAATAAAAATCATTAACTAAACTATAGTTTATGCAAAATCCATCAAAACAAGTTTTAGGCCAATAATTAGGCCGAATTTCACAAAACGGGCGTGACTTGGCTAGTACGGTTAAACTAATTAAAAGTCCCGGTTTAATTTTATTTGCATATCGACAGACAATGTTAAATCTTTTGTAAGAACTAATTTTGTAGGTGGAGTGTGCAGTCGGTTATTACGATAAAACCACGAAAACGTTCCTTCAGACAGTTCCTTTGATGTAGTTCTTTAGGTGTAGCTTTTTAGATGTAGCTCTACATTCTGTTTCTCAGAGTTCAAAACAGAATAATCCGAGATAAGTTAGGAGGACCCCCAAACTGTCGCCATAACACATTGGCGAGTATGACGCATTATACGTACCGATGTAATGACGATGCGATGGCAACTGCATGGCATATCAAGTCAAATGGATATAAATCAGATAACATTGTATTATATCCGTGTTATTTATTATGCAGCGCGGTAACAAAGAGCTTATTTTGTTGATTAATTTATTTTTTAATCTTGTTTGTGATATCCTTTGAGAATAAAACAAAAACAGAAGTAAAATTAAAGCATTCACTCAGAAACTAGCTTGTCTCAAGACATAACTTTTAATAGAACTCAAGCATCAAAGTAGAGCATCGAAGACGGTTAACCAACTGAAAATTGCATCTATGAATTCAACCGGAGCCGAGAAAACACCAAAACAAATTCGACAGGAAGCCATTATTAATTCTTATGGACTGAAAATTATAAATCAACAGTTAGCAGTAGAACTTAATTGTTCCAGTGAGCACATGCGACAATTTTTAACGAGAGAGGAGAAAGATAGAAGAAAAATTAGAAAGAATGAAGAGAAATTATTAAGTAGAATTTTACAACTTGAAAAATGAATATTATACAACAAATCAAATACAAATCATAATGTTTGGGTTAAACGCCCCTTTAAATAGGCGCATATGTGGAGGAAGGTGTTTTGACAAACGCCCTATAATGTATCCGTACTATGGAAAGACGACAAACTTAACATTACTATCTCGTTATTGGGAAGTACATTAAATAAATAAATACAAACAATTTTATTTATCCTGGAGAAAATGTCTTGACTTCGAAGTTTGATTGGAAGAGACAAAAATAAACAATATATTGAATAAGAATTAGTTGTTTGATTCTTATCATCTGGTATCAAATTGCCATTTGGCAGAGAAAACGAGAATGTAGTAAGCATAATTAGAGTGGTAGCTGGAATAAAGTAAATACGGTGTCGGTTTTCTCTTTTATTCCAGCATCTTCACTATTCCCACATCTCTAGGAAACCAGCCTTTTTTGCGTGGATTGAAAATCAATTTCGCTTCCTGCATCCTAGATTGTTTCATATTTTTATCGAGTTAGTACCATAACTGCGTTATAGTTTCCATAATCACGCTCTTCCAATATTCCTAGTTTTCTAGTAAATTTGCATTTATATCTAAGGTTCAAACGACATACAGTGGAATCTCTCTGAAGCGAAAACCATTGGTACAAAAAAAATTGTCCGCTTTATAAAGATTTTGTCAAAAATAGTTTTAGGCAAAATTTTGTCCGAAATATGTTTTTTAAACTTTATTTTACAATGATAGCGAATTGAGGCGAAAATATAGAGTTGATCTTGAGAAAAGCTGTCGAATAGGTAAAAAAATATTTGAACTTGTAAAAAATTGTAACACGCCTAAAATAGAAAAATATAAAAACATCGTTAAATATTTTTTTGTCGTCATGTCTTCTTTATAGGGAGCATTTGTAGTGAGAAATTTCATTCACTTAGCTTTATGAATGTCCACTTTATAGATACTTTATTTATAAGAGTTTAGCCTAAGATCTATCTGTCTTAGCTATCAGAGCTATCCGCTTTAGATGGTGTTTTTTTAGCAGTTTTTCGCTGTAACAATGTGTAATACTTACTGTAATACTTATCACATACCGTTTTTGTGTGATAGTATAGAACTTACTATTTTTTAGCATTGACCGAGTGTATAAATGACATTTCAACAATCGTCTGGTTCAACTGTCTGGCTTTTGTACTACATAACGCAAAAATAAACCTTATCCAATTAGTGTAGGCTGAATTAGCTGGTATATGCTGAAAATTAGTGATTAAGTATGGGAGTACTAAATTAACTGATTTCCACTATTGTAACTTCGACAAAACAGATTGTAATAACCAACCGTATAGAAAGTTTAAGTCCAAGCCAAACACTCTTTATTATAAAAGCTATGTTTAAAATAAACGCATAATTTTCCCAAATGTTTAAAGGTTAAAATAGAAATCACGGGGTACATTTGTCTCACATTTTAAGTCTATTTTTAAGTATTAGGTCTTTAGGGCAATGTGTTTCCGCTATATGTGGTTGGCAACAAACATGTTCAAAAAAACCACAGAAGGCTTTCTTAACATACTTTACATAATTTCAGCTTCAGAATCAATTACAAATCAATTTTGGCTCAAAATGTAGAACTCTTTGTGTACGTATATATATAAGTCTTTTAAAACCACAGTAAGTAACATAAATTAATTCTAGGATGCTGCCAAGAGATTATCTGAACTTACATTTCCGTGAGACATATGCTTTTCGATACCATTTTTTGTAATTAAATTATTTTAATTAAAAAGGTTTCCACAAAGAATTTGTTTCCCAGACTAATAAAAACTAAAAATGTCAACTCGACCATTAATTAGTGAGTCTGAACAAATGGATGCTTAACGGAACAGAACAAACCTGGCAAAGAGCATGAAAATGTACATCTTTTACGCTTTCGTTGTAAACTCTATTAACATCGAGCTTTTTCGGTGTAGTGTAGTAATGGCTAAGAGGGGGAGGTTGCAAGCATGTTTCTTATTTCAACAAAGAAGCCATTTATCCAAAAATTGATGCTCATGTCATTACACTTGGTACATCTATAGAATATTGCATTCAAAGATTGTCGAGTTAAAAATACAAATAAAAAAAATACAAAGACGTCATTATGTCACTAAATTTGGTTTGTATTTTAGTACCCATACCTCTCTCTAACCACTTCTTGGTTACCATATAATAACCAAACGCAACTCACAACACTCTTACGTGGACGGAAAGCCAGCATGTATGCAGTGCTCTCGTATTGCGTTTATGGGACGAAAATGCCGCAATAACAAAATTTCAACGCTAATTCACATGTTCACATGCTTAACAAAAGTTATGCTCTGTCAAAAACGCCGAAGGCACGCGAGGAGAAGTTTGCCTAAAACCTTTTGTGACGCAAAACAAAATAGACATTGTTTTTTTAATAGAAAGTAGCTATTTTACGGAAACTAGTTCCCAGGCTCTGTTGAATTTTCTTTATATTGGTCGGTCGTAATCAACGCTTTATTACTCGTCAATAAGCAAACTGGACATCGGTTGATTTATATATATTTATATATTATTTCTAAAAAAACAATGAACATTTATTTTACAAAACAAATTTAAAAAAAAAAAGAGAATTTTTATTCATTTTTAATTTATAAAACATTTGGAAATTTTAGTATGACCTTAAATTAAATTAAATCAAATCAAAAACCATATTCGGACACGTACATGAGAAGACGGCTTTTTTTTTCGTCTTAAAATCCTTAGATTTACTTAACACGATTTCATTAAAGGGATTTGAGTTCTTGCATAAAATCCCTGACTAGACACGGCTACAGAAATTATAAAAAATAAATTACAAACTGTTGCTTCTTCACAAGTCCAAATACCGTAATGCCTCGATTAAAGTGGAGTTCAAATATGAGGCAAGACAAAGACAAGACGTTTACCGGGATCCCAACCTCATCAACAATTATACTTAAAAGTTTGTGTTTTTATGGATAATTCTTTTTTCGAACAATTTCGTCCCGCCCCGACTAATTAGGATACCGCTTGAGCTAAGCAGGATCCCTGTTCAGGCAGAACGTTCTTAAAATATAAACATAGTGTTATAGGACGAACAAGATACTTTCCAAAAGTTAAAGAAGACAAATGCAGTAGAGTCTCCATAACTCGAACGGCCAGGGGGAAAAGGAAACCGTTGGAGTTAAGGAGACGTTCGAGTAGTCGAGGTTTTCAAGTTTTTTCCAAATTTTTCCCTTATTTGCCTACCAGATGAAAAAAAACAGTATATTAAGTACGTAGTCTTACTTATTGGGGGTTCTGGGTTGGTGAAATACAGAAACAGAGCGTTTTAGTTGTTTTCTGCTCAAATTTATTGAAAAAATCAGTTATAATTGATTGTTTACAAGTATCATCATAATCTCGTTTGATGTTTTTATTCAAGTCCTTTAGGAAAGCCAACGTTTCTTCCCCAAATTTCGAGAAAGCGTTGTTGTTCGAAACACAAACAAAACATTCGAATCATGCATTCGAACAATATAAGGCCCACAACACACGTAAACATTAAAATATGAAAATGATAAAGAGTTAAATGATCAGGAAAACTCTTATCAATTTTTTTCAAAATGCCACAAAATTCGAATTATGGAGTCAAAAAACTTTAAGAACAAAATAATCTGTTCGACTTAAGGGAACATTCGAGTTATGGAGGTTCGAGTAGTAGAGGTTTTTTTATAAGAGTTTATTAGGAAATTTTCACGGTGCCAACGAATTCGTTCGAATTAAGGAGACGTTCGAGTAATAGAGGTTCGAGTTATGGAAACTCTACTGTATGACAAACTTCTTTCCGTGTAAAGACAAGACAAAATTACCGGGAAACGTCCTGCGCCGACAATCGTTCTGTCCGGCCTCTCATGTAATCGCAAACCCCCCCCCCTCCCCCCTCCCCCTAAGCCACCAGCTTTAAAAAGCGAGAGAAAAAGTTTTAATAACCACCCACCCCTCAAAAAAGAGCAGAGCTATTCTATATGCTACGGCTGTGACATCGCGAAAGTTTACCCTAACGGTAAATGAAAGAAAACCCTGGGAACTAACTGGATGCAAGTGGTCATAACCAAGTAATTAATTTCCATTACAAATGTAGTTATAAAATCAACATCTCTTTTTATAAATAACCAATCATATTTATACACATCAGTTGTTTATTAAGTTTCCATGGATACCATGAACGTTATTTCTAGTCAGTTTTTATTGATTCATTACACTCTTGTGTCTCCATTACAACAAGTTTGAGGAAAACAGATCTGCGCTTTACAATATACTTTTCCGACTGTTCTGTTTTATACAGTTGTTGTACAGCAGTGCGTATCTATGAGAAGCCTCCTCTTAACTCTTATACAAATATTTCAACTGTTTGCGCTCTCTTTTTCACGTTTTTATATCTCCTTTCCAAGTTGTCAAAAAAGAGAGAAAATCTAAAAATAAAATGTAGACTCGCATTAATAACATAACAAAAGCCTGACCTGCCCCTGGAGTTACAACTGGATTTGTATCATAAGTTTATTCTTAATATATCGCTCTTTCTCCTGTGTAAAATCAGTTTTACGCAAAATATTCTAGGGTTGGGGCTTATTAGAGGAAGGGGTGTTCTGCAATGTTTAACTATATCAGAAAACGTTGAAAAAATACAGAAAGTCAATCAAGGTTGAAGGTTAGAGAACACCACATCGCTAAGTAATGAAAAAATATAGATGTATGGTGCAGAATAGATACCGAATCTATTATTATTATTATTATTATGAATGAGATGCATCAGTTACGCAGGCCCTGCTCAGTTATTAATTTATAAATCAGAGATTATTCGACGACAAAATACCACTGCATACCTCTACATTTGCATGTTATGCATCCATTTTTATCTCTTTCAAAACCAGCATTACACGACAAAGTACAAAACGCAACAGGAGGGCAGCCTCCAGTACGTCGGGTTGGAAGAATCTCTAAAAAAAAAAATGGAAAGCACTAAAATACAAGGGTTTTATGAAAATGGGTTGTTCTCAGCTAGGCCTTAAGAATACTTGTTCATTTCAACCATTTGAAATTTCAAAAACTCCATAACAGGTTCTCGGAAACAAGGCTAAAGAAAAACTAGGTTGTATGAGATTGGATCAAATAAAATCTTACTTTTTCCTTTTTCGTTCATCTTTTTCTTTTTTTTCGGAACAAATGCGCCATCTTTTTTAAACCCTAAGCAAATTCTCCATTCCTTTTTAGTTATGTATAAGTCCTGGTTTACATTACATGAATTTAATAACGAATTCGTGCAAAGCGTCGAAATATCTTTTAACTCGTTCTTCACAACTTTTAATTCGTTTTCTTGAAGTGCGCCATTTTTATTTCTATCAAGCTGCTTGAATTTCCAAACAAGTAACTTATTGATTGTGTGCATACTTCGAAAACCACGCTCAGCTAAGAAATTTTCAATGCTTGTTTTTACTGGCTTTATGAAATTTGGTTCTATAAAAAAGGCGCGAGATTTAAAAAACAACAACAATTTTTTGGTAGAAAGTTTTTAGCTCCTTTTGTGGGTTTGCGTCGTATGATTAGGGCGAAGGAGGAAGGGCGAAGTAAAGATTACGTCGAAGTTATTAGGCCGCCATTTTTATATAACCCGTAAAGGCTTAAACTGATGTTGTCGAGCTAAAAAATATAGGAATGTAGAAAAACCGAATGAAAAAAAATATATATAAAGGAAAAGAAGAAATTACTAATCCTGGTTCACAAGGATTCTTATTTTTTATTTATTTTATGGTAGAATCTCAAAGTTTCTGTAGTTCCGAAAGTTTTCAAGGCTCAAAACTAAATTTGTGATAAAATAGTATCTGACATCAAAACTAACAACAACAATAACAAAAAGCAACAACAAAGACAGCAAGAAACAACAAAAATAATATCAACAAACAACAACAACAACAAAGAGGACCACAACAACAACAACAACAATAACGACGACGATAAACTTTAAAAACAATTAAATAATTATTATCACTTTACGTAGCATGCTGTGAATATGACCACATTACAGAATCAAGAGTGGAGACATTGCAGTCTGTTGAATATTTAACTTGAGCTTATCTGGTCTTAAAAATTAATTAGCAAGTTAAGTCATAATTTTTACAACATCTTGTGAAAAAAAAAACGTTCTATCTGCTTTGTGACGTATACGTTAAGTGAAAGTATGTAAAATGTACAGGTTTCGATTACGTTTTATGTTTTTGCCTAACAGATGTCAGATCTAAGACACCATTTTAAACTAAGAAAAATTTTATTCTTTTGGTCAGGAAGAAGAGTGTAAAAAAACCCAGGTTAGTGTTTGGGTGAGTAAACAAGACGTATGTTTTATAAAAAGCCATTGATTGAATATTTTTTAAGAGGGTGGTTGCAACTGCAATTAATATACACACAATAACTAAATAACTAGAAATTACTTCCGATGACCAATGTATTACCTTTAGCTATGATTTCATCTTCTATACTCGTTTTGTATTTTGAAATTAAATCTTCCATGTCTGATTCTGTACATTTTGCTAAGGGGAAACATAAATACTTTCTATGCAAGAACTGTAGGTGCATATATGACGAGAGTTAAATATTAACAGTTAAACAAATTTACTGACTAAGATTTCAAACTTTCAACAATTACAATAATTTTGTCGACTTAGGAAATAAAGTTAACTGCCTAAAAGGGGGAAATTGTTTCCTCAATTACGATATAAACGGAAAACGTTCGACACTTACATGTTAGTGTTTTTCGAGCTTCCCAATTTTCTCCTAAAAAAGAAACAAAATCGTTTTTTAACCAAATTCACACAAAATATATCTTTTAAAATGAATATTTATTTTCGTTCTCCAGTTAGAAGCAACTTTTTCACTAAATCTAGCGGACTAAAAAGTAGAAAAACCAACTAATTGACCATTAGAATCAACTTCGGGGCGGCTTCGTACCGTCAACATATCATAAGCATAAAGAAGCTTAGGGACAAGGTTGTACGATAACGAAACATTTATAAATAGCTGCCTTGCCTACTCGCCTAATCCTAAGTTTTTATAACACGGTTTTACATCGAAAAAACTAGTGAACATCATCAAGATCAGATTTAAAAAATTTTAGACTCACTTACTCACTTTGGTGCAATCGTATTTCTGTTTGTCTTCTTCTTTGAAGTGGATAATAACATTTCCATCATCAGCAGAACAGTAGCACACATTTAAAACACATTGCAGGGCTGCGTATTTCCCATCTTTTAGACAACTAAAGTCTCTAGACTTTCCTGTACAGCGGGCAGTTCGTTCTAATGGTCATATAAATTACAGTTAGTGGTACGACATGGATAAATAGATAATTAGACACATTTTTGTCAATCTCACGATGAATTAAAAAATCTAGGCAATATCAAAGCTGTTCCTTTTTAAAATTTAACTTAACTTCATTTAACCTTTTTTCTGAACAAAAGTTTCCATTAAAGCGTTTTCAACATTAAGTAATTTGGCATGCTTATTAGAATTTTTTCTGGTCGTATTACTTCTATTAGACGCCAACGTTCAAACATTAGGAAACTGTAGGCTGGAAAGCTTAATATAAACAGACCTAACGGAATATATATTCTTGAATATTCTTAAACAGGGTTAGTCAAAAGTATTCGTTGTTATTCGTAATGGGAGGCTGAAACTTTGTACTGATTCTTGGATGTTGGTTGGTTAGAAAGACTTCAAAATGGCGGCTCAAAGCTTTAAAAATACACGACCAAGAAATTTATATTCAGGTAATTTAAAACCTCAGTTTAAAACCTCAAAAGTAAAAAACTAGTAGAATCCTTTTTCGTAAAAAAAAGAACTAGTCAACACACCTGAGCTGGTACTTGTCATAAAGCATCCAATAAATTCGTCTTCCGTAACTTTTTTGTCGTTATTTACATCACAATGCTTTGCCATTGTTTTTAAGCATTTTCTGCTCTTGCGATATTTTTTAAGTTCGCGAAAGAGTATGGAGAAGGTTTTATATTTCACATATTGTCTTTTTGTTTTGTCCAGTTTTAAAAAATTCATCTGTAAACACATTCTCAACGTTTGATCGTTTGGGATGCCTACGAAGAAATATGTCGACATAATTTTACTTCTCTAGAGGTGACGCTATACACAAATCCGATGCTAGAGACGGACGAGGTTAAATCATTGAATTTCCGCGCCCGAAGGAGTAGGAAATTCTTTAAAACCGTCGTTTTTTCTTTCGGAGCATTTTTTGAGAAAAAATCGACCCTGGGATTTCACGTTTCTCTGAGAGGAGGATCTAACTAACCCTGTCCCAAATAGTCAATTGCAACGTCACAGATTTAAACTTCGTACCCAAACTCCCTAAGTACTGGGAAGTCATCTAAATGACGTTTCAGGCCAAATTGGTATTTGTTTTTGGACAAAATTTGGCACAGTTAACAAAAAAGTATGCTGAACATGATGGTGACATTAAAATTTTAATTTTTTCCCACCTTAAATGTCATTTTAGGCCAAAATTGGTCCAAAAATTAAAACTACTTTATTTTGGACAAAATTTGACACAGTTAACAAATAAAGTATGCTGAACATGATGGTGACATCAAAATTTTGATTTGTGTCACCTAAATGCCATTTTAAGCCAAAATTGGTCCAAAAATTAAAACCACTTCATTTTCGGTAAAATTTGGCACAGTTAACAAATGAAGTATGCTGAATATGATGGTGATACAAAAGTTTGATTTTTTGTCACTTAAATGTCATTTCAGGCCAAAATTTGTCCAAAAATTAAAACTACTTTATTTTGGACAAAATTTGACACAGTTAACAAATAAAGTATGCTGAACATGATGGTGACATTAAAATTTTAATTTTTGCCACTTTAAATGTCATTTAAGGCCAAAATTGGCCTAAAAATTAATACTACTTTATTTTCGACAAAATTTGGCACAGTTAACAAATAAAGTATGCTGAACATGATGATGACATTAAAATTTTAATTTTTTGCCACCTTTAAATGCCATTTTAGGCCAAAATTGGTCCAAAAATTAAAGCTGCTTCATTTTCAACAAAAATTGGCAAAGTTAACAAAAAAAGTATGCTGAACATAATGGTCACATCAAAATTTTGATTTTGTGTCAACTAAATGCCGTTTAAGACCATAAACGTTTCAATCGCAAGACTTTCAACCATGAATGGCTGTATTTTTTGTTAGCACGTTTTGTTTGCGTTTATTATAAGATATAATGTCACTTGTGTGCTTCATCTTCAGAGCTTCATGCACCAAACCTCTTCGAATGTTTGGCACGATAACACAACGAATAAGCAGGTTGTCATCAAATGTTTTGGTAGCGAACGGAAATTCTTAGAGCCCCCAGGGCTTCTTGTTTGACATTTAAATAGTATACACCGTAAAATGTCGTTTTTTTAGAATAAAATGTTGTCGTATAATATTCGGTATATCGTATAGCGTATACGCTTCGCCTTAGCGATTGACAATACTCATAAACTTCATTTTGTATTTTTTATGTTTAGAATAGGGAGGGATGATGTAAAACTTGAACGACAGATCGACGTTCAGCATACACTTTTCGAAAAAATCGGAGGATAATCACTAACCGATGCTTATTAAAACCGATGTTTATTATTCTTGCAGTAAAATTTTTGACTTCCGTTTTGCTTTAGTTTTCATTCTCACTCTCCCCCACTTTTCCTTCTTCCGCGTTTCATTTATTGTTTCTCACACGGAGAGTATCTTAGTACGTATATTTGTTTTTTGTTATCCTCCAGGGAAGGTTGTTTACAAAAAATGTCTACAATTATCTGTGCTTACCAAACTTTTGACAAGGTGAACCACTAACTTCAAAAAACTGTCGTACCAGCAGCTTTCTCGCAGTTTCTTTGTCTTCGCATTCTGAAAAAAATTACGCAAAACTAAATTTAGGAAATTTAAACAGAAGGAAGAGTTTACAACCTTCGGTGCCGGCAAAACTAAAAATAGGACAAGACACATGAAAATGGTGACAAAAATGTATCGACTTTGAAACCACATTCGCATAGGTAAAACAAAGTGATCGAAGGGTAGGTAGGATTTACCTGTACATCTGCCAGCGTAGGCAATCTTTATCGATTTTCCGTTCTTGCAGGAACTTTCTCGCAGCTTGCACAAATTTTTATACGTCCTCATATCTGTTCCACAAATTGGATCAACTGGAATGTCCGGACATCTTCGTGTTGGACATAAGAATGACGTCACTCCCTAAACATAGCATGATCGGGGAGTAAAGTACATATTTCGTGACACACGGTTTGTTTGAAGAAACGTCTTTTATTAGAGCGTTTAAATTTTGTTAATGCTAAACGGTCTTATTTAAAACTAAAATTCAACTTCATATTTTCTTCAAGTAACCGTAACAAAGTATTTAATTTTGGGCACGAAAATGCGCTTTGCTAAGACTATACCAGACCTTTTGCAACGAACAAACTGAACATTATTGTTGTGTTGAAAGGTTTGATAAGGCTTGGGATGTTCCAAAGGCTTTTTTTTTAATCTATAACTGATTCCGTTTTTATTTATAATCTAAGGTTGTCACACTAACTACTTCTTAAAACTTAGATGATTTTTTGCTTAACATGCAGCTTGGTAGAATAATCAAAACGTTTAAATTTTGCGTTGACATACCTTTATATTCAACGAGAAGTGAACAAGCACACGTCGAGTCGGTGAAGAGAATAAGGGAACTTTTGTGCTAGTGAAAGTCTCGGTAATCTTCCAAAATTTTTTCTATTTCATTTTTATTACTCAGAGAAAGTAAAAACTTAAACTTTTTATCATTTTCTTTGTCGACATCGGCATTTACTTTTAGTTTGGTTCTTATATTATCTATTATAATGCCCGTATACGTCTGTCCGTCCGCCCGTCTATCTGTCACGCAAAATGGTAGCTTAGCTGCGACGGACGAACCCGTGGATTTTTCCACGGGCTAACGACTAGTTTTTTATTAATTTAGGTCTGTCAAAATATCATACAGTTACAGCAATAAGATAAAAGACACCTAAACTACAGATCTAGGTCAATGGCTATCTCACTTAAAGATCTCTGTCTGTGAGAGGTTATCACAACAAACTTCGGGGAAAGAAAAGGAACTCCAATGAGCAAAATAGGGTCTTAATAGATGGGGACTTGATGGTCAACCTATCTTTATTATACACCGGTCACAAATTTTTTTGCACGAAACGATTGCTGCAGGACGGCACAACGTTTTTAAGGAATAGTCCTGGAGGCGAGGAAGATGGATTGGGTAAAATATGTTGTTTTCGAATATGTAATGACTATTTTGACCATAATTACACAACCCCGTCATCATTTTCTTACATATTTTAGCGATTTTAATGTCACAGGTTGTATCCATAGGTTGTCATCTGAATTTTGTACATTCAGTATTAACTCTTTATTCCTGTCAATTTCTGACTAAAATTCTTGACGTTTCTCCGATTTTCCTAGCTATTTTACACGTATTGAAATCTTAGATTATCTAAAAAACATGAAATTTCGTAATGATGAAGAGTGTAAAAGAACAAATCTAAAATTTAATCCATCCTAATATCGTAAAAAATAAAAATAGATTAACCGCTTACACCTAAAATTCATGACAGATTGGACACCCTGTTGTTTCAAGGTCTTTTTGTATAAGTAACGTAGTAAAAATTCGTCATTATTTCTCTCACATTGTTTTTACAAAAAGACACCTAGCATTAAAAGAAGTTAGCACCATCTGAAAAGCACTTAAACAATCCGGGTAAGGTTACATTTTTGAAATATCACGAAATCCGAAGATGTTGATTTATGACAGAAAATTGATATTATAAAACCTCTAAAAATGGTGTCTCAATTGCTAAATGAAAACCCGTGATTTATTATTTTTTTCAAACCGATAGTTGAGAAGGGTGTTAATAATTTGAAGTGGGTTGACTTTCAAATTGAAATCTGAAAGAGAAGGGCAGTAATAACCAGAGACCTTTACTCAAATTGACTCATCCTGAGTTTTGTATAAAAAAAAGTAGAGTGTAAGATTTACAGTTCTGTTCATTGTGTTATCAGACTTATTTTCAGAAAAATATAAACATTATTACTGCGGACAAGCTAAGAAAAATAATTTTCAAAGAAAAAAAGGTGCAAATAGCTGTTAGAACTTCCATCTACTGAAGATGATGGCACAATCTAGGGTAAGAAAGAGAGACAGCCAAATGACTTACCTGGATTACAAATATGATGGCAAACAACATTGCTTGAGGGTTGTATGGATGCAACATGGATATCATCTTTTAAAAGTCTCTCCTGTAACACAACTTTTTTATGACTTAAGAAAATAAACGTTTTGTAGCTTTCCGCTTTTTAGTGCATAAACCATTTACCAGAACACTATTTTAAAATCCGTAAAATATTTCCTTGCAGTCAAAAATACGTTCTTACACTTTTCATAACATGTATGTATAGATGTGTATTGTGAACCGTAATTCCACAAATAGTTTGAAATGCACTAAAAGAATTTTGACCTTTATTTGTTTAGTGCCATTAAACATGTTTTAACAGCGAATCGCCGATTTATTGATCAAATGCTTATCGTATTTATCCAAGGAATTGACAAACAAATTCGATCCGCGTCATTTAAGGATTTAAGCTGAAGAAAAGACTAGACTAAATATTTATGTAATATGTCTACAAGTTGTTAAAGTTTTATGAACTCACAACAATAATTTTAATCGATTTGTTTAGAAACTTTCAAAAAAAAAAAAGAAAAAAGAACTTCCATTGACGAAATCACGCTACAACTATATTTACTGATATATTGATAAAATAATCTCCACTTTGTTTTGAGAAACAAACTAGCCGTTGGAGTGTCATGTAAACATATACAAAATATAACGGGGACATAGCAAAGGTATAAAATCTCCGTGATAAATAACCAAGAGACGTTTGTTAAAATAAAAATCCGATATGTTTACTCAAAAGATTTATCGCCTCAAGAATAAGATACGTGAAAAATCACAGACGCCACTTGACTAGACAAATAAGTATAAGCAAAGTCACCAATTCACAATATATGGGTGATATAAAAAAATTGGGAAATCAAGTCTAACCACGACAGTTCTGAAGTGTCAAAGTCTCATTTTCTATCGACATAATTCCATATACGTCTCATTCAGCAACATTTCACGTTTCCAAGATGGGCGTCATGTAACAACGTCACGAACTTCTTTTAACGGTTTGGTTTTGTCACGACGTCGCAAGTCTAGGACGGCTACAAATGAAGGAACAGCATCCCGTTAGAGATAATAACACTTTTTCTTTTTAAAATCTAACACAGACAAACACGTTTAATTTTTCGAGATTCGACTTGTTTAACCAGTTTTCTTTCAAAACGTTACCTTTTGTTAAAAAAACTCATGGTTTGTAAAGGCGCTTATTGGGGGCGTCAAAATAACGGGGACGTTCAATGGAAACATTAGGATACATATAAGGAAATAAAAGGGTTCAGTTGCGTGATTCTTATCGCACTAATATTTGCGTTAATAATCCTTCAAAGAGTAAAAGTAGTTTACAAGAAAAGTAGTTTGTAATCCCAAGGCGGAAAATTTAGTCTACGAAAGCATGATATTGGGTTTATTTAATTAGCTCAGGTTTCGCGACTTTCGGCAGGTTAGCCTTACTGAGTCAGCCTTACCTGTTCACACAAGCTATTAAATTTTCAGACTAAACCTCCTCCAATGCAGTCGATAGGGGTAATTCTATTACCGCTATCGACTGCATTAGAGGAGCCTCTTTTATCGTTGCGTGTAGTTTAAGGAATAAAAAAAAGCAAATTACCAAAAACTATGTTTTTTTGTAAAATTCATTATCGACGGGTATACATCTCATATGGAAAGAATATTATATATAGAATATAAAGAATACTTTAGAACAGGTAGCGGCTTAACTTGCAAAAAGTATTTTCGTCACCGAAATTATATTTTTAAATTTTTATTGAGTTTAACATACATCTGAGATAATAAGAAGGCTTTGACGGTGTTTTTTATTAAACCTTTTGTGTTTTTTTAGGTGTAGCTACGCAAGTAAACTCTTCGTTCTTTTTATTTTTATTGTTTTATTTGCTTTCCATCAGTTTGTGTTCATGTCCGACAAATCACATCACACAAATAACACAAAGAAAGTAGACATTTTTGTGAATATTTTTATTTTACTTTTCCTGAGAACTGAAAAAATGTAATTATTTGTTACAGAATATGAGCAGTGTATTACAGAAACAGAAAGAAAGAGAAAAGAGAGAGTGAGAAATACAAGGTAGATAGTTTCGTCAAAATGATGTTGTACATCAATTTTTGGTTCTACTATCCAGAAACAATCGCCTTTTTGTTCGTAATTTTTTAGCATTTTTTAACCGTTATATGAAATGGAATAAACTAATAATCTCATATTGGGCCTTAACATAACTTATCTAACGTCGAAGTCACACTGAACAGTTGAAAACACATGTACTTCACTAATTTTAGATTAGCCACCGAATTCACGCTAGATTAGCTATGATGTAAACATTTATCTTCAATTTAACCAATCGCAGCTTGACTTGGGCTAATACCAAATTTTGTTCAACTTTCTATACATTTTTTGTAAGCAACAGAATATTTTGTTGTCTGTTGACTATCGAACGAATACTGACCGGTTTTGATGCTGCGCTGTGACTGAAAGATTTTCTTATGCAAACAAAAAATTAAAAAACATTTTTTTGTGAAGTTGTTCTTTCCAAGACACCGAGAAAAAAAGCAGGTTCGATTTTGTTACTTCAGAAATACTAATTTGTTTTGTTTACATAATGAATTTAATTTTATAGATAAGACGCAGTCGGGTCATAACCAGTTTGCGAGGTCTGTGCCCCCGATCAAGGGGACAAAGCTCAAGCGAAGTCTGTACTTTCAAGCCACGGCTTTAAATTTGACATTAAAACAACATAGCCGGTAAAAATCAATTTTAGGAAAGACTAACTTACATGTTTGCTTGCTCACTTAGGCTGGTTTGTCAATCGGAATCAAACCATTGTCACGTCTTTTATCGTACGAAACTTAAATGACTTTTTATTATTATTATTATTATTCATATTTACACAGGTTGACTACGTCAGAATATATACATATCTGGTATCAATGCAGGACCTAAAACTGTTTTTCTATAACCTCTGTTGTTTCTTTTTTTTCTGTTTCTTATATTTACCCACTTCGGGCTGGTCGTTTTTTACAAACTTTCTTATAAGCCCGGGGTCAAAAGTACAGACTTCGCTTGAGGTTTGTCCCCTTGATCGGGGGCACAGACCTCGCAACCTGGTTATGATCCGACTTGAACGATTTCAGCCTTACTTTGCTTAAACATAATGCTTAAAAAGGCATTTTAATAGACAGCAGATAAAGAAAAAATTAAAATATTAAGCGGCAAAAACCTACCGAGCGACTGCGAGATTTGTAGCGAAATTTCGCTGCATCATAACTTGGCAAATGACCTATGAAAATTTAAAAGTTTTGGTCATTCAAACATAGGACAAGAACAAGAAAGAAATCTAACAGCATGTAATGCCTCAATTAAAATAAAAATCTGACCAATGACTCGTTTTCACATTAGAAATGCGATAAAAAAATACACAGAAGTAACTACAGTTCTATTGACGGATTACACGAAGTAAGATAGTACTTCCATATTTACAGTTCACACAAATACACAAATGCGAATGGGTACGCTACCTTTAGGGGACGGAGAACGACGCCTATTATCGTGGTCTCTACAATAAAGAAGTAATTATTCTAAATAATTTATTTATTAAAAAAAGGGCAAGGTGGGGGGGGGGGGGGGGGGGGGGGGATAAGGGATATTATAGGGACATACTTTGCTGGTGCTTTATTTTGTTCAAAGGAAAATTTGTTGAAAGAAATGCAACATCACTCTAGCTTGCATGACAAGCAAGCCGGTTCACGGAGAGACCAACACATTTCTTTCAATTTCAAATAAAGGTCCCTGTTTTAAACTGTAGCTACAAATCTAACAAGAATCAAGTATAAAAAATTCATAAAGCCAATCAGGATGAATAAATTTGTTTAGTAACAACAACAACAAAAGGTAGTTAACGTTTACGCTAGTGTAAGCAGCATAAATACCTCATTCTCATCATACGGCTCATTTCGTATATCTGTATATCTCTCTCCTAAAACAACAGAAAAAACATTGAAGTAGGATTGCATTCGTAGTGTGTTACGAAATGTGTATTGAAGTTTTATAAACTACAATTCTTCCTTAAAAATAATAGGGATATTGAACTGTCCAGAACGATACAAAATTTGTCTGTTAAATAATGTTTGTAGTTGTGTATATTTCAACTGCTGGAATGTTCTTGTTTGTAGAAAAAACGCTCTCTGCGATTAGAAAATTTTGACAAACGCCATGAGCTTCAATTTTTCACGATATAATAAAATAGTATATTATGCAAGAGAAAGACTGTAAATTACTGAGTAGTTGACCAAGTTCAGTGGAACTTTTTGTGATTCGAAAAACCGCAAAATTTTTGCACTTTAGCAATATTAAGCGGTTGACTAAGTTTAGTGGTATTTGCAAACTTTTATATTCGCGGATGATTAAAAATTAAGTTTCGTATTACTTTAAAGTTCAGACTTCTTATTTTAACTTTATTCAAGGGTTGGGATCTAAGAATATCGCGGAATGGATTTTTATGATTAAATCTAATAACATTCCTGCGAATAACATTCCTGCGAATAACATTCCCGCGAATAAAATTTCGCGGCTTAAGACTCTCTGATATTTCGCAGAATTAAACTTTGTGACATTTGTGAATAAAACGCGTTACAGAAAAATACTTCTGTCACAAAGTTGTGAAGTACGCGCAACATGCTTTCACACTGCTGGTAAAATAACAAAAACTAGACAGAATTATACAGAACATGATTACACTGTTCGGCATTATAGTATTTTACAGTTGATTGGACAAACAAGTGCGACTACTTTTGTGAGAGCAAATATGTTAATTAACCGTAGTTTATTTAAAATATTTGCTAATATTGTCCTGATATGCTACGTCACTCCATATATGGACCGAATAGAAATGCTGCGTAAGCTGCGAGTGCAAATAGAGAGACCAGCGACTGAGCTGTGGTCATACAATAAATACTACCCAAGTATTGAGAGCATGTTTTTAACTGAGGAAGTTATCGAAGAAAGTGTATCTAATCATGGAAAACTTTCAGAGGAAGCCATTAAAAAACAATTCCTGAAAGCATTGACAGGACAAGATGTAAATTTATATATATTTGGAGAATCTGTGAGTGTAGGTGCGGACCTCGGTGAAAACAACATAGAGAACATCTACCATTATGCGCTTGCTGATTGGTGGAATAAAACAATAGGAAACGTGACGGGTAGCAAAATGATTCGTCGCGTTTTAGCCGTGGGAGGTGTAGCTACAGATTATTTTGATCGATGCTGGACCGAATATCTAGAAGACAATGAAACATTCGATATTGCATTATGGGAGTTCAACATCAACGATGCATCTTTTACGAATGGAACATCGGTCGAACGATTTACAAGAAGTGTATTTTCCAAATTTAACCGCCTAGATTTATTATTTACTATATTTTACACAAAGAATCTTCTCGCAGCAAAGAGACACAGCTTGAACGAAGACATCGTGAAAGATAATGCGGAATATTATAACTTAACATGTATAAACATAGAACCAATGACCAACCATTCAACGGAAAAATTAGAATTACAGCACATGTACACCAAAGATCATCCGTCAATTCTGGCGCATGCGCATATGGCTTTATCACTTATTTCATACTACACCAGAGTGCTTCTTAGACTACTAGATTCACTTGTAGATGAAGACACTAACGACAAAAAATATTTAAACTTAACATTGCCGTCTCCAAAATTCGTAAAAAACGACCACTACGACACGACTTGTTGGACGGCCGTAACTTTCGACTTCAACAATTACAACTTAAAGCACTCTCTTTTTGCTTTGTCAGCTAACGCGAGCAAAGGATTTAAACAGGTATTGGATGGATGGAAAGATGTTCCAGAGATTCGCTCTGATATGACTGGAGGTTACAAAACAAGCGAAGCCAACGAACATCTCTATTTAACGTTTAACGTGACACGCAACGAAAACCAACAGAGCAGAGAAGTATCGTTAGCGTTTCGGGGAGAACCAAACACTTATACATCTATAGAGATGATAAAACATGCTTTAGTTGAAGCGAAGTATAATATCACATCACGAAGTGCTGGCTTGCAAGTAATCCCACTTGGTGTCTTCTCAAAAGGGAGATGGACACTGCATGTTGAGTCAATACGTGGAGGTATACACATATGTGCCGTTATAATATGCTAACATAAAACGTTAAGATGTTGTCTTCACAACTTCAGCTTCATCACAACATATGGTCACAATTTTAGATAAAAAAGAGGACTGGCATCGGGCTAAGGATAAGTTAGTTTTTAGCAAGCAATAAAAAAGTCAACTTGCGCGACGGTAACGCTCTTCACCACGGCACATGGATGTTAAACATCGTGCACACAATAACATGGGAGCCGAGACCATTTATTTACATTTGCGGTTTGTTTGTTTGCCTTAAGTACAACTGCGAGTTTAGACGAAATAAACGTGTTACAGAATCTACGAAAAGAACTTAACCATGTATACGGTTTACCATCCATCTAAATTGGCGCATGCGCACATGACAATATCTTTAATATTTTACTACAGAAGCATCATCTTGCGAACAATAGATGCCATGCTCGAAAATGGAAATCTTGTGAACACAATTATGAACATTAGAAAGTTACCGTCGCCTGTATTCGTCGAAAATGATTATTACGACACTACGTGTTGGACTGCCGTAACTTTCGATTTCAACAATCACGACTTGAAGCATTCTTTATTTGCACTGTCAGCAAACAAAACAGACGGATTTTTACAGTCTTATTCAGAAATTCGTAACGTACCTGAAAGACGAGTTGATGCCACCGGTGGGTACCAAGCAACACAATCAAAAGAGAAGTTGTTTCTAACATTTAATATTGGTCGCACTGACCAAACAAAAGAAAGAGAAGAGTTTGAAGTGTCAGTGGCGTATAGAACAACCACGAATACCTCAGCTTCATTAAAGATGTTTACAAACGACGTGTTTGTTTTACCAAAACAACTAATCATTCTATCAACAGATTACGATGCGCTATTTGTAGCTCCACTGGGGTATTTTCATGATGGCAGATGGACATTGAGTGTAGAAACACTTTGCGCTGGGATAAAAATATGTGCAATAATTATATGCTAAGTTGAAGTGGAATATACTTAAATAAAACTTTAAGAAGAATATAAACACTCACTGGAAACTGGAAAAAACAATTATTTGTCGTTTTATGGGTTAACACAACTTTCAGACAATAAACTTCAATTTCATTTTAATCATGAAGACTTCTTCAAAAATCATGTATATAAAAATTGACACCCACTCAGGACAGTGCCATTAAGAATTAGTAAGATAGATAATAAAAATTAGATAAAAAATATAGATAAAAATTAGAGAGAACAACTGATACAAGAAGAAACATTTCGACATTACGACAGAAATATTTTTAAGAGGGTGATAAACGATTCATTTCGTTAAACTCCAACGCTGCATTTGAAAATGGCTGATAATACGCAACACAATTTGCAAAATTCGATTTATAGGGTTGCAATTTTTGATACATTTTTTCCCCAACTTTTTATGTCCAACATGTCTAACTTTTGAAATCGCGAATTCGACAAATTGAATCAAACAAGGGTGATACAAAATGAAGGTTTTCGAATCCGGCAACCAGGATTCAACAAAATGAATCGTGTATATCTAATCTAAATGGTGTCTTACCTCCATTTCTTGATCTTTTGCGATTTGTTTTTTTTGCTCTTCCCTCTTATCAACTTTAACTAAAGATTTATAACAAATAACATTATAATAAATATCATCTGTAGGAAATCAGGGTTATGTAATTGGAAACAAACAAACAAAACCCTCACTCTGCTTGTTTAACATCTTCTGCATTCTAAGTTTCATTTTTTCACGTGGTGTCAATTTATTCTGCAACAAAAATAAATTACGTGATGGACTTCCACCAAAAAAATTATAAATTAACAATCAACAATCCCTGACGAAACGTATTGATACAAGTTGGCAAATTTCGAAGTTCGTCACTACAAATAGTTTATAGACGATTTCCGCAATAGCTCTACGCAATTTGAACTTATTAACGTCTACGGCGAAATTAGGACTTAGGATCTCAGGTTATTTGGTTAGAAATCAACTCCTAAAATCAGCTTATTGCTGCTGATGTCAGCGGTTTCCCAAATTTCGGTGGATTATTCTGTAATGGGGACATGCAACTAGTGCATTTTAAGGCTACTGATCTAACCTACGCATCTAAAAAAGTAGCACTTCCACGCCAGCATTAAAAAATGGCCAAAAAGTGCAACTGTCTCAAAAGATCTTGAAATTAATTTCCCATGCCTTTTATAAAAACATTCATGAACATTCATTCATAAAAATGTTTTCAGGCAACAATTCAAAGAGACACGAAAGCACGACTTTTAAATTTCATCCCGTCATTCTGATGAAATCAATCTGCTGACTGCCTGACAATATTTTCGAGTCTGCTGACCTAGTGACAACCCAACAATGAAAGTAAATAGAAGAAAATTTACCTTATCAACTGGTGTAGCTTTGTTAGTACTGAAAAAAGAAAACAATACATGGGTGTCTTACTTATTATTTATGCTAAACAAACTAGCCCTAGCGCGTTGTAACGTAAGTTTCGTAAATTTAAACCAGCCCTAGCACGTTGTAACAGAAGTTTCGTAAATTCAAACCAGCCCCAGCGCGTTGTAACGTAAGTTTTGTTAATCCAAACTAGCCCCAACGCGTTATAACGTAAGTTTCGTCAATTCAAACCAGTCCTAGCGCGTTGTAACGTAAGTTTTGTATTTTCAAACCCGTCTCAGCGCATTGTAACGCAAGTTTCGTTTATTCAAACCAGCCCCAACGCGTTGTAACGTAAGTTTCGTAAATTCAAACCAGCCCTAGCGCGTTGTAATGTAAGTTTCGTAAATTTAAGTCAGTCCTAGCGTTTTGTGAAATTAGTTTAATTTAGGAAAATAATTTCCACTTACCCTAATCTCTTCATAATTGCTCGATGTGGGGACTTTGATCGTGAGCGACTTTCTCTCGAAAGACTGCGCGAACGTTTTCCTTTCGAACGACTTCGCGAACGTCTTTCCTTCGAACGACTTTCTTTTGAACGACTTCGCGAACGTCTTTCTTTTGAACGACTTCGCGAACGTCTTTCTTTTGAACGACTTCGCGAACGTCTTTCTTTCGAACGACTTTGCGAACGCGATTTAGTACGGGATTGTCTTTTACTGTCTATTTTGGATTTTTCAGGAGACTTTGATCTCTTATATCTTTCCTCTCTTGTTTCAGTTGACTGTGAGCGTGATCTAGAATCCTTTCGAGACCTATCCTTGCGCGTGGAAGATTTTGAGTTTTTATTTGAGTTGGATCGCTCACGTGAGCTGCTACTACTGGAACGAGACCTATGCGACCTATGCCGACTATTAGAATGTCTCTCTGATCGATCACGCGAACGTGACCTAGAGTACCTATGTGAGCGGTGTCGTGACCGAGACCTTGAGCGTTTACTATGTCTGCGTCTATCCCCAGAACGTGAACGTGATTTGTGTTTATTGCCAGAACGTGAACGTGAACGGGATCTGTGTCTGTGTCTGTCACGGGATCTGGATCTACGATGTCTACTATTTTTATTTCTCGACCTAGATCGACTGCGAGATCTATGGCTAGAACGGTTTCGGTGCGAATCGTCTTTTTTTCTATTTGATTAAAGTCATAACAGCAAACAGTTTTAACAAGTATGAGTAAAGTTCAAACGCAAAAAATAACGTACCATAATGGAACAGCAAATCGATAACAGCAACATAAAACGAAAGAAAACAAGAGAAATAATTAGCAAAAATAAAATAGGAATAGGTATAAAAATATAGAGTTATACATGAACATCCTTTATTTAAAATTTAATCAGATCTGAATCAAACATTTATTATGCTCAACCAAAAACAACAAATGGAAGTATTTGAATTTCTTTAAAGAATTAATTCGCACAATGTGTTGCATAGAAACTAAGAACCCAATTGAAGGATCCTTATTAAAGTCAAGAGTAAAAACAGTAGAATTTAAGCAACTGAAACCATAAAAACAGACAAACAAAAAAAGGGAAAAAGTTATATACCGACCGAGGATGCGATTTTACTTTCGGAATTTTTTCGTCTTTTACAATATCACCTCCGAATTCAGTTATGAATTCAATTTTTTCTTCAACGATGGGCGAGTTAGAACGAGAGGATGACGATGAATCGCTTTCCCTTAAAGAAAGTACAAGTCATACCCTAAAATCTCAATGAAACACGTACTCCGTATTTTAGTTGAAAAGCCACACGATACTGTTTTAGGCCAACCGCAAATCAATTTACAGGAAAGGCGTTTTAAGCAACGTTTACACGATTGAACTTGAGGTTGAAACAATTTGTTGAAGTACTTTTAATAATGAAAAAGAAATTAACCCAAGATTACTCATATAACGCCCCTATTTTTTCAATCTCTAAAATAACAAGGAAAAAAACGTCTTAAATACGAAAGCTGTTTTAATGCAAAATTTTCACATTTTTTATTACCTTTTACATTTCTCTTTTAAAATCTTTTATCTTCAAATTTTCAAATTTTATTTTCAACACAAAATCCCTGCAAAGTTCCTTAAAGCTTTGAAAAAAGATCCTATTTAACACAGATAATATACATATTATAAACAATGGAGACTTTCTTTTAAATTTGGTGAAAAATTTGAGATTACTCAAATTTATTTACCTGGTTAAAAGCAGGTTCCTATTTGAATCGTGAAAACGCTGCTTTAAAGCAAACTTTATTAATGGTGCATTATCCTCTAGTTTGTTAATATTTGAATTGTGCGTAATAGTGACAAAAGTGTGACCACAATGTTTCTGTTAGAAAAACATGAAATATACCTATCATTGTCTTGTGCTGAAGTGTCTTCCTGAACAGCAAAGCTAAAATATACCATATAAGTTCTTGTAAAGGTCTAATAGAAATAACACGATCATCATTACCAACAAAAACGACAACAATACCACCACGGAAAATAACTCCACACACACCACAATCGATAGCAACAACAGAAAATAACAAATACAATTCACATTAAAAAATAAACAATGAATTCTTTTTTACCTTAGGGGTGATCCACGCATTGTTTTTTGCTTTATTCGCAAACACCTTCGAGCTGACTTCCCCTTTCTGCCCTAAATTCAAAATAACATCGCATTTCAACATAAGAACTGCGATTACATTGAGTTTAACTTCACCTACCTTTTCACACACAACACTACGTGTCTTTTTAATTTATAACCAGTGAGGTCAATCACAATACATAAATCCATGGAGCAAAGTAGAACATCAAGAAACAAAGGAATAAAACGGCTTACAGGCATTTTTGAACGTTCTTCCTCTTCTGCTTCAAGCAACTTTACATATTCAAATTCTTTCTTTTCAAGTAAAAGTTGCCTAGAAGAAGGAAAATTTTCTGTTAATATACAGTATGTGCAAAAACATAATTATATTCGTGGCTAGATAAAAGCAAATGATAAAGCTGATGGTTTAGTTTCTACTGACTTGCAATATTGTCCATATCCCACACCATATCTCGTGGCTAAAGCATCCAAGTGATTTGTCTAAAACGCACACCAAAATCTGTGTCAAACGGTCCAAGAAATAAAATAATCATACTCATCAAAATATTGTCATATGTCAGAAATTGGTAATATAAGTCTATTAAAACTGTTAGAAATGGCATGGCATTCTAAGTGTAAAAATGGCGTGGCATTCTAAGTGTAGAAATGGCGTGGCATTCTAAGTGTAGAAATGGCATGGCATTCTAAGTGTAGAAATGGCATGGCATTCTAAGTGTAGAGCTATTAAAACTTCTCAATTCTCAGAAATATTTTTAATTGACAAGTAGATTATTAAAAATACAATGTTGTTATAATGTACAAAAAAGCACGCTGTTTTGTGTATAGACAGACAACATTGTATTGGCTTGAGAATTTCACAGTTTACATAAATGCATTATTTACAATCAGCCTGTCTAATTCAAATTTTTCATGTCAGCAAAAAAGTAAGGAAATGCAATGTCTTTTTCCTGCTGACTTTGTTAATAATAGTATTTGAATCAGGAATTGGTGAGTGCGAATTAAATAAGAAAGGCTGTAAATAAAAATAAACTGACCTGTTCCTGGGTCAACTCCAACACATTAACGTTAATATCTAAAAATAAAATAATTTGTTAGTATGATTCACACTGTTCGCAGATACCTATCTTAAGGAAATAATTTTTGGGAGAACTAATTTTTCCGAGAAATGATTTGGGGATAAAATTTAAATTTTGCGAGAACTATTTTAAAGACTTTTATGTAGTACACATAAAATAAAATAAAGACTGCTAAAATTGATATTCACATTTATGTCGTTCTAAGTAAATCAGTAAAAATAATAAAAAAAATTAGTGTAATTTAAAAAAAAAAAAATAAAAATAAAAATTTCACGAAATTTGTCAATTGAGTTTCCCAAATAATTTGTGCAGAAACCAATTTTAACGAAATTGATAAAACTAGTGAAAAATAATTTGTATAAATTTTCACAACGAAAATTAGTTTCCTTATTATCAATTGCACAAAATTTTTTATATTCCACCTTTTTTATTTCCCTCAATAAGACAGGAAATAGGTAGAATTTGATTAACCACACAAACTGCTTTAATTGTCCATATGAAAGTGTTTAGGTAAATAAGTGGTCACATCTTAGAAGCATACCTATACCCTATAGCCTATAGTTATGGTGGCTGCTTTTTTAAATAACTGTTAAAAATAGCTGCTGCTCCTTCTTAAAATCAGGTAAAAATATGTTAACGCAAATTTTGAATGTTAAAAATTTAGAGAATCTTTATTAAATAAGAAAACAGAAACATTTATCCAAGAAAAAAAACCATCTTGTGATTGCGAATCTTAGCAAATTTGAGAGATACTTAGAGAAATCAAACTGTAGCCAAAACTTTACATACCTATATCACTCAACTCTCCATCACTTTCCTCATCAGTATCATCCCTATCATCATCATCCGACACAGCTGTGGAATCATCATATTTGTAATGGATTTTTGCTTTTGCTTTACTTGCAGATCTTAACATTTTAGTATTTATCAAGACAAGACTAAGTTGACTAGCAGGATTAAAAGAGAACTGAGCTCTAAGTTGGTAACATAACTAAAAACCCAAATTTTCAAAAATCCGGTATAGATTTTTCAAAGTATATAGTAACACTTTTTAATCTATAAAATTTAAAATCTTCTTTGCAATTTACTATTTTTAGCTAGTGTATAACTTCTGGCTAATTGGGAAATATGTCTTTTTTTAACTTTATTATTCCCAGTTGTATTTTTTATTGTTTTTAAGAAGCAAAAAGGGTTAGTCAGGCCATCAAAAAAATTAGACAAAAATTTTAATTAAGTTTGAAACTTAATTAATCAAGTTTGCAAAATTAAGCAAATCAAATAGTATATTTTTACTTTTGTTTCTCCAGCTGGGCCTGTTCAGCCTGTTTTCTTCCAAATGCCTCCTCAGCTTCTAACTGTTTTAAGTAGCTTTCTTCGGATGCTAAAACAAAAAAAACAGTAAAACACAATGTTACTATACTTAAAGAAAGAATAATGACTGATGAAACTCAAAAACACGTTTTAGCTCAGATTAACTGCTTTTGGCTTTGATTTAAATCAAAACATCAAAATTCAATAAAAAACATATATCATTCCAGAAGGTATATTGCCTGTAAATATATCAGCCAGGACTTAAAATATATTCAATTTAGAACAATAATGAATACAGCAACCAATTTTTATTAGAGTAGCTAGTAAACAAAATAAACAGTTCTTTCTTAAAAGGGGTTACAAAGAATGTTTTTAAGTTTATCAAAATAAAAACTGGTAATTCAAAGCATGCTTAAAAAAATCCTGATGTAAAAAAATAAGGACTTTGATTTTGTCCTTGCTTTTTAGTACCTCCTGTTGCATCTATTTGCACAAGTGTTCTGTATCTTTCATAGTTACATTTTCTTTCAAACTTTTCGTCTTCGGGGTCACTAAAACGGTATTGTTTTATATTTATTTATTTAGTTTGCTTTATGTATGTACACTCCATATAAATGATGCACCTGCAGTTCTTTATCCCTCAATATTAGTAATTTCAAATTACTACCGACATAAAAATATTGACTTAGGTAAGAATCGAAGATGATATTTTACCTCTCTTTAGTTTCAACCTTTTTTTCTGGTATAAAATCAAGATGTGCTCTCACATCAAACCTAAAACAAAACAGTATTCAAGTTATCAAAAGAAAAGCTTGCTCAGCAGGCCTGACTGAATTTGTACTAGCTTTACTGAATTTGTACTAGCAATTGTACTAGCTTGTTCCTTTACACAGCATAACTGTTAGTAGACAAAAGGACCAGTTGGACAGGCAGACCTGCAACCTCGACCCCAGGGCCTGTAGCGTTTTTTGATATGAGGATGAAACGCGTACGAGGCCCTGGTACAACAGACTTACTCAACCAATGAGAATGCGTATACGGCTTTTTTAAATTATGCTAAAAAGATAATAAATGCAGAAGTATTTTTTGCAAGCACAGCATTTTATAGTAACAACAAATATGGCGATGAGCATTACGCAGATTTTTTGGTAACTTGTTTATGAAGAAAATATTTATTAATTCACGTTATTTTTGACTTTCCTTGCATCGTTACAAATTTATCGGTGCTGTTCAAAATTTTTAAACATTATTTTTGTTGTTTCACTGATGGGAAAAAGGCAGCTGACAAGTCAAATGGAATGGTGCGATGAACATCTGTCCTGCTAACGAAAGTAGCAGGTACTTCTCACCTTTTGTTGGGACACAATACTTATATTTTTAAAAAAACTGCAATTTAATTTTTGTTTTCACATGCTAAAAAGTAAACAGAAACTTGGTTTAGATGCAACTTTTTTAGTATGTATGCTGGCTAACTAGCTAGATACTGTTAGCTAGCTTGAAGATGCACAACAATGACAAGTAATCTTTTTTATGTCACAATTCAAGGGATATTATTTGACAATTTTTTGGGATAAGAATACTAGCTAGAGCATTAAAAAATATTTTAGGAAATAAAGTATAGCTAGCTGTATAAATAAAAGGAAATATATATATACAAAAAATAACAACTAATATAAATCTTTGTTTTTAGGCAAAGGGAAAGAAAATATCACACCACATAAAGTTTATAGTGGATGTGATAAAGTGTGTAGACTGTGTGCTGAGACTGACTTAAAACGATTTAGTCAAATTTTTGGAAATATTGGAACATCAAAACAACTTCAAGAGAAAATACAAGGCACTGTGGGTATCACAATTGTGCAAACTGATAACATAAATGATATAATCTGTCGTAAATGTGAAAGAAAAATTGAAAACTTTGTACAATTTAAGATTTTGTGTCGGAATGCACAGATAAGCTTTCGGAAAAATTGCAGTGTGAAAAGGGTAATATCGTCACCAGAACAAAAATGTACCACAAAGAAACTCAGAGGTAAAATATACATTCTTTCTTACCTATGTTTTAAAAATTACATATATCTTTTTTATATATACTATGCATATACATGTATACTTTTTTATATTTTATATATATTCTTCAAATTTACTATCTTGATTTATAGTGTCACCAAAAAAACAACTGGTTTATGAAAAAGCAGGAAGCACATTACAGAATTCAACAGTGGAATATGATAAGTCTGTGTACCATAAAGACAGATTTGTATTTCAATCAAGACTATTAAGTGAAGATCAAGTTGACCATATCAATCAGAAAGGTAAATTAAGAATACCAAGTACAATCGCAAATATCTCATCTCTCATACCCAGCATTTACTTCTCACAAAAATGTATCATCACAGCATCTATTGAAAGAAAGTCAAAAGAATTATGCAAGAAAAAGAATGGTAGTGTTTTATATGGGACATTATTTGAAGATATGAATAACTTTAGTATTGAGGCAATTTGGAATGAGTTGAAGGTATCTCAGCCATTTTTAATAGATGTATTTGCTGCTACATCTGGATTACAACTTAGCCCCGATAGATTGCCAGAAGTTGCAAAAGTCAAGTTTTGCTTCATATACTCTATCCTAATGAATATTAAATGGGAAAAGCTATCACTTTTTCAAAGACTTAACACAGTTTCACTAATAGAAGGCGGTGCAAGTAAAAAGGTAATCATGTATACATTTTTTTCTGTTTGGATTAACAGATATTATTGTTGGGGTTTTCATTCCAAGTATATGTTTTATTTTAGCCAGTGTTTTTTCTGTTGCGGTAGCTGTAAGTGCGATAAAAGGTACCTCTCTAAAAAAAGCTCGCATTGCGCCCAAGTTTTCAAATTCTTTGCGAAATTCTTTTCCCCTTAAAGATAAAGAAATATATATATATTTTAGGATTAACATTTTGTTAGTTATATATAATAATTTTGTTAGTTATATATAATTTTATATCTGTTTTATATTATATATATACATTTTTGTTATTCAGTTGTTGTACAGATATTCTTGTCTTTGTTATTTTATTAGCATTTTGCAATTAACATTACATTATTGCATATTTCCTTATTAGAGAAATTATTCTTGTATATATATATATATATACATATATATATAATATTTAACTTTTTTAAAGTTGTAGCTATATATATACCTATATAAATAAAGTAGTACTTACCAGGTGTTCAAGCAGTGAGCCTCATCAATGACACAAGCTTTGACATTTTTTTGATAAATTTTCGTTTTCATCAAAGTTCTTCCTCTCTCACTCAATATAGCCTCTGGATGGCAAAATAGGAAGTCACAATGACCATCCAATACAAATGATGGTAAGACATCTTCTGTTTTATCACTCAGACAGATATCCTCAAACAACGTCTGTACAGCATTCTCCTCAAAATTTAAGTCACGTAGGATGTAGCAAGTCATTCCTACTTTTTTCAGAAAATTCACTTGATCTTCCATAATTGCGTTTAAACAAGTGATTACAATGACAATTGAAGATTTTTCGTCTTTGTTTCTCATGACATCTGGTAACAGTTGAAAAATTAAAGATTTCCCATATCCTGTTGGAAACACCCCAATGACATCCTGTCCTCTTACTATGGACTCCAAGCACTTGACTTGTTTGGGTTTAAAGTTAAGGTCAGGAAAATTTCGACACTCCAGAGATCTTTGAATTTTCTCCAAAATTGCGAAGGGTTCCATCGCATCATCTGTTATTTTTGACGTAGATGTAAAATTAAGAAAGTCTATTCTATAATATTTAAAATAAGAATAATAATAAACATTTAAAGTGGCTATCCCAGAAAATCACAAAAACCTATAGTTAGTGGATTGTTTCCACTATACAATACTATATGTATCATACACCACAAAATGACTAGAAAGCCATTAAGGGTTGTATTTACTCTGTAATTTTACAGTGTAGCTATAGGTAGCGCTGGCTAAAGTACCCTCCCGCCACTAGAACACCATCTTCGATCGAAAACGTCACGCATACATTACGTTTCTCTGCATGCTTAATTTTGGGCGAATTTCAGTCTGTTGTACCAGGGCCTCGTACGCGTTTCATCCTCATATCAAAAAACGCTACAGGCCCTGGGTTCGAGGTTGGCAGACCTGGGGTGGAATAATTGAGATTGACAAGTGTATAAAGGAAAAGATGAAACTTTGGAAAGAGTGGAAGTCAGGTCGTAGTAAAAGTAATTACTTAGAAGCGTTCTTGTACAGCCCCATAAGCAAAGTCAGAAGCAGAGAGAAACAGATTTGCAGATGTGTTTAAGAAAGCAAGAGAAACAACGAAGGCTGATCAAAATAAGTAGGCAAGAAGTATATACACTGATGAAGGTGTTTGGCTAGAACAGAGGAGAAAAAGTTAGCTTGGGACAGAAAAACTTAGTTTCTTTCTTTGCTAACTAGTGGAGTCTTAATAAATTAATTAAGGTGAAAGGTAGGCTGTACGAGGTCTGCATGAGAAGTGTTATGTTATACGGTAGTGAGAAATAGGCAGTAAAGCAAAAAGATTTTGACTGTTTAGAAAGAAATGATTTTAGAATGATTTAGGTAGATGTGTAACACCAGTTTGTTTGACAGAAAAAGTTCAGATGAGCTAAGAAGCAGGGTAAGTATGTAGTTATATTAGGTTATCCAGATAAAAAAGATTGAGTTGGATGAGACATTCAGAAATAATAAAGAAGGATTGCTAAAAAAGGAAACTATAGTTGTTATCGCAACGATGCAAGTTTTATGTAGTTTTAATTAGAAGAGAATTTGGTCCTTCTGTACAAACTTATAGAACCAGGACAAAACTGGAATGAACAGTATTTGTTAGCCTGATTTCAATGTACATCTACATTAACCTCCAGAATTTGCACCATCAACTTTACTAGTACTGGTAGCCCATTACTAATTTCACTATACCTGTCGATCAGTATGTCTTCGTCACCTTGCCAGGGCATACTAAAATACAGATTAACAGTAACAAAAACCGAAAAAAGTAACCCAGAAATTAATCTAGCGTTTATATTTAATTCTTAATTAAAAATTTTATTAGGTTTTCTCTGAGAAGTAAATTTATTTACCAGGCTGGGAATGCAGAATTCTGTGATTCAATTGCAATTGATAATTAAAAATCAAAGATCTGCCTGTGAAACAACAACAACAACATCAACAACACCAAAATCAACACTTACAGTTGGCCATCAGTATTGTTGACAGATGAGCTTTCTCCAAGCATATGAAATTTACATTTCTGACCATGGATTCTAATCAACTGATGAGGATCCATTCTCTAAAGCAAAAGAAATGAAGATAAATTATGATTTTAGTATACTACATTTCCCTGATATTGACCAAAGTACTCAATAAAACTGAATATGAAGTCAGCTTGAAAAATTTTACACACTTTAATACAGTAACAACAGTAGTCTGGGATTACTGTAGGCGACTTGCCATTATTTTCTGTTACAATTAGAACTTTTTTGGACACCCATGTTTTTAAGTTAGCTGTACTTCCCTCAAGATAATGTTTTACTTGCTTATTAACCTGTATATAAATATTCTTATACACTTATAATGATCTGTATTTAAAAAATAAGCTCCAATAACAAATTTTATTTGACAAGAATGGCTTTATAGAAACAAATAACATTACATAAGTTTCTTGTGGCTTCGTTTTACACCAACAACTAAAAGAATTTTAGTTTTACCACAAAATAATCAAGATAAACGCAAACACAATAAACAGAGGAAAAAAACAAATTAACAAGCTGATAAGTGTGAAAATGAAAAGTAAAATCTTTACCTACCATTTTTGAGTAAAAAGCCTGCCTTCGTTCAGCCCTTTTTTTATAATCAATGAGAATTCCCCGCAACTTTTTTTCTTGTTTCCTTGCCTCCTGCCACATCTTGATTTTTTATTATTTAACTGTTTGTTAAAAAAGATATTCCTAAAAAGTAATTAAAAATGTGCTGTTTATTGTTAATAAGCTGAAAGAATGAATAGTACAGTACTGGGATCCAGACACTTAACACCATCGACTGTGCACCATGCACGAAGAATACGATCCATCCTACTATCGAAATAAAATTTTTGAGCACTATGAACACTGCGATCTATCGTTCTAATTATGTTGCAATATCAACAATCTTACAATATTGACTTTAAAATTTAAAAAAAAATCTAATTTGGCTTATTGTTTTTTTTATATATATAAATAGAATAGCTTGCCAGAAGAAAAAATATAGCATACTATAATAATTTTCAGTTAAACCATTAAAATGGGTCATAGAAAGCAAAAACATTGTTTAAGTATTGGATATGAGCATTAGTGGTTCTTTAATGGAGTTGTAAATCACAGAAGTCGTCAAAGACAAGCTTAAAAAATGCTGGTCGCGGACACAGTTCTACAGAGGCGTAACTGTAAAAAACTAAGGGCAGGTCTTACTTGTTGTTTGCTGCATTGTGCAGAAGAGAAACTTGGAGGAGCATATTATTCTGGGCCTCTTTTTGGTATATGATATACAATGGTAGAACTTGTAGAAGTATTCTTCCTTTAGTTTGTCAATTTGTCATAAATGTGACCTGCATTGTAAAATTTTTTCATGGAAATTCTGTAGATGGACCTTCATCAATGACGTTTTTACATTTTGATGATTATTTCATTGCATAAAGAATAAAAACAAATTTCACCAGAACCGAAACTTGTATATTTAACAGAACAAACGACCTGAACAGCTCACTGATGAGAAGATTGATGTGCAACTGTGAGGGTATGACATTTTCTATACAGTACAATGTGAGACCATGTGTGCCATAAAGTAGGTCAATATGCTGCTAATTTAATATTTCACTTCGTGCAGTAGCTGTTCACCATTATTGTTTTGGTTTTTATATTGAAGCAGAACATGCTATGGAAGCAGATTATGAAAACAACCTGTTTATAAACAGGACAGCTGGATTACGTACGCATGGGCTGATTGTTTTTTTTTTTGCCCTGATTATGTCGTGGTGACTGGATTATGAACGCTGATAAAATTGCTGCAGGTTGTGATTGGCATTTTCGTCGAACTTTTGTGAATGAAACATTGACTAATTATTGTCACTAGGCATAGCGAAAAACACTCTTGACGTAATTCTTAGTCTAAACTCCTCTTGTGAGTGCATTTCGACATAATATACTTTGAAGTAACTAAATTTCACTAAACTTTTTGATTGTTAGAGGTGATGACGAATGATATAAAATCCGGATGGTAGCGATTATGCTTGTTCTATAAGTGAGGAATAACGTAAAAGTGTAGCTAGATAGATAAGTAGATAGATGTGCATATTTTATATACATTGCTAGCCTCACAAATATCGAGGGATATATCCTGTCTATTATTTCCAGGAGGGGCCATGGCTTACATGGAGAGTCCTAGAGTATTTAATGCTCATTTTGAGCTATGCAGACTTAATTAGGGCCTGCGCTCTACTAGACAACTCCTGGCAACATCCAATGGCTCCCAGTGGAAAGAATTGTAATTGTTGTCTAAAAGCAAAGCGATTTTTCTGGGCATGCCACTAATAAGAATATAAATAATATAAAAGTGTTGCACATAAGCCTGCTCTATTGTGTTGTTTTTATGTATTTTCTGACCTGTTTATATCAGAGCAAGCTGCTGGGAGGGCGCAGAATTCATTATAATTCGGGCAGAACATATACATGACTATAGGAAGATTAATATAATGGAATCTAAAAATAAAAAAAGAACTCCACTGTAAAATTAGCTCTATGATGAGGAGCTTATTATACATATGTATCGCAATTATCTAGCTGAAAACAGGCTAATAATATTGATTCTCCACAACTGTTTGTTATTAAGTTTGATTTGACATGTTACTTAGGACAAAAAATCAAAGTTTTTTAGGAATCTTGGAAAGCGGAAAAACTAAAATATCTAAAATACTGCTGCTGCACTGCAGGAATCGGGAAGAGTTGGACAATGCTGATGTAGAGAAAAAAAGTGGAAAGTCTTTTTGGATATCGTTACGCAAAGAAGATGCACCATTACTTTGGCGCCATTTCACATACTGCGCACATGATTTCGTGTCCTTCAGTGTTGGATGCGCGCACGTGATATCAAGCGGTTTTTATACATTGTACAATTATAAATTTAAAAAGGCAATTAATTTTAAGTTAAAGCCTCTAACTTATATAAACCTCTCGTATCTATAGTAAAATTATAAACAGAGAGCATCGTTAGGAAGCTAGACACATTTCAAAGCATTATATGTCTTAGATTTTTATTAATTTATATCTCATTTTCAAAGAGAGTAAAAGCTGGTACACGGCCCTGGGGTATCAAACGTCGTGCAGTTTCCATGAAAAATATGTAAACACAAACAAACAAGCCATGCCGCTTTAGGGAAATCCGAAATCTTTTTGTTCTGTGCTTTTAAATTTTGGGCTGTCAGTAGCTATTATACGTATATATGTATATTTATGTATATATTTTGGGCTGTTAGTAGCTATTATACGTATATATGTATATTTATTGCATATTAAACTTCTTACTACTCACCAATTTCTCGGAGCATGAATGATTTATATTATTTCTAGGACAGACAATGGGCAACTGGATGTGACAGCTAGCTCTCCCTGCGGGTTCTAGCTACAACCCTCCTTAAAATATTCTGAGACAAGTAATGTGGTAATTTTCGAAGTTCATAAGTTATTATTTGGCCTCTTTCTATCCTGGATTGACAAATTTAAACTTCTCAGGCTCAGTGGTGAGAGATTTTGTAGGTCAAAGAGGAGCTTTTTTAGCATCGTCATTCGTTGGTAGTACCTTCCATGGAAACAATAAGTGCATACCCATCTAAAGTTATCTTTTTACATTTCTACAGTTTCAAATTGTTTTCATTAATAATAGGTGAAATTATGTCACTCATTCATATGAGATGTTTTTGCAAGTGTTTGAGATTTTAATAAATGTTCATTATAACTGTATCAGAAAGGGTATCAGGACAAAAGTGCACAGGGAGAGGTGAGATCAGATGAGTAATTATGTGCGTACATATATATGTCCATTAGTGAAAAATATGTTAGGATATTAAAACAACATCATAAAGGAGAAAGAACATCAAAAAAATATTTGAAAATATATTACTTTAAGGTTACTGTAAAGGAAACAATTTTTTTTAGGTTTTTTTACAAAAAATTCATGACATACAGAAAAAAAATTCTCTTTCCAATGACATATTTTATATTCTATGAAAATATTTGGAGCATCCCTTTTTACTGGAAAAAGCCTTTTTAGACTTTTATCCTTCACACCTTTGAAAAAAAGGTGTGAAGGATATAACACATGAGTTGAGCATATTTTTTTGCAAACATTATGCGTAATATGGAACTCCGATATAAAAATATACATAATAATATTTTTTAGATAGTTCACCTTCACTATCGAATATAATTACAAATAATTTCATAACAACGGTATAGAAAAAAAAACCGGAAACCTTTTTGAATTTAGTTTATGCTGAATATAATGGTACGAAAACGAGAAGTCTGCGACTACGCGTACGGAAAAAGAAGCCATTTTAAAATGTATGGTGAAAAAAATTGGTGTGTGTTTATTTCATTATATTTTCTTTTTGGAAAATTACCATCTCATGAAAATAACACCATCAAAACAGTCTTTCATCAAGCATTCAGAAACAAAAAAACATAAAAAAATATAAAAGTATATATTGATAAATTATAAGAATTTTTCCGAGATTACTCATCAAGTGAGTTTTTTCCTTTACAGTAACCTTAAAAGTCTTGTTAATCTTTAAAACTGATTAAAACCCTTTAAACTCCCAAATATAATGTTGTTTGTCTCCCTGGGTGGTTGTCATTTGCATTTGAAAAGAAAATAACAACTATATACTTGTTAAAAAAACAAAAATTTAGAAGAAAATTATAAATAAAATAACCAGAAGCTTAATCATTGTAAAAATCAGAGGGATGTAAAACAATTTTCTTTAAACACTAACTCTTTAATATAATCCCAGCCTACAGACTGCACAAAATTTGGAAGTGGATGGTTTTCCCCATTTTCCCCATCATTTTGAAATGATCAAAAAAGTACTTTTGTCTCAATTAAGCAGATGATTGTATAGATTTTGTGTCTGTCACATTACAGACGATAGTGAACCAAGCTAGTCCCAATCAAGCTATTTTTAAAATATGTCTAGGCTCTTTTTTAAGATTTTTCATAGTTTGCAATCAGGGTGTACACTTTGTCAGGAATGTTAAAAACTTGGAAAATATGGCACGCACATGTACCAAACTTGTAAACATTTACAACTTGTTTATTGGATATATAATATGCACGTATGAAAAACTATATATATTGGAGTGAAAGTTAAGCAGCTGCGAAACAATAAATTACCTGTCATAACACATCTATCTATATACATAAGCTTAACACTTAGAGCAACTTTAGAATGTCATTGTTATTTCCACCAGTTTTTACTAGCAATCTGACATTGCCACTAATAAAAATATACTTTCTGCTCTGACTGTTGTATTAAACAATAGTTTGGCTGCTCTGTGTAATCTTTAGAAGGCCTTGTGTACAATTAGTTTTGTTCTGAACTTTGGATCACTACCTTGGGATTTTTTTAGCAGAAATTGAGAGGGTTTTTTCTGTAGCAGAAATTAAAACGATTTCTGTAGCTGATGGCCTGAAAAGAAATAGATCATAGTTATAAAAGATTTTTTTTTCACAAATTTTAATTATATACAGTCCATATTTTGTTAATTCTTTAGTAAAATTGCAGTAATATATACATTAAACCATCTATTGAAAAAGAAAGTATTTCAATGTCTCGTTCAAGTAATAATCTGTCAGAACTTGCCATCTCAGCTCGAAGGACTGAATCGTTAGATGCTTCTGAAATATCCCAACTTGTCACAAATCAAACTTATGACTTGTTTGGAAGAGTCCATATTGCGCACATTATGTAAGTATATACAGTATCATTTGAATGTAACTTCATCACGCTCACACAAGTTTTTAGCAGCTCCGTTGTTTTTTTAAATCCATTTGTTGAGAATTCTTGAATTTAGGAAAGTTTATGTCTTACATGTTAGTTATTGTTTCTACACAAAACATTTATGTTATATCTTGGTTTTATGTGCAATGTGTTGTGATATTTTGTTTTTTCTGTTTGCACCATTAACGTTTTATACACAAACGTAATATTCTACCCATTATTATTATTCTGTCAAATTATGTCAGAAGATTTTTGTAGAATTTTATTTATAAAGGCAGAAAATATCATTAAAAACTAATAGATACAATAAATTGATGCTTGATAATAAACCCTTTTGTGTTTTTTCTTCAGCAGCTATCTGCTGTAATATATTGTCTTAGGCAATTAACATACCAAAATTTCCTTATAACCTCCTGCCAAGTCTTTCTCGGTCTGCCTCTGGGTTTTGCCCCAGGGACTATCAAGTCAATTCAATCTTCCTATCTGGATAACATCTTTAATTCTACGGATACTTAGCCTTCTTCTTAGCTCATCTAAACTCTTTCTGTCCCTCAGACTGGCGTTACACATCCACCTAACCATTCTCATATCATTCCTTTCTAAACGATCAAGATCTTCCTGCTTCACTGCCCATGTCCCACTACCGTACAACATAACACTCCTTACACAGGCCTCATACAACCTACCTTTTAACTCAATTGACAAGACTCTGCTAGTCAACAAACAAAGTAACTCTCTGAACTTTTTCCAAGCAGAACCTATCCTGCAAGTAACACTTCTTCCAACGCCCCCTTCACTGCCCAACATATCACCTAAGTAACAGAAGTTCTCAACTATCTCAACTATCTAACCAGCCACTGTTGTACATCATTGAAGCTGGAAATACTTTATTCTCTATAATCTCACCTTTGCAACGCTTGCATACAAACTGAATGTCAGCTCTTAACCTTCCACTAATACTACTGCACTTCTTATGTACCCAATGCTTGCAAGTCTGACAAAAAATTGAGTTACTACTAACCCCTTTCCTGCAAACTCCACAAGGCCACTTTCCAACTACAAGGTCACACTTGGCTGCAATGCTACTAATCTTCCATCGACTCTGCTATGAGAACCAAATCATCTGCATACAATAACTCCCATGGACAACCTGTTCTGAACTCCATCGACAGCGCTTCAAACACTAGAACAAACAACAAAGGACTAAGTACAAAACCCTGATGTTGGCTATTATAAGCATCAGCTCAACATTCATTTTCCATGGTAGCATCGATTAAATAGGGCATATTAATCATCTATTGATCTGATCCATAGACTGTTAAAAAGCTTGAATTCCTCTAGATCAAGTCCTTATTACCTCCTACCAAGTTTTTATTGGTTTACCTCTGGGTTTTACCCTAGGAACTATCAAGTCTCTACACTTTCTTACCCAATTATCTTCCTTCATCCTTTCCTAGTACTCTGACCAACTTGCCAATATAAATGCAGAGGTAAACATGCCTATATCTATAAGAACAAAGTACCCAATCACGCACCCAAAGCTTCCATAATGTTTGCGTTAGTGATTCTGAAATATAAAAATTCAGGAAAAAAAATCGGAAAGGTGAAGTAAAAAAATTCCTTTGCCTCTGTACACCAGTCATTAATTAAACTTTGTTACTACTTGTGGAATAAGCAATATTTATATGTAAATTTAATTACAAAATTCTATTGTATTCTTTTTTTAGTCTTTTTGTTTAAAGCTGTTACACAATAAAGTTTTCGCTTAAATTTTGATGAAAGGGGAACTGTGATTGCAGAATATAAAAAAACATTAATATTCGTCTTTCATAGACAAAGAAGTGAGAACTGAGACACTTGCCAGTTCAAGCGCTCCGTTATTGTGTTTGGGGTACCTAAGTTTAAACATTGCCTTTTGTATCAAACTTGAAAAAAAATATGAACAGCTCAGCCAAGCATAAAAAGAAATGTAACCATATCCAAAGATATTGTGATAATAGTTATGCCATTGGAAGACTGCATACCATTATGTTTTCCTCCTGTTAAGGCCTTTGTTTAACTTATTAAAAACACTGGAAAATGACTCAGCAAAAAAGCTGAGCGCTGCTTAGGCAATTTTGATTTGGATCAGTAATTTCTTGCCAAATTTCTTTTTGCTTAATTGCAAGGACTACAACTCAATTTTCTTATCTGGCTAAATTTAATGATATGAATACTTAGCCTGCTTCTTAGCTCATCTGAATTCTTTCTGTCTTTTAAACTGTTGTTACACATCCACTTAACCATTCTCCTTTCATTCCTTTGCTAAACAGTCAAGATCTTCCTGCTTTACTGCCCATCTCACAACCGTACAACATAACACTTTTTATACTGGCCTCATACAACCTACTTTATATGATAAGACTTTGCTAGTTAAGAAAGCTACTCTATATTTTTTTTCTAAGCAGAACATATTCTTCTTCTAACACCCTTCCAACACCCTACCTGTCATATCTCCTAAGTGACAAGTTCTCAACTATCTTGAATGACTCATTGTTATATTTAGCAATTTTGTTGTCTAAAATCTCACTATTGCAATTGCATACAAACTATATCAGCTCTTAACTACCTGCAATACCACTGCATTTCTTATGTAAGTGTGACAAAAAATTGAATTACTAATCTCTTTCCTGCAACCACAAGGCCTTGCTGTACATACACCGAATTATCTTAACCAGCCACTCCTTCACACCTAATTTTCTTATAATCCAACAAAAAACTTTATGTGGCACACTATCAAAATCTTTCTTTAAGTCTACAAAAGTGATTAAAGATTCTGTCTCTTACCTAAATGTTTTCCTAAAGCTGTCTGAGTAAAAATATTGCATCAACAACAAAATCAAATTGCATCCTATCTGTATTAATTATTATTTTCAGTCATTTATCAATCCCCCTTTTAATAACTTTTATTACTTGATGAACCAACTTTAATTTTATACAAATACCTCCGTCTAAGGCATCACCCTTACTCTTGAAACAATTGACTATCACTTGTGATAACACCATCCTCGACAGCCCTCAAAATTAGTGTCGGCAATCACAATTGCTGGCCCGGGTTCATTTCGCGACAGCAAAAAGCTGTTGAGGCTGTTCAGATTCACTTGTTTGATGTGTTGTCCGACTTTCTGACTAAACAGCCTACTAATGTAATTGTCTATTGTTGCTTCACTCTATTGCGTCAAAATTATTGCCGAGCGATTGCCACTGGAAACAACTATGTTTTTCGGGCTGTGCTATAATTTTTTTGGTAAGATTTGTAATAAGCCCAACTTTAAATTAAATTAGAAAATACATCCCTATAAAGGGAAAATCCCTATACAACAGCTAGAACTGGATACAGGAGAAGAATATTAGTAACCAGTGGACGAGTAATAGTGTGCTGTACACTTGATTGATCTTACTCCTCTCAACTACAGCAAGAGCGAAGTTGTCAAAAAAAAAAATAGATGTACAGAACTGATGAAACAAATGAAAGGAACAATTTAAATTACAATCGTCAACAAGGCTTTTTAAATCTTCCCCAGTTTTCTAAATTATCACAGCACTTACCTAATGCATTTTGTTTACCAGCTGGAACAGAATTGGTAAGTGTACATTGTTAACACAGAGAGTCAACTTAGGACTACGTTATAATCACGTACAACTGATACAAAGGTGTTCCTATATGACTTTTACCCATAACATCTATCAAAATGATACATCCGTCAAAGCAATAAGTCCATATGTACAGAATTGCTAAAACAAAAATAATCCCCTCCTGCTACAATAAAGTTTCATCCGATATACAAAGTGGAACTTATACATACAATTCATTAGTCAGTTTTCTAAAAGACAAACCAATGAAGGAAAATTTCTTAAGTTTATATATTCTTCATATCACTTAATTGCCAGTCAATGAGGATAAAACCATCCTTTATAATCTGATTGGCAAGACTTGTAATAAGCCCAACTTCGGCATATCCAGATGCTTTCACAAACTCTGCAACAACATTTGACTCTCCTGCAGCCTCGCCAATATTCATTTTCTTAATAGCCCCCACAATCCACTCTGTCTTGATCTGCACAGCTGCCCCCTCTACTGCATCATTATCAGGAAAAGTATCCTCTTTCCAATCAAACTTAGCAACCTCTGATCTCTTCCAAGCTAACTTTAATCCTGCTCTGTACTAGCCAAGACATCTCTGTATACACTTCTCACCTACAACAATTTGATTAGTCTTCTATCTTAAACACCTTGTTACACTGGCCTTCTCTTCTCAACACGTAAGAAATGCACCATAAATAATTTTTTTTAAACAATTATCTATCAAAATCCCACAAAATGTAATTCGTTTTCTATCTTCAAAAAATCTGCCCACAGAAATTAGATATTTAAGGTAATTATTTTTTCCTAGTTTTTGCCAGCCTAGAAAGGAAATGTTTTAACTCCACATATGTACATATTACCTTTCTTTTTAACTGATTTACAAAATTGCATTAAAATAAGGTAAATCAAACCTCTTGGAAATGGCTGTTTAGATCTGATCTTTTAGCAAAAGGTGTAATTTAAATTTTGTTCACATCTTGTTTCTTTCCACTAGTTCTTAAAATGCTGCTTTCTTGAAATTTTTTGTTCCTGACGTCTTTAATGACATCTGTTAGCAAAATGTATTGTTGAGTCACATTTCTGACACCTCCTGATTTTGCAATCTCTGTCAACAGGATTCATTTAAAAACGTCTGGTCCAATTCATGTTCTCTTTATATATTTTCTGTGCATTTCCATACACAATACAATACTTCACAAAAAAACCCTTCTTTAACCAAGGAACAGTTCCTGTAAGTGTGAAAACGCATGCGCACGCCTTGGCACATGCCTAAATCGTTCCAGGCGTGTGATTAATGGAATAAGCTACATTTTATCATGGATTTAATTGTAGATAATTTCTTCATTTGACAAAATAATTGGAAACCATAGCAAGTCCCAATTTAATGGATTTTTTTTTGCCTGTAAAAACGAAACCCACGGGCGGTATAAATTTTTTTCTGTAAAAATTTTGTTAAAGTGTAGCTGAACTTTCTGAATGAACTTTAAAGTTTTAAGCCACGTGGATAAAGATTTTTTTTAATTTGAAAACAAAGCATATTTTGCCTATTTGCCTGTGATGACCTGAAAAATACCTGAAAAATGATGACCTGAAAAATAAACAAATATAAAAATGAAAGTATAGTCATGCATACTATTTCGGACATGTAGAAAAGGAAGTTAAGATTGAGAGAGTCGCTATACCAGTAGACGCTCGAGCATCGTGTTGGGGTTCACGATTTAAAACGTCTCCCACTTTTCTACCGCAAAATGAATGTACAACAAAAATAACCTCAGAGCCCGTATCACAGGCGCAACATTCTTTTCAAGTAACGCGTGCGTTTTACATCGCACGCGTTGCTTGATTTACATGTGTGAATCATCGCATACCTACTCAAATATTCCTGAAAAAGACTGGATAAAGTGAAAATCATAATAATAATGAAACCTTTTCTATGAATTTCTTATACTTGCAGTAGTAACATTGAGAGCAATCACTGCATTGTCTGATAATGTTACCACAATAGCAAAAACTCAAATCGTTAACTTTGTAAGGTCATTAATACTGTGTCCCTTAAAATACTTCTCTTTAGTTAAGATGATTTCATAATAGACAAGCTTTTCATCAATGTTTTTCATCTTTTCATCTTTTGCTAATGCCGTATGCTATATGTGCTAAGCAAATATTATGTGAGTCTGACTTGACAAGAGACTCGTAAAAGGTCTTAGCGAAATTTTGATCAGAAGTATAAAACTTTTGGTTCCTTTTATCTGATTGATTAATCAGCACAAAATAATATGGTTGATGGTATTACATTTTTTGTTCACTAAAAACATTTTAAGCAAAAAACAATGGATTTAACTTTAATTTAACAATTGCATAACTGTACAAAAATTGTTCTAAACTGTTCTTTTTAATTCACATCAATCTCTGTAATAATATTCAGACTATATGTCTACTTCTAATGGAGCCCAAAATAAAACGTTTGATATGCTAAATGGAAAATAAAGTTACCATGGGATCATGTCAGCATGTTAATTAATACAGTTTGGGGTGAATACTGTAACCAAGATTAGTGAAATCATTTCATTGCACGCATCACTTTCATACAAATATATATCTTAACAACCTGGATTCGAATTAGCAGGTTACAATTCATAATTTGTAAATCGAAATATCATCCTTGTAAATTATTCTACAAAAAAATGCCAAAATTGCAATTCCCATTTTTTTTATTAATTGATTGTATAACATCTATATTATAATACCCGCATACGTCTGTCCGTCTGTCTGTAACGCAAAATGGTAGCTTAGCTGCACAGTTAGCGAGACGCACGCAATGCGGTATAAAAAGGAAGGGCGAACCCGTGAATTTTTCCACGGGCTAACGACTAGTATTTCTATAATGGTTTATGTAGCAAAATAACTATTAACAAGGGATCAATGGAAAGTGGCCTACAGTGCTCTCGCACCACAGCTACAAAGAGATTTTCTTCTCTATAGTCAACAAATCTTCGCAAACTGACTGTATAACTTTAATACCAATCCTAACAGCCATTGTCAAAGTTAATTTCGTTTTCCAAACATACCCTGTTTTACATTTTCTGGCATATACACTAGATTAATTACTGTCTGTGATGGCGTATTTCGAAAAGTCAATTTTTGATGAACCTTTTACAGTTAAAAACAAAAATATTTACTTCTCTAGACTTTTACCATGATAAACAAGAACAGGAAAAATAGAAATGTTTTCACAATGTGACAATATTGCGTCCATGTATAAAAAAGCATAACACAACAATCTAAAACAGTTCTTGATAAACATTTCATCAATAACGCAACATCAGAAAATAAATATATTAAGGCAAAGAAAAATGTGTGAAGCTAAGTAGTAAGTCATATCTAGCTGTATTATATGCATATAAGGAATATTATAAATTGATTAAACTATTTTAGAGAGAAGGCCAACTTAGCAGTGACACTTACTGACGACACAAATGCAGTTGTAGGACATGCAGCATTTTACGATCAACCTAACTGGAATGTTTCAAATGACAGGCATTGGATGTGTTGGCTAAAAGAGAATTTTAATATCACGACATGTGATGTATGTACAATATATTTTTGATTATTATTATTTACTTTATTATTATTTTTTGTTTCTAACATCAAAAAGGTCAGTAGAATTAGCCAGTTGCTTTTATAAATATGGTGATGATGATAATTAAGTCCATGGCAAAATTAATTTACTCCAAATTGATAGATTTGAGATACTTATTTTTAAGTTGCGGATCTAACTGCATAACTTAGACCCTAAGTTTTAAAACCATTTTAAGCATTGACAAGTGAACTTTAACAAGTTTAAAGTCTGTGGGTCTAATATAAAAAGACCGTAAATCATTAATTGTGAGTAGGGTCTCTTAGACTAAGCATTTATTTCAATAATTATTTAAACATGATTGTAGAAGTGCTCCAGATTTACAAGAAGAATAACGTTTTATATCTGAATATATTTCCTAGATTATTACCTGGTTAATGCTTGTGGAAAGAATGATTTCCAAAATACTAAAAAAAAATTCACAGATAAACTCTTTTACTTAGTCTGCAGAAAAACAAGTCTGTAGATACAGCTGCATTTGCAGTTGGAGCAAGTATACATATTTAGTCGTAATTTTAATTGGTAATAGAAAAAACTTTGTATTAGCAAAACATGTTGTGCACTTTAATTCCATGTATCTGCTCATCCATTTGAAAATAGTTGTCAAAACCTTCCATCAGATAAAACTTTAGCGTCCACATCAAAATAAACAATAAGCCCATGATTATTCAGTGTGTATAAGCAAGTGTGATTGGTTCATTCTTGTCCTGGAGTCTTTGGTTAATTAGTCTGAAAAATTTAAGATACACATAGAATTGTGTATTTATAGATTGCATTGGATTACAACAATGTCATTTTTGATTTATTATTTTTTTCAAGTCCTATTTTTGTTCATATTGCAATTCCACCTTTTCTTGAGTAATTAACCTTCAAATAAATAAAAATATGTATTTACTTATACTCCTTTTATTGAAGTAGTTTGATCTATCATCTGTCTATAGAATGTATTTTTTAGCAAAAACGAGCTTTTTTTGCATACAATCTGGAAATGTTTTTAAAAATTTGATACAAACCTTGCAGAAAATATACTTAGTAACATTCATGGTTAAAATACAGCCAAAACCACAAAAGAGCTAAAAGTATGGTGACTTTTCAGCAAGAAAAAGGAGAAAACTGAGTATTTTTGCTGCTATGCAACTGATATATTATTGATATTATCAGCCTTATCAAGATGCATTGAATTTAAAGAAAATTTAATTTATTTACTAGTAATTTAAGATACTGGTTACCAGTTTTATTGATGATTCTATTATTTTATATACTGGTATAAAATTGATACCTAAAAACCATGGCATAAATTTTGTTAAAATTTTATATGATTATATTTATTGACATACAAAACTTTGATAGGACCCTTAACCTTCTTAACTCCCCCAAAAGAGTGTCATGGTGCTCATTCAAGTATATTGTATTTTTGTAGCCTGTTAACAGTCTGTTTATGCATTACTATGTAAGCAAAGAAGAATATTCAGAAGGCGTCATAAACGAAATTATAAGGTAAAATATATTTATTGGATCATTTTTCATTCATTTTCTGATTTTTTGATTGATTTATTTTACGTTAATTACAAAACAGCTTTTTTCTTTGTGACATTAAATATATACTTATGGTGATTGTTTTTAACTAGTGTCACATGAAACAGGAATTAAAAAAATTAACCATTTTTATTATTTTTTTAGAACTATATTTTATGCTGTTCCTTTGTTGCATTTTGTGATTCTTATTGCGCCTGTTTCATTAAATATTGGTAAGTGTGTGCAATAAGAGTCTATGCAAACATATATTGGCAAGTTTTTGTTTGTTTTGTGATGATGTTTTTAAGAATGTGTTAGTAATTTAGGAATTACTTTAAAAGTAATACACATGTTTTTAAGCATACAGTTTACACAGAGGAAAATCAGTGGTAAACATGTTCTCACTCCCATGTTTGTAATACAGAAAATAAGACCATATATAGAATGTTTCAGCTTTGAATTCCATTTTTTATTAATAATATTAAAGTCAAGGTGAAAAGTAAATATCCTATCATTTATGTTCAGCACAAAAAAATTAATAATGAAATTCTGGTTATGCACTTGTGTGTGTTATCTGACAAATGCTGAAGAGCAGGCTATGTATTCCTTTGAAATATGGCAGATACATGAAAATAAAATCACCTTTATCCTTTAGACAAATCCATTTCAACTGTCTTTGAACCAATCGAGAGAACATCGGATTACAATGCAGACCACCAAGCATATGTATGTCACAGACATAACCATTGTCCTGTGTTACATATAAGGGAAGCTAGGTAAGTTGTCATTTCACTGCTTTCACATGTATGTTTAAGTTCCTAATTTTTTCAACATTTTGGTTCCAGAAGAATATTTATAAACATATTTTAAAAACGCTAATTATCAACTAGTTTCAAGTTTAGTCAAGTAAGGTCTTAAGATTTTAAAAACATGATAGTGTGTTAATCACTATTTTAATTTGTATTTTTGATGAAAAATTAGAAGGCAAGTAGCACTTGTCTCCACGTCGCTTATAGTATACCAATTCACCATTGTAAAAATCTTTGCTGGTAGATGTCCGTGTTTGATGACTGAGTTCTTGTTTAATTCTCCTTGAGAATTCACTTTCAATGAATGCTTTGCGAGCAGCATGCAGGACATTCAGATGATTCTCAATTAATTGACTGGGTGTAACTGTTTGAAGACCAGGAGGCATGGCTGTAAGCACAGATGGGAGATTTGGATTGCGTCCAAATATAAGCTGATTGGGACTGAATCCATGGTTATTATGCAATGCATTCTTGGCACAAGTGGCCCATGTAAGTGCATTTTCAACATAACAACTAGTGTTGTCGACAATTTTCAAAATCATATTTTCCAGTATGGCATTATGACGCTCACATACACCATTTGACCATTTGACCATGGAGCTTCTGCTGCTGTTATATAAACTCTTGTGTTTAACAGTTCTGCTACATCTCTTAAGAGCTCATTGTTGAAATCCCCTCCATTGTCTGAAAAAATCGAGTTTGGTGTTCCAGAAATAGCAGCCCAGTGTTTGAGAATTGCGTCTACGATAATTTCCTTATTCTTGGATTTGATAATTGTTGATGCACTGTATCTAGAGAACACATCAATCATATGAAGTATGGTTAACTTTTTATGATTAACTGTCAGGAATTTTAGGTCAATGGCAAGGCATCCATTGACATCTGAGGGCATTGGTAGTGAGACAATTAGCCTCGATTGAGCCCTTGTATATCTACTGCATGTGTCACAAGAGTTAGTAACATTGTCAATTTACAGAAATAATTCTTTATCTTCAACATTTGCATCTTGGAGAAAACTTTTCAGTTTGCTGCTGTCTTTAGGATGTCCAAACTGCTTGTAAAGCTTTGTAGCTATTTTGCATTTTTCCTCAGGTGATTTTACAGTGAGATCGTTGACTTTGAATATAACTCCAATGGCATTCTCACCCTGAGATGTTTTGTTAATAGCAACATGTTGTAATATATAGTAATGGCCATTTGACGTGTGTTGTAAAGGAATGACTATTCCAAACATAGTGATTTTATCATTAACAAAGTCAAGTTGGCTATTAGCTGCTGTCAGACTCTGTTTTGATAACAAAAACAGTAATTCACAATCGACAACATCAATAAGAATATGGGCTTGCCTTCCAGCCATATTAACAGGGATATTAATTTGTTTAACAGAGGGGAAGCTTCCACCTGGCCCAAATTTAAAGGACTTGTTACTCTTACTTTCAGCTAAAGCTATCCCTTCTGGCAAAGTGTATATGTAACAGTCAAGCTAATTTTTACCACAAACTGTTGATGAACATCCTTAGTCTATTAAAGCACATTTCAAAGACTTTGCTTCCTTTATTCATGAAATACATTATAGATTTGCAATGGTGACATTGCAATGGATGACCGTCAGGACCATTAGAATTGTACTGGCTTCTTCTAGCACTGAAATATTTACCACCTCTGCCACGTCCACAAGTGTTCCAATTGTTAAAACGTCGTCTGTCAAATTTTTGACCATATAATACTTTGTGCCCAACACCAATATCAATACTGTCTGTGCTACTTTCACTTTGAGTATATTGATCATAAATGGCATTTATCTGTTTTTTCATAGAGTCATATGTGAGGGAAGAACTGTAGCACGTGTTAGTTCACGTGTAGCTTTCAGTAAATCTCTATTTTTCAGTAGTTGATATGCAAGAACTGCAGTTCGTAACTCAATTTTGAAACTCTTAAGTTTTTGATTAAGCTGTTTAAATTCATTTACATAATAACCAATCAACATTGTCTTGGAACGGTGAAAATTCTCATATTTTTCATAAGCATTGAACATTGCTTGATCTGCAGTAATACCATAAAGTTTTTTTAATTTATTAACAAGTTTATTTAAACCATCGTATTCATTCAATTATTCTTTCATTAAGGCTGAAAATGCCTGGCATACTTTTGAATTTAAACTCAACTAAACAACTGGCCCTTGTTTCTTCTTTGGAAGTTCTGTAACTACTTCCCATAATTCCAGATCATGTACAAATGCATCAAAATCTCCATCTTCAAAAAATTGGGGCAATCCATACTTTTTTTGCCATCATGATTGTTCCAGTTGCCATCTTATTATACAACCTGGTACCAGAATGTAAATAGATCTTTATTCTTAATTATGGCATAAAGCCGTACATGTAAACCTAAAAGATATAATGAACATAATGACAGCACTTGCTTTCATTACCAATAAATTATCAAATGCCATGTTATAACAGTACATACAAGCAAACGTATGTTATGTTTGTTAAAAAACAACTAAAAAGCTTTCTCACCTCATTTCGTTTTAAACTGTCAAAAACTTAGGTGTAATAACGATTTTTTATGCCACTGGAAACTTACGTATTTTCTTAAAAAACCGTAAGAAGGCTTTCTAAGGAAGTTTAAACATTGTTGAAATTTGTTTAGAAACTGTCTAAAAGCATTTTTTTGCTTACAAAACCATCGAGAGGGTTTTTATGAAACTCGAATATTGCTGTATTCTGTTTTAAAACCATTAGAACGTTTTCTTACAAAAATTTAAAGGTGAATAATATGTTGTAACAATACTGCATACTAAAGATATTCCACGCTGCTAGAAAAATAATGTTATAGCTCGATGCTATTATAATTGCATCATATTTTGCAAATTGAAGTGTATTGTTATTCAACTATATATACCTTCAATGCGATTGTTTTCTTTCTAGAATTGAAGATCATGATGACTTGATGCCAATTTTTGATAAACATAACAATCACCTAACAAAAATTTATGGTAAATTTTAACTGTGATTTATTCTCGATTTTATCATATTAACCGTGGTTTTATTTTGCAGTAATTCAGTATTATTAAATTTAAACTTATAAGTATATTGAAGAAAAATGATAAAAGCTTTAAAAAATTAGAATTTTTTAATTGTGGTCATGATTAATGCAAAGTTTTGCTATCTAGTTGTTTTGTTATTTCTTTTACATTTAGGAGAATATTTTCTTGCTGAATTAATCGAAGCCCAAGATAATGATAATAAATGCATTGTAGGGGATGTAAGTGTGTTTTTTTCTTCCTAAATTTGCTTGTCATTTACTTAGTGCTGTGAAATTTTAAAAATCGATGATGCTTCCAGAGAAGGAAGAATATTTTGAAGGTTGTTTCATTACTGTTTTGCTCTCAAATAGGTAAATGGGACTGCAGTGGGTTTTATGAGTGTATCAACAAACGTGAACACATCTATACTGAAAGAAAATTTCGAACTTGAAGTTTTTAATTACTTTTTAAAGAAAATTGAAAGGAAAAAAGAAGGTAATGTAACAAATCAAGAAGTTTTGTGATTTGTTTTATTATGGCTTTATTTTGCCACATGGTAAAAGATCTTCTTGATGCGCAAAAAATGTAAACATCGCACACCCAAAACCTTCTTTTGTTTCTATATTTCTAGGATTTTTAATATCCAACAGGTATTCGTTTTACTTTAAGCAGCTTGGGAAAAAAACTTAATAATATTACTTTTTTATTTTTCAATTATATGTTAAGTTTTTGGTAAATTGGTAATTTTGGTAATGCACTGTTATGTGTGTACGACCTTGAAATAATCTGCTTTGTATTTACTGCTCATTTTAGTCATACATGAAAAAAAAGAAGAGCCAAGCAGAACTAGGTAATTGGTAACTTGTTGGATCATATATTTCTGCATGTATATATGTCATCGTTCCAGATTATAACTTTTGTTTGTTACCTTTATTTCTTTAGTCTTACACCATCAAATCAAGAAGAAAGCTTGGACACAGAAACTTGTTAGCTACCTAATTTTCTTTTTCTTCTGTCTATGATATTATCGCATGTTCCTTTGTATGCTGCTATGAACAATGATTTTTTGCTTTCAGCTCATGAATTAACCACACCAACACCAACAAAGTGAGTTTTTGAGAAATCTCTTTTAAATCTCTTACTGTTTAGGTAGATCGATAAACCCTGAGCTTTTCCAAGCTTCTAAAATAATATCATACACAATTTTGTTAAGTACCTTTCGTTTTGTTTTGAAATCTTACCTAGTGATTCAAAGTGGAGACTTTTTTGAGGAATTAAATACTAAATGGTACTTTCCTATATGCCAACCTGCGTTTTATGCTTATGCTGCATAAATTATGATGTCATATTTAAATTTTCTGTCATCAGTAATTTTAGACTTTTTAGGAGGTGCGCATTCACCACAAAATTAAGAGGCCTGAAATGAGCAAACAAGTGTCACTGACTTAGCAAGACTTATTGCCTCCTATCTAGGGGTAGTGTGGCCATTGAGTTATATTTTATATTTTAGACTTTTTTATTAGTATTATAGTAAAAAGTATTTCCTGTTTAATATATATATATATATATTGAAACATATCTTGAATTTGCCCCAAATCACGCATGTCGAGAATTTAGTTGTTTTTTTTCCTCATTACTTTCTTCTGGAATAATAATAAATTTTCCAAGTCCTAGAACTTGTTTCCTTCTTACTTTTGCGTTTTGCAGAAAAAAATGTCATAAGTTTTTTTTATTCCTTGGCTTCCATTAGTAATTTGTACCACATCAAAATATGATTTTTGATAACACTTTTTCTTTAAATTTAATCCTTGTCTGAATTATAACATTTTTAAAATTATCTGACCATATTTCATGTCATTTTGTGAAAAATAATACCCACAAAATTTTTGCAAACAATTCCTAAACATTAATACCTGCTTTGTCCTGCAATAGTTAGTACCATTATGAAAAAATGGACCAAAATAAAGCTGATTTAGAGCAAGAGTAACAAAGTTATGTCCATTTGATGCCTTGAAAAAAGTTTCAACATCTAAGCAACATCAGTAACAAGGAAGAACAGTCCTTAAAAGTGGATAAATTGTTTAGTGCCATGACAAAATCATAGAAATATATTTTATTTTTTTACAGTAGTATGCTGTGTATAACGTTTGTGTTCTTGTTTTTTGATACAGTACTTGTTAGTAATGTTTTCATGGTTTAATTTAAGTACTCTTATTATAGTCGACTTCGATCCCCAATGTCAAGAAATAGAGGTAAGTAAATGTTTTATATTTTCCAACCCTCTCTTCCATTAGCTTATTTCATCAATTTTGTGTTGTGATGCAAATATGTTAATATGTAAAATATGTTAATATGTATAATCTAATTGAATCATAACTTTGTAATATGTATTAGCTTCACCTATTAAATCTGCAAGAAGTGTAAAGTTAAGTTCATCGCATTTAGAAGAGAGGTTAGTTATTCACACTTTGTGACATTTGACATTCTTATGTTGTTGAATACTTACTTTATTTACCTTTACTTTAGACCTTCTTCTAGCAAGAAGAAGGAACAGGAACCTGAGGTAATTGTTTGTCTCGATTATTTTCTGTATTAATAAACGTATTCTGTGTGTTCAAAATGACTTTGCACAGCTTCAGTCCAGATCGCTAGCAAAGTAGATCATTTACTGATGGTTAACCCAGGGATTTTTTTCATGGGTTCATAACTAGTTGTCATATATTTACTGTTATAACACATTGACTAGTGGAGGATTTTTCCATAGTTTTGCTTTTGCAAATAAAAGGATGCATTTATTTGATAAACCTATACCGTAAATGATTGATTAAGCACCCAAGGGCTTATTTGTAAAATGGGTTTTGGGGGAGGGGGCTTATTCGGTAGGGGGCTTAAAAAATTATGCAAAAATCTAGTGTGCTAAAAAATAAAAACAACGATTTTAACACAACATATCTTTGTAAAAGTATAATAAAAACAAACACTAATCGATCTCAATATCACTATCGCCTTCTTCGTCCTCGTCTACGATCATCTCTAAAGGAGCTGCATCAATCATTTCTTCGGCATCTTGGATAAATGGGTTGTCTTCTGTCTCGTTTAACAGTTGTATTTGTTCATTGAGCATTGCAAGACCATCCTGACAGGGTTGATGCTCTTTGAAACAATGGATCTCTTTATCCTTGCTCCCATCAGTAGCCGATGTTAAGGCACACGCTTTGAACGATTCACATATTAATTCAGCTGGCAGCTCCTTCCAGGAAACAAGAATCCAGTTTACAATTGTGCTGCGAGGCGGAGGTTTCATATTCCTGCCATAAGTTACTTGATGAATTCTGACGGTTTCAAGCCATTCATCGTATTTCTCTATGCAATATGCTTTAAACGGCTTGTTCCAACTAACATCCGGTGCCTGAATATATTTAGTCCAGCCTCCAGGGACCAAAACGGTGTCAATCTTTTTAGCTTCAGGAGATGCCCCAATAACTGGCATTAAATGACACTCATATGTATCCCAAGCTAACAATCTGTGTTTAAAGCTAAATTGTCTGAGAACAGTATTCGTCCAACTAACTGTTAGATCGGTATTCATCCATCCGTTTGTCGAGGAAGCTATTATGCACCTATTTCCAGTTATTTCGTTTCATAAATTTAAAAAGCCAACCATTTGTTGCTTCAAATTTTTTCGTCATACCTATCTGGATAGACAGTAATTGTTTACTTCCTGATAAGTTTCCTTGACAAACAATCCATTCTAATACTTTTTCCTCCATTTCACCGCTCAACGGTTTTCTGCCAGCCCCTTGTAAACGTTTTCTTTTCTTGTTACTAACTGACTTTGAAAGTTCTTGTAAGTCATCCTTTTTTTCTTCCAATCACGAATATAATGGCAGTCAACTTTATATTTCACCGCAGCAGCCCCAATTGATTTTTTTCTGCAAAGTCAACAACTTCAAGTTTAAACTTAATCGTATAAGAACTTTTTTCTCTCCTTTGTGAGAAGTTGTTGTTGGTTCTTCTAGTTCCATTTTCGCAATGAAAATGAAAAAAATTGAAACAAAATTCTATTCAAAAACGAAACATTCGAATTACTTAAACATTTGAATTGGAATTCACAGAGCGAGAACGATACGAATATAACGTTGGTTTTATTTGTCACGACGAATAAAACTTTCAGAGTTGTTTAGAGCATTGTCAGTATCAATTGAGTTCCAGACAGCTATTCGTGGACATCATATTTATAAAGACGCTTGGGCACCAAATATTGGACAAAAATTAATATGCAAAACAGACACCCGGGAAGAAGCAATCCAATATGATCAAAATGCTATTGGCGTTTTTAAATCAACTGATGAAGTAACACTACTGGTTGGACATCTACCAATAGAAATTTCTTGTTTACTTACAAACTTTTTAAACCCAGCACCTGAAAACAAACTTGAAGCATTTGTGGTTGGAAAGAGAAAAAGGGAGGTCGGACTTGTTGTTCCAGCAAAGTATGATGCTTAACAGGGAGCAAGATTTTCGGAATTATATTGTTCGACAAATTGAAAGAAAAAAAAGAAAAACACCCTAACTTTGAATTGGATATTATAACCGCGAGTGTTATTAATACCTCAACCTGCGAAATAAATACCATTTAATCAATTGTTTATAGTAGTATTTTCTCAGTCCCTATCAACTATATTGAAATTACTGTTAATTCGAATAAGCCCATGGGGTCTTATTCGGGAAGTGGGGGGCTTATTTGTCAAAATGAGTTTTGGGGAGGGGGCTTATTCGGGAGGGGGGTTATTCGGGAGGGGGATTATTCGGGAGTGGGGGTTATTTGGAAGTGGGGGCTTACACGATCATTTACGGTATGTTAATAATGATCTCTTGTTATTTTAGGTTCAATACATTACTGAAGTATTTGATGTGGAGAGTGTATTTTGTATACAGCTCTACTGTATTGATGAAAAATATGAAGCAAGGTCAAATTTCAATTTTTACCAACATTTTTTACCTTAATGTTATGTTGCCAGAATTAGTATAAGTCCCTGCTAAATTTAAAATGAAGGTCTCTCATTCTGGTTTATCACTAGTCATATATATAAATCATGTTGACTATATTAGGGGGAAATGATAGAATTGAATTGCAGAGTAATTTATATAATTCTGAATTTTGCCTTTAATGTTTTGCAAATAAGTTATTATCATCAAATATTTTAAAGGGGAAGTTAAGCCAAAAGTTATTTTTGATGTTTAATTCAACTAGTCTGTATAATTAAGAGACGCCAGTTATATCCGTCCTTTTCTAGGTTATTTGATTTGAAATTATAATTTAACTACATTAGCTTCACAAATTTTAAAAATTTTAGTGACCACTTTTCATTTCAAATTAATGTATTGACGTCTTGAGTTCAAGTGTCTTGATAATATTGAAGACAACTTTTTACTTATTATTAACGAAAAGACTACATCATCCACATTGCCATTTACAAGTACACAGACTTTGCATATTAATATATAGGACTCTTTCTAATTTAAATATTACCAGCATACCAGTATACCCATTTATATTTATCCACCAATATCCCCATACATATCAATTCATTCTTGTCCTGTTATCAAGTGCATTCTAAATGCAGTCTTTTATACAGTGGCGTTATAATAGTGTCAAAAATATCATATGTGACTTTATAATAATTCCTTTCTCTTTGTATAACTGTTTTTTTTTTGGTTTGTGTTTATAGGTCTATTGATTTCTTACCTGTCATATTTGATCTCTTTAAAGTAAGTCTTAAATAACGTTTTTTATACTTGAAGCATGATGTGGTCATTGGATAATCAGGCAAACTTGATACATAATTATGTAAAATAGACTGATTTGTAAATTGTTCTTATTTTGTCTTTTCTTAATCATAACACAAGAAAATTTGCAAATTTCTGTGCCTTTATAATGCCTGCAAAATTAACTTTGTATTAATTTGTTTTTAAAAATCGCAAATTGTACTTTTTCCCTTATTTAGGACTAAGTCTATCATTAGCACTTAGTGCTAGAATAATGTTGAATAATTACTAGAGAATAAAAAAAATAATTTTTACAGCTTTTCATTATCAAATATTTAATGCTGTTTTGGTTTTGGATAATTTACATGCTTTTCTTTTTTGTAGGACAAAGATTTTGCCATAATAACTGTACCTCATACAGTTCCAGAGTTTCCACTGATACAAGCCTTTCAGGTTTATCCTTTGCACTCATCTTAAAACTAACCAATAGTTGTAATTTATCCTTTGCACTCATCTTAAAACTAACCACTAGTTGTAATGCTAAGTCTGTGAATCATGTTGTACATTTTTCGAAAATTCTAGAACATTCGTTTGTTGTTTTGGAACATAACAACTTCTGAACTTTCCACATTTATAGCATAAGATAAAATTTATCAATATTGTTCATTTTTTTATATGTAACTTATAGTAACAATTATAATAAAGAAATCATGTCTTAGAATATAGTCTTTTAAACAAACAGTCCTTAAAAATTATGTATGTCATGTGTGAAGTTTGTACTAGTAATCTGTGTTATGTATAAGATACTTGTAAGGAAAATAGGGAAAATTCTGTCATTAAGGTGTCCAGAATTAGAAGGAATATATTGACTAAGTTATCCCACAGATCATGATCAATGTTATTAATTTATTATTGTTTTTATTCTTAGCGAGTTTCACCAAAATCAAATAGTGTGTTACCGCAAGAGCTATATATCTTCAATAGAAATGGATTGCGACGGTATGTAGTTTTTTTTTGTTTACAACATTAACAATAAAGTCAACAGTTGTTTCTTGCACACATTGAACTTTAGATCATTTCAAGTACGTACTTGCCGAACTGGGGACTTTGACAGCATTAAAAGTTTAACTGAGACAATATGTGGACATGCTGATATTTTGAAGTGAGTAAAGGTGCTTTTTGTTATTCGTACGTACCTGTAATAATGCTGCTTAATGTTAGATAGCATATATGCAGCATATGCAATCGTGGTTACATTCTCATATTATGATTTGTTTATGTCATGTTTGTTGTTTTTAGGGATGTAAAGCAATACAATGATTACCGAAGAGATGAGGTAGTTAAATTTCACCTATATTACTCTGTTCATTACTGTTAAGGAAGCTTACGGTTTGATGTTTTATGATAGTATGTTGTTGCTGCTTTATCGAAATTATTTGGGTACCATGTCAAGTGTTCTCTAGATTTGCTTCTGATAAATTTGGTATAAATAAATTTTTAAAAAATGCAATATATCTGCACTGTTTTATTGTGTATTCAGCTTGTTAAAATCGAACTTTTAAATGTGGTTTCTGTGTTAGGATGGTGTAAGAATCTATGCTTATGTTGCTGAAGTCATTGGACAGATAGTTGGGGTCTGCATTTTTCGACAAGAGAAAGTAAGAAGGTGTTTCAAGTGCCAACGAGTATATGATTTTCTTCTGAAAGATTTTACTTAAGACATCCATTCCTGCGAAGGGGGTTTTAGCGCATTTAAAGATCCCATTCGAGCTATGAAAGTCATGCCAGTACAGCAATAGCTCAACTAGACAACCGCCTAAGATATCAATCCTATTCCCATGCTAAATGCTAAGCAGAAAGGATAGATTCACACTTTTATAGTCTCTGGTATGATGCGGCCGGGGTTTGAACCCAAGTCCTCTTGCACCGGAAGCGAACGCTCTACCAATAGGCTACCATTCTAATTCCTTATTATGTTAAATATGACTTTGAATTAAAGAGAAATCACTTGTTAACACAAAACACTAAAGCACCTACGACAATAATACAAGAGTTAATGTAGATATTTTTTATGTTTTAGGACATTGAGTATATTCGTTCACATTACAACATTGAAGATTTTGTTTACTATCGTCTCCATGAATCGAATGAGCATGTTCACTTGCATCACTTTGTTTTAAATCCAATATTTCAACATTTTTCTAAATACTTTTTAAAGGCATGTACATTTTGTTTTATGTTTTATTGCATTTCAAAATAACTTTTCTTGCATACATTATTTGTGATCAACAATATTCTATCTAAAATTGATACTTGTAATCCAATAATGTTAGTTTTCTAGGGGTAACACTAAAAATTAGGGCTAAAAACATGTGCAATATTGAACAACATGAGGTGAAGTTACTCAATTTTTCAACTCAAAAGACAATACTGAATAAAGATACTAAAATAAATAAATAAATAAATAAATAAATAAATAAATAAATAAATAAATAAATAAATAAATAAATAAATAAATAAATAAATAAATATGTAAATATGTAAATATGTAAATATGTAAATATGTAAATATGTAAATATGTAAATATGTAAATATGTAAATATGTAAATATGTAAATATGTAAATATGTAAATATGTAAATATGTAAATATGTAAATAAGTAAATAAGTAAATAAATAAATAAATAAATAAATAAATAAATAAATAAGTAAATAAATAAGTAAATAAATAAATAAATAAATGAACAAATGAATGAATAAATAAATATAAATAATAAAATAGTGAGCACAAATTGCACATTTTTTTGTTTTTAAAAATGGTTTGAAAGGATTACAGGTTTGTTCGCAATTTTGAATTTGTGTCCCAACCTGCTAATTGAAATTCTTTAGTTATTTTTTTTTCTATTTGTTGTAATTTTCCTTATTTTTTTTTATCTTCAGGAGATTTTTTATCTTTCTAAAGCATCATGCATGTATTACCTGCTTTATACACAAAGCAATGAGAAAAAGGTAGGAATGTACCGTTTTTGTTAATCTCTGTTCGTGCTTTTACATTCCTTGACGCGTTTTGTGAGTAGTCTTTTAATAAACACAGAAAGATTTGTGTATTGAAATAATTTATAGATTCTAGAGCTTGTTTTTTGATCTCACCTTCTCTCCAAATGTATATAAAATTTGAGCTTACAACATTTGTCATTTGACAAAACATAACAAAATTTAAGTTGTTAGATTTGTGTTGTAATTTTGAAGTTACAGTCAATTTCTTCAATTTGAGTCCGGATTTAAACTTTTATTACTAGACAGTGGTTACCAAAACCACGCTCGTAGTTCAAACCCTCTGTAATTCTGCGAGCCAGCAGCATAATTTCGTGCAATTCTTATTAGCATGTTCTTTCATTTGGCTCTGAAGCTCTTTTTTGATTTTTTTACACTTTTTTTTCATCCCCTTTATTTGCCATAAATTATGTGAAATACAACCGTGCCAAACCTTAACATTGGTGTAATTCTTTATACAATCATTTAAAAATAGCATTAGAAGCCAGAATAGCATTTGGCCTCTTTTTAAAAAAATGAATATAGGCTCTTATAAAGCCGAAATATTGTTGTAGATTATTATAAAATAGTTGAAATGCAATCATGCATTTCAACTATTTTATAATAATCGAACAATGATTACTTACTAAATATAAAGAATGGCTCTTACTTGTACATGTTACCTTGTGCTTCTTTAATTTTACACATTGGTTGACTATTCAGATAATATACATATAGTCTTGAACACTCATCATATGTTTTAGAATACGAAGCCACATAGTTTGATAACCTGCCTAAATGATATGGTACCAGTAAGGTAAATTTAAACTTATTAACTAACTGTTTCCTGATTTTAATACATCCAACTGATCAATATTCCAATGAGACAACTGTTAGATTTTTCCTTCTTTAGGTCTTTATATAATTAAATAAGTGTGTAATGAATGTAGTAATTCAAACTTTTTTGTTACAATGTTTTTTTATTGTTTTGTTGTACTGAATTTACCAAATATCTTATATAATATATTTTTATGTAATTTTAGTGCACGACGTCAAATAATCTATCCCGTGGAAGATTTAATGGGGAACTCACCCGTAGAACAAGTTCTGTATCATAAGGTAAGGATTAGTTATGAGCCATGTGGAATAATCCACCGTATTCAGAACATTGTTTCTGGAGACACATGTCTGTTTTGATGCAATCACTGGTCTTGCCATATTTATGGAAAAATAAGACGTTTGTCAAAGCGACTTTTAGGCAATGTGACTATTTTGCGTCCCAGGTAGAGCTTTTTCTCGTGTACCCGAAGCATATGTAGATTAAACATTGTAATTGCTATATTTAATTTTTAGGAGCCATACGCTTTGTATCACATGAACAGAAAACTAACATTGGAACCAAAAGTAATATTTTATTGTTAATATTTACTTCAGCTAACCATAAATACAGAACCTTAAATTAGGAAAATGTGAATAGGTGTATAGTATTAATAATGAAATTTCTTATGAGAAAATACTAATTTTACGTGAAGCGACTCTCTTAACCAACCGATGCTCTTTAAGGTGGTTGTGAACATTCGAATTGTGGTTGTTGGTGCTTCAGATACTGCTTTATCAGCACTGCAAACACTAGTTTTCTGGTAAGGATGTCAGACAATTAGATATATATTTTCCAATACGTATTGGAAACGGGCAAGCACCTGCATTATCACTTTTTATGTAACAACATAGGTACATCGTCATATTTATATATTAAAATAAAAATTTATAGCCCACATTTGAATTTCAACAACTTGATTTTAATATCTGAAACAGAAGCATTTGAAATCGATGGTGCGTTTGATAATCTGAAAAATGCATTTATACCTCAAAGGTAAGAAATTAACACAAAAATCTATGTGTAACATACACTTTGATTGTTTACCATGCACTTTAATTTGTGAAATCAATGTTTGATCTATCTGACACAACAAGCACTCTTTTGTTGGCGTTTTCTTGTTTATCTAGTTGTTTTCAGGCATGGACATTAAATAAAAAAAATTGAATGTTTTTTGTCTTGAGATCATAAAAAGTTTCTTAAAATCCCACAAGCTGTTCCAAGATTATGGAGCAACAATTCTGTTTGTAAGATATTACTCTGCTTTTTTTCTTAGTTTTGATTTCAACAGCAAACAGAAGGCCTTGAAATCTCTTAAGACTTGGGTAAATTTTGTGAAAGGGAAATTAACAAGAATTGACAGGTATCATGTGTTATTGTTTTTGAAAGAAAAAAATAATATAATTATTATCTTATAAAGTTATTGCCTAAAGTAAACGACATGTTTCAAGTGAAAACTACTCTGTTGTACTTTTTGCTCAACTTTTGTTTTAATCTAGCTAAAACTCATTATTTCACTTTAGAAAAAACAAATGTCTTACAATAGATGGTTCACATAAAGTTCCCTATGACCAGCTTCTGTTGTGTACGGGTGAACAATACCATGCAACAATACCTACAGGTGCAGATGTTGAACAACTAGTCACAACTAGTGAAGCTGTACAAATAAAACGACGTCAGGTGAGCTAGTCATGTTTTATTCCAAAAACAAACCAGGATTTCTTTGATTAATACCTGACATGTGCAAGAGTAATCGTTTAAAATGAAAACACCGAGGTGATAACTGTGAATATACGTTTCACAAGGCTTTAAAGGGACCTAACACAAAAAATTATTCTAATGTTTGATTAATAAGCAACTCTTAGAAAATTAAAATAATCAAGACACCAGCCACTATGCAGTTTTTAAATGCACATGCTGACTAACTTATCACATTATCGATAACGTTGTCGTATGGTCAAATTAACATGCTTTCAAGATTTTCCAAACCTAAATATCGTAAGAAAAAAAAGAGATTTTTTAAAAAAAAAATCAAAAAACTGAAGGAGCGACTTTTATCCTGTGTGACAGGGTTTCTTTCAAAGAAAGTTTGACACCTATTTTTTTAAGCTGATATATTTTGTAAGCTGATAATTGTCACCCCGTGTGTAAGCAAACCATGAAGTTTACTGTGTTAGTTACTTGAATGTTTTTTATTATTATTATTATTATTATTATTATTATTATTATTATTATTATTATTATTATTATTATTATTATTATTATTATTATTATTATTATTATTATTATTATTATTATTATTATTATTATTATTATTATTATTATTATTATTATTATTATTATTATTATTATTATTATTATTATTATTATTATTATTATTATTATTATTATTATATTTACACTGGATAAAAACACTTCAACTAATAATCTTTCCCTAAATAAGTGAAAATCTTTTTCAAAATGATGAAAATCTCTTTCAAAATGGTAACCATATTTTTCAAAAAATAGAAAATCTCTTCCAAAAAAGAAAAAAAACTTTTTAAAATGGTAAAATATCTCTCGACTACAAAAACACAGCCAAAGGTTATGGCCGCAAGGCGTAAAAAAGGCTTGGTAACGAGATACAAGACCTCATCTCTCTAATGTTCAGAAAATGTCAATATTCAAATAAGTAGTTGTGGAGACAAAAGAAAAAAACGCTATAAAATTTTTTGACGAAAAGTTAAAGTAAAAGTCTTAAGATGATGGATGACCTATAGAAAGGCAATTACAATAATATGGCGTCAAGGTTTCTATCCCAAAATATTACGTAAAGCTAACTTAAAAATGCTTAGTTATAAAACTTTTAAAACTCTTCTTTTGTTTTCGTAAGTACGGTACTGGTGTGGGTTGTGCCGCATTGTTTAGACATTCGAGCGGTGCAAAGGTGTAAGTTAACTCGTAATTCTGCTTTTTTATATTTTGATAATGGTTGGTTAACTAGGTGGGCTAAGCTAAGAAAATATGTCTTCCTATTTTGACTAATTATCATGTAGCAACACCAATAAGGGGGATGATCTACCTTTTTGGTTTATTCATATACACATATATATTTTCTTCTGTATTTAGGTAAAACTAGTACAGCATTGTCTTATATATTCAGGAGTTTATATCCTGCTTTTATTTCTATTTTTGCTTCTTTTATTAGCCGCCTGAAGTTTTTAAACCAGAAAACGTATTCGTCCTGAATGATTTGCAGCAATGCTTCCAAGTTCAAGAATGGCTAAAAAATTCTTTTAAAACAGGTTGATTATATTTAGTTCGTGTGTTTAACATGAAATCATGAAGTTTACAAATAGTTTTTCTGTACGGCAAAATTTATTTAGAATTGCTGCACCTCTCTGAAACTAATCCTTCTCAAAACGCCCTAATTCTCCTCAAAAATCCTCAAATTTCCGCAATACTCCTTCATACTCTATTTTTCAATTCTCCTTAATTTTGGGAATTCTTCTTACACTTTGCAAGTCTCCTCTACAGGTACATCCCTAACAGCTTCCTCCTTAAATTTTCCCGCTTTTCGTGTCGCAGCGTACTGGATGTTTTTTTTTAAACGCAGATAAGTGCTACATGGGTACAGCAATAATAAGTTCTTTAATCAAATATTGTTAATTTCTTTAAAAAAATATGAAAATGTCTTCAAATCCTCAGTTTTGTTTATTAAAATACCTTCATTTTTAAAAAATGTTTTACCATTACCATTAAAGATCCTTAAATCTTTAAATTTGATTCCATAAAAAGAGTAAAAGCCCTTTTAATACTAAATCCTTGATTGATGGTATATAATTTGTAGTTTTATAAGTTGTTAATAATTATGTTAATACCTCAAAATACCTCAAAAGTTTATTTACTCATATCATTTTAAAGTTATGATTAAAGAGCTTAGTAAAACAATAATTTATAAACGGATAAGACCTAATTTTAGAGTAGTGGGCGGTAAATTCGTTAGTGTCTTCTTTCATTTAAACGTTCTCCTTCATCACCTCATTTGCATAAGTGTCTTTCCTCGAAGTTCAAAGTTTAGAAAGTACTCTGTGTGCGTAGTATAGAATTTATCGCAGTCATCTTGCGATGGGGTAATATGGGTGAAGTCAAAAAACGTAAAGTAAATTTACAATTATAGATAAAATCGTGGTATATGGCAATAGTATTGAAGCTTACACGTGTATCAATGGCTTGCTAACACAAGGTGTGGATGGTTGTTGTATTCATCATGTCCACTCACCATCTGTGCTACCATCTTGTTTTAATGAACCACATGTTGACGAAATTGTAAAACAAGAATTAGAAAAAGCTGGTAAGTTGACCTGATTGTGTTATGTAGCTATTCTGCTATGGTGTTCCCGTTATTTTGATGATCGAATCCTTTGTTTCATGATGTTGTTTACCATTCTCTTAAGACATGCAAAAATAATTAATACTGCGCGTTATCACCCTCGGTAGAAATCACACTGTTTAAATATTCAATCAACAATACTCTACATGTTCGTAGTTGTGTCGTGTGTGTTAAAATTTACTACCGCCACTTATCAAAACTACGCAAGCAAAAGAAGAGTAACCGAATACATCTTTAAAATGCACTTTTTTGTAAATTTTCATCTTGGTTTGTAAAGCATTTTATTATTTCCAACGTTTGTAATCAAGTTGACGGAAACGTTATCCCTTGAAGATTCAATTTTCCAAAAATTAAATAAACACCGCTTCAAATAACAAACGAAGTACTTTTCCTTTGTTATTCATAATTTAAATATTTGGTTGTTAAGATATAGTTTTGGCGTTTTTGCCTGTATTTGTGGAGAAATAATTTTGACTGATTAGAGATGGAAACAAGTTCCCTGTGCAAATTTCATAGTTTTTTGTCAAAGATAAAAGACACAAAAGCTTTATCATTGATGATTTTGTTAAACCTGATAAATATGCGAATTACTACAGCGCTGTTGTTCTGTATTAAAGTATTATTTTTTAACAGGCGTTCAATCCTATTATGGCTACACCTTAGCAAGATGGAACAACGATAGTAAGAATGAAGAAATTTTAAAAGTAGCGACCTTTACATCCGACACAAAGCCGCTATCACTGGAATGTCAGGTGAGGCCATTCTTTAAAGATGTAATAAAATTCTTAAGGTTTTCCTCTATTGTTACTGTATACCTTTTATTGATTTTATGAATGGACAGTAGATTTTTTGTATTTTTTTTTAACATACTTGGAAAGAATATATGTTGATAAGGCAGAACATTTCCAACTTATCCCAACAAAACGATAGACGCACTTTCGATATAACATACATATATTTTTGAGCTCTTTAATCAGGATAAAGTTTTAAACAATACTTGCTGGTAACATCCACATGACACCTTGTCGCATATTTCAAAACCTGGATGGATGTATTGTGAATTACGTAAAAACATTATCTACCTCGCCCACCTACCCACAATGCTATTAATAAGCCTAAAATTGTCAAAGAATATATCTAAAATTATATTAAAAAAAATTAAATCCCGCCATTTTCTTTTGTTAAGTTTTTTTTTTAGGCCTTTTTTTGCTTCGACAAGAAAAGTGTAGAATACAACGCGTTTAAAGGTGAAGTGGTTTTACTGTTTTTTGATTATATTCTTGAGCAATGTTACTTCTGGCTTGCTTGCTTTCAAAATTGCTTTTTTTCTCCTTTAGTAGTAATAGTACTAAACCAAAAAGATTACTTTTAATTGTGTTAGTCTGCAACAGGCAACATAGACATCGAATCGTCATTAGGTTCTATTCTCTACTTCAGCAATTAACGACAGCTGTTTGGTATTCGATGGGAAACTGGTTATTGATTCAAAATTTCATACAAATGACGAAAATATACAAGCTGCTGGCCCGTTGACAAAATATGCACGACGTTACCATAGCAACAATTGGACGCATGCTAACTTTAACTCACGGGAAATTGGAACCAAATTGGCTGAATCTGTTTTGGAGTTATTTGATCCAACCTTAGACGGTGTCATTGAAACAAATGATGGAGGTTTGATACCCAAGTATACAGAACCAAAGGTGATATCCTGTCAATTACCAGGTATGTTTTTCTCTCTCTATGTAGTTGGATTTGTTGTTATTTTCTAATGATGACATGTCTCCCAAACAAGGTAGAAATGTGTAAGCACTGCTGCGATTTGATTTAATTTAATCATTACCTGTGTTAAAAGAAAAAACTGAATTGTTTGTTTGTATGCTAATTTTTAAAAGGTGTTTTTTGTATCTGAAATATTTTTTGGCGGGGCGTAGCGAAGCCTATTTTCTCATTAAATGAAATTTGCGTGAGTTTCTCTTGCGAAAGTTTCTCTTGCGAAAGTTTTCTCTTGCAAAAGTTTCTCTTGCGAAAGTTTCTCTTGCGAAAGTTTCTCTTGCGAAAGTTTCTCTTGCGAAAGTTTCTCTTGCGAAAGTTTCTCTTGCGAAAGTTTTCTCTTGCAAAAGTTTCTCTTGCGAAAGTTTTCTCTTACGAAAGTTAATCTAATGGACAGTCTGTGAAGTTCGAAAAGTTAAAAAGTCATGTCGTTTATTTTTTAATTTTTTCGTAAATGTCAAAATTATTAATTTAGTCTTGTTATTTAAGTCGTGGTAGCTATTATGTCTGTTCAAATCTTCTTTTTTCCTACAACTTCACGTCCGCTGTGAAAATTGACGAGTTCAGAAACGGCGTTTTCAAATGCTTGTGGTTATGACCTCAAAGTGCCGTTCTTCTTTTCCCTATATTATATTGCGAGTTATAAGCTATAATCGCTTTATACTGATTTTTTCTTAAAAATTATCTGGTTGTAAACTGTAAAAAACAAACACTGACTTTAGACTGAAATTTTGGGGGGTTTTATTGACGTCAGTACAGCTAGTTCTTAATAAGATGTATTATGTATATATGTAACGATGTTATAGATCCAGTCCCCTTTCCCCTCAATATCTATAAAAAATGTACCCATCCCCCTTTTGTTTGTTCTAAAACAATCCTGACCACCTCAATTTGAGATATCTAGCAAATTCATGGCTTGCCTTTCAATTAACGAGGATTATAGTAGATTCTCGTGCCAATTGATTTAGTGAAGATCATTTGAACAGAAATATTTCCAATGTACCAACGGGAAAATGTACCAGCGGGAAAATATTAAATTTTCTATTTCATTTCTGTTTTTTATGTTAAATTATAATTTCTATACCTAGCCTTGTAATAATTTTAGCGTGCAGATTGTCATATTCCTCCCTCTCCCTTCTCTTAATAGGATTACATTACAATCCAATAGGCATTTACCAAGAAGACCCTCTCTTAAAGTTTCAATTTTACTAGCAGAGTGATGCTAAAATAAGCAGCACAATGTTTTTTTTAAAAAAAAAACCTCCTATAAAATATATATAAAATAATATATAAAATATATGATTATAACAGCCTGCTTTAGATATATATTTGGGATGGAAATGAAGTATATACTTCTCTGTTATCAAAATAAACCTTCAGTGGAGTTATGGGTCATAAATTAATTAGAAATGAAGTTTATAATATAGACGAAAAGCTTTTATGATTGGTATAATTGTAAATATTCAGTAATCTTGAAATTTGTGATGAGCTCAAATTTTTTTTTTTTTTTTTTGGGGGGGGGGGGGTAATTTTTGTGAGAAGTAATTTTTGAAACACTTTTAAATTTTTACAAGAACTATTTTTTGGCAAAGCAAGTTTAAAATATCATGTTTAAAATACCTCCTTGAATTGGATAAATTAACAAGTAAAAGAGATAAAGTTATAAGTGGTCTATAAAAAATACTTTTCTTTCAAAACCATACTTTTTGCTAAAAATAAAATTGAAATAAAGACTTAAAACTTGGTATGGAATGTTTTTAGGCTGGTTTGGAAAAAAATTAAGACACGAAATATTTTCGCTTGTCGTAGTTACTGAGTTCCTGTTTTAACCATTTTCAGGGACACCGATAAACGATTTTTGACAGTTGACAAAGATACATGTGCAAACATTAAGAGCGATTTTCAGAATTGAAATATGTCAGAGTCTAAGTGTTATGTTAGGGTCTAAATATATTGGTGTCATGTTTGATCGGTGCAACCCAGCTTCATATTTACTAATTTTTTGAACGCACTGTCTTACAGATAGACAATAAAAAGTATTTCATAATCCGGTTGTAAAATTCTGTTGCAGGTTGCCAATAAAAAAAAAGTCACGAAATGCCAGCTGTAGGTAGGTTTTAATTTTACCTGCATGAATAAGGTATCTATGAAATTCAGGGATATCTCAGAGACATTGTGATCCCATTTTTCCCCAAGTTTAATAATTAAATTCTCTTTTCTTGATAATTTATCAATTTCAAGGTAATATTTGATAAATTTTCACAAATAGGCTCCTAAGAAATATACGTGTTTTGGGGGGTTTATTTTTGTGAATCCGATTTCATTGCAAGTTAATAATTTAATTGAGGAATAAAGAACCAAATTTTCTATCCTCTCTAAATTTGCAAATTTACTATGAAAAGGTTTAGCTAGCTAGCTAATACAGAAAATTTGGTAACAAAGGCAGAAATTTTGCAAGCTGTGCAGATAGTTGATAAAAACCAGAAACAAATTTTAGAGGCAAACCCTTAGATTTGATTGATTTAAACCATTGTTTAGAAATGAACCTTGGTAGTAACAGTAACCACACGGTTATTAAATTTGTGCATTGGCATAAAATTAGCATAAAATAAACTCAATTTTCATAAAAAATGGCATAAAAGTAGAAGTGAAGTGCATAAAATAGCATAAAAATAGGGTGTAAATTGGCATAAAATTATAAAGAAAATGTGTGTTTTGCCCTGCGACCCCTGCTAATAGCTAAATGTAAACAAAATATATAAAGCTAAAATATATAAAGCTGGCTGTCATCAACACGTCTACATTAGGTTTTTGATCACCTACAACGTGTTAAATATATCAAAAACATTGTTAACTAGCTACACTTGTCTTTCTTATATCAGTTGCCTACTTTTTTATGCAGCTTTTTTTAATGTACAACGCGACACCATGAACTAGTCAGAAATATTTTAATAAATCTAACAAAGTTAAACCAAATTATAAATTTAACCAGCTTTATAACAAAGTTTTGTTGTTTACAAATATATTTGACCACAGCTCAATGTGCCATTTTAATCTTGACTTGAAAAAGTGCTGACTATAGAAAAAAATCGTAATAATTATGCGAAAATGTGAAAATGCAATAATATTTCAATCATTAATTTTTTATGAAAAAGCTTGTGTGACCTAGGAATTTTTTTTTCGTTATGAAATAAGTGTCACATATATGCCGTCACATATTGTTCAAAACAACCCAGGGAAACTGTGATGTCCGAAATTTTAAAGGTCATCTTTATTTTTCTTTCCTTAATGTCATATGCGTTAGTTTAATCATTTTTTACTAACGTCTGCGCTCTTATGTCCATTCATTGCATTACCATCGGGCTAGGTTATGCTTGTGTTACAACATGTTACATTGTGACTACCTAAATCTCCATACAAATCCTATAAATTTAAAAACACTTTGTAATTAAATAAAATTTTGGACATGAAAGTTTCAGACGGGTAATATCAAAACCAGAAATCTTGTTCATCCGATGTGTTTACCCGGTTTTCAGATTTTGACAATTATATCTTAATTTTGCAATCCTCATCACGATCACATAATGGACCAGCCCTAATTTCAGTTAATTTGCCGATATACTTTATTTTATACTGTATTACGGCATTTATCTTAAGCTTGTCCAAATGTGCAGGCGCTAACAAAAAAGTTTAAACAAGGAACTTTTTGCGCTATAGCGAAAAATGCCGTCAAATGGAAACGAGCCTTATAAAAAAGAGTTAAAGAATGAGAATGGATCCCTGGATTCAACCAATAACCATGATGATAAGTTTTTATTCTTTTTTTATAGTTATTATTTTAATTATTTATTGATTTACATTTTCACAACCAACGAAGACTCTTTGTGTTTTTTTTATTGTTTTGTTTTTGATTCAGAAATTTGTTTGACAAGGTGTTCTGCTAGTCGCATAAAGAAAGGAATTATATCAGGACATATAGTATCGATTTTTAAGTTCAACGGAAGTATTAAATGTCTACAAATCGTTCCATATGTTTACTCTATTCAGTGTACAGCATTAGAATCCCTTGAATTATGTGTTCAAACTTTACTTTTTTAATGTGTAGCCGCCGTAAATCGTTCAATTGTCGCCTGTGCTCCGTAATCTTCCGTGTCTTTTGTTAGTTTATTACTTGCGAGTTTCTTCGGCGTACTGTTGCGTGTGTTTTCTTTTACGTCGGTTTCATCTACTTTTCGTTTGGTGACGAGTATGTCGCCATTGTTATTTTATCATTCTAATATTTCGTGTACTTTCCGTACTTTGGTTTACGACAGTTTTGTTCGATGACGAGTTCGCTATTTTACGTCTATTGCCTTACTTTGCTTGTGTTTCTGTACTTAGGTTTATGTTGGTTTCGTTTCGCTTTTTTCTTCCCGTTCCTGTAGGTTTATCGCTCTACGATACGCGTGTCTTTTTACCACAGGTTATGTCGGTTTGGATTGTTTTTCGTCTTGTGAAGAGCTTCTTGCCCCTCTATTGTAGGTTATCGCTCTACTATTGCGTGCCTCTATAACGAGTTTATCGCCTTACTATGGTATACTATTTCGTTATTCTTGTTCGTTTAGTTCCTTCTGTAGTCAGCTGTCGCTAATTATTTAACGGCCATGACTTTTTTTTCAAAGCGATCAAGGAATTTCAAGTTTTTAAATAAAGTTGAACGCGCGTAAATGTTGCAGTTGCGCAAAGTTTCTTAGCGCTCGTACTATTACTAGTCTCTCGATTTCGTTTCGTTCCGACACGCCGATCCTACGTTGTTTGCGCTGATGCGTTTTGTTATTGTTTATGAGCGGCGAATACTCTGACTGTTTGAGTTGCTGTTCTTCATCATTGAAGTTGCTTGATAAGTAGTCGTAATGGCCAACTTTATTTCGTTTGATGCCACACGTCATGTTTATTTTGGATTTTATGTTTTTATTCTCTTGCATTTCAATGATGGCTTCTTGCAAAGCTACCTCCCAAGTTGCTTGTTCTGGCTCGTTCATCATCTCTTTTCTTAGTCTATTACGTTCTTCCAATTTTATATCTTTCCTTCTTTTTTGTTTTTTCAGTGAACTTAGGTGATAATATTTATAAAATTACGAAATATTTTAACCCACCCTTTTAGAATCTTAATCTGATACTGCTGGTTTCTGCGTTTTGTTGCGAATGATGAAACTTTCGTATCGTCGAATTTTTATAGACAAATGTTTAATGTGACGTCAGGGATATCTTTTGAAATAATTTTCCAACGCCGACAGAGAGACACTGATGTAATCTCCTTCACTTCTCCCAACTTGGCTTTATTACTTTTGTTATTTCTTCTTCGTCTGATTTTTTTCAATTAAAAGATTAAATCATCCCAGCTGGGTTATCCTTACGTACAAACTATTAATTAAGAATTAACCTGAAGTAGGATTTGGTAACTAGGTTGTTCGTGATATCCTTTCGATTGCAAGATTTGTTACTGAGTTTCCTAATATTAAAAAAAATATCGTATGGCTTTGCTGCGGCAAATCGCTTTTTTTCCCTATATGTACGCAAACACGCACTAGTGTAGGAGTTTATAAACTTTAACACTTTATTTTTACATTTTATCAACCGCTAATATTTTTTGTAAATAAACTTTAAAGTTTCGTGGAAAGTATGTGTAACCTGTGACGTCACTCACGTGGATATTACAAAACGGTGCTGTTATTGGTACACATCAACTTCAATTTTATTTACTGTTTATATAATGAATTTATCCTTACTAAACTCTCTTCTCTTTCTTCTAGGTGGTTATAATTATCTTCATATATGGAAGCCATGTGTTATAACTGCATTGGAACAACTTCGAGCTCAACCTGATTATGTTCGTATAAATTACAAAGCTACTTTTTATGAATTCCCGGGCAAGGATGTTTGGTCCAAAGAAAACAAAACCTATTTGTATGCATTGACTGGTCCGTTCCTATAGACAGCTCTTTATTTCGTTTTTTTTTTACACTGGGTATACTTCTCAAGCTACGATTCTGAATTAACTTCTAATTTTCTGGACACACACAACGAACCATATATGTTTTCGTTCAGCCTGGTTGTTGTTTTTGTTTCAGCTTGGATGTCGTTTTTTTATATGAGGGGATATTCTAAACATTTATAGATTTTCACTGTAGATAGATTTTAATAGCTCTGTCAGCTTAAAAGTTTACTGCTTCAAATTTATTTTTAAAACACACAACGAGCTAGCTATTAAAAGCACCTATAATCTCAGCCCTATGTTTCTTATAAGGTGTGTTTCTTATAAAAACTTATATAGCGTGTTGTATTTGGGTGGGCTCATGTTAGAAGTTTTATTATTTGGAAAACAACTCACGATGGATTTCTAAAGACTTTAAGTAAGATAAAACGTAATCAAGATAGTTAGATGTGTTACAGCAGCTTGCTTTGGTTTACTAGTCGAACTTTGTTTTTCTTATCAGCACGCCTTCGTGTTTTTTTTTAACAAAAGCAGTAAAAATATTTATGAAAAAAAAATAGATAAAGTTTATCTTGGGAGTAAAAGTGCGTGGGGAGTGAAAATAAATAAAAACTACGTTGTCATACTGTTGTTGCCATAGGGACAAGATTTGGTGACGGGAAAAATGGCAGGAGATGATGGGCTGGGCTATTTCAGAATTCATGTTAATCAGCATAAAGCTGTTCAAGATATAACTTGTCTATCCAAACAGGTAAATATCCTTAATTCTGTGATGTTTGGTAGCCCATGTCCACCTTTTGGTAGCCTGGATATCTATATTTTATCAAATATGTGATCCCTTCTCTATTTTCTTAAATTTATGCCCTTTATTGACCTTAATGTTCGGCTGTTAGCAGGCTAGTTGTACTGAATTTACTTTCGAAAAGATCACAGTTTATAATGTCTTAAAGGTTAAGTAAAATCATATACCTGGCTAAGTGAGTCTGGAAATTCAAAAAAAAAAAATTTTTTTTATTGTAAGGTCATGGAAAGTCGGGGAATGAATACTTTCCCCAGAAAGTTTTTTTTTACCACTGTTTTTTAGGTTTCTACAATTAAATAAATTTAAATAAATGATGAACCCTTTAAATTCTTCTTTCTTAAAAATATTTGTAAAAAGTCAGGTAAAATAGTATCTTTTAAGGCTTACTTGTGAGAGAAAATACCCCTTTTTAACACATAATCAGGGAATTTATTTTTGCTACTATGGAAACCCCCAAGATGCTTGTTCATGCTTTATGTTGTTTTTAAAATGTGCCTTCCATATATTTAAAATCTTTCACACAACACTGTTCGTAACTGCATCTGCTGTACAACTGTTGCACAACAAGTTTTAGTTCTTGTGCAAATGGAGCATCTGAGATTTTTTCTGCCACGTCATGAATTTTATTCGAGTAAAATGTCGTACTAGAAATTTCCTTATGACGCGAATGGGACAGTGGAATGTTGCTCTAAATAATATATATAATTCATTAAAATTCCACAAGATAAACAAGATTTGTAACAAATATCATAAAAATCAATCAAACACCAAATTTTTAATATTTTGTAAGACACGGCTGACAGTGAATTCTTTATTTGAAGCTTAATACGTATAAACAAAATCTCATTACGTTTAAAAATAGGCTTTGTCGTTTACGTTCGTATATAGAAGCGTAGTAATGTGTGTGAAACTTAGATCCTAGCCCTGGGTTTATTAAGATATTGAAAATTTTGCTTCGTCAAACACGTTTCCACTGCAAACGTATCTATGTAATTATAGTAAGCTCCCTCGTCGAAGTAAATTGCATGAATTCATGTTTTATATGAATTATTCTAAAAGACCTGTAAATATTCACAAATATTTACCAGTTTTATTCACTTTTGTTCGTTTTTGGTGAAGAGTTTCCAGTGGACACATTTCAACGTTGAGACAACGTTGAATAGACGGTGATGTCTGACGTGTTGATTTTGCGTTGAGAATGAAAGTTTTTGACATTTTTTTTCGATGCCATCTAAAGGCAGACATCAACGTCATTTCAACGTTGAAACAACGTCTCGCAACGTCTAATCAACGTTGTTTCTATGTTGTTTAGAAATGTTCTTTATTTAACTTCTTTTCAACGCTTTAACAACACTTTTGTAATAAGAAAATATGACATTAAAACATGTGTCAAGTATTCACAACTAGTACTTTAAAGAGATCTCAAGTGTTTCAATCCAAACTTGTCCCCAGTCTCGGGACGAGATTGTCAAAATATATGCTGTATTAGCAAATTTATTGCTTTGACTTCATGTGCCAGGCACAATACAACCTCTCATAAGGCAGTCGGTTAACACGCTTCGACAACCACCTAAAGTGTCAAGTAAAGCTGTTGCACAGAAGCCTTAAATCAAGCATTGGTTAGAGAAAAAGTATGTTTGCTTGGTAAAGTCAGTTTTGAATCTGAGGCTCTTTGTTATGAATACAGTTGCAAATAAGGTCATTTTGCTATATCGTGAATATATGATTAATCCTCATGGGACTTATTGATTTTTAAGGAGGCTTATTGGAAATCGAGTACTACTTGAACATTGTGAAAGCCGCAAACCCCCAATCTTGAAATCATGGTTGTAAAAGTTATTAAAATAAACATTATATTTTAGGACCTTATTTTTTCGTAAAAGCGCGCACTTTAGCATTACTCTTACTTAAACCAGAAGTCTAGTAAAATACTCACTGCAAAATAAACCGCCAAGCATATTTTGCAGCTCAACATATAGTTAATTTATTCCTGACTTAATTTACAAATATTTTTTTTACTAACAATCAAGATTCCCAGCGAAGAGGGACTTTCAGAAATCTGTAAAAATGTTCTTTTCTTAGCTTCGTTTAAGAATGAGAACGAAGCAAATTTCTCACTAAGTAATCTACTTACTCTTGTCTGTTCATAGACCTGCCTTCTTTTTTCGGCATTTTCGATTTATAAGTTGATATAAATTTCACAAATTATTATTTTTGAAAGTTTCCCGCCAATAACTAGGCGGGGTAATACATGCAACAAAATGGATATGGTAAAATGTGAAAACGAAGTTATTAACGTATATTAAATTATAGTTTAATAGAATATAGTTTTTTAAAAAAAATACGGTTTATCACTTCAAAAAGATAGGTTGAAATACTTTTTCCCCACAAAATCTTACCACACAAAACCCCTTGTCAAATGTTTGAAGAAATGGATCGAATGTTTCGTACGCTCCGATGAAAAAAAAACAATTATTATTTTTGTGTCCATTTCATCTGTGAATAAAGTTGTGAACAAAAATTTTAATATTACGAAATAATAAAATTATAGTGACATGAACAACTATACGTGAAAAATGACATTACCTTGGCACAATATATAAAATCGAAAAAAAATTTAAAATATAATCTGGTTCAAAATGATAAATGGTAACACTGTATCATTTCTCCATTAACTTAAAAGGGTGTTGTTGTTGTTGATAGGGAATACAACTTCAATTCAGTTCGTGAATAGAATAGTTTATTGCTCTTGCGACCTTTAACAGTAGCACCATGTAATCTTCGTTACTTCAGGAGCAAAATGATTTCTCCAACATTGTGGTAACATTGGTAATACGTCGGTGGAATAAGGTTTTGAGGATAGCGTTGACTAAACATCGGTTTATTGACGTGACATAGCTAGGGGTTAAAATGACATTGTTTTTCGGGTTTCAGAAACAACGTCACGTCTTCTATTTGCAATGTTTTAACGTTGAAATTACGTCGGTTGAAAAGACGTTAAGATAACCACGTTGGAAAGACGTTAATGATGCGACCGTTGTATTTATGCCGGGGGACAAAATTGAAAAGACGTTGAAATTACGTCGGTTGCATCGACGTTGCGAATTAGACGTTGAGTTTTATGTTGCGACGTCGCTGCCAAATTTCAACATCTTATCAACATTGAATAAACGTCGTGTAGCTACCCACTGGGATATTGTTATAGAATCTAGGACTAAAAAGAGGAAACTTAATTCGGTGGGTTCCTACTTTTTTATTCCTACTTGTGGTTGGAGAAAAACTTGTGTCATTTTCTTTATATCCACAGGACCACACATCTTGGATTTTGTTTTTAGCTGAAATTGTGGAAATAATAGCTGAATACCGATAGCCTCTCTTACTTGCTCGTTTCACCTTGTAAATTTTGCTAACTGCGCACACCGAGCTAACTACTACATCGCAACTAACGCCTAGGTGCTCTTTTAAGTAAAGAATGGAGGCAGTGTTTAGGATATGTACATAATTTTAGTTAATCAATGCAACAAGCCTATCTAAGTTTTATATTTCCAGCCAATCAACACAACACTCCTATCTAAGTTTTATATTTCCAGCCAATCAACGCAATAAATATATCTAATTTTTATATTTTCAGTCAATCAACACAACAAACCTATCTAAGTTTTATATTTTTAGCCAATCAACGCGACAAACCCTTATTTTTTAGCCAATCAACGCGACAAACCCATCTAAGTTTTATTTTTTAGCCAATCAACGCGACAAACCCTTATTTTTTAGCCAATCAACGCGACAAACTCATCTAAGTTTTATTTTTTAGCCAATCAACGCGACAAACTTGCTGTGTTTGTATGGTATGCATGAACGATACCTAAACAATATGGTGCAAAGATATACTGAAGGATTAATCACTGATTTTTACAGGTATATTTAAAACATTTTTCAAGTCTTTATCGTGTGCAGGGTGATCAAAAAATTTGTACTGCCAATCAAATTTCACATGTTGTTCCCACTAACAAAATTAGTGAAGTCACCGGATATCTGTAAAGATTACTGGGCTATGAGCTGTGTGTACAACTCCAGATATTGTAACCTGCTTTAATATCAACCAAACTTCTAATATCTATATCATAAAATATAAAACATAATTAAAAATCCAGCGGAAAGCGGATATTTAATAACAGTGTTTTCAATACTAAGGTGGCTATCCTGTATAAATATTTGGAAATAATAATAAAATAATGTAATTATGATAATAATATATCTGCTGTTCAGAAATTTTTATCCTAAGCCTCTATCTGGATCAAGATTGGATTTATACCCTAATGAGAAATAACTCTGTTCGCTTAATACATAATAATGTTTGATTCTTCTCTGATACACCTACACATTTCCACGCTTTCATAACATGTTGTTGTTTTAGCTATTTTAATGAATCATGGTGTTTGGCTATTTATCACGACCGTTTCAAAGACTTCAGAAATGAGATACGAGAGATTTTATCCACACCTGAGGTCAGTAATTTGTATTGTTCATACGTTATAACACACAACTTTATTTTACTGCGTTCGTATTCTTATGAAAGAGGTAGCTATACTGAAATAATAAAATTTGATCGTTTTTTTTTTGTGCACAGGTTTTTGTCGTAAAAACATTTTTGTCGAGCCAGGTATTTCCAAAACGAAAAAGATTTTCTTGAAAACGTTTTTTCTAGCTAAGGCTTTTCACACACACGCACACACCTCACTGTTATCCTAATCCCGAATAATTTTTGCACTTGTTACTTATCCAATGTAAAGTCTATCTTTCACGGAAATTGGTGAAGCCTCCTTGTTTTTATTGTTTTTGCATGCTTCAATTCTCCTTAGGGTTCTGAAGTTTTGTCAGTAGAAGAGAGAGTAAGGCGTATGGTTCGTGAGGACGTTTCTGTAAGTTGATTGCGTCAAATAGTTAAAATTATGTTTAACTAGTTTAAACAGTGTACTGCATTTTATTCCCTGTAAACTTTTATTCGTTAAATCCCACTTATCTCTTTAATAATAGCCGTCGTCTGTCTGTCTGTGTGTGCGCGAAAGCCGTTTCCCGTTGCGGAACACGAAATTTTTAAAATACGCACCAACACCAAATGCGATATATTTTTGCCAAATTTGTTTTGATCGCTTTCGCGTAGTTTATCAATCACGACGCCTGATTCTTTAAAAATCAATCCAAGATTTTCGCTATTTGATTTGAAAGTGGTCATGTGTGGTGGTCAGTGTTGTGAAATTTGTAGACTTGTTTAATCTTTTTATCTTCTTTATATTGTTTTCTGTTTTTCTCAATGTTAACATAAATATATTGTCACGTTTTTTAGCCACGTACAGATCTTAAACGCACCAGTTTTAGGATTTATGGCTAGGAACGAAGATTTTGAAGGCTACCTAGCTACCTAGCTAGCTACAGCCTTACTTTTTATTATTCTTTATGGTATAAGAGCTTTTTATCCTAACCAACATTTTTTTTATTGACGGATGTGGCTATTTAGCTAGCTGCTCAGTTATATCTGGCTAAAAAGTGAAAGTATTAAAAATGCAGTTTGGCTACAACAATATTCATAATTCTTATGCTAAATGCAGTTATAGCTAGCAACACTATTTACCTGGACTAACCGCTCAGCCCTGTGTTAGCAATGGACTGTTTCTTGTGTTTTTATTTAAACAGAGTCTGCGAGAAAATTTTTTTAAAAGGGTATTATTCCTCGGTTTAACTGTACTAAGCGCTCAGCCCCGCGTCACGATTAATTTTTTAACTTTCACGAAAACTGATTCTGCAAAATAAAATAACATTGACCGATTGTTTTTGCTATGATGGAGTAACAACGGTTTGTAAACTCTGTTTTTATATCAGCTATCGTTGCAGAAAAGTTTTTTTTCAAAAATATATTACAGTCGCAACACTAATAGTTTATGCGCTTTGATTGATTTACGACGTACTGTATACCTGTACTAAAGAGCTCCACCAGATCATGTTGCACAGTTTACAGCTCTTATTAACCTCTGCACAGAGTGTTTAACGCCGGGTCACTCCTTTACTTGTGGCTCAATCCGGCGTTTCGACGCCAGGTCTCCCGGCTAGTTTATATATAAAATTACTAACTATTCAGTATACGTATTTCTTGAAGTCTCTTAGGTTACGCTAGCATCGCCGCCTTGCAGTCTAGGATGGAATATTTTTTGTTTTGTTTTCAGTTATGCGCTGAAGAAAAAAGCCATCTAATGGATGCTTTCGTTGGGAGTGGGTGCAAAATGGCGATGGAAGAAAGGCTGAATTGTTTTCTCGATTATAATAAGTATCACTTGCCTATGTTTGCCAGGCCTGCGATGATGTAAACGTTTTTAAGACGAAGCATGACGAACGACACGTCTACAGAATGAAGTTTAGTGTTTATATTACCTGTTTATAACAAATGTTTTTGTTTTTGACATTTTTATTATTTATTAATAATATATTTCGTTTCCAGTTGAGAAACAAATTAACTTCGTGTTAAACGATTTTTTGTGTTCGTGTTGTTCTGCATGAATTTCTCATTCCAGTTAGTAAACGAGACTTTAAAGAGATACCGATGTCTTAAAAACGTATGCTCAACCAGAAATTTAGTCACGGGAGATGGAGTATTAAATTTTAAAAAGTTCAAGTTAGCGTTAAATTTGACATTTAATGAAAACCGATGTGGTTTTTTCCACTTTTTACTAAAAAAAATTTACATGAAAAAAAAAAAGACGATATAGGTTATATTCTGTATGAAAACATTTTCGTTGCGCCAAATTTAATATCCGCCAACATTATTTTACTAAAAATGACTATCTTAGCCTATGCTTTAGTGCAAAGCTATGGAGATATATCCGTAAAATTGATTTAATATGGCGAAAAAATCGACTTTGTTCACAAATATTGTTATCTCCATCGTAAGTTACGAACTCTGTTTTATTTACCTTTTGTCAGGCGAAATTGGTTTTACTTACAAAGATCACAAGCAAACTTGCTGAAGGCTTTTGCCATACCTCCACTCCTTAAAGAATTACAAACGTTTAGGGTTAAGTGAATGAATAAAAGTACTATTGGATGATACCAGGATAAAACCTTTATTTTTAGGCTTTTTTTTAGAAAGAGGTGTAATAAAAAATTGCGCCGTAAACCGCTGATTATCATTTGAACAAAGACCTGGAGATAAGCACAAACTTTTACCTTTGCAAAACAGTTTTTATTCGAGGTTCTCACACAGCGTAAACCGGTGCAACTAAAGCTAATTAAAAATGTTAAAATAATTTTTATTTCTTGCGTGATAAATCCAGCAAACTCAGCTTTCTTCGAGGAAATCAAATTTAGTTTCTCTTAAACGAGAGCTCAGATGCAAACAAATGTCAGAACAAATCCCTAAAATTCAAGCTCACCCCATACCAAATCAATCAATGAGCACGTGGTCGGCGTGGTCAGAAATATACCGTAGTTTATATGATACCCGTAGTATTAATTTTCATGAAGCCTTGATGCGTAAGTGTAAGTACTGCGCGAAAATACGTCCGCTCGAAAAGGTTAAGTGAAAAATTAAAGACCGATATTTGGTTTGTTGAAAAGAGACCTAATCTTTTCTAATATACAACTATAAATCGTCACTATCATCGCCTGGGAGGTTTTCTCTGGTTATTTCCTCAGATTTCTTGTAAACTGTCGTAAGGAACTAATTTTATATTTTGAATATACAGTTTAAGGGATATCGTTTTTTTATCATATAACATCGGAATTTTGAAAAAGCCTTTGTAATAGAGGCGATCTTCTGTACCGTGGGTTTCATACAACGACGTTATATTTACTTCCGTAATCAAGAAAGCATTCACAAAACCTGCAGAATTACTTTCAAGTCACGCACTTGCCTAGCCATTGGTATAATAAAGCAAATTGTTCGGATATGATTGATAAAATCTTGTACCTTATGTTGACAAGAAAATAAAGCAGGTTAAGTTAATTGTTTCTTTCAATAACCTTTTCAGTATTTAATAAGCTGCTTTTTAGTTTCTATTAGTCCACAAGAATATAAATATGCGAATTTTGGACTGCGCGAGAAAAAGTGCTGCGCGAATTTTAATACGCTAGATAATATTGATTTCTATTTGGAGTCATGCAATGCTGGGAGTATATCTGACATTGATAATAGACTTCTTTCAAAGTTGTTTATGTGTTTGATGCGTCGCAGCTATTTTTAATAAAGCTTTTACAGAAAAAAGATGGAATCTGCCTTATATTCAGTAATATAGGTAACACTATAACCCTGTATTTTCCCGTCTTCCCTCGTATCAAAAAGTCAAAAATTAGAAGTGATTTCCGAAATGATTTTTTGATGACTTATATATACTATCATTTACTTGTTGTTACGTAGGTGATTGTAAGTAAATTAATTTAAATAAAACATTTCAAAATTTCAAAAAAGCAAGGTTTTTAAAAATATTGAGACTGAGATTTTGATAAATATTAGGCACGTTTACAGCTGAAATCCTGTATTTTTTAAATATTATTTTATTTTCATTTTTTCCCTAAAAACCTAAAAAACTGAGGTGCCATTTTTATCAATTTATATTAGGTACAAACTGTAAGTATTAAGGTTAACCATCACAATGCTTGATACAAATGTACGATTATTGACAGTCAGTAAAAGAGGAAGTAGTGACAGAGGAAGTGTGACAATTACATGATTACAACAGCCAGTACAGAAAATATTAATTTTAAATATCATTTTACGCAGCAAATGTGGAAAAATGGTTCGTTGGTAAGTCATGCAGGTAAACTATAGCTACAACCCTGGAAAAATAATTGTGAAAATGCTATAAGAAAATCCAACCTTTGAAATCTCTTTACTGTGCCATCTCCTTTCCCCCGAAGTAATTTTCTTTAGGTTTCTTGAATACTTCTGTTAGCATCAGTCAAGCATATTCAATAATAATTTTTGGGGAATGGGGAGCTCAATATGATATTTACAGTATGTTTTCCAGGGTTTTATCTTAGTGCTGGCTAGTTTTTGGCTTAGCTAGCTATACTATACAAGCTAATTTTAATTTTTTTAACTGATTAGAATATGAAGTGCCACTGAGCGTTAGTAAACTGTATATAGAGTTTTAGTTCTAAATTTACTTGGAAACAGTAAATAAAAATGTATTCACATCATTCTAAAAACGTGGCTAGTAGGTTTAAGAGGTTTAGCTAGCTAGCTAGCTACCTAACATATACCAAAGGATACACCCTTAAAATCTGCAATATTTTAAATTTTTATGTCACACTACCACTACCAAAGCCCTCTGTATAACTGTTAACTACGATTATGTCAAACTGCCAGTTAAAAGCTGTAAAGGTCAACATTTTGTTGATACATTCTTCAAACTTGCATGTATCTGCATGTAAACAACTAGCATATCCAAATTTGCTCATAACTAGTCTCGTTGTGAGTAATATATTTCGCGGAGCCAAATGGATATGGAAATAGGTGTATTCAGACTATGAAAATGAAAAGGCAAAAAAAAAGACAACCAAAATTTTTTGGCGGAAAAAAAATTGCCTGGAATTATTTATTTATAATCTATACTGTTACTTGTTATTTACAAAGCTCGCGATGGCAAGAATAATTATCAAGTAACACCGGAATACAGACTATAACAAATGTTTTTGTTTTTAACATTTTTATTATTATTTATTAATAATATATTTCATTTTGCAGTTGAGAACAAATTAACTTCGTGTTAAACGGTTTTTTGTGTTTGTGCTATACTGCACGAATTTATCATTTTAGTTAGTAAACGAGACTTCAAAGAAATACCGACGTCTTTAAACGTATGCTCAACACAGGATTTAGTCACGAAAAAATAAAATTTTAGAAAGTTCAGGAAAATTTCCAAAAAATAAGTGCAGAAGTTGGAAAGAAATTCATACTTTTTACACCATTGAAGTTGACAACAAAGGAAATTACTTACAGTGGTGACAGGTTTTTTTATTTGGGGAAGCTAATCAGATGGGGTTAGAAACTAACCTAAAACAATAGCCCTTTAGGGAGATAGGGCGAGGTGGAATAGAAAAGCTAAAGGTAGAAGAAAATGGAAAAGTATTGATCGGGAGGAGGAGATTACTCACTAAAAAGTAATTTAAAAACGATGCGTATTTTTCTGTTCTAGCTAAAAAAAACTAAGGATCTGAAAAACATTTTTCTTGTAGAAAACTAGGCTAAAGTATATCCTACTAGAAGGAATTGTGGTATGGAGAGATTTTGACCAAATTGACTAGTTTTGTTCAATCGCCGAATTAAATCTACAAAATATATGACTATTCACTAAATACACACCACATTAATAATATTAATAAATCTGTTTAAAAACCAAAAACAATTCCGTTTACTTGATTTTAAACACAATGCCACAATCTGACGATGAAAAACCATGATAGATACTACTCGCCAAACTAAATCCACACTAAACTTAGCAAACTTTAGCTCAATTTAATCCCCGCCAATAATTCCATTTCCTTCAATTTCCACACCAAAAATTTCCACACCGAATTTTCTCTCTTTTTCCACCTGTAGAGCGTCCAGGCGCTGTATCTATTTATTTACTATTTTTTCAAGTTTAGAGTCGTGAAATTCTTTTTATGTTTTTATCGTGTGTGTTTTTAATACACGTGTTGCACTATACGCTAAGTAGCCCCCACTTTAAAAGAAAGACTTGTTTGAAGCCTGCAATTTATGAAATCTCAAGCCTCTTGATTAAAATCAGCTATTGCACCACGGTATAAAATTACAAAAGCAGACTTTTACACGGATGATATTTTTCTTTTTCCTTTTTTGATTTCCGCCAGTGTCACACAGGACGGATCTTTAAAATTGTTTGCTGGAACATAGAGACGAGATCTATATATAGAAAGACATCGTAGCACCTGGACGCTGCTATGTTGTCAGTATCCAGGAAAAAACATTTGTGAGAATGCCTCGTGCCATTCTTTACCAATCGGGCGATCAATCTGAATACAAATTGTGAAAAACTATTTCATCACAAACCTCTCAAAAATACTACCATTTTTTGAAATTCTTGCCCAACTGGGTAACAGCCTCATTTGGGGATGAAACCGACAACCACTTAGGTATGTGTCGAACACTTTACCGGCTGAGCTACTAATCCCTTCTTTAACAAATTTATTTGTGAAGTTGTGTTTGTGTTTGTACAATTTTTATGAAAAGCAGAATTCATGACATGGTATTTGTTATAATCACTAGTTTAGCTATATTTGTAATAAATTATATTTTGACATGATTTATTGTCTTCCCCCAGTTATTTTTCCCCTTCAGTCCTCTTCTATAGATACTGCATTTGTCCACAGTTGAGTCTGGCCTGTCCTCAGTTTTTAAAAATTCTCAAAACGTGTCAAGTGTCAACAGTTAGGCCTGTCCCATCTTATGACACATTTTCTAAAATTGCAAGAGTTATTTGTGTACAGTTGGGTTTTGTCCCATCTGATGACACGGTTTTTAAAAGTGCGGTATTCCTTTGTCAATAGTTGGGCCTGTACCAACTTAAAACGAATTTACAAACATTTGTTGGGCTAGGCCCGTCAATTGATGGTCCATCCCAACTGTGAACGCACCGACCCGTCTTTTGACTAGCTATTTCGCCTAAAGATGGAGTCACGCGTCTAAAAAAAGACGGGCCAGTCCCGTGTCAAAAGTTGGGCCAGTGTCCGCAGTTGGTTCAGAACATCTCCGTTATCATTTTTTAACAAAAAATAAGTAGGCACAGTTTTGTGTCTTACCACACACAATATCTTCTTTGCTAACTATTCTAGGATCTGGGTACATCATCAAGCATCATCGAAAAAATAAGATAGACAGTTTGGATTACCATATAATTATTATAATAAGATTTATTGTAATTCAAAGTTTTTAAATTTTATAAAGGTTAGACCGTAATATTCAACAGCAGTGTAACATTTTCACTGTGCAGTTGATTTAAGTGGTCATTTCTTTTAAAACATCAAATGTTTGGCTTCTATATAGAGGCAGTTGCACTTAGTGTATGAACGTGAAAATTTGCAACGCAACTTTATCTATTTTTGTTGTTGTTGTTATGTTTGACTCCTTTAGCCCTGAATTGTGAAAGCAAGACAAAAATACTGTCAATCTCTTTCTCCAGGATCTCTTGACCCCAGGCCTGTTATTGCGGAGCGTGGCTAACTATTTTCACTGCTTAGAATGATTATAAAGAAAAACTTTATAGGCGCGCAAAATGAAATCAATATACTCAACTACAGGAAAATCTTATCCAATTTCTTACTATTGCAATTAATTCAAACCCTCATTCTTGATCCAAGAGCTCTTTGAGATAAACCTCAAAAGTAAAAAATATTTTCGATTTTATCTCAAAAAGCTCTGGGGTCGAGAATGTTTTTTACATTGTTTGTCCAGTTTCTACGTGAAAATGTACTTTACCACTCTCCTCGTCTACATATTTCGGAGTAACATATGACGTCATTTTGAATAAGTCATGATATCTGATTACATCTACGGATTGACAATTCTTTGGTTTCAATTAAACCTTGTTGCAGAGAAAACGTATCTAAGTAGAAAATACTAGAAAATAGTTTAATCTGTGGTATTTGAAAGAATTAGCTGAAATGCAAATTAATATTGCTGAAGCGTTGTATAAAAAACGTTCTTATGAACATAAATACCGGTTGCCGATCGTATACAGCGTACAGATGTCTTTAAGCAGCAACGACAACCAGGTTGAAGATGATGATGATGATGATGATACTCCTCCTGTGATCAGTTTTGGCAGCACTGATGTAACTTTGTATGATAACAGTACAAATGATTTGGTTGATGAACTGTTTCCAGCACAAAGACATGATGAAGACGATTCTGTAAACGTTTGGAGCAGTCAGTGTTGAAAGCTTAGTTGACGACAAAAAATTTATTGAGACTGTAATAAGCATCTATGTGAAAGAAAAATCAAAATTGAATACTGATAATTAAGGTACGTGAAAAGAAACGAACATCTGATGTTTACTTCTTTACCTTTATCTTCTTTTTAGCAGCACCCTTCCAATCAACAAATAATCAGCTTCTCTAAAATTAGCCTGAGATTTATGGCCGAGAGAAAAACAGTTTATGCTAGGTACCCAATTATCTCTCTTTGTAAAATATGATTCCTCAGAGCTTATGGTTGCTTAATTGTGGCGCTGTTTTTGCTCAACTTTCCCTGGATAATTGCAGGAGCCGTCCTTTAATGGTTAAATCGTTAGTATAATCAAAACTAGAATCATTTATAGCCTCTCCGTTACCTTTATCACTCGACGGAAATACGCTGCTTATGGAAAAAGAGAACAGAGGCGCTGTTCAAACTCGATTTTATTTTTAACACTTATTAATTTATCGTTTAGGTATTTACGGTTCACCTCAGCAGTTACACGATTTTCTTGAATCAATCTACCTTGATTTCGAACCAGTGCAATCCTTTAAGAAGGTTCGATTTCGTGAACCATTACTTGACGTACACGTGTTCGAATGTGATGGAGGTAATGTTAACATCTGTGCGGTGGAAAGTGAAAGTGATGGACTTTGCAGTTGAACTGCTCATAAAGAAACGTGCTAATGCGTTTCAAAGATTCTTTAGATGGTGCCAAAAAAAATTTAAAAGCAACTAAGCTTTACGTTGTTCTATCTCAAGTCTGTCCTTACGAAAACAGATTGTTCATTCGGGTAGGGTAATCGATTAACCCTTTTAGGTGAAAGCAATGTACAATCAAGGAGGTTTAGTATGATTTTACTGTCCAAGGTTAGTCCCTAGGATTTAAAATTAGAGTTACGGTAAATCCTCAAATAAGCACCTAGGCGTTTATATACCTTCCCTGGTTTTGAAGGGGGTGTTTATTAGGGGAAAGGCGTTTAAAGGAGAGAGGCGTGTATTTAAAAATAAAACTGAATAATAGAATGACTACCATCTACACTCCTACTTTAATGGGATAAGTTTCGGCGTAGATTAAATTTCGCGGTTAATCTTATCCGTGAAATTTTAGTATTTCGCGGGGACTTATTTTCGCAGAAGTGGTCATAATAGCAATTTTTGCAAAAAGTAAAATAAGTTGTCAAAAGGGTTTGGGGCTGAATGGCACTGTCTTGTCTCCTAATTAAACTGGTCATTTCTAAACCAACCGAGACAAGTGTAGTTTTGCATTTTAGTTCAAAGCTCTTTCAACACAACTATAACGTCAGGTAGAAAAAACACAACTAGATAAAAAACGAAACGAAATTCTAATTGAATTAAAAAACCTGATTCGTCATCCGTTACATCCACTACTATTTCACTTCGTGGGGTACAAGGAACTTTCAATTGTTCATCTGTAAGGCTGGGAAGAGAACTCAAATTCGTTTAATCATTTTCATTAGAAGCTGGGAGCAAAGGTTCGACATCCTTAAAAGGGTCAACTGACTTGAGACTTTTGTCATTTCATCTTCAGTACTCGGTTAAAAATTAGGCCTACAAAAAAGGAAGTCTCAGACTGAAAACAATGAAAAACAAAAATTTTAAATTTTGCAGATCAAGGAACTTTTTAAAATTTTCGCGGATGGCCTGTTTCCAAATTTTCGAAGGGAGATATTTTCGCGGATAGTACCCAAATCTGCAAAATGCGCGAAGTTTATTCCCCGCGAAAATTTATCCCATTAAAGCAATAGAAAGGTATCAATTGATGAGTCAATGATGCTTTGGAGAGGACGTCTTATATTCAGGCAATACATTAAGGATAAAAAACAAAAATATTGTGTTCAATTCTACGAGCTGTGTGCATCTGATCATATGGTAATGAATGTCAAGATCTCTTCTGGTGAGCCAACTTCCGATATTCACTCGTTGGGTCAAACAGGAGCAATTGTCTTACATTTAATGGAGAACATGCTAGGAAAAGGTTATGAGCTGTACACTAATAACTTATATAATTCATTTGAATTGGAAAGCATTTGCTTACAGAAAATACCTATATATGTGGTACATTAAGAAGTGATCGTAAATCAAATCCAAAAAGGTTACCAAAGCAAAACGCATAAAGGGAGACGCTGTAAGCAGAAGCAGAGAGGGTGTCATTTTTACAAAATGGACTGACGAGACATGTGACGATCAGTACCATGCGCACACATGAGACAGTAAAGGTGTCCGACAAAGAAGGTGGGAAGAAGATGAAACCAACCAGCATCCGAGGTTATAATTCAGGCATGTCAGATATCAATAGGGATAACCAGATGGTCTCCTATTATGACTGCATGAGAAAAACAACACGATAGTACAAAAAAATAGCGCTGCACATCTTCGACATTTTTGTCTTCAACGCATACTGAACACCAAATATGGTAGGATAAGTCATTGACATTATTAAAGTACAGAGAAGCTTTTATTAGGGATTTCATTGGAGACAAAGTAAAAACAAGGTCTGTTTGTCCAAGGAGAACAAACACCATGCCTAATTTTCATGATGTAACTGCAATACCTCCGACTGAGAAGAATAGATTGTCAACAAAACCATGCCGAGTTTGTTTCAAAGAAAAAGGAAAAGAAACTCGATATGAATGCACTGTATGGAGCGAAAAGCCACCTTTATGTGTTGGGAAATGTTTTTTAATGCAAAGGAATAGTTTTTCTTGTAGTTTTTCATGAAAGATATTGTCAACCATAATCTAAAATACTAGCGAGTTTTCCAACTAATAAAATGGATAGCACATGTTTTTCTAAGTCAAATACTTTGACACTAACCTTTCTCCATCTAAAACAAAAGAAAAGTATTGTTTTAAATTAGCCAATTAGCTTTAAAATAAATTTCTCTATGAAACTACGAGTATACTCGTAGTTGGCAAAAAACAGCTCTGACGTACTACGAGTATACTCGTAGTTGGCAAATAAATAGCGCTGACGTAGTACGAGTATACTCGTAGTTGGCAGCGAACGTGTTAAATTTAAGCTTATTTGGTAAGACTTTTGAAACAAAACTGATTCAATACAGCTCTATGTAAAGGCAAAACATATCAGAGCTATTTGCCAGAAAAAAATACGACTCTCAATAATCCTAACAGAGGATGTAAGAAGAAAAATCAATTGGTAGTGTTTGAACCTACAGTTGGTAAATAGTTAGTGTGTAGTATCATGTCCCACACAGCTAATAATATCATCAGTTGCATCTCTTCTGGGTGGAGATTTACTGCAATGGTCAGAGAAAGAGTCGGTGGTCCGAACAGAAAGAAAATTGGACATAAACGTACAGGAATTGAAAGCGCCAAAACTAGCCTTGGTTTCATCGGTTGATTCTAGATTCTCTAACCATTCACTTTTAAATGAACAATAATGTAGCTTTAAACTATCTCAAAAAATGGGTGGCACCTGAAGAAAAGTTTTAACAAAGATAAGCAAGAATATCTGGACATACCTCTAGGACCTTTGCTGCTGATTTGTTCCACTTATGCGAAGAAACTAAGAAACTTTGATAAGCCAAATCAAAGGAACAGGGAAAAGTTGTTTCACTTAGTGAATGTTCCACTTGTCCTGGTTTTCAATTATCCGAAGAAACTAAGTCAGTCGCCTTTTCAATATGGTGGGAAATTTCACTTTTTCTAAAAAATCAAACTGGGATTCTTAGCCTTGAAATATTATTGGCAACAACTTGCAATGTTTTCTTTCCCTTAGGACAATTTCAGACGGCGAGCTGTTGGGTTGGGTTATTCTCTAGAATGCGGTTCAAAATAGCCCAGGTTAAATGGTGTTTATTTTTACTTCCGTTAATTTAAACTGCCGTTAAGTTTCTTTAGATTACCCACGAAGTATTTGTCCGAAATTTGTAACTTAAAACATTAAAATTTCGTTTTACAACGTACAAAGCTAACTTTTTAACACTATCTTTATCTTATTAGCGATATTTAACTGTCCCCTCTCTTGTTACAAGCTGAAAAATACAAAAAATTATAACAACAATTTATAAATTCAACCATTCTCCACAATTCGCTAATAATAGTTACCAATATGTTACTGTTTGGATAGACTTCATTATTTATATCAACAAAATGTTATCGCTTTTCTTCAAATATGTCTAATTTCTGAAATCTAGTTGCGGATTGATGTCGATTGATTTGTCTATTTTTGCAACAGAAGAAACACTTAAAATTTCATCTACAAAACAGTCTAAATCTAAAAATGCTATCAAATTTTAGGTTGCAATTTTTATTTTGATGAGATCGACCTGAGAAAGGGCTATAAATAAATCCGTCCTATAATTATATCAATTGGATTGTTTAATTTTGATTTTGGAATTCGACAAAATTTGATTTTATGTATTTGTTAAATTAAGTTGGGCATTTTAAACTTTTTAGATTTGTCGAAAAGAAGCGTCAACCAATCAATTTCTTTTCCAATTAAATTTGAGCAATAATTGAATAGGAACCTGTTTAGATGTCTCTGCACAATAACTTCAAAAATTGTCTGTGCCGAAAAAATTTAAAGCACCACGTACATTATTCAATTAAAAAAGCAACGATATAGCATTCTTTTGTATCGTTTATATGCCCATTTTTAAGGATCTTGTATATTTTTCCATAAAAATCTTGTTTATCAATGGTAACTTTTCGAACTAATGTAACGTAAAGATGATGAAGAGTTTCCAGATCGCAATATGTTTTGGTTTTGGTTTCGAAAGCTTATTTCCAAACGGTTTTCAAGGGTTATTTACAGAAGACAGTGGTTTATCATCTTGTTAAATTTTTTATAAATAAATATAAAACCATCCATACATTTTATCCGTACGTATATTGCGCACCAACAAAATATTATACATTATTCAATTAAAAAAGCTATAGTCTGTCATTTAATTTGGTATTTCCAGAAACTTTTTTCGATTTGTTTATGATCGAGTGTATTTACCCCAGATATGAAGCATAAAAACTGATGCGATAAATAATAAGCTCATCACCAAAACTGGAACTGGGCCCCTAAATTAAAAAATAATAATCATATAGAAAATATGACAAGCATTAAAGAAGTTCCCTTTATTACAATTTTTCAAGGCTTATAATTATTTAGAATACAAGGCCTAAATTGTTGGTTTGCTGTTTTCTGACTCATAGTTTTGTTGCAGGGTCGGCTAGTCAGCTTTTCGTCAGACAAAAAAATATCATTTTATGTCTACTCTGGTCTTCTCACGAGCCTAATGTATTATGCTGGGTTTTTTGTACCTCTGGGACATTGCAATCAGTACACTTTAGAATTGCTATTTGTTGTCATTCTTAGTCCCTGTGTATACAGCACAGTTGTAGGTAAAAAAAGACCAATAAAACTGGTTAATTACTTTGAGTTCTTTTGGATCAAATAAACAGGAAATATTTTTTTTTGGTAAGGTGAACAAATAGACAATATGCTATTCGATGTGGGTTAGGTGGTTTCACAAGGGATAGTATGGATAACCAAATCAAACCAGAATTCTGATGGCAAAACACACCAACCATAGCCCTTTTTTCTGATTTTAAGTCAATTGTGCTGTGTATATACCACAATTACTGTGCACATTTTAGCTATGACACTTTTTAAAAAAAATAAGTATTTATCTGGCTTAAAGATTACTTTACTTTCCTATTGTAGTATAAATGTTCTTAAATAAAAGTAAAAACAAAGTCAATAAAGTTATTAAATTCACTCAATTTTTACTTTATTCTATTATCACTAGCTATGGCTGTTTTTGTCACAAAAATGTTCTTGTTCTTAATTTTTAGTCACAAAAAGTGTAGAATTTAATTTTTATAAGAAATGTCAAAAAATATTTTGCTTCATATGCACAACAAGATTATGTATATTAGAAATGGTAGAGCACTTGTTGCTTATAGCCTGTTCCTAAAACTTCAGGATTTTGTGCTCATCATCTTTCAAGAGTATTTTTATCCAGGCAGTTATCAGGATGATTTGAGACTTGTCATACTCACACTTTAATTCCTGGAGAGTCCTCAGTGTAAAATCTCCACATATTTTGTGGCCCACCAGCGCCAGCAGCACGCCTAGTTGTTGTTGAAGAACTGGTTCCCTTTCGTGATCTTACTGTAGAACCACTACCACCTTTTGGGCTCGATGCCTTCCCTGGAGACCTTCCTGAAGACCCAACATTGGTTGCAGAGGCAGATTGAACCTAAAGAAAAATGAGAGTGTATGTAAAGGCCATCTAAGAAAATTTAATTCAAGAAAAATAAGTACACGTTGCTTCTACTCACCATTTTGACTTTCTGTTAGCGCTACGTCAGAGAGAATGAAGTTTACAAAGGAAACATTTTCAATCGAATATTTTAAAAGATATGGTCATGTATCCTAAGAGCTTTCCTCTTTTAGCAAAATATAAATTTAGTGAAATACCTTTAGGTGAAGTTGACCATGGTCTTTGTTTTGAATAATGCACTCGTCCAACTCGAAATAAAAATTTGTTCAGGGGGGTTCTTTTTAGCGATTAGACACTAATATCAGAGAATCGATCTCTTAAGTAGATTACTTATAATGCTTTTTAATAAAATAAAAATATAGATACCCAGAAGAGAATACGATGAGTATTTTTAATACATTTTTCTCGTTGTATGCAAAAGTACTTTAAATAGCACTGCCTAACAAAAATACACTCGATAAAGTTCTGGGAAATTCTGCACGAGACACCAAAGATGGCAAGCGCAAGCAAGGACACCAGCTAGCTGATGGTTTAATTCACCATTTTCTTATTTCGTTTTCTGGAAATAAGAGTGCTAAGTATATCTTAGTTCTAAACCGCAGGCTTGACAACCTTTGTCTTTTTATGGACAAGTTACCCACTTACAAATTAGGACTCCCAGCATTTAGTACTCAGTTCAATGCCATATTTTCGTGAAAAAATAGTATATCTAGCTAGCTAGCTATATCTTGATCCACATGACATGGCACTTAAAGTTTTGAAATGATTGTAAGTTTAAAATTGAAACAAGGTGCAAGTGAATAGGAAATGAATGGGATACAAATGGGAAACTATTTCAAAACTGTTTAAAGTGATTAAAAGACATGTTTTTGATTAGCTTTAAGGTGTGAGTAAGGGAAAATGTGTGATGTTTTAAAATAGCTTCTATTAAAATTACGTAAAAGTTGTAATATTGTTGTTTAACATTTTCTGAAAGTTTATAAAATTGCCTAAAAGATGATATGAAAATTATTGGAAACGAATAAAATTAAAGACATTAAAAAATGACCCCTCCTTTACTAATACATTTCCATTTACAAAACGTTTAGTTTTTCATGATCGATGTTCACTGTTTTGTAATCACAACACATTGATCTAAAAACTATCTGAAAATTATAGTGTAATTATTTTCCGTTTTGAAGATATTTTCCACTTACTTTTTATATTGAATTACAAACCATAATTTGCTAAAAAATATGTCATAACTCGAGATCTGTTCACACTTACGAATTAAATGTAAAATCATTTTTAGATATAACATCTGTCTTCAAAAACCGCTCACCCTCCACCTTGTAGCTTTTTTTAGTTTTGTAAATGAAGATGAAAAGGCTAGCAGTACTAACACAATAAATAAACATTTCAAAAAAGACCTTTTTAAAAAATATCATCACTTTTGTATAGTTAAATGGTCGCTACAGGTGTTTTTAACAACTTCTGTACAACACGCGTGTCTGCTCATGTTTGCACTTAAAACATATTCACAAGAAGAGAGATAGGCAAAGTAAAAATAAACAAAAAGGAAAAGGAAAAAATGTTACAAAATCTCATGGAATAGGGTTAAAAAAATGATCCAATATCACTAAGTCATATTCGCTATCACTGGATAAAACATCATTATTTTTTTTCGACTAACATTTTTGTTCAATTTGCATATTATTTTTTATTTTTTATCTTCACTTGGCTGGAGAGTTAAAACACTTTTTTCTAATTTTTTTTTCTCTTTTTTGAAGGAGCAGAAGCTTTATGACGAGTAGACATTTTTTAATATTTTATATAGCTCAATGTTGTTAGTGTTGCTTGCTTGTAGAAAAAACTTTTTCCCAAAAAAGCACAAATGAAAGTCAAAGTGAAAAAAGTGATTTTTAATTGATCAGATAAAAACAAACAATCGTTAAAAGAAAAGCGATACAAGAAATTCAATGGTATCGTTTTTTACAACGTTGGTTGTGATTACGTTATTGTTACAAAATATGCTTACCACAGTTTATTCCCAAAGTGAGAAACATGCATTTACACATATATTTGATCTTTTTAGCAAATTCAGCTGAAAGACAAATGATGAGGATTTTGTTTTTGGAAAAAAGTCACATTTCATCCTATTTTATATAAAAATAATTTCACCATTAAAAAGTTTTTTTATTTTGAAAGAAGTTAAAAATTTTTTTTTTCTCCCTTACTCACACCTTAAGCCAAAATCACATCAGTATATACAAACTATGTTAACAATACACCTTGTGCCGATTTTGAAGAAGTAATGCGCACACGTTTTAAAGAGACAATATTTAAAGGGCTATATTTTCAAAATGGCGGTTTTGGTAGGTAAAGAAACTAAAATCGTAAATAGCTGTATGTACAGTTTTGTCCTGCTTATGAGGGGAATTGATATATATTATATCATTAAAAGGGCATTTAAAGAAAAAATAGAATTAAAGCTATTAGTTTTTAATATCTTACTCAAAATAAATCCTTCTTGTATAAACAAATCAAAACAAACTTGGAGGTCTCAAGCTTAGCTGCCATCTATGAACTATCTAAGAACCAATGATATAAATGCCAGAACATATAGGAGCAAATTAAATATTCTGTCTTGTTTTTGTATATTCTTTAATTTAAACACCACAGACGGTGCATGTGCCGCAAATTGTAAACAAACGTCTCTGGGTTTTTACCATGGATGAAAATAATAACATACTTAACATTTTATGCCCAGAATTGTTTTATGGTCAAATTAATTCCTAATGTTTCCAGAAAAAACACAGTATTAGTAAGATAAATGTATTTCATAAACACCAAAAAAAAACATTAGAGATTGAGGTACAGTACAGTAGGACACCTAACATCGTGAATTGCGTATCATGCGCGTCGTGCACAATTCACGATGCTGTCGCAATAGTAAAATTTTTTAGCATTGTGAATGTCCCAATCCATTGTGGGGTCGACTTTCACGATGCATCGTGACTTTCGCGATCCATATTGCGATCGTCATAATACATCTTTAAACATTATAAAAATCACGTAATTAATGTCATGAGAGAATAGCGCAATTAATTATGAATAATTGTTTTGTTTTTGTTAATCAAAGATATTTTTGTTGTCGTAAGCTTTTTTCTTGTTTAGACTCTAACTTATTTAGTTGTTCTATGGGCCCACCCAACCCTAACTTTCACGATAAAAAAATCGTAGAAATATCAACAAACAAACATTTGCTTATCCAGTCTCTTGAAAAAAAAGATTATGAATGTTGTAACACCCTCCTTCGTTATGATTAATATATGTTTAAAATTACGCTGCTTGCTAAAATCTTAAATTTCTTAGTTGATATCATTTAGGAAAAATCATTAATATCATTAAATCTCTTTCAATGATATTAGAAAAATAATTAAAACAACATAAAATACGCATGTCGTAACACCCTTCTCCTGTTATTTTTTATTATTTTTTTGTTGTTGTTCCAACCATACATTCTTATTTTTCCATGAACTTTCATTAAATTGGACATTCGCCAATTTAACATTCGCTAATACAAGCAAAACATACATAGAAATATAAATAAAATGACCATGATACCAACAGACGTCAAGATCCAGTGGTGATTAGGTTGAACATAAAAAAAAAGAAAATAGTATTTTAGTTAGTTCACCTAACCAGCTAGCAACCCAACAGTAGATAGACCCTAGCAATTTCGATCACTGGATTTTTGAATAGTGCCGAAACATCACAACCTATACAATAATATCAATATGATGAGTAAGGTTGATAGTCATTTCTCTTCCAATGATATGAAATGTTTTAAACGTCGTATTACATGTTCGACTAATATGCGTAGTTTCGCTACTTCATTTGTTTTCTTTACATCTTTTGTCATTTGAGATTGTCTGCGCTTTCCAGGAGGAACAAGAACATGAATAAATCAAGCTGCACATTCTTCAATGATGTTAAATCCCTTATCAACCATGATTTCAGTATAAGGCTCGATTGAATCTAAGGAACCTAATGCTAACGAGATTGCCTTACCTGACACAATACCACCATAACCTTCTAAAGCGAATGCTATAAACCTATTTGGTGTAATAGCTATAAAGTACTTTGGCAGTATTATGGTGTTTGTAGTTCGACCAAGTTATACGTTGAGCTTGGTGGTTTTTGGGTGTTTTGATCCTCTGTTATATATCTCTGTTGCGTCAGGGATAGTATGCCAGTTTCGAAAAATTTTAAACTTATTTGGTTATGAAGCAGTAGCCTTCGAATTTCGCTTCGGCACTCAGCAATTGGCGAAGTAATTGCATTAAGCTTTGCGATAGTCGCGATGCATAAAAAAATAACGATGCTATCGCGATTGTCACTATTAATCGTGATTGTTGCGATGGATCGTGAATAACATTAAAAATATTAAACAATAGATGTGTATAGCTAATCTTGTGTCTTTGTTTTTGTTTTTTTACATTTCAAAATTCTTTTGCATCTTGTATTTTTATTAGAAATTGGATTTTAGAAATAAGGTAACTCCAACTTAATTACTTGTTCTACGGGCGAAGTAGATAGTAGTTTACGGTCTGTCGGTCGGCAATCTGAATCTGAAGATGGCCAAAAGCTTTTGTTAAATGAATTGGATTTGTTGACTCGCTTATATGTCTTTTTTATCTGTCTATTTTCTGCACAAGTCATATTTTTTATCAACTGGATATATCTTTTCCCCTTTTTTTCATCTATCTCCTTTGTACTTTGTGCACTATGCCCCATTGGAACTTGATCAAAATTATCCAATAACCCTGGTCATACATTTTAATAAATGAAAAAGTGCATGGTTAAACATTAATTATCATAATTAGTGGCCACCTATGTAGGTTTTTTGCCTAGGTTTTTTTGCTGTTGTAATTTTTGCCCTGATTAGTTGATAACAGAATTTTAGTGACATTTTAAGGTTTTAAGACGGTCCACTTCTTAGCTGAAAAAAGAGTGATCAAAGAAATGTTAAATATGGTGACTGAAAAACAAGAACAAGAATCTTAAAAAATATCTCAAATCAGCCTGGACTTCAAAATAAAAGATTTGTTGATATGGTATGATAATTTAAGGCTGGTATCATGCCTTGATTAGTATTTTTAAAATTATTTTTATTTGAACAACTTATAAAAATATGTCGACTGCCAGCTATTTGAGCTGTATTAAGTAATGTTTTTTTTCAGGTTGTCACTGATGTAAAAAAAGTGCAAAATGGGTGAACTTATTGAAGAATTTAATTTGGACACCATTAATCCTAAAGATGTTTTATCAAATATTAATGATTGTGATGCACTGAAGAAAGCTGTATTAGCATGGCAGTTATGTTTAGAAGGAAATTATATCCATGCTGCAAGTTTATCACAAGTTTTGCTGGACAAGACTTGGGAAGAACTAAATGTAGGCCACTGGAAAGATGTTGATATAAATATACGCTATCTTTATTCTTTTGCCTCACTTATTAAAGGCTTAAGTTTATATGGTCACAAAGATGTAAGAAGAGCAATAAAAGCTTGTGATATGGGTTTATTAATGGGAGCTCCAATTTTTGATAACATTTTATCTAGAATTGTATCTAAATTTACAAGGATGTTACCGTTATGCCTTACTCCAAGCGAAAAAAATAAAGACAATGAACCGCCCTCTAAAGTGATTAAATTTTATAACAATATGCCACCACTTGATTTTAGCAAGACTATTGAAAGAAAATGTGCACCTTCCTTGATGCAATTTCAATTAGACTTCATAAAAAAAGAAAACCCTGTAATTATTACAAATTGTATTACACATTGGCCTGCCATGGGTGAACATAAGTGGACTGTGAGTTATATCAAATCTATAGCTGGCTCTAGAACAGTTCCAGTTGAAATAGGAGATAAATACACTTCTGAGGAATGGACGCAGAAGTTAGTTAGCATGTCAGAGTTTATTGATACCTATATTGAGCCAAACAATAGTACAGGCTACTTAGCTCAACATCAACTGTTTGAGCAAATCCCAGAGCTAAAAGATGATATAACCGTTCCTGATTATTGTTATTTGTCTGATAAGGAAGACGAGAATGTAATAATAAACGCCTGGTTTGGTCCCGAAGGAACAATATCTCCTTTGCACCATGATCCGTACCATAATTTGCTAGTTCAAGTGGTAGGTTCCAAATATATCAGGTTGTACGATCGCAAACTTTCTGATTTTGTTTATCCTCATGAAGGAATGCTAAACAATACTAGTCAAGTGGATGTTGAAAATTGGGATAAAGACAACTTCCCAAAGTTTGGAGATGCTGACTATGTCGAATGTATCCTTAAGGAAGGAGAAATGTTATATATTCCACCAAAATGGTGGCATTACGTTAGATCATTGTCAACTAGCTTTTCTGTGAGCTTTTGGTGGCAATAAATGTGATCAATCTGTGAATAAATTATTTTTCTTAATTCTTTCCCTTCTTCTATTATGTTAATCTCTACTGTTTTAGTATGGCACAATTGCCTAAGAGATTAAGCAATCATACCAGGTTTCCATTATGTTAGATCCCTTGAGAAAAAATGGTAATCAGCTTGTTATATAGATACAGTATACTTTTTAAGTTTTATGTTTGTGATTACTACATTTGACTGTTGCTTAAAAAAGACTTCTACTACCCTTTGAAAAAATGATGGAGAAATATGGGCATTTTTTATGTAAAACATAGTTTTTTAGCTTGATCCAGATTTCTCTTAAATTTAATTACCTTTTTTCTGAAAATGTATGAAGCCTTGTTTCTTTATTTTATTATATACTTAAAAATGTATTAATTTATTTATTTCATTTTTTGTTGAACTCAGCCATGATAATTACTTCCTTGCAAAATCTTGTTCTGTTGACAAAATTTATGAATTTTAACAGATGTATAGTAGTGCAAAAAATAATTTTTAATGTAGGAAATAAATAAAACCAGAGTAAATATAGTTATTGCCAGGAAAGATGGCATTTTTTCGAAGAGCAAAACAAACAAAAGTTAGCAAAGAGGTGCGTCATTTACATTTTGTGTAATTGAAAAATAGAATGTTTCTCAAATGCATGTTTTTAATTTGTACTAACCTCCCATAAATAGTTACTATTTTTCTTAAATTTTAGTCAAAGGAAGGAGAAAAGCAACAGAGGACAGACAGCTTTGATATGTTTTCTGGATTGGAGATTGCACCAGCTGCAGAAGTAAAATCAACATCCAATAATTTGAATGATATACAGGATTTGAACTTGGAGATGTCAACAACCAAAGCGCCAACAAAGGGTAGGAGACAGTTATATTTGACGCATTTAGTCAGCCATACTTTCAGGGAATGCACTACTATTTTTTTTAAATCAAAACTATTTTTAGAAGAACATGTTAAACTTCATAAAGGTAAAGACGATGAAGAAGAAGTGTTCCCATTTCTGGTACAAGGTAATTAGACATTTGCTAATGGTGTATAAACCTTTTTTTTTAATATACTGAGCGATTTAAAATGTTCTTGATAAATCTGTAAGCTGAAAATGTTGCCGCAAGACGTTCTAGCACTCTTTCTTATGTCATTTTTACGGTCACACTTTTTTATATGTTATGTGTCTGTATATGTTATGTCCAATATTAAAAACACTTAAAGTTAAGTAGGAAATTGTACTCCACAAACATAATAATTCATGAAGAGGTTTGTGCTTGATGTTGGACACTACCTGGCAAAACCTGTAACATTTAGAAAAATTGATTTATTCCTGGAACGTCTGGAAAAACAGCTTTTAAATGATAATCCAGGAAAATATCTTTCTCCTGTTGTTCTTTCTTATGTTAGCCTGATTAGCCTGATTTTCATTTCTTCCAAAATAAAAGAAGAAAAAAAGTCTTTTCTTCCATAGCACTGTTTGTCATTAGTGAGAGAAGTGGAAGTGACAGAAGTCAGGCAGTGCTAGTTGAATGCTAATCTTAATAATGCTGGCTTATTTACAATTACATTTACCCGGTTTTATTTTCGAACCATTATAATATGTATTGTTACAGCCTGTTAGGGTTTGTAACATTTCTCTTGAACATCATCGTTGAAAAGTCCTGGAATTTTGTTTTCAAAATTCATTCGTTATTCTCAACAACTACAAGAAACTTTGTGCAAATTAGGTGTTTTCTATTCTCATTTTTTTAATTTAGGAAAAGTTTTAATTATTCATTGGCATTTTTGACAAGAATTTCTGTAGCTTTGCCAATTATGTACAAAATTATGTGATTACGATTGACTCTCTCTTAGGGATCGTCCACAAATTTCGTCCCATTAACGAGACGCTATAAGACGAAAAAGTTAAAAAAAATTCGTCTCGTTTTGTTCTTAATTGAAATTGAGACGATTTAAAAATCGTCTCATAAATATCAGGAGACGATATTTTGTCAATTCGTCTCAGAATAAAAAAAGTGGAACAAAATATTTTAAGACGAATTGAGACGAATTGAGACGCTGCGGTAAAATCACGGAGACGAATTGAGACGAATTAAGACGCTGCGGTAAAATCACGGAGACGAATTGAGACGAATTAAGACGCTGCGGTAAAATCACGGAGACGAATTGAGACGAACTAAGACGACAGGGTTTCTTAAACACGAAAATTTATTTAAAAAGCTAGTGTTTTTTAAAGTGGTTTTAATGTATTCAGATATTTCAGATAGCGACAGCGACCTAGATTGGTTGTTTACGGACGATTCTTTGTCCGATGATGAAAATGAAGATTACATCAACGAAATTTTACAATGCGGTAAATATTTATTTTTATCTCGTCGTAAAATTTTCAGCAACGGTCTTGAAAACAAAAAAATATATAATTGCCCAATTTATCTTGTGATTTTTCCGTAGTCATGAGAAAAAAACTACTATAATTATAAAACTATATATTTTCTTTATTCGTAAATTTAAAGCTCGATGATGCAAAATCTTTAAAAGATTTGTTGTTTTTTTACCAACAACACACAAATATTCGAAAAACCTCACTATTTTAACTTTTCTCTTCGCACATGCCGGTGTGAGCATAAGAAGTAAATAATAGCAATTGAAGTTTGTTGCGATATTGCTTCTGAAAATTACGAAAAAAAACTATTTTTGCTTTATTATTTTTGTCAACTTGCACTGTTATATTAACTTAATGTATAATTATACTTATACAATTGATTATGGTGGGCTGCACATTGCAAAAAAAAAATTATTAACAATTTTATGTGACAGAAACGGCTTGTCAGAAGCAAATAATGTTCCGCAAAAAAACTGTGTGACGTGCGGTTGCATTACGTAAAATGATTTCAGACAAATTAGATAGCCGCTTGTTTAGACACTCAGTTGAGCAGCCTAGTGCCCATGGATTAAGATTTGAATCATTTTTTGTAAACTATCACAAAAAAAAATCAAATGGATAAACTTTTTTCCTTTAGCCTTCAATTTTGTCAATTCAATACGCGATTTGTTTTATAAAAACTGCGTTTTTAAGAGCGTTGAGGCTGAGATTTTGCCAATAATTAAGAACATATTAAAAACGTACTCAACCTGAATTCCTTCACAGATTATAAGAACAAAATAATGTATTCCAGTAATCTTTTTTTGTTTGCTTGAATTTTTTATATTTTGTGCTGGACTTAAACATATTATCTCATGTATATAAATACATAAATTTCAGAAACTTTGGGAAAAATATATCAATAAGAACAAATAGAGGCTAAATTCTGAAGTCGTGTTCTTACTATTAAGAACAAAATAAGAATAAAACAGACTGAAAGTCTCAAAAGTAAGAATAGCCAGCCTCAAGTCAGATTTTACTAAATAAACATTAATAAACTTGTTTAGTAATCACTCGCGTCATTATTTGCATTTATAGAATAGTCTTTTTCTTATTTTAGCTTCAAAAAAACGAGGCAGACCAGCGCTACACGAGCAACATCCGGGCTTGGTTCCATGTATCGCATCCTACATAAGTCAGAACTCGGCCGAGGCCCATTTGAGGCGCAGAGACAGTATTATGTACACAAATGGTGTAAGCTTAAAAGATATTGTCTCTCACATAAAAAGTACGCTCGGGTTAAATGTGAGTAAGAGCGCAGTGCATTACCTCATGAGATGATTTATCATAGTTAATAGAAATATCTAAAATTTATTAACTCCCTATTTTAACTTTTCTTCGGGTATAGGTTCAGCATGTTTATGTTTCTCATAACATACTTAAAAAAAGAATCAAACTGATAAAAAAAACGACAACTCACTCGCACGTGTGCTCTGACCCTCTGAAACCAATGAATGAATCACGATTCGAACACAGAGCAGAAGATAAAAATTGTTACATTTTTCTTCTTGAAAAATTCGAAAAGGACGGTTTCTCTTAGCTCCCCAACATAACATTTAAATGTATTAAGTTAAAAAGAGCTAATATACTGAAATGTACGAACCATTACAGGCAGAATACACCTAAATACACCTAAATACACCTGAGAACAAACATCTTGACATAAATTTTGCTTTTATCCCTGATCTGTGTACTGGTTTCGTTTAGTTAATGAATACCATGTTAAGGCTATTTTCTACCTCAAGAAAATTTTCGGCGATTTTTGATTGGCTAATTTTAATGTTTTTCGATGATGTGACGTTTGCGGAGGAACGCCAGCCATTTCGAATATATCTCCCAGTAAAGACGAGCTATGTTTCGCATCTAACTATCTATATTTAATATCTATATATTCCTTCCTAACAACATATTTAAAGAATCCTAATCTTAAAGAATATTTATGGCTAAATTCAGTTTCAGATATACTTACCAGTAAATATCGAAAATAACTCAAGATTCCATCTGTCACGACCAATAATAATATTTTTTGTGAGATTTGTTTCGCTTTTCCACAACATAGTTCCAGCTTCGAACGACGAAGTTTGCTGTGATAAAATGTTGCCAAGTTTGATAAATATACAGACCGTAACATTCAACAATCGAACGAGTACAAACAATGTAGCTTAAGTTAATCAGTAGCTGTGCCACTGCTAGCCAGGAGACCCAGCGTAATTTTTCTTACCACCGGGAAATCGGAGTAGTTAAGGTGGGAAAATTACGCTGGGTCTCAAACGATTTTTCTGCGGCCAAAATCTGGCCGCGCTTTTTGATTGGCTAATTCTATTGTTCTCTGCTCACGTGATTATTATCGGGGAAAGCCCTTTTCATCCCGAATATTCCAGCGAGTGGTTTCACTCACCCTAACAAACATTAGTATTCTACAAAGTTTTTACCAAAGTAAGATTTGACCAAGCTTGGTAAACAACTCACAGATAAATTAAAATGTCCTCCGAAGCGATTAGTCACATTGTTCGATTTAAACTCGGGGTTTCCGCTGAGTCATTCGTTCGCGTCTAAGCTTTAGTTTGAGAGAAACTCATTTTATCAACTGAAGAAGAAAGCTTAGTTAACTAGGCTATGCCACTGCCGTTCCGCTAGAACAATGGAATAATTTCTTTTTCACGGAACAAAATCACGCTGGGTCTCCTGGCCAAGATTTTTAAAGTTTCGTGTTAAACTCACGGAAGTGTTCGAAAATATTTTTCAACTTTTGAGACGAATTTATTATAGCAGAGACGAATTGAGACGATTTGAGACGAATTAAGAAAATTCATAGACGAAATGAGACGATTCGGAGACGAATTTGTTTTTAAAATATGATATTCGGAGACGAATTTGTGACTATCAGGAGACGATATGAGACGAATTAAGACGGTTAAGACACTACAATGTTATCACAAAAAATCGTCTCGTATGAAAGAGTTAAGACGAACAAAACAAATTTACAAGACGATTTAAAATGAGCCGAATTTAGACGAAATTTGTGGACGATCCCTTACATATACATATGTTTAAATTCATAGTGAAATCTCTTTGAGAAACCCATCATTGCCCTTCTTGATTTCAAACTGTTTAAATTAAAAAAATAATTTCTTCCATAATCTGAACAAAAAGTCTCTTATGTAGTTTTATCAATAACTTGTCACCTGATCTTTATATATCACTGTCAAATTTTGAAATAATTTAGTCTGTAGATCAAGCATACAGCATACAGTATTTATCTAAAAATTTAAATTAGAAAAAAAATAACTGTATTTTGGTACAAAGTTAATAATCAACGCATATAACGATTATTGTTACTGCTCTATGTTCGATAATATTATGGTATTTGTATAACTGTGTTTCGATTGATTAGAGACTGACAATACTGACAGCACGCTATCTGAAACAATTGACAAACCAACAGAACATGATATAAATCGACCTGACACAGAAGTTCAAAAATGTCCAACGGACAGTGTGTCTGGTTAGTGGATTATGCTATTATTGTTTTTGTTATTGTTTTGTAGTTGTGTATTTGAGAATAAATGAGAATTCAACATTTTCCCATGCAAAAACTAGCAGGTTTTTGTACTTAAAAAATTTTTAAAAGAAATTTCCAGTAACAAATCCATTTTTTGTTACAAGTACCTATAACCCCAGATATCGTTTTTTAAATAAATTCGTTTTTTTTGACGGCTGCTTCAATCTTCGTGTTTGTTAAAAATTTCAGACCGGCTCCAATTTTTTTTGTGGCAGGTGACCTTGTTACATAATATTCATGTACCACTCAAATTAATGGCTTCTATTCGCTATAATTAATAATTATTAATATAGTTTCATAGCCAAAAACAATTAATATATCTTCCATACAAAGTTAAAAAAAATCTACTTATTTTCCAAATCGATCTCTAAACAACAGTTTTGTGATTGAGCAATAAAATAATGTATTAGCAGCAGGTGTGTGCATGATTTCTTTTATTTCAAGTTTAAAAGAATTTATTTCAAACAGGTTTTAAAATTTACTGATCTATAATCTATTGACCTTGGCAGGGTATGATGCTCAAATAAGCATTGCCAACCTTGTTCCCAAGGGTTGTTATACATAAAAAATAATCTAACAATCTCTTGTGACAAGGTTGTCTAAGTTGCTCAGTAGATGATATATAGAAAATATATTAAAAAACCAATAAAAAAAGAACACTACTTTAATTCATTCCATGGGACAGAAAGAGACAGAAATTACTGTCTAATTAAAGTTTGTCTTCTTATGATATTTTTCCAATATGCAGTGCAAACATCAATGATCCGGGTTTTGTCCTAAGAACAGTTTAATACAAAAATGTGGGGTAACCTGATTTAAGTTTAGAGTATGCTAACCTTGTCTCCAGGCCTTTAGGTTCTCAACTGCTCTGCACTTCTATGATAATAGCTTTCAAAGCACAAATCATACAAATAATATCCTACAAAACCCTCGTAATTTAGCATTTTTAGCGTCATCAAATAACTGCTGTCTCAATTTTCGCCCTTTTAAAATACTGTGGCAGTTTCTAAATCACATCGGTACAATTTACCTGAGGTAATTTTTGAACTCAACAATGCAAAAAATAGTTAAATGCTTAAAAATATTGTAGTTCAACGCAAAAAAAATGGCACATTATTATATGTATTTTAGCGTACTGCAATGATTTAATTCATATACAAGTGGTGACAAACTGCCTACAGCACAAAAAATGTTAATTTATTTTGGTGCCAAGAGTTTGTTTGTGCATTGCTGTAAAAGGCAACCAAACTGTATTCTGGAAAAACAATTTCTTTTTTCGTTGTAATATCTGTTGAATAAAATAGCGCTATCAGTTTGTTGTAACTGTTTCACCATAAAAGTCTTAATATGCAACCGATATGAACAAAGAAGATAACAATAATCAATGTTAACAATTGTCTTCCACAGCAATAGTCGCACAAGTAAATACAAACAAGGGCTGTCTCCAACAGCATATAACATTAAAAATCTTGATTGTGATATCAACGATCACTCAACCAAAATATATCAGCAATACTGGTGTTTCCACACTCTATTGTTTATCTCACCTGGCACATGTGATTGATCAAAGTCCTAGGGATTTGCGATTTTACCCCGGCAAATAATAATACAAAGTGGAAGCAAATGGAAAAAGAATGTGAAACATTTTCAAAACTATTTTAAAAGAAATACAGAAAAATTCCACAATTAATTTTTTTGAAAATTATTTTCTTTTCCCCAAGCAACAATCAAACCTGTAATAATTTATAACATGAAACTATTGTGATTATTATTCATTTTTTATTTCCACAGAACAACGTTTTGGAAGCTTAATCATGAACACGTACCAGAAATAATGTGTTACATAACATAAACACAAAATAAGGCTGCTCGATTTATTATATACGTATATAAGCCAATTAAATTGCAAAAAAATGCCATCAATTTAAGAAAAAAAAAGAGAATAGAAAATAATTTGTATTTATTTTAAACTTCAAATTTGTTTTAATATTATTTTAAACGTAATCTGAAGAGCAATTAGTGAAAAATAGGCTTCGGTTTAAAATTAAATAACATCTTTAACTTTAATTTTACATACGTTAATCTTAAAATTCATGGAAGAGGTTAGAAGTTACACCAAGTGAGTTTTGTGATTTGAATAAAAAATACATATGCTCATTAACAGAAAAAAATTAATAGGGACGATAAGTACCGGCTTAACATTTTATTGAACAAAGAATTTTTTTCTTACTTGTGGCACCGCACCTCCTTTAATATTTTATTTTATGCATTTTAATATTAAACATCTTTGAGTTAGAGCTTTTGAACTGTCTTTTCTTTCATGAAGAGTTCTTTTATCACTTGAATCACTTAAAAAATATAAAAAGAAATAAACACAATTTTCTACATCAAATTCTTGCAATAATGTCTGTTGAGGAAAGCTTAAATTGTTTTGATTTTCCTACTATACGGGGTTTTTTATTTTTTTATATTAACATTACCATGCAAAATTTAGAACCAGTTAAAGATATATGTGCCACTGAACCAGCTTCAAATAAACCAACTCCAAACAAGTCAGCAAAGAAAGTGAGAAAGAAAAGAGCAATTAGACCTGGTCAGGGAAATACATCAAATGTGACAACAAACAGGTTTGTGCATAAAAGCGTTTTATCATTAAAAAGGGATTCCAAGGGGAAAATAATATTGGATTTACATTAAACTTAAGAAGGCATTTAAATTTTAAAGTGTTTTTTAATTTTTCAAAAAACTATTTTCGTTACTAGGATGTTGGCACTTGAAGGTTTTAAAATTTAATAATGCTACATAAATTATTATGACATACTAATTGTTTGCCCATGCACCACCTGTTGTACATTTCTATATCGTGTATTCTTGCTCAACCATTAGCATGAAACTATGAATATTTTACTTGAACTAAGGTTATTACTTTGATTTTCGATCACAAGGCTCCTAGATTTTAAATTGGCTCACAGACAGACAGTAAATATTATAGTATAGATAAGGAATAGCAAATGTTGATATTTTATCTAGGTATGGACTTATAGATTTTATAGAAATTATTAATTAACCTTAAAAGCTTGGCCAAGATGAAACTCCATTGCTTGTCTCAGGCCCCTTAAGATTTAAAGTTATCTTGTGGTCTGCAAATATTTAAGTGTCATTTTGTCAAAAAATTTTATGTGATCAATTCAACTCTACACATTGATAAAGTTTGAATTTATATCCCCTAGTAAGTACAAAATTGCTGATGACATAAAATTATCACATCAAGCATTTAATTATTTTTTTAGCAATTTAAAGCAAGGAACTAAAAAGGCAGAAGAAGGTGTGAGATTATTTTGTAATTATAATGATAATGTAAAAATAAATCAAAACAATATTATTTTGTTCCAGCAATGTTACTTGAAAGGTTTTGTAAATGTCCTGTGAAAGCATAACAGATTCTAAGGTAATGTATTATGGCTAGGCTGCTTCTCTAATAACTGTTTATTTCTTGTTAGATACTGTAAGCATTAAATCAGACACTTCAAGTGTTCATTCTGTACAAGATCACGAAGATAACCAATTGAGTTCGGCTAAAGGATCCTTAAATGAAGAAAATGAGCATGTACAGGATCAGGCGTTCCTGGGAAGCTCTTCAAGGATGCAATGCACTGAAGAAATTCAGGTTGAAAGCGATACTGAAATGTGCAGCGTCGATGCCAGCAGTGGGCAACAGTTAGTCAGTGCAAGTGAAATAAAATCCTCTGTTGACCTCCCAATGATATCTACATGTGAAAATAAGGGTTCAGATGATAACCTTTGTTTAAACAACCAATTAACTGATAATGAAAATAATGTAGATAAAAATAGCAGTAATGATTTCGCATCGAGTAAACAAGATCTTGGACTAAAAATCGGTAACGCACACGAAAATTTAATTAAAGACGATGTGGACCAAATATCAGATAGGACTACTAGCAACAAAGAAACGTCCTATGTAATAGAATTGGACGATGACCAGAAGTTGATGCTCATGCTAGAAAGTCTACAATCACAACAAAAAGCTTTACAGTAAGATTATTTAACTTATGAGATACTTATGAGTATTTTAATGTTATTAAAGAATACTACCTATTCGGGCATTCTTTTAAAAGGTGTCACACTGTCAATCTTTTGGTTTGTATAATGTGAAATTCTTGTCTTGAAGCAAAAGTAGCTGCATGTGATATATTCGTAATTTGAATACCAGATTAGGGGCAATAAGAAATTTTTTTGTGAATAAGTTGCAAACGGAGAGTTCTCAGTGTTCCAGTGTTGACTTGCAAATTATCTTGCGTGTTGACGTTACAAAAAGTAAATCAAATGGATCTTCATTTTTTCAGAGTGGAATTAGATGAGTTAGATGAAAAGCAAAATGAACTCATTAGCAACTGGAAATCAGAACACCTAACCGAAAGTGAAATGAAGCTGAGAATAAAAGCACTCAGTGAGAAGCAAGCATTGTTGGTTACCAATGAAAATTATGCTGAAGCTGCAGAAATTGATCAGGAAATTATTGATTTGCAAAATCAGTTTGAAAATATCAAATACATACATCCCATCCTTAATAAGCAGGTATTTAAGACTTTTAGTTATTTTGAAATATGTTGAGCATGCTTTGTCTTAAGAGGGATTCTGTAACTTCACGAAAACAAAAATAAGTGATAAATTCAACTGGTTAACTTTTGAATGTTTGAATGGCAATAATGCACCTCGATGTTTTAACCTTAAGCAATGGTTTAAAACCTTAACGTTCACTCAATTAATAGACAGATATGTGAATACTAGTTGTAAACGTTTAAAACAAAGAAAAAAGTTACAAAAATAATAATAAAAAGGGAAACATAGAATTAAAGTTTCTTTTCTGTATAATTTGTTTGCGTATGTCATGCTATAATGTTTTGTCTGTAAAACATTAAGAAACAATAGAAAAGTGTCACTAACTAAAAAGCTGTTTAATTATCTTATTAGTTAGGAACATTAAAAATTAGAAACCTGGCGTTCCTCTCTGTAAACATCTCAACAGTATTTATTTGTCTACTATTGTCCTATACCTACAAATACCTATCGTCATTTTAGTTTATTGAACTGTTAAAAGAGTTTCACAATGTTCACACAACACAAGAAAATAAGAAGAAAGAACTTTATGAGCAATATAAGGAAATTCTGGATTCACAAAGCCACAGAATAAAAGAAAAAGACAAAATTAAAGAGAAACAACTGGATGATCACGTTTTGGTGTTAAAGGAGAAGAAACTTAAACTGGAAAGAGATTTAAGTCATGCTCAGTTAGATAAAAAACATTTGTTGAAAAACGAAAGTGTACTCAATGAAGAGATTGAGAAAAAGACAACGCTTTTAACCAAAGACAAGAATGCTTTTCTGGAAAAGCGATCAGCAGTACAGGTATATTTTAGCTGGAATTTAAAGTATCACCCAACCATGTCTAGAAATTTATTTGACTTCATCTAGGACCTTTTTAATAACTTTAATTGTTGGAGTGTTTAAGGCATAAAACATAGCTACACAAATTAATTTGTCGAGAATTCCAGAAAAGTGATATAAACTGAATTGAAAATAACTGAAGGAAAATAAATTTTTTGACGGACTTGGTCATTAATGGCACCATCACCTGGGCAATAGCAAACAAGAATATATCTATATTAAATTGATATTTATTGTCAATCAGCTGAAATGGTAGGTCCTAAATCTTTAGTATGTATACAATGCTTTAAATAAAAGCTGTCTTAAAGCTACAACTCTGTTCTTTCTTTGCAATAGAAGTTTCATTTTATTTTTCGCCATGCCCCTTTTTAAAATGTTTCATACGTACCAGCATCTTGCAATTATTTGCTTTCATAAAACAGAGAATTGAATTTAAAGAAGTGACATTGAGTAAAATTTATTATTTTAATAATTTAAAAATATTTAGAAATGCTAAAGTTTGATACTCAGGCCAAATATTATTGTTCCTTGTAAGCAATACCTTTATTATGTAGCCCTTTTCTTTATCACAACAGGAAGAAATTACAGACTTAAAGCTGAAACTAGCATTATTAGAAAAAACTGAAGAAGAGTACACCAATAACATTGACAATATTGATCAGCAAATTCAAAGTATCATAAATGAATTTCAACCACGAGTTGAGAGCATTAGGAGGGAAAAGGAAATGACAGAGAAAAATGAACTGCAGATATATTCAGACATGGTAAGACAAACATATTATGGAATGCCTAAACTTTTTTTTTACTTTAAAAAGGGTTTTATTTATATGTGTTGCACAATAATTTATATTTATTTTGTTAAATAGGAAATTCATTTATGTTTAAGTCTGCTTTGTATACCGAACAAGCTTTTTACAAACTTTGATTTACTAGAAAACGGTGTGGACAATCAATTGTGAATTCCTTTAGTTCTAGTTTCTACTGTAAATCCATAAATAGATGATCATCCATATTTTATTCACGATTTCAAGTTTTTCTTATTTAATTAGGAAGCATTGGTTGTGAAGGAAGAAGCTGTGACAAAAGAGAAAGAGATATTACATGAAGAACAAGAGAAGTAATGTTTCATGTTTTTGCATATTGAAATTTTGGAACTTATTTTCCTAATTCACAGATTTTAAATAATTCTTAGTTGAATTTAAATTTAAAAATTTCCCGAAGTAAAACTTTTTCAATAAATATCACAGGAGTTAGGTCTTATAAAATTCCCATGGAACTTAATTTTCTCTAAAATGCTTTAAAAAATATTGAATGCTTGCACAGAACAGGTTTATATATATCCAAATCAAATATGGTTTATGTCTTAATAACATGCAACACAGAAATGCTTTCCTTTTTAATCTTCTGCTTCTTAATGATGTAATGAAGTTAAGAAAACAAACTTTCACATTAAATACATAATACGATGGTATTGATGTACAAATAATAAAAAGGTACAAATAACTGATGTGTGTACTAACTCTTTAGAAACAAGATGCTCCTGAAAGAACTACAAGCATTTAATGACACCGCATCAGATCCCAGCAAGATGGAATTTTTTTCCTTTGATCAAGTATTTAGTAACTCTAAGCTATTGGGAAAGATTACTGATGAGGAGTACTCCAGGTAAAAAAATATTTCCATCAGTATTCATTCTTTCTAAGTCTTTCATCATATGGACAGGGATAAGAATATGACGTATTGATGGTGAAAGATAACTTCATCCCCATTAAAAGGTTACAAGTGGTGATGTTAATGATAAGATAATCAAGTTTGTACAGACTGAACTTCTGCAGCATAACGTAAATAGTTCAGAATAAGTTTTGTATCACTTCATCTTTACTTATTAAGAAATTGTGTGTGTATTGTATACTAAAAATGGACATGTTGTATTGGTCCAATTGAACGTATTTTTTCTGTAAATTTCTGCTTCAAAACCTTTTTTGGTAAAAAAAAAATCTCTCAAAATTATTTTTATTCATATATTTTTATGATTTCGTAGTTTGAAGACACTATTGTCAGAAAGAGAAGAAGAACTGCAACGTATCAAATGTCAGGTTTGTGATTTGTGCTTTTATTGTGTTGTGTTTTTTTTCCACTTCAACGTATTATTCTTTTTTTTTTCCTGTTTACTTGTTTATATGTAAACAATTCTTTAAACATTCCATTGTCTTAATTAGCAGGTTTCATTGCCTTTTCAATGGTTGTACAAAAGTTTGTTTAAAAAGTACTACTGAACACAGTCAACCCGCAATCTATATCATCTTGCTTAAAGCAGTCTTTTTTTCTCTTCCAGATTCTGGAAAACCAAACTAATCAAAGTAACCTGCAGCGTTCATTAAATGATCTAGAAACGAAAGTATCTGAATTGCAAGTTTTAAAGCAAGTGGCTGTGAAAGGTGAGCTGTTTTATTATCTTTCGAATCCTTGCACGGTGGTATTAGGTCAAATAAGTACTATCAATGCTCTGACAAAAATCTAGATGTATTTTAGTCAGTGTCAACCAAATTAAGTTTCACAAGTCATGCTCGCAAAATGAAGCCAAAAAGTTTAAAACAGCTTAAAGTGTAATTTTCAAATTAGTTTTACTACATAGCTTTGAGGAGAAGGTATGTGGCTGTGGACAGCTACTTGGATATTTCTTTCTGAACACTTTTTTTTTACACAGAAAGAAAATTTAAAGAAGCTCAGAAATACTCCGATGAGATTAAAGCTCTCACTGCTGAAGGTAAAGCAAAGCAAGAAACAGTTTGTCAGCTGGACGAAGCTATCAAACAGCAACAACCTGAAGCTGAAAAGTTGGAAGATTTAGTAAAGGAGGTGGAGAAAAATTTTCAAGAACAAGAAATTAAATATGGTAGGTGAAAATGATTTTTGTCAGTACTTAATCAATTACATATCTGATAAATGATATATGCATATTTTCAGGTACTAAGTGTTCATTATATAAACTATGCAAGTTTATCATTAGCAAAAAAATATTCCGAACGTGATTAGCTAAGAGAAGAGACATAAATACAATAAATGACTGCATATGTTTGTTAGTCCAAGTTTTGTGTAAAAGCAAATGAGATTCTAAATACATTCTTAGGAGAAATAAAATGGGTGGCCATGCATATTTCACAGAGGCAAGGCTATACTGTAATGTTCTTAACTTGTACTAATTTTTTCCATATCAAAGTTATCATTTACCATTCTGGGAGAAACGAGCCTAGCTAGCTATATTTGTTTAACAATTCGACGTGGAAGATTAGATATAAAACAGGTAAAAACAAAGGCAAATGCACCTTAAATATAAAGTATAAAAATCGAACTATCTTTAATGTATTTAGTTACTAATATTTCCAACCTCATCTTAACAATATTTTTAATAATTTTCAAAATTACGCATTCAACTATATGACCAAATTAGTTCTAATAATGTGTTTATTTACCTTGCGGAATGGCTCAGAAAGTAATGGCACAAAAATATCATATTTACTCTGTTATTTATATTATGCTGACTGCATTGGCCAAATGACGCCCATTTTAAAGAAATACTTTAAAAACACTCCTTTTCCAAAAGATTATTTCCATGCTTAGATATATATAGTTACAACTCATGTAAATGTTTTGTTCTGTTTATAATAAAAACTCTGCCATTCAAGTGCATTTAAAGCTCCCATTTGAGCTAGCACAACACCTGCTCAACTAGACAACTGCCTAAGATATCCATCCTATTCTCATATTGAACGTTAGGCAGAAGTGGTCGATTCACACTTTCATAGTCTCTGGCATGAATCGGTCAGGGTTTGATCCCAAGACCTTCCGCACTGCAGGAAAACGCTCTACCACAAGGCCACTACCACATTTAGATATTAGCTTAACTTCCAACAACTACCGGGAGAATTGTTTAATGCAATGTCTTTATTAGTTTGTTCTGTCCTTAATAGATAATATTGAATCGAAATTTCGTAATACTAGTTGACTATAATTATTACATTGTTGATTTTACTTTTAGATATGCAAATAATAAAGAACTTAAAAGAGGCTCAAAAGGAAGCTGAAGAAACTCTCAACAGGTGCATTTATTGTTGTTTGCTGTTTGCGCTGACCAGCAGGTATCATTTTAACTTATAAACGTAACAGTATTTGTTATATATTTTGTCTTTTAGTCACCCACACATTTGGATTAGGCAGACTATAGAATTACAACTTGATTATTTCAAGGTAATACCACACGTGAGATAGTATGCTTATGCTTGTCTTTGACCACAATAGTGTCCTTTTTTGCAGTTGTTGTTAGCGTCTCTGAAAATGATATTGTTTAGAGCATTGTCCAAAGTTTGGAAACAAAACATGATTTAAATGAACACGATCCGGTGAGCATACACACTTTTTATTACTGGTGTAAAAATTACATCTAAGGTGCTTTCGTTTAGCACCTAATTCAACTTAAAGACAAATTTTGTGTATCAATTGTTAGATTTTGTGGGAAAAATACTTCTAAACCTAAGAAAATACAGGATATAGGATACAAATTTATATATCGTTTTTTCCTTATATTCCATTAAGATATAAAATTTTAAACTGCTATTTTTGTTTTTTGTTTGCTATTCGTATTATTACTTTTGTTTTTTTCTTTGTCCTAAGGCTGACAACCAAGGAGTGAACAAGATGGAGTTACAACTTGAAATTGAAGAACTAGAAGCCAAACTAAAACTAGTTGTAGATGAAGAGGACTGGGAAACAGCAGGTAATTCATGTTCTCTGACTTTGTGAAATTATATCAAGGTTATGATTTAGTTGAATTTTACCTATTTCAGAACTTTTAAATAAAGCAGTACCTTCTTAAAATATGACAACAATACTTCCATTGTGGCTGTCCTGTAAGGATTACTGTGCAGCCGAACTCTGGATGTAGTTTTTACATAAGTTTGGTAAATAGTTTAAGAAATCGTTGTCAATGTTCATAAAATGACTTTTTAAAAAATGTGTAAATAGAATATTTTTACGAACTGATATAATCACAATATTCTCAGTCTTCTTTAAATTTTTATTTCATCAAAAGATTCGCTAATGTATGAGAACAGATAAAAACTAAAATGAAGGTATTAAGATAATGTTTGAAAAAAACCCAGCAATTTCTCTCTCCATAAATCTATTTCCTTTTGAGCTGATGTATCAGTACGTGTTTTTATTTTATCAATTAAAATTTTTCTGACCACAATCTTAGAAAATCTTCTGCCTAACTGGACATTAGTATTCTACTGAAATGATCAACAGTGTTTTGGAGAGCTTAAAACAATTTTAAAAAAATTTAGCCTACAAGGGTTTAGGTAATCAATAGAACAATCTTGATTCTGGTATTTAATTTCCAAAGCTAAAGAGAAGTTATTATTTCTGGTTATTTTCTGCTTTAGACAAACTAAATTATGAAATTGAAGCAAAACAAGAACTGATGAAGAAATGCTAAATTGGCGAAGAAAATTATGTTGTTACAAGTACTTTTAAATTAAATTATTTTTTATAGTTACTATTTTAAATTTATACAAAATTTTGGAATTATCAAGCAGTTGAGATTATGCAAACGCGACAAAATGCGACAAAACATCTAATCTACCAAATATACATTTGACATTATATTTTATATTATATATGTTCCAACATGAGGTAAATGTTAAAGTTAAATGCTAAATGAAAATGTTAAAGTTATGATATTATTATGCCTATGCAGCAGATACTTTTAATATGTTATGCAGGTATTTTAGTTAGTCTTCACTGTAAATAAGCCTAGTTAAAATTGAATTCAGGTATCGAGCTAAGCACTAGTATAAAAATAAATTATATAACACGTTGCTATAAATTCTGCTTTTCCATTGGGAAGTTAAGGTAAATTCTAAAACAGGGAATATTTTGGAAAAAGATATTACAATGTAACCTCTGAAGAGCGCTATTAGTAATTCTAAAAACACTAAAACGAGGAAAAATAATTTTTTAAATGCAATAAAAACAAAGTACACTTTACTAGACTGTCAATTATTTATATTGACACTAGTACGAACATCTTCAAACGAAAAAAAAAACAGGGCTGAAATCTTTGTCTATTATCTTTTCTTTTCAAGAAAACCTAATATATTTTATTTAGATGTTTACTGATAACCAATTATAAATGCACAAGTCTCTTTTTGTTTCTTAGGTATATTCTCAGAAAGAAAATAATTTCTGGATCTCTTACCCCTACCAACTGTAGCATACAAGACCATTAAGTAACATTTTTATACTCGACTTGCTTGATCAACTCATTGTAATGTCGTTTTATTTTTTCTTATTTACTTCGTAGGTTGCTAGTTATTCATACATTTGACCCAAACTTCGCCCTTTCGTGATTCGCTCCATTTCATTCCACACACAAAACACTCACAATCCTCTTCCCTTTCATCATTTTGAACTTTCTCTGCTTTCTTCCAAGTTCCTTTTTTTGTTTCTTTTGTCTAATCTTTTTTCTCTTTCATTGGTTTCAATAATTTTATCAATGAATTCAACTGGTGAGATAACATTGGAATCGAGTGGTTCCACTTGTTTTAAATATAGAAGCAACATTCTCAATTGTCGCTGATTTAACATATGCGAGACTTGAAGTAACTTGGATCATGCAAACTGATTATATAAAGACCATTTTCCTTTGCAAAATCAACCAAATGTTTTTTGTGTGTGCGAATTATATCCATCTATAATCAAAAGTACTTTATTTTTTTGAGAGCACCTTGTATGTTTAACAAAATGTTTGACATATCTCATAAAAATCTCTGATGTGATCCAACCGTTTTTTGAGCAATCACCTATCGAACCAACTGATGCATGGTCTAGTAATTCTAGTTTCATGCTCTTTCTTTTAAAAATCATGAGAGGAGGTACATAATTAACAGTAGCATGAACTCCTAATACAATTGTAGTTGTAACACCTTTCTCTCCACTGGTAATTCTTGAAACACAATGTTTCCCTCTTTCCGCTAGGACCTTTACAGGTTTTTGGACACAAGTAAGTCCAGATTCGTCATCATTATAAATTTGGTGTGGTTGGAACCCATGTTCTTAAAGCAAAGATCTTAAGTTCTGAAAATTTAGCTCAATACTTTCATGGTTTACACCATCACTCTGTTAATTGAGACACCCTGTGGTTTTTGTAATGATATCGATTTGTTTCTCTTCAAGATATTATAAACAAAATCTACACCTGCCATTTTCAAGTTCCTTGTTGAATGGATGTACACTTTTGTTTTTCTCAGTATAGTCATACACCACTCTCCTTAGATCAATAATGGTGAGACCATAAAAACAACCTTCAATCTTTTTTATTTGCTCGACTAATTGTCCTTCTTGTCCCGGAGTTAAGACCTGACGAATAGGTGACGAATAGGTGCTAACACTTTTTTGTGCATACTTTCAGCAGTTAAAAGTTTGATTTATTTTTCACTCTTCGGTGAAGAGCATCTTTAAGTACAGCAAATACCTCAGCTGCTTTTCTTATGCTCTCTCCCTCATTATTAACAGCATTAATAGCGGATCGCATGCTATCTAAACTCCACTTACCGCAGTCGTTCTTCCTTTTGTAGTTACGAAACATGGTAGTAATCGCATTTATATATTTTATCTGGAAGAACATTGCATAAATAATAACTTAATAATCATATGCTGCACAAAATTGTACAGAAAAAAACATAAAAGCACACAGATTAGTAACTTGGTGATCAACAAGTAGAGTCAAACTAGCATAAATATTCGGTGTCTCATCTTGCCCCGGGCTTATTTGGACTAAATTGGCCTAAGATTCTTTAAAATTCCCAAAATACTAAAAAAAAAACCCAAAGAATGTAAAGATTACACACGAATTTGCAAAGAACGAAGCAGTATGGTGCTCATTTTCACACAACTAGAACAAATTAACCTCTTTATTGACAAAAATTTTAGCAACTACTAAAAATTTATCTAAAATTTCAGGTACAGTGAGAAAAAACTGTATGAAAATCCACAAACATTTTCCTTTGTGCTTGCCCTGTCAATTTTCGCAATGTTTACATATCACTTTCAAGGTACCATCATAAAAAATTCGCAGCCTGCATATTTAGTTGCAAAAACAGACATTTCTAGTCTAACGTCTAAGCTTTCCCCACGTTACGCTGTAGTTTTTTGCTAGAGTCAAAAACCCTGATATCAAAAAATATAACTTGACTAGTTAACCAAGATCTTCTCACAGTTCTGTTTACTCTTACTTGATTTGCTTTATTTGCTCGTTGGCTAGAAATTTTTTGATTTTTCATTGTTGCAGTTCAAAATAAATAGAGTACACACTTCTTTCAGCAATGTTCCGTATTTAGGTGTGCCATTTCGCAGAAAATGGAAAATGTGCCAGTCTCCATCCATACCTAATGTTTATTAGATTTCAGGATATTGGTTAAAAAGTGCACATCCTTTCTTTGTAATTGAAAGAGTTATAATTCAGTAAGATACACCTGTTTCTTGAATTTCTATAGATTGTTCAGCTATTTCTGTATTTCACTCCTTGTGCTTTATATCTCCTCCAGAATATTTTAAAAAGTTTCTAAAATTGTGTAAAGTGCAACCAGAACATAGCACTAGTAATCAACCCCACTGAGGAGGGTGTGCGGGGTGGTTATTTTAGTTGCGTCACTAAACTCTAGTCTAGTTTTAATGTTTCTTTTTATACTATAAAATATAACTGCTCTTCTTCGTATACTTTTTCATTTTCTTCTGCATTGCTTATTAAGCTTATAATTCCATCTTATTATTTTCATTGCGCTGAGAAGATAGGAGAACACTATTGCTTTCAATGCTACAAAATTTACAAACCTAATTTACATTTACTGACAACATTGGAAATACCTTCGCCGTTGAATTTCGTATTTTCATGTCATATTTCTCAGTGGTGTCACCATTTTGTAAGTAACAATGGCATGTTGTGAAAAGATTCATTGCATCGTATCGCAACCCAAATAAAGAACAAGTGCCTTTCAAGATCGGTGAGTGTATGTCTCCCATCCCGCAGCGCGTTAGACGTGAAAAATATGGCATTCATAGATTGGTTATCCTTGTGAATGGATCCTGCTTCTATGCTACACTATGTATCTTAGAGATCAATAACGACAATTCAAATTTCTAATTTTGTGAAATGCTTAACTTTATTTAGCATAGTATTCCCATTTATAAACACACATACTTCATAGCAGTCCATTCGTTCCATGATATTAGGCTGGTTTGCCTAAACTGGTTAAATTGCTGGTTTTCACCCAGTGATACAGTAAATTCTTAGCTAAGGTAAACATTATACCTTTATATATCACCTGTCAACCTTTGCATCAGTTGACTGAAATTAACAAGTCAGCCGTTTAGAGCAGCTTGGATTTTTTACACAGTAACAAATTTTTTGCATGTTTTCTTGTGTGAAGGTCTTTTATAATAAAACATTGCGTTTCTAGTTTTTATTGTTAAAAAAATTAGCAACTGGATCATTTAAATTATTTAGATCGAGTTTTTAAATTTTAAAAATATTAGGTGTTTTACTTTTATCAATTTTTCACGTTGTTCAAAGAATAGATTGATAAATAAACAAAATAAATTTTATTTTGTTTATTTATCAATCTACTTGGTGTTGTTTGTTTCTGATACATTTTTTTTCTTTTTAATAATTTTTTTATCTGACAGCAGCTCAATCTCTCAACTCAAGCGTAATTTTTCATTTAGATACTGCTCCATATTCAATACATACAATTTATCATACTTCTTTTCATCCCTCATAACGTTATTAAACAATATTTTTCCAGGGTACCTGATAAAAAACAAAGGCTTTCGTTAATTTCAATATCATCACACAACCATCTTTAGAGAATAACTTTTATTCACTTTAATTATAATGGAGAAGTCAACCAGGACTTCTCCATTATCACTGGAGAAGTTCTGGTTGACGTAAATATTTGTACCTTACAATTTCCTTCCTTGTGCAAAAATTGGCTTTTCATCTTTTAAGTTTAAAAGCTTTGTAACAATTGGTTTGTCTTTCCGACGTTGTGCAGTTCTATGTGGTCTTTCGATCTGTACGCCTTGTACAGCCATTTATTTGCAGAAAAAGTTATGCTCCTTTTCTTCCATGTTCTTTCAAGTCTTTGCACTTTCTTGAAGTCCGTTAATACGTAAATTATTCCTTCTATCTGTTTCCAGAGTAACAATTTTTTATGTATTTATTTTAAAGTTTGTTTAAACTTTAATTATTCTTTCTATTTCATTTCGATCAAAGCGAAATTGTCATAAAAACGCCACCTAAATCCTATTAAAAATCTGCGTTTTGTTCTCGAGAAAGGGACTTTAAATAACAACCACGGCTCCAACCACATTGCTAAATAACAGACACGTTGTTATCTTTGTGGGGCTTGTTGTTGCGGTTGCGACGAAGGGTAAATTTCGCATTCGCAGTCTAGATCTCGATCACACGCGCACCAGAAAATTTTAAAAAGTGGCTAGTCATACATAGGTTGGTAAAACGAATGGAAGGTCACAGATGACATGGGGTATTAAAAAATTTGCTAAATGAATGAATGATTTATTCACACCTCCCTTTTTGCACTAGCGTCAAGAAAAAAACATATTTAACGCTCAAGTTTATCAGTGTATGTGTGGAAGTCTCTTTACGTTCATTCATCATGTAATTAAAAAAAACCCCTAAATTTTGATATATGTTAAAGTTTAAGAAACGGATATCGTATTATTTTTTAAAAATACATCCTGTGCTTTACTCAAGCGTAGTTTTCCATTTAGATGCTGCTTCATATTTAATACATACAACAGGCTTCGAATTAACGCTTATAAAGTGATTCGTGCTCTGGCCTTGTCGAGAGGGTTTGTTTGGTTTGGATTGGAAACCCTTTCAATCAATGTAAAGTGTCACATGGTCCTGCCAAGATGAATTTCCAATATAACGCCTCTTTACTCTTCAACAAAAGCCTACCCGTTTTTTTAAGTCTGACGAAGTGACAAGCCTTCTTTCTCGATTGGAGGTAATGGAACCCAGATCTGTTAAGTTCCCGGATCGTTGCAATATGCAGAGCTGTAAATGTGCTATCAGATAGACAAAGTTTCTGTACAACGAGGTTAATGCTGTGCACGTCACGCATTGACAATTTTCTAGGAGCACCTTTGTTATACTTTCTACTGTCCATCGGTGCATCATCACATATTGGTGCTTTTGCATGCCGATATATTGACGACTTGGTATATTGCGGATACATCTCAATTATCCGTTTCCCTCTCACTCCCTCTTGCTGATAAAGTACAGCTATTTCTGCAGAATGTCTTGATGATATTTTGGGTACTCCTCGCCCCTTTCTCAATGTTAAAATACCGTTACGGGGTACCCTGGGTTTCCAACAGACTAATTTGCCCTCAATTTATTATGCAAATGATTTTAGACGAAAATGAATTAGCAATTCATTAACCTGCTCTTCACCAATGAGCTCAGCTCATCTTTCGGCCAAGTAGAAGTATCTAACAGTGGTACCTGATTTTTAAACACAGGCGAAAGCATTACATCTTAAAGCGATTTTCCGTACTATCGCTAATTCTGATTTTATTTTTAGTTCGTAAGTTTAAAAGATCTACCTAATCGCTATAAGGACGTTTCTGTTTTGCTAAATAGTACGCAGTATTAAATTTAATATCTAGCGATACTTTATTCTCTGAGTGCATCTTCTTTAATTCACGATCAATAGGTGTATTCTGGACTACACTTTCAAGATATTGTTCGCCACCTAAATCTGTTTTTTCACAGTCTTAAACATGGCACTTCTGAAGAGGCAACATGCTAAAGTTGTTTTCACTGTTCGGTACATATAATTTCCAAAGGTTAGAAAGTGAGTTTGTCGACTTCATTTACAAGGAAAAAAAATTCTTATGGGCTATGCATGGTCTATTTGAAGATGCAAAGGATGCAACTTTTTAGCAAATATATCCCTCGTATTATACCACATTTATAGAAGGATTTAAATGTGTTTTAAAAAATGATCTGAATTCATTCAATATTGTTTAAAGATGTTCTCTGATCTACTACTTAAAAAGCTTGTTTGTGGACCATTACATAATTTATCATGTTGGTTGATTTCAGTTACAGTTAGATATTCTCCACAATCTTTTTTTACAATTTAGTTTTAAGCACTGTATTATTGACATTATATTTTTTAAAACTTTGTGCGAATCAATTTTTATAACAAAAAAACAGGTGGCACATAAACTCACAAGTTCTTGCTTTCCCAATATTTTTGGTGCCAATCAATTATAACAAAAAGTATGTTTACATGTCTTTGTCACAGGTTTCTGTACAATATTGTGACAGAGCATATTTCGAAATTGGTCAACACTACTAGAAAAATTTAAAATTGAAGTGTTGTGTGATATTTCTTCAAAAATGGTTTAATTAATGTCCCAACTTTGATAAAATTAAAAGGTTTTCTTTGCACGGTCCTGATCGTATGAGCGAGTGACTAAATAAATCTGTCGGATGGACAACTAATTACAGCGCTAAAACGATGGGATGCGTCATGATAAGATCGCTTTGGAATTGTCTCTTAACTATTGATATATGTTATAAGTTTCCAAACTAAAAATCAAATTTTATTAAGAACCATAGTTAAAAAATTTAGCGTATCCAGTTCAAACTTGTCCATCCGACAGATTTTCGTTACATAAAAATCAATATTCCATGGATATATCATGTGTTTACAATCTATTATTTTCAAAAGTATCAAATCTTGGATTGCTTGAACCAAAGAGGGCTGATCTGGAAACTCCTGATATGGCATTGTTTTTTAAATTCCATGAATACCAATAGTCCATCCGACAGATAAATTCTATCAAAATAGGGGTCTAAAAGACGTTTTACTCTTCGTTATATTAGAGTAATTTTCAAATTTTAATCAATGAATCAAAGAACTAAATGGTAAAGTCAGAAGAAAAGCGAGAAAATAACCAGAAAAAGTATAGTTTAAAGTTTGGATCAATGATTTAGAAAATGAGAATGTCCATCCGACAGATTTTCTATTATTCCTACTATACCTTACTAAAGGGCACCTGGTTGTTATCTCAAGCTTATGATTCTTTTACTAATGTTTTGCTACCGTGCTACGCCTTTTTTATACATTTCAACGTTTGGACGGGCTTTAGATCAGGGGAATCGAATGTTTTAAAAGGAATGTTTTTGTCATTTGGTACTCTTTTTTAACGAACGAATTATCAATCATGGGAAGACCAAAACTAAATAGATCAAAGAGCGAGGCAAACAAAGAATATATAAAGAAGTATCGAGAAAAGAATGCAAAAAAATATAAGGAGGAAGACAAGAACAGAAAAAGAAATAAACTTGAATATATGAAATACGTAGAGCCCAAAAAATATGAAGAACATCTAGAAAAAGACAGGATGAGAAAGAGGGAAGCCCGAGAGAGAAAAAAACAAGAAAATGAAAAAGCAAACAAGAAAGACCAAGCTGTTAACAGCAACGAAACTGAACCAACAGCAGACCCACAACTGACCACTGCAGAGGCTAACATGATAGTTAGCACTGGTGTTAAACCGTATATATTGCAGATACATCTCAATTACCCATTTCCCTCTCACTCCCCCTTGCTGATAAAGTACAGCTATATCTGCAGAATGTCTTGATGATATTTTGGGTTCATTTTACAGACCTCTCCCCCTTTTCTCAATGTTGAAATACCGTTACGGGGTACCCTGGGTCTACAACATTGAGAAATAGGGGAAGGGTTTCAAATTCAGAGTGCAGACTGAAGTAATGCAGCAGTGTTGTTATATATAGCAAAACAGAACTTCGACATGACGACAATTGACATTGAGGACTTACAAAATGTTGTATATTCTAACCTCAGTGGAGATTTTCTTTTTCTTGTTGCTGCCCTTCGTCTATTCTTAGTTTCAGAATTATCAAAATACTCAGATTTTAATGTGATTAAAATTTTTTAGAAAATATAATCTTTTTAATTCAAGAGTGCAGACTGAAGCAATGTAGGAGTTTTGTTACACATAACAAAACAGAACAACAATTGAAATGAAGCACTTACAAAATGTAGTATACTGTAATCGTTGTGGTGTTACTATTACAGATTTTTAAAAATATAACCTTTCAAAATGTTGTATACTGTAATCTCTGCAGAAATGTTTTTTCCTACTTGCTAAAAAAATTTATTTTATAAAACGCTTCATAAAGAACCCATCTGTCTCCATAATATTACTGTGGAAATTGAGCAGCATTAGAACGTTACACCTAATTTCATTGGTTCAACCTGGGTACTGAGGCAAATCAAATTAATTGCGGGGTTAGAACAATTCTTGTTCTTAATATTCATGTAGAAAAACTATTTAATAATTAACCAGTCTCTTTCTCTAGATTGTATACATCATTCCTGTACTTTAGTGCGATGGAATACAATGTGTCCGATTTTTTGGACGATCTTACAATGTATCTCCACAAAATATCACCTCCGTTTCCCGTTTCATATTGACAAGTTTTCAGTATTGACAAGCTGCCCATTTGTTACCCGAACTTCCGTGATTTTTCAAACACCAACCTTAATCACACAGTAACCAAAAATGTTCATCCGAGAGCAACTACAGATCCAGTATGAAGCATGGATTTTTAGATTGCTATAAGGTTTTCAATAAATAATTTTAATTGGAGAATTTAGGTCAGAGCATGGCCTGTACAAACTTCAATGCAAAATATCTGTCCGTAAAAATTTATTTCTTTAAGGTGATCTTTTTAAAAGTGTTTTGTATTAATTAGTTATTTGTATGGGTGCATCTTTGGGATTGGTTTTTCTCAATATTCTTAAGTCTCTAACACAATCTAATGTTATTGAACGCTGGTCATCTGCAAAGAATAAACGCAAAAACTTACACGTCAAGCTGGAAACGATCTCCTGTGCATCACCATTTGATACATTTGGTACAACTAATTTTTGAAAAATTAAAAATTAGACTCGTTCTTCTACACAAGTAAATACAAGATAGTGTAAAATTCTACATGAAATGCTTACTTTTGCTCAAGTTTTCAGGAAGAACATCAGTTTCTGTAAAATCTGTATGTACCAGAGGTTCTAGAATTTAAGCAAATATATTTTTCATTGAATACATGGCTATGCAGAAGAAGAAATTCTTCATGTAATTAATTCACCTTGCATGATAATGATATTATTATTATCATCTGTAGCTTCAACAATATAATCTTGAGATTGTAAGTGATCTGAAGGTCCCATTATGAAATATTTGCAAATTAGTTAAATTTTATTACTAGCCCTGACAAAAAAAAATTATATACTAATATGCATATTTTTAACATAGATCTATACCAGCTAAGAGCAGATCTTTACTGGATTGAACAGCAGTTGCATGAGCTATCTGGGAAAATAAGTAAAAGCAATATTATTCCGTAAAAGACATGTGGAACTATCATGCAATATATATTTGACCGAAAAGCTAAGTAAGCTCACCTTCTAAACCTTCCCTGAAACCAGTTAGAATTGGATTCCCGAACTCAGTTCTGTTATCTCTGATTCCAAATCCTGGAGTTGCAAACGTGTAGTCAGTCACATTTTGCTATCCTTTTTTCCCCAGAACCAGCATGGCACTATAACCATGTTTTTGTTGTAATCCAAGAAGCTAGAAATATAGGGTGAAATATCTATAGGTCAATAATAATAATTGTTTAAATTAAAATGTCAGAATACGTACTGAAGACCCCGCAAAAATGAGTCGGTCGGGCGGTCGGGCGTATTTTTTCCCGGGATTTTCAGATCGGTGCAAGCAAATTTGTTCCCAGGGCCAAGACAGTATAGCGCCACTCGACATCGTTTGTAGACCATTTTTCGTCGCCCTACTGTCAGGAGCCACAGAAGATTAATTTACGCGAGTTTTTGTCTTTGTGAAAACTATCTCGCGAAATTTTTTCCCGGTCTTTTCTGACTTGCCGACTCAAGAGTTGTTTATTTTCATCAACAACCTTACTTATCCAGATGTAAAGTTCTTGCTTCTAATAACAACACAAATATTAATTGAGAAAGAACTCCTCCACAATGCTGAAAATTCTGTTCAAAGCTCGTATTACAAAAACAATTAGCTAGCTAGCTATAGCTAATTAAATCTTTTTGTATTTTTTTTTTTAATAGTCTGCTGTAAAAAGCTCTTCCTCAACTAGCTCGTAGTGAATATACTAAAAACCTTTAAATAAATGCAAGGTGTGTTGGAGAGTAAAAAAAATACTTCTCACCTTAAAGCAATTCCTTTATCTTCACACCTCGCCTCAGATGGAATGTATATATCTGCACCTGAATTTCGATGAAGACTTTTACCAACCAAGGGATAAATATCCCCAGACAACAAAAATGTCCGAGAATAAACACTTTCTAAAAGTTCTTTTTGCATTTTACAAACAGATTCAACATTATCACACTTTAAATCAGTAAGTACCCGCGCCAACATGTCTGCAGTAGCCATGATAGTACGGAAAGAATCCAAGCAAAAAGGCGTGAGTCTTTGACTAATCATGACGGATGGGAGTTAAAACTATAGCCTAACAGGTTGTTATAGGTAACCACGCAGTACGGAACCTAAATTTCCTACGCCGGCTGCGGGCCACATATTGTTGGACTACGCATAGTGTGAAAATTACGTCACGATTTTGACGTCACATGCCCCTTAAGTGAGATGGGAGGGTTGCGGGCCATAGCTATTTGATTTTTGACTGACTGAGTGACTGATTAGTCAAAATGAATCAGTCAAAATCTGTAAGCTATAATTTGCAACCCTCTCAGTCTATATAGTATAGGCGAAATGGAGAGGGCTGTGAACCATAGCTTTTCGCGGTAAATAAATTACAATCTGATTTTTTAACGCGCTCCGTCTGTAACACCTGGATCGTCGACATTATTCGCTTGGCTAACATTTTTCGTCAAATTTACACTTATTCACGCGACTTATCTGACTAACCCTGGATCCGCGCCTGAACTTCATGGATTTTATTCCATAAAATAATTTTTCAAAAATGCAGGTTAACAAGGTGCACATTTCCTCGGTTTGAGCAAAAAAAGAATCAGCTAAAATGTCCTAATTTCGTGATTTACGTATTAATTCTGTGATGTGTTTTTTTTTTCCAATGTGATATTCACTGGAATTATTTTCAAAGTCTATATTAATGCTCTAATCGGATGTTATACACTACAGCTGTTTGTTTGTTTGTTTGTTTGTTTGTTTGTTCGGTACACACTCTAGGCTCTACACTAAATAATAAAATTATTTCACTTTGATTTGAAAAATCCCAATAACATAGCAAATGCAAAACTCTGGACTCCATTGGCGATAAATTAGTGACGTAACCAACAATTTTGTTGTCTATACTAAAGTGAAACCTTCTGTTTACAATTATATATTTGACTGGGGATAAAGAATCATCTGAAATGACAAAGATGTTTTTATGATCATAATGAAAATACAAAACCATTTGCTACACTGGTATAAACTTTAAAAAATTACGCAGTTTTACTTTCTCTACGTATGTGAACACTTTAGGACGACAGTTGTCGTTTTCGTGTCAATTCCCGTCCTTCTTAGTGTCTTTCATTTTTGCGTAAGATAAAAGAGGAATAACGGTAGATGTAATACCCTAACACATCTGATCATTGGTAAAAATCATAAAAAAGAAATATACTGTATCTCACATAAAAGATTAAAAAACTTTCTTTACCATCTCCAGCATTGTCTGTTTCTTATTCCAAGTAATCATAATACATACCAGTACTTTCCATTTATTTGCTGAATATTAGTGCTCTGTCTAGAACGCTTAAGGAAGCTTGCTTGTCAAACTTCTAAAGGAAAAAGTTAAGACGCTTAAAATTATAGAATTGCCTAACCTACGCTTAATTTTTCACCACCCGGTCAGGAAAGAAAAATTATTGTCCTTCCCATTTTCACTGATGACTTTTATCCCTTAATTTCAACCAATAAGAGAATGCTTGGTTAAGTTAGATGTTTTGTCGCAGTTGTCGCGCTTTTTCTTTGCGTTATGTTTTGCAGTTATTATTTGTAAATAGTATGTAACATTTTATTGTAAAGAGATATTTGTATAAGAAATATATAAATTATTGCATAAATGCTTTGTTAATCTATGGTTCCGGTATGATATTTGCGAGGATTTACCTGAAGACGACTTATCGTAAACTAAATATTATGGCATAGTCCATCTAAAGTCATCTGTCGTTAACCTTTTGTGATGAATTAAAAAAATGGACTCAAATTTCAAACTAGCTTTTTGGAAAAAATTGCATTATCTAAAAAGCTCGCCCTCATATTAAAAATTCTGCTCGCGAAGATAAATAGGTGTAAAGAAATCAACAAATGCTATCATGTTGTAATTGAATTATTGTTACTAATTTTCGTGGAAACAATTCGCATAATTATATACCGAAATATTATTAAAGATTCCAGTCGCAAAGATTAATAGGTGTGAAAAAATCAACAAACATCAATGCACCTCTCTTTTATAAGAAAGTTCTTTAGAGGAAAATCCTCAAAAGCCTTAAAATCTTAGTTTCGTCTTGTTAAGATCCAATTTTTTGAGACCTTGATATGTACATTTAAAACACAAAACCATCCAGTTTCTTTTTTCAGTCAAATATACATCCTAACGAAAATATTTTTTTTATTACTAAACTTCGTAAACTAATTCATGACTAAAGATAAAGAAAATAAAGATTTGCAAAAAAAAGTTGAAACCGCCATATTGCATGTTCGATTTGTTATTGAAAGATTCCGGTCTGTGTATTTATCAAATTTGGCTCCACTCATCACAACAAACTTTATCGTGGAAGGTGGATTTTTTCCCATTTCTTTACAACGCTTACTTACACCTTGACGGTTCACCCCTGTTTTAAATCCTTGCAAAGGGTAATGATAGGCTGTTTTGTGTGTGCTTTTATTTAATTTGAAGCCGTGATAGGTTTTTTGGAAAAGCCTATTACGTCTATAGGCATGCGTGATGTGACACAGTTTACCTTTACTAGAGCTCAGTCCAGTGTCACGATTAATTTATTAACTACTAAGCTCAGCCTGAAGTAAAATCTATTTTTGAACTTTTATCGGGAACATTCTCTGAAAAGTAAAAAAGGTTGGCCGACTGTGTGTGCTATGATTGGATAACAACAAGTTGTAAACTGTTTTTATTTCTGCTAAAGTTATATTTTAAAAGATACATATCAACCTAAACTCTAAGATGTTGTGGTAATAAATTTACGACATACTGCATACCTGTACTAAAACGTTCTGTCTGAATGTGTGTTGTTGTTTGCGATTCTTATTGGGCCTTCCACTGAGTATTAAACGCCAGAGCGCACAGTTACTTTACGCCAGGTCTCTTGGCTAGTTGAGAAAACCTACCAAACTGTTGTGAATTAGACTTGCACGACAATGTTAACTTTATGTAAAGTTCCTTTTATATTTTTTTAGTGTTTATAAGTAAAGTTAGTTGTACTGAGTCTGGTGTGACTTTTCTGGGTAACCGTAATGATCTGATTAAGCGCCCAGCATTTTTTAAGCGTCCTCCCCCCCTCTCCCCTCAAATAAGCGCCCAGGTAATTTTCTCAGAGTTCAAGAAGCGCTCAGCACTTATTAAGCGCCCTCCCCCCCCTTGAATAAGCGCCCACCTTATAAATTTCAAGATAGATTTCAACCAGGATGGAAACGTCAATGAGGATGGAAACGTTTTTGATTTATTCAACAATTTTGATACTTAGGCAACACAACTTTGCATTTTATTTGAAAAATTAAAGAAGTTTTCCGTTGTATTATTGATGGCTTAGTATTCCTTGCATTTTTAAAAATCTTGTTTGAGACTTTTAGCCTAGCCATTTTTCTTAACTGTTTCTTAGTCTTGGCCTAATCTCACCCTCCTGTTTTTTATATAGATGTTTCTTAGGTGTACAGCATGCCGTAAATCAAGTGAAGTGCATACACCATTATCGTGGCGCGGCTGTTACATATTGCTCCAAAAATACTTTCCTTCAAAAATATCTAAAATAAACACAGATCTTATCAACCTTTGTTATTCCATTATAGCAGAAACAATAGGTCAAATTATTTTTCTTTTGTGGGATAAATTTTTGTTAAAGTTAAAAATATAATTGTGATATCGGGCTGAGCTCTTAGTACAGTTAAACGGTGTAACACAGGCGTATAGGGATAATACACATTTGAAGAAAACTTTCTGAACTGTTTGCGAACTGTTTAAATAACAACACCAGAAAAAGTCCATTGCTAACATCGGGCTGAGCCAAAAATCCTAAAACTGGTACGTTTAAGATCTGTACGTAGCTGAAAACCGTGACAAAATATTTAACTTAACATTGAAAACAAGCAGAAAACAAATATTAAAAAAATATAAAGCTTTCAGAAAATAAAAAAGTCAAACAGGCCTACAATCGTGGACAAAAATATTGAGACTAAGGCAGTTTTTAACTCGTTATCCAAATATGGACAAAACAGTCAAATAGTCAATACTCTGCAGCCGGCAGGCTGCAAAGTCGCCACTTTTGCATACAGGTAGGCCAGCCAGAGAGGGTTGAAAAGCTGCTATTCACATTCTTTAGCACGCCCGCACACCGAAATAATTCACGTCGGGGACCACGAAGGCCCCGAAATTCGTGATTAATAGCCCTGCTGACATCAGCATCAATTAGCACATTTTAAGAATTTTGTATTTACCAAATAACCTAAGTCCACTCTGACCATTGACAAGTGAACTTTGACAAGTTCAAGATGTTTGAATCTAATATAGAATGGGCCTACGCAATTACTTGTGGTGGCGAACTTCGAAATTCGTTGTCTTGTCCCAACATACGGTGACCACGATTGTAGCTACAAACCTCCTACACACTGACCACACATTGCCCATGACCATTCTCAAAATCAAAATGGCCTTCATTCAGTCGCTAAAGTATATTGGAGCGAAAATCTTGGATTGTTTTTTAAACAATCAGGCGTCGTGATTAGTATACTGCGAGCATTGAAAACAAAGTCGACAAAATATATCGAATTTGGTATTGGTGTGTATTTTAAAAATTTCGTGTTTCCGCAACGGACACGGCGGACATACAGACAAAATACGGCTATTAATAAAGAGACTAGTCGTTAACCCGTGGAAAAATCCATGGGGTCTCCGTCCTTTTTATATCGCATTTCGTGTTTCCGTAACAGGATGCACCTTTCGCGGCACACAGACAGACAGACGATGGCTATTATTAAAGAGACTAGTCGTTAACCCGTGAAAAAATCCACGGGGTTGCCCGTCCTTTATATATCACATTTCATGTTTTCGTAACAGGAAGCGGTAATCCTTTGAACACACAGACAAAATACGGCTATTAAAATAGAGATTAAAGGAGAGGCGAACAAAAAACTTTTTTGTGGCAGCCACAAAATAAATTTTAGGCGAGGTAGCAAAAATTAAAGAACGTCTAAAGCCCAAAATCTAATAAAATAACTACTAGAACGCACTGTGCGATAACTGCAGAGAAGTCTCCCATTCAGGGGCCTGTGGGAATTAACAATGTGTTAAATTTTATGTAAAATTTATTTGCTAAAATTTTATCGCTTCTAAAAACAAAAATTTTAAATTACAAATTATATTCAACAGTTAAATAAATAAAGAAATATATGTATATTATATATAACAATATTAAATATAAAATGTAGAATACATAAAAATAATAAAATTTGAAAAATACGAAATAAATTATGTAAAATGTATATATATATTCGTCTTTATATCTTTGTTACAGTTTGTTCTCGATACTCGGGTGCTTCTTCCCTTATTTTTTGACATGTATAACCAGTTTTTGAATTGGCACAAACAAATCCATGTACACAACCGCATGAATGTCTAAACTGAATTTATATAAATTGATTATTTAAAGTCCCAACAGGAAATAGCAAGTAAACTGAGAAAAGGGTTAAAATAATGGCAATTTGTCCTGGTGGAGTTAAAATCAATTTTATACCAAATCGCTTTTAGTACAATAATAAGCCTTGTTTCATGTGAATTTTTTCACGTCTTGCTTCCTTGTGGGCATTGGTTTACACTTTTGTAAAACATCAGACAACTTAGAACAGATTTTTGATGCTGGCAAAATTACTTACGTTTTTTTTCATATAAAACAGAGGAAAGCATGATTCACCAGGTAAATTTAGTGGAGCACAAACCCCTCTGTCATAACTGTGTTTGAGACAGCATTGTTGTGCAGAACAATGATTATCAGTGTAGCAACTGTTGATGTAGAACTGAAATAAAGAAAACTATAGATCTTAAAGCATATAGAAATAGAAACTGAAAATACATTATGATATAAAACTTGGTTTAAGTTGCGAAAGCTTTTTTTTCATTTCGATAATAGAGAGATGGCGTAATGCGTAAAGAAACCCATCAAATACAGCATTTTCATTACTTCGATCATAATGTGTCGAATTTTTTTTTTTTGATAGATGTAATTTTTTTAAGAGTTTTGTTGCTTTACTTCTGCTGACCTTGAAAATGACGTTGATGACGCTAATACTTTAAAAGTAAATTGATCAGTGTTTTCATAAAGATGTTCAAACTGATGGACATTAAAAAACAACTGTCAACAAATCACGCAAATTTGCATAATTTTAATATCTGACATGTGAGTCAGAAACCATTCGCCCCCATTCAAAAACTGATCATAACATTTTTTGAAGGCGATGTAGACATCGAAAAGAAGTTGCAGTTTTGTCACGAAAAAACATCAAGTTCAAACCAGTCCTTTTTAAACTATAATAAATAAAGGAAAAACCTACCGTTGTTAGTTGTTCAATAGTGGGATCTCGTAATACCTAAATCAAAATATAACAAGTTTATTAAAACAAGAAATATATCAAAAATATGATGAATAAATAGGACAAAAGTGATTAACTTGTTATTGACATTAGCTGTCCAACTTTTTATTGGACCGAATTGTATTTTGCCAAATATTTTGCAAAATATATTTAAATTAGTCGGTGGCCCGTGAATAAATTCACGGGTTCGCCCGTCCCTTTCGCCCGCATTTCGTGTGTTTTGCTACTCGTGGTATTATTACAGACAGACAGAATACGGCTACTATTATAGAGAAAGAAAGGTTAATGAAAAATGTTTTTTTGTCGTGGTACTCTTAATATTACTAGCAAAAAAATCCTCAAACTGACTAACCATCGCACTTGTTGTTGTTATCAAAACCAGAAGGACTGCAACAAAATTTTTGATTTCCATAACTTTCTATGCTCTTTGAGATTATGACGCTATCAGAGAGCAACATATTATTTAAGCCTTTTAAAACAATGCCACTCTAATGTCGATTTCTTTGCATTCATTAAAAATATATTTCCCTGTTTTCGCGCCAGTAACATTGCTTTCACAATGTCTCCTCCACAGACGTTTTTTATGGAATAGTACTGTTTGAAGCACAGACAGACTTTCATATAGCGAAAGAGTATTCCTTTGTTATGTATTATAACTTCTAATCAATTTATGTCAACGAAACATGGTGGCCAATCCAGTTGGTCAGTATACAAATCCCTGGAGTATCCCTCACCCCTCGATAACTCCAGCCTAAGATTATTTCAACAACCAATTCTCCAACAAGCAATCTACAAAGAGCTCTTTGAAACAACGAAAAGTCTTTTTTTTTCTGTTCAATAATAAAATTAAAGTAAAAAAAAGCTGTATTTTTTTATTGCGCTAGCAAATTTGGCGCTAAAATCCTTGATTATTTCCTTCTAAGGAATTTTTAGAAGGAAATAATCAAGTAAGAATTGACCATGAATATAGTTAAAAAAATAAGCAACTTTCTTAAGCAACCAAGCAACCATAGCCAAACTAATCTTTTTAAGAAACTCTCTTCAAAAACATGAAAAAGGACCAATTGATTGGTTTGTTGATTTATTTGTTGTTGTTTTGTTTTTACAGATATTTTTATAGAAAAACATCTGTAATTTGGTAAAAAGGTGCCTTAAAATTAAAAGTAAATTGGTATAACTCGATATCAGCTTGTTAAGCAATGAAATTCTAAGAAGGTCAGAAGTTAATAGTAACTCGAGACAGAGCGAACTCGTAGTATTGCATATTATCACAGAAGCGCCATCAAAATTTTTATAAAGTTTCATTTTTACCAACAGTAGGTAAGACTAATTTTTATTAGTCACAATATAAATCTCAAAGGGTGCCAATGTAACGTTAAACGCAATTTTTGCGACAAAGCTTTCTCATCAAAAAGAACATGTAAATTTTTAACTGTAAAATTACAAGGTAACATGAGAGTTAGAACATTTAATAACAATCCTGCAATGGACAAATTACATCTTGTGTCACTCAGCTTAATGAAATTGACTATGATATGAAATCTACAACACCAAATCATGTTGGTGATGTTCCAAGCTTATATAACATTAAAAGCACCTCACGTGCGACAAAAATCAATATACACGTAAAAGTTAAGCAACCAAAACTTCAACTTGGATGTTCTACCTACTTCTAATTTTTGTTTTAAAGTTTTGGATAAAACAAAGTGTGAGATTTTCTCCATCGCACCAATGTATAGGGAAGTGATGGCCGCTGACGCGTTATAAGCTTAAATAGTTATTAAGTATCTGTAACTGATTATATTCTAGCAATGAACATCAAATTGTGCTTTTATATTCTTGTAACATTAATTAAAACATTAATTTTGGGATAGTAGACTCATCACCACTGCAGTAAAAGGAATACACACTCTCTTTTTATAACAACACATGAGAAAACTGACGCTAGGAATGACTGAAAAAAAAGAACATGGCAAGGCTAACATTTTTTATTTTCTTTTTTATGACAACAAGGAATCATGCTTAAAATATTTTTCAAGATAGAAGTTTTCTCAGAAGCATTTGTTCCGATTTTGCAAAACTGTAATGTAGCTATATATATAAAAAAAATTGAGCTTGGCATGTAACGGAATAAGACATAAAGGAAATTTCTTGATTCTGAACTATTCTGAGGAGAGGGAGTGTATCACAAATTACGGGTAGTCAAGCGAAGTTTGAAATAACACTCGCACAATCTCCGTTGAGGACATGTCATAGCAAACGTTTTTACGCATGGTGTGAATGAAATGAAAATGATCCGATTGCTTCTTATGTAAGACAGAATATGTTATATCATTTTTTTCATTTAACATCGAAGGTCATCGAAGGAAGTTCATTCAACGAGTGTTTGCGTTTCCTTCTGTTTTCATTGCACCTATAGAATAATACATTTATTGACTTATATGACTTGATTTTTACTCACTGCTTTTATGTAATGAATCAAATAACGCAAGCAAAAATTAACATAATTGATCAAGCGGAGTGCTAGCAGATGGTTGGTATGTGGTACCTAAGGCCAGCTAAAAATATGAGCTGACTCTTTCCGTATACGAGAATAAGAATGTTACGCTTAATCCTTGTATCAAAAAGGTTGTGTTTTGACACAGCAGAAAAATTAATATTTCTTAGAATCTGCGAAAAAAATGCCAGTAGAATCACATCCTGGAACACAGAAATATGCTCAGAGAAAGCATTGTAATAGCTAGTCTACAGTGGTTACATCATTGTGTGAAACAAATTAAAAAACAATTATTGGTACAGATTCACCTCGACAGTGAAAAGATTTCACGTAACAAAACACTCTACAACTTGTAAGAGCATTGCCATTGACCAGAAGAAATAAATAAATAAAAAATTTTGTCCTGTTTAATGCTGGATTTGCCGCCTTATCCACCTATACCAAACATGAACACGGTGTACAGTTCAATATTTTACCAGTGAGAAGATATGCGATAGGTTGCAGAAAGTTGTTGACTAAATCCCGTCAAATTGGTTTTAGTTCGGACATCGATTTGAATAAGGGTAAAACCAAAATATCCTTGGTATTGTCAGTAACAACCTTGGTTTAGAATCTTGGTTGTATTGTAGTAGAAACGTACCACCATAGCTTCAATACTTTAAAAGACGATATCCTATTGTTGGAGAACATTTCACTAACTATGGCACAAGAATGGAAATATTTTCCAAAAAAGGGTACTACTTTTGTGCATGTTTATCCTTTAACAATTATAGTATTGTTTTTACACTGCCAATACTGTATATAATTCGATACTTCATTGCTAAATTTTCTCTACGGACATTAAATTCTATGAAAATGCAACAAAATGAATAATGTATACATTCCAAACACAGGACCCACATAGATAACAGTGTTTCCTACACTGAAGTGGCTATATCCTTGATAAATATTCGAAATAATAATAATAATAATGACCGGTCCTCACGTATTAACATATCAAATTCAAGCACGGTCCTGACATCACTTAAGATGGATATTATTTTCAGCTCACGGAAGACTGGACAGGACATGATTAGCATATGAGATAAAAAAAGTATCGAATGTGTAGTATTTTATCTACGGAAAATTACTGCATTGTCGAAATATAATTTCTTTAAAACCCACAAAATTGAAATTAGAACCTTTAAGAATACAGACAACAAAATGATCAGATTTTAGTATTATTCGTCTAAATCGAAAGTGAAAATTCCTTCATTCCGTCTATCACCTGTTTTCGGACACTAAATTTGTTTTAGAATGCGGCGGAAAGTAGTGCTTATGACAAAAATTCCTACAATCAGCACTTTTTGCAACCATTCGCGTAAAAAAAAACTGTATAGCAACGCTCATAGCATTTTTAATGACTTTAGAAAACTCTTCTCCAATAAATGACGGCATTGAAATAATGGTGACCAATTCCAGCTAATTTGTAGCACAATTAAGTATCTAAACCGTAATAATTTTCGCGGATAAATGTTTTTGCAGGTAAAAAGAATATATTTTTTAACTTTCGCGGACGATAGTTTGTAAAACGTTTCGCGGTTTTTTTCATTCTGCAATATAATTACACAAGTCACTTTCTTGACATTTTAAAGACTAATAATTTTCGCGAATGGTGTTTTAAATAATATTTCACGGGTACATAATTTAGCGAATTTCAGTAAAAATCCGCCAAAAGCGCGAGAATAAGTAACTGCGAAAAACTTAGAAATATGTACGTTTGTTTGATTTACAATAAATGGTCCTGCGAAGTCCAAGATTAGCTTTGAGCCCTATAAACACGTGCTGTGTGAAGAAAAAGTTATTGTCTTCCAAAGTCAATCAAAAAGTCAAGTCGCCAACGCGTCACGTGACTATATTTACCTATGAGAAGACATAAAAAATTATTTTGAAGTGTATGTGTAGCTTTATTTGTTTTGTATGTTCCAAGCCTTGTTCCACTCTTTGTGTGTTAATGACCTATTGTGTATTTTTAACTTCTTTTGTTTTTTTGTATAATAGGCTTTTGTTGTGTATAAAGTTTGGTGTATATAGTAGATTCATGTGTGTGATGTGAGTTAGTGTGTGTCTTGCGAGGTAAGGTAGTTTTCTCAAAGTGGTTTAATAATTTTTTTTATTTCTTTTGTTTGAGTTATATTAGTATTTATTTTATACTTATTCTTATTTTCTTCATGCTGTACCACTTGCTGTTCACTTTGTTTGTGTTGGGTTTGTAAAACTCGTGAGTTAATCTTGTCCCTGGTAGAAGTGGCGTTCTCGTGTGTGTTTGTGTTCGTTTTGTTAATTATATGTATATATTTTTTGTCTGTGTACTAGGCAAGGTTTTGTATATTTATTCAACGTTTTCGGCATAACATGCACCTCTGTGTTATAACTTGTTAAATTCATTCCTAACCTGAGTGTAACTCTTGTTTGTGTGTGCGGCGCTAATAATTTAATCACAGCTTTTCTACAAGCATTTCATCTACATACTGATTATCGTGCGCTTCGTGACGTACTTTTGATGTTGATCTCATGTATTCAGTTAACTGTTGGTCTTATTACGATTTCCATTTATTTCAATCGAAATGAGATTTTAATGGGTCTTAATTCTTCTTCTTTTTAATGAGTACTTGATAAGCATCCTCGTCCACAGGGTTTGTTGCCTATGCCAAAGTCGCTAGCGCTTACTCGATGGCAAAATGGCAAAAAGGCAAAAGCCCATGGGGACAAGGTTGACTAAATATGATTGCCAACTTTGCTCCTCTTAGATAAACGTTACTCCCTCTACTACTTCCAAAAACCCGCCACGTTTCCCAAAAACTTTCAGAAAATGGGTCATTTAACGGTACTAGCAATAACACTGAACTCAGTGTTAGGTCTATCATGTCCCGTTCTGTTCGGTAACATTGTTTTAATTTGTTAAAGGACGATGAAGCGAAACGATTTCGGGTTATGTAACTTGTTTAGATAAAAATGTTTTCGCGTGTTGTAGGTTCCGTTTGCTTGAATCATAGTCATAAGAAAAAAAGACTATGCTTGAATCGCCACTATTTTGAGTTTGCGCGCGTATTCCTGTACGACCGTACGACGTGCTTTGCGATCTACTTTTGCTTTTATTGAGTGACGTTACAAAAAAAGACCTTTATAAGCATCTATTCGCCCTGAACCATTTGCTAATGATCTTGGAGGAGCAGGAAAGTTTCGAAAAATGAAATATTGGTGGGACAAAATTGTTGAGGTCGGTCCAAAATTAGGATATTATCCCAATGCTTCGAAATCTTGGTTGATAGTGAAGTCTGAAGCAAAAAGAGTTGAAGCAGAGAAGATTTTTGAAGACACAAATGTAAATATTAAGGAAGAAAGTACCTCGGAGGTTTCGTTGGCAGCGAGGAAGGAAAATCTAAATACGCAAGCAATTTAGTGAAAGAATGGTGTGAACAGCTTCTTGTACTCTCAAAAATTGCAAAAAGCCAACCACAAACAGCTTTTGCATTTTATAAGTGGCTTTAAACACAAGATAACCTACTTCATTAGAACGTTTCCTGAAATACAGCTTCATATAGTAGCTTCATATAGCAGCTTTTGACAAAGTAATTGACTCAGTTTTCATACCAGCATTCACTGATGGTCACATATGTTCTTCTGGCGAAAGGCTTCTTTTGTCATTACCTGCTAGGATGGGTGGACTTGCTTTGCCGATCTTTGCAGATGCAGCTCCGGAAGAGTATCAGAACTTGATTTTGGTGACTGCACAACTGGTTGACAACATTAAGCAACAGAAATCAGAAAATTCCATTGATATGGGAAAAATGAAGGTGAAACGTGAAATAGGAAAGAAACGTGAAGAAAATAGATCAACTATGCTATCACAATTGAGAGAAAGATTGAATAAATAGGATATTAGAGCGAAAGACCTTGCTACTACAAGTGGCGCTTCATCTTGGCTTACCACTCTGCCCCTTGAGTCAGAGAAATTTGTTCTAAGCAAAAGAGAGTTTTTCGACGCAATTAATCTCAGATACAGATGGCCTCTTTAATATCTAACTTCAATTTGTCCCTGCAATAAAGTGTATAGTGTAGATCATACCATGTCTTGCCCAAAAGGTGGATTTTTATACATGAGACATGATGAAATGAAAGATTCGATCGCCAATCTTTTGCAAGAAACCTGCGAGGACGTTGAGATAGAGCCGCGACTAATCCTTCTGACTGGGGAAGCTCTTCCACCAAATGCTATTCAAGGGGATGAAACTAGACTAGATATTGCAGCTAGAAGTTTCTGGCAACGTGGTCAAAGGGCATTCTTTGATGTAAGGTTTTTCAACCCGTTTGCTTTAAGCCATGTTCATCAGAATCTTCAGAAGGTATTTTGCAACAATGAAAAAGAGAAGAAACGAAAATGCAACCAACGAGTGATTGAAATAGAGCCCGGATCATTTACTCTTTTGGCGTTTTCGAGTTATGGTGGTTGTAGTCATGAGGCAGAACGATTCGTTAAAGAACTTTCGTTGAAGTTAGCGCGTAGACAAGGAACGGAAGAAGGTTTTGTGATGAGTTGGTTACGAACGAAATTAAAATCAGCAATCTTGTGTATAAGAGGATCGAGAACTTTGAAAAGGAATGACATGCCAACTGATCCATCAAACATCCTTATATCCCAGTCGGTTGGTAAAATTGACGTGTGAACGAGAACGTACTGTTGAATATTTTATTTTTTTATTTTTTGTTTTTGGCTAAAGCATAATTACACTAGCTCGCAGATGCTAGGGTATTCAAATACAGCTGTCCGTCCCAAAATGGAAATTTTTGCCTTTCTGAGCACCGATACGGGATTAGTCGTGTGTTCGAATCTCATCTTGGTAACTATTTTTACTTTTTTTTTTCTTTTTACTATCTCGCCTGCGAGGATGTGTTTCCAACTCGTAACTAACTAACCAAATGGTCAATTGAAACGTCACAAATTTAAACTTCATACCTAAACTCTCTAAGTACTTAGAAGTCATCGGCCAAAATTGGTATTTGTTTTCGACAAAATTTGGCACAGTTAACAAAAAGAAATAATGCTGAACATAATAGTGACATCAAAATTTTGCTTTTTGTCACCTAAATGTCATTTTAGGCCAAAATTGGTCCGAAAATTAAAATTACTTTATTTTCAACAAAATTTGGCAAAGTTAACCAAAAAAGTATGCTGAACATGATAGTGACATCAAAATGTTAACTTTCAACCATGAATGATAGGCTGTAATTTTTCTTTTTTCTAGTAATTTGTTTTTTTTTTAACTAAAGCTATTTCCTTTTTCGAACAATTAAGATCGTATATTATTTTTCTTTATTTTGCTTTTTCTCACTAAGTGACTTTCTTATAACCCGTTTTTTTTTTTTTTTTTTTTTTTTTGGGGGGGGGGGGGGGGAGAGGGTTTACTGAATTTCAAAAATTTTAGGTGGAGCTTGTGGTTTTTCTTCTTCCTGTCAGTCAGCATACTCCAGCTTCGTAACAGAAATCACAATTTCATAGACAGCTTTTTATAAACTTTGTTGGCGAGCTAGTTTACGTATATTATACGTCTTGTTTGCATATTATATTATATGATAAAAAAAGTAGTATCACTTCCTTCTGTCCGTATGTATTTGCGCAAAGTATGTGACACATTATTTGACGTCAAGTTTATTTATATTATCCAGACGTAATTAGTTTTAAAATGGCTATCACGTACAAGAAAAGTCTTGTACAAGAAAACCAAAAGCTTGAACCGTAAGATTAATTAAAACTGTTAAGTAAACTTTTGAAGTTACACAAATTATAAAAGTGGAGAAGAAAATCCGTGTATATGTAACAATCAAAGTGGATGTGTTCATTTTTCTTTGATGTCGAAAAGGTTACGGCACGACGTCAATAACACTAATTTAACGTTATCAAATAAATGAAGCCATTACAATGCAATTAAAACGGGTATATAAATTTCAAAATAATTTTTTTTTTTTACTTTTATCAACAAAATTTTTAAACCCTTATATCTTCTTAGGCGTTTGTCGAAGACGTATGACGATATACATTTTTCTTATCAGCGTTTCAAACTCTACGCATTACAGGAAACGGATAAACAAATTTCGCTAATTTATTTTTTGTTTATGCACTGCTGACGTAAGCAAAAGATTAGCCTATTTTTGGTAAATAATATAACCAGAAGCTTAAACATTATTGAAAAAGAAACAGAGTCGAAAAAGTTTCTCTTAAAATTTATATTTTGACCTTACATTCCAAAGGCCATCATCAGAATGCATATATTTCTACAGTAAAACCTATAAGAAGTGATAAAATTCGTTGATAAAAGGTTGCTAAGGTTGCATGTATACGAAAAAATAAAAATGATAAAAGTTAAATAGGCTCAATTATGTCTCCAAAAATGACCCTCGCTATAATTGACTCTATTTATAAAAGAGTGATAAAAAATTGCTAGTTAAAAATTTCTTAAAGATTTCTCTTGTGCATTTAGTGTGGGCTTTTAATGGTTATCGCTTCTTTTGTTATATTATTTACCATCAAATTATTTGCTCAAACCAATATTTTTGAGCCTATTTTTTCCAATTACTTCTTCCGCCTAAGTGGATTGTTCCATGGGCCTTATATCTCATTAACCCTTCATCAAAAGCTTAAAGCGCTAATCAAGAAAACGTATATGATCATTCATATACGTTTTCTTGACCAGCGCTTAAGCCCTATCCAATAGAGGTAATGTTAAAACAAGGTTCTAAATTATTTTTTTTGTATCGATGAGTTGCTGACGTCATCAAAATTCAAATGACGCGTCTTTTTCATTTCTATCCTGCCTCAGTGGAATTTTCCACGAGCTTTATCGACTAGTTGTATTAATAAAACGTTACATGAAGCTAGAAAGTCGATCTTCGTCTCTTTTGTTGCGAACAATTAGCTGCTCAAAATACTCCTTCATTTTTTAAAAAACGTACTGAAAGTTACCCCGTTACTGACTTCGAATTCTATTACACTTAAGAGAGTTGACAATGTATTTTACTGTTGAATGGTAATATCATCAAATTAGTTGCATATATTTTTCGCGTTGAATAAAGTGCATACATTTGCATTAAATTTAATTAAATAAGATATTTTCCGTTGAAAACAACAGTTAACAAGAAGCCCTGGGGGCTCTAAGAATTTCCGCTCGCTACCAAAATATTTGATGAAAACCTGCTAATTCGTTGTGTTATATTGTGCTAAACATTTGAGGAGGTTTGGTGCATGAACCTCTGAAGATAAAGCACACAAGTGACATTATATCTTACAACAAACGCAAACAAAACGAAACGTGTCATAATAAACTCACATTTTAAAATAAATTGCTAACAAAAAATACAGCCTAACATTCATGGTAAGTCTTGCGATTGAAACGTTTATGGTCTTAAACGGCATTTAGTTGACAAAAAATCAAAATTTTGCTGTGACCATCATTTTCAGCATACTTTTTTTATTAACTGTGGCAATTTTTGTCGAAAATAAAGCAGTTTTAATTTTTGGTTAAATTTTGGCCTAAAATGACATTTAGGTGACAAAAATCAAAATTTCGATGTCACCATTATGTTCACCATACTTTTTTTGTTAACTTTGCCAATTTTTGTTGAAAACAAATACTAATTTTGTCCTGAAACATCATTTAGATGAGTTCCCAGTAGTTGGGGAGCTTGGGTGCTAAGTTTACATCTGTGACGGAGGAACGTGTAATCCCAGGGTCGATTTTTTCTCAAAAAATGCTCCAAAAGAAAAGAACGACGGTTTTAAAGAATTTCCTACGCCTTCGGGCGCGGAAATTCAAATAAATAGTACTTAATAGATCATTTTCGTTAAATGATCATCATAAATTATCGTTTAAATAAACACCATCTATTGAACACTGCCGCATATATGGGCAACTATAAACAGATAGTCCACATCTATAACAAAGCATCAGTACGGAGTCCTGCTTTTCGAGCAGCCTTCAAGTCTCTCTTATGCAGGTGTAACAGCATAAAAATGAAACTTGGATTAGGCGCCATAACGTTATCTTCACAATATAAAAGAACGTCTACCAACAATAATGTAACTAAAGAACAAAGTTGCACAGATATCCAGAATTTTTACTTCATCAAATTCTCTGCCAGAAAATTTTCCAGTTGATTAGTTGGTACATCAAAAACTTCTTCAGCAAAATGAATCCCATCGATGGCAAAATTGGGATACGATGCAGCTACATGATATATATCAAAGATTGGGAAATTTTCTTCGCATGACACCAACTTAGCAAATTCATTCCACAGTTTGATGCGATGATTTGTTAAAAATCTATGATCGTCTTTATATTTGCGATAAGTGGGCGTTGTCGTTTTCCAAATCACCATGGGAACAAGTTGTATTTTTTTAAGATTCCTGTACATTTTGACAAAATTTATTAATAAGGTTTTGCTTTGATTCATAGTTAAGCCCATCATTGTGTGTAAACCAAAATTTAAAAGTAGGACACTTTTTGGATTTCTCATTTCTTTGCATGTCAGCACGTTTTTGAGGTCGTTAAGGACAATACTATCGTTAAAATCCTTTTTATCGTAGATCCGTCTTGCAATTTCTTTTCCACGATACAGAGGATATACCCAATTATAAGTGACTTTACAATTTTTAAAAAAATCTGTACAAATAAAACGTTTTTTCAAGTATGAATAGTATCTAAGACCTAACGAATCTCCATATACCCACAAAGTGGTGTTTTGCTTATGTTTTTTATTAAACACAAAAAGCTTTGTTTTAGGCATTGATGTAAATTTCACTTTTGTGCCATTGCGCGCCCAATATCCTTTACTGGTACCTACATAAATACATGTCCCTGTGTTATTCTTTGTTTGTTTTTCTACCCTAACTGTTGCATTCTGTTTCGATTTTTTGAACGACAAAACATGTGTTTTATATATATAACCTTTCCTATCCAGATGAGCAGTTTGATATTTGCAATGTTCAGTGCCATTAATAAACCACCAAGTAGGAGGATCGCGAATTCCGTCGCAGAGACTATATTCTAATTCCAACTTAAATTTATAATCTCCAGAAACTGGCAATTCAAGTCTTGCTTCATAAGTTCCATCCATTTTATCTATAACATCGGCGTTGAAATAAACTGCTCCTTGAACAAATAACCTCCAAGAGTCGCCACCAATAACTTTTTGTCTTTTTAAACCGTCAAACGTCGTAATTGTTAGTTTTACAATGTCTTTTTCTCCACTGGTTCTTAAGTTGTATTTACAATAACGTACATCTGTTTGTAATGAGAGATTGTAGTAATATCTTGATTTCCAGGATTTTTTTCCCAAACATGACGATTGCGTAGAAGTAAGATCCGTTGCAGCGTTGAATTTTGATAATATTTGATTTTTATTTGGTAGAATGGTAATGTATATTAAAGTAATAAGAAGGACAACGGTTAATATCGAAGTTAGAAAAATGCGGCGAAATATTTTCATCCTTTCTTACGATAAGTAAAGAACTTTCGATAAAAATTACTAAATCTTCATTTGTGTAGTTTTATGTCCATGTTGTTCAGTTCAGTTCCAATGCAAGAGTTTAATCAATCATCTACAAGTGCGAAGTCACTGCTCAAAACCAACCAAAAAAAGTATACATCGGACTGACGGAAAAATAATTCAAAGAACGCAACGGTGGACACTGGTTTTCTTTCAACAACAAAAAATACAAGAACAGTACGTCATTGTCCACTTACATCTGGCAATTGAAGGAACAAAATATCGCGTCAGAGTTAAATTGATCGTGAAACGTGTTAAAGGTTACTCGAATAAAATTAAATCCTGCCCACTTTGTTTACAAGAAAAATTAAAAATCCTTGTTGCAAAAATAACCACGAACTTTTAAATAAAAGGTCGGAAATGTCGCCATATAAACAAATACCTATCGGCGAATTATAAATCACAAGATTGACAATTACATTTGTTTTTCAATTACACTGATTTTTATGACACGCTTTATTGCCTCGATTCACAATCAATTATATTTTATGTTTATATAAAGAATTTACAGCTACAGCTGAATATCTTACACTCGAAACACTATAATAATACACACTCTCTATAATAATCAAAAGCGACTTGTGTTAACCACGCACGAAATTGCACACAGCTCTTTGATCTTTTTGCTACGCAATTTTAAAATTTAATTTTATTTTATCTTTTGCGTAATTTCACAAAAGTTTTAATTTAGGAGTTTTCTTATATAAAATCCATGGTTAATTAACATTTATTGTTCCTTCGATGCAGTTTCTTTGTTATAAATAACTACGGTCAAAGTTGCGGACAATTACTTTGCGTTGTCTATTTCATTGAAAAAGTTTTAATTATTCGCGCCTTTTCAAGAAATTAACAGAAACAAGTTTTTAATAATAGAAGGAGAACAATGAATTTTAGAAAGATTTTGTAAGTGATTTTTTGTTTTTTCTAAACATGAATGTGAAATTTATTTTGTAAATTTTGTTTCATCTTTAACTATTTATATTTTTAATGACAACAATAAACCTGGATGTGCTTATTTTTTTGCTGAAACTTATTGTTTTAAACTGAACAAAAAGTGTAAGAAATGTCAATCTTAGTTTTTTAAAAGCTATTTGCAGGGAGGAGCCTCTTCTTTACATCAAACTCAGGCCGTAAAAATGCACAAATTATTGTTAAATATATGCATTTTCAAGAAAGCGGCGTAACACTACTTTCGATAAACTATACTATAAAAAATAAAAAAGTGTAGTTTACACTGCTTCTGTGTATATTTCCAGGGACCATGGCTATTGCAGAGTATTTCTATAACAGAAATAATTTAATTAACAGATACGCGAAATAATTAGGTCAGCTAATTTCCGTTGATTGTTCCACGGGTTAACGACTAGTCTATGTCTTAAAATAATACAGGGAGTGTCTGTTTGTAACAGGCAAAGTGGATATCGTCATTTTCCTTTGATGTTACCGAAAAACTTATGTCTAATATGTTAAATTTTCTGACGTCAATAACACTACTTTAACGTCAATCTATATAATAATACGCCAGTTCCGTGTGTCTGTCTGTCACTTTTGCAAAGTGGATTATATTCTTCACATTTTTCTTTAAAAAACATCACCTATAAAATTGTTTTGTAAATTACTAAACTTTGATGTTAAAATAATGTTGACGTCAATATCCTATATTAAAATAATGAAGCCATCACAGTGCACTTAAAACTTTGAGGCCAAATAACTTGGAAACGAGGTGGTGACGTCAATGTTTTTTCACCGCGTGGGTAACAAGGGACCACCTGGGACCAATTTGGATAAGTTTTTCAAACCTGGGTGCGAAAATCCGTTTCGGAATGGACGGGGTGATGACGTCATCAAAAAATCTTTAAACCGTAATATCTCTGCAACCGTTTGTCATAAGTACATGATTCTATACATTCTTTTGATCATCGTTTCAAGATCTATACGATGAAGGCAACAGGTATACAAATTTCTAAAAAAAAATTTGGGGGTTTTGACGGGCCATTGCTGCCGTCAGCAAACATTTTAAACCCTTTTATCTCATTAATTGCTTATCAAAACCACATGATGATATACGTGTTCTTGATCAGCAGTTTAAGCTCTACACAATAGAGGCAACGTGAAAACAAATTTCCAGGAAAAATATTTTGTCTCTTAACAGATACTTGCTGACGTCATCAAAATTTAAATAACGGTTCTTTTTTACTGTTATCCTGTCTAAGTGGATTTATCCACGGGCTTTATCGACTAGTATCCTATATTAAATTAATGAAGCCATTACAGTGCACCTATAACTTAGAGGCCAAATAACTTGGAAACGAGGTGGTGACGTCAATGATTTTTCACTGTGTTGGTAACTAGGGAGCACCTAGGACCAATTTGAGTAATTTTCCACTAGATATCTTTGCGTATTATCTGTTTTAGGTGTATCGTGATAGAGTAAATCCTTTTGTGATAATTCCTTTATTTTTTCATGTTTTCTTGTATTAGTTTTTTAAGGACCCATTCCATTTTTTTAATGCTTTGCTGAGCATATGATCCTAGGTAATAAGCATTCTGTGTCTTAGGGATTGAGTGTATGTAATGAAGGACTTCGTATATGTTAGATGGAAAGAGTGGTAGTGAAGGACGCTAAATCTATCAGTAGGTTTTGTGTATGAACTAGAAGTTTTCGACCTGTATGTATGTGTCCAAAAACTCAACGATGTCTTTTTTTCTTTATAGAATTTCTAACAAAACTTTGATGTCTTTATTATGTGGTATGTTGGTGTGAGTCATACTACATTAGCAGTACTTAAAATAGCATTTGAAGGAAGAGAAGGAAGTTTTAGAATATTTCTGAGAAAATATTTAGTGTGTTTTATGTAAGAAGTAACAAATTGTGATAGGTTGGCATATATGATCTATAAACGCTGACATGTCTTCTGTTGGAGAGCCGTTAGCTGATACTATGGTTCTAACGGGTACATTAGGTTTGTGTATTTTGGGTAATCCATAGAAAAGTGGTGTACGTGGAGAAGTGGTTGGTTCTAAAAAATTAGCAACTTCTCTTGTTATTCTATGTCTGGAATATGAAAAGCGAAAAAATGTTGATATAAAATCATTCGCCATCTAAAAAGTAGGTTCAAAAGGTAGTTTTTTTTTGTAGTAATTTGTCTCCTGACGTTTGCTATTGACTTTAAAAATGTAATACGTTTTATTCATGATAACAAGACTGCCACCTTTGTCTCCTGGTTAAATATGAGGTCAGGTTTGCTTTTCAAATTTTTTAAGAGTGTAAGTTCTTTGTATGAGAAATTGTGGGAGATAAATGGTTGTCGATTAATGAAAAAATATAATCTTCAATTTCTCTTTTTATTCTATGGAATTATTCCTGAAGATTATGATGTTGGGTAGGGGATGGACTGGAGGGTTTTTAAGTCTTGTTAGGCTTGAGACGCATGAGCGAAAGTCTTATCCTAGGCTCATAGAACTGGTAAATTTATTTGGGATTTTAAATGGCAAATTAAAAAAGTGGATGTGGTTGGTATAAATTTTAAACATTTAATAAAGATGTTTTTGTCCTAATTTGATAATTAGGTAGTTAGAATGCCGCTACAAGTTTTGCTGTGAGTCCTTCCGTTTAGTAAAGTATTGTAGAGCACATTTTTATTTCTGTGAGTGTGTCCGAGTGGTGAAGAATCAGTATGACAGGTGTTTGTTTTGAGCAGAAGTAGTACCTATACTTTAGAAGCAGCAGTGGCGAGCCCTGGTAGTTCCTTCTCAGTGGAGGATTACTTGTCAAGGCAGCGTTGCTTTCCCCTTGTGTAACTGTGGGTCTTCCTCAAAAGATTATCCTCTTTTGATTGACTTTGAGGCGGGAGCTTGTGGGGGAAGCAGAATTTGGAAACACGGTGGAGGATCCTAACATGGGAAGGGCAGCAGACGCTTCATTACCTTTGTCAACAGATGGACTGAAGAATTTATCCTCCTCATCCTCCTTGTCTTCCCCCAAACAACGTTGTCACCAAGAAATAAACAATATTTGTACTCAACTTAACAAAAGGACAAATTAAAGTAAAATTACTTTTCGCTTCGCCAACAAACTGCCTGGTAGTGAGTGTGATTTGATCCGCGGTCCCAGGAACTAGGTGTCGCAGAGGAACCCGCTACACTACACGTGGTGATTTGATTTCGATTATACTCGCCCGTCTTGATTAGAGATCTGATCAAGGTGATCCGATCCAATTTTGTAGTAGTCAGATATTTAAAAAATTAAGAAATGCATCGAAAGCACTCTATGGTATACATACAAAGACATAACAGGTACTTCAAAGCAACAAATGATTATCTCCCCTCTTCGAATCAATATTTTAACAAAATCATCGCGTTATAAAATAAAAAGTAATAAAAAAATTATTGACTTGTATCAACATAGCTCAAGAGGCACAGAATTTAACGACATGTTAAGGATACAGTCGGTCTCGCTCAATGAGCAGACGCTCCTTCAGCGTGACTTTAAAATTATTAGATTCGACTTGTGTATTTTATAGCGCGATGATTTTGTTAAAATATTAATTGTGTAATCATGCTCGCATGAAGCGGGCGAAAGATAACATTGATTTAAATTTCATTATTTTAATTTCCTTCAAATCAAAAAAAATTTTTTGCTGTATTAGGCTGAAATTTTCAGACGAAATAAAAAAACACCGACCTTTTTGTTGTGACATAGAGTTTTGGACCAGTAAATAAATAAGAATGATTCACTGGCACTTGTGCAATACATTACAGTGCTCGAATTAAATACTTAACTGCTTTTTTCATATTTTCAGGTGGTACATGTTTATACCAAAGATAACCCCACATAAAGAATGTTATAGAGAGTGTGCGAAGAATTTGGCAGCGCCATTGAGAAGCAAATGGTCTTGGGACGAGGTTGAGAAACGTCTAGTTTAATTGATTAAAACAGGTTTTGCATCAAACCAGGAAAAAAATTCTTATGGCTTTGTATGCATAATCAGCTTAGCATAGTATTCCTTAAAATAATTCAAGGTCGTTACATACTATAAAGGCTTATTGTTTAAAACAATAACCTGATCGAAATTCATATGAGTAACGTATTATTTTAGTTAAGGTCTATAAACATTTGGATAGATTTGCATTCATTTGTAATGAGATTTTCTTAATCAACTTTACAAGAACAATGCTGAAATTTAATCCTTTAATAAAACTCTAATAAAAAAATGGTACATCCATTTTTTTTCTCGCGTTGTCTCTGTTTCCTCGTCAAAGCAAACTTTTGATTTACTGATTTTTAAGATATTTTACAGACCGTAGCTTATTTTACTACGATGGCCCCTATGGCTCACTTCTCTTCCAAATCAAAATCACTTCTCTTCTGTATTTTGACACTTCTATTCAGTATTTTGACACTTCTCTTCTGCACTTAACACTTCTTTGCATGTGGCTCTTTACAACTTGAATTCTAAAATCTGGTCCGCAATTTTACATCATTGGTCCGTAGTTTAACCTTTTGTGAGGTTTATTACACGGGACCAGTCCCCTCGCCATGTGACATATTTTTTCAACAAGAATAAGGTCTGATGATGGTGCTGAAAACTGTATTTTGGAAGCTGTTGAGATTGCGTTAAGATCTCAGCATAATGACGAATATGCTGGCACTGGCAGTTTTATTGTTGGTACATCAACAGGTAATCAAAGAATCGAATCTTTTTGGTCACAACTTTCAAAAGACAGACCAAGTTGGTGGAGGTTATTTTTTAGAGAACTTGCAGACTGGAAACTAGATAAAAAAAGCAATCTCGTATTACGCTTCTGTGACCGTATAAGAATATAGCTTGGAATTTCGCAAAGTTTTTCCGCGAAAAATCTAATTTTGTAGAAACGTTATGCCCCTGTAAGGATTTATGCAAACTCTACTGGGTACAAAATTTCCTATGCGCAGAGCCCGGGGTGTGCTATTTATTCATAAACAAGATCTGGATAAATTCATATATTAAGGACCAGATTCAGTCTGAGAAATTTTCGAGCTTATGGAAGAGAAGTGTTTCGCACTTGGAAGAGAAGTGTTTCGCACGTGAAGAGAAGTGTTTCGAACGGAAGAGAACTTTGGGTATCAAAGTGGGGGAAGTTTTTTATACAGAAGAGAAGTGTTTTTATACAGAAGAGAAGTGTTGTTATACAGAAGAGAAGTGCTTTGACTCAGAAGAGAAGTGTTTTTATTGAGAAGAGAAGTGAGCCATAGGGGCCATCGTATTTTACAGCTATAAAAAAAACCGAAAAAAAATTTTTTTTTTTTAGAAAATAGATTAAAAAAGTAGCGAATTCATCATAAAAAAAGTAATTATTTATAAACAGTTTGTCTAGACATCTATGTAGAGTATAATTTTTAATTTCTTGTACCTTGACCTTTTGACTAGTCCGTCATTACACGCCATTTTTCAAAAATTGCAGGGATTGAGCTTATTATTATTATTACTGGTCGATTAGGCCCGTGGAAAAATCCACTTAGGCAGAAAAACAATTAAAAAGTTCTGTCATTTGAATTTTGATGACATCGGCAAATATTTCAGTATATCGAATATGCCTTTTACTAAAAAAAAATAATCTGAAAATGCATAAAAGGAAAGTATATAAGTCATAATTTAACAAAAAAGTTCTTAAAATCTAACACAAAATATCAAATGTCAAATTGCATGAAATCCTCCCAACAAAACTTCAGACAAAATATGAAAAACAACGGCGTGCAAGGTGTAAAATCTAGTTAGTAGAAAGTTACAACATTGACAGTCACAACCCAGACAGTTACGACAACAATAATAATAATGTCAGAAATAACACATATCTCAAATATGTATACATCTTATTATGTGATTATGTTGAAAACCTTCAATATTTTAATTTGAAGTGTCGAAAAGAAAGGCTTGCAACAGTAAGCACAGATCTATGAAATAAGTTCTTTACGCATTTTAAACATTGTCTTTTCCCTAAATGCTTATACAACAATACAACCTGAACAATATCAAAAAGCCAAACTTAAACAAACACAAAACACCTAAAAGCAAAAAGTTAAACTTTGAAAAATCATTTATTCGGTTGCATACCATCCTCTCCCGCAAAAATATGCACAAAATGTAAAAATTAACCGGTTAACAAAACAATTTTTTGTCTAATGATCCGTACTGACTTTACCAAACATTTTAACCTGAAATGTCGAAAAAGCAATGAGCAAGGAGTAAATTTCAAATCAACAAAAATCATTATTTTGAAAACATTGTATATATATATGGTCCTTCCTCACAAAAGTTTACAATAAATGTAGAACACAAAGGTTTATGAGGAGCAAATCAAAATATGAACAAAAATCAGTTCAATTGGCATGTTCTGTATTGTCTTCAGCCATAAAATCTTCCACAAAATTGATATGAAACCCATTAAATTCAACTCAGAAAAAGCAGTCATTTAAGTGCATACAAAAATACAACTTGTAGAATATCAAATTATTATTTTTAGTATATATAATTGCATATGGTCCTCCCTCACAACAGTTAAATTTTTGCACTAAATTTGCAACACAAAATACAAATTCTAAATAATTCCTATGGTTTTCCTCAAAAGTTTAATCAAAATATAAAAGATGAGAGGTGAACGACAAAATCAAAGTTTGCAGAATTTAATTATTTTGGTATATATATGTCTATTGATATATGCCCTTTATAACAATATTTCAATCCAAAATGTGAAAAAGAAAAGCAGTTTGCAACAAAATCAGTTATTCTGATGATATTGCATACACTTTTTCTCCACAAAAGTTTAAAAAAAGAATGGTTGTAGGAAATACTTCTGATTCAACAAAAATCAGTATTTGCATCTTGTACTCATTAAATATTACCCAAAATTTCAAAAAACTGTCATTTGGAACGCATCAAGCATCAAATTTATACATAGAGAGGGATCAGTCATTTCGGATGTTGTACAGAGTCCTGCCCGGTAAGAATTTCTACAAAATATAAAAAAAACACAAGTTTTTTCGGTGTTGTACTCCATCAAAAAAGTTGTAACTTTTCTTAATTGAGACAAAATGCCATAAACAAAAACATTTTAGTCAGAACATCTAGAACAACAAAAATCACTACACTTAAGGTACCAGAATTACTATATACATGTTAAATAAAAATCGTTTCGTCATATTGCATGTAGCCGATGTATATAAGTTTAGTTACACAAAATGTGAAAAATACATTATTTGCATACACAAATTGTGAAAAATACATTATTTGCTTAAAAACAGTCCTTAAACTCTTCTTAAATATTATGTAATACTTTTTTAAAAGTTGTTGTGGCTTGTTAATTTAAGCTTAAAATGTCAATTAAAATAAGTTACAGTCACATTCTTAGCAAAGATTAGCTTACATGTAAAAAGCAACATAAAACTGAAGCTAACATAAGGTAGCTACAGCAGCTAATAGCTGGTCACTTAAATATAAACTGGAGACTTAGCTAGGTATAAAGAACATGGCTACATATTTATAAATTCCTAGCTACCTAGCTAGTTGTTGTTGGTGTGGTTGATGCTAGCTAACAAACATAATATCATCAAAACTTTAAAAAACATAAACAAACCTTACAGAAACCTTTCTATACTTCATTTATATACCATGCCCCTTTTTAAATGCTTTTGTAAAGATTTATTTTGAAGGCAAGAGAAGACAAATGCTTAAAAAGGACAGCCATCTTTTTTGCAAACACAATTTTCGGTACTTTGTGCTAGAACTTCATTTAACAAACCACACAAAACTCGCGGCTTTTCACGACAAAGAAGACATATTTTTTTCGGCAACATCAAAGATTTTTTTCGGCAACATCAAAGGAAAATGACGATATCAACTTTGCCTGTTACAGACACACAGACACCCTCTCCGTATTATTATAAGAGACTAGTCGATAAATCCCGTGGAGTAATCCACTTAGGCAGAAGGACAATGGAAAAATAGGTTGTTTTAGTTTTTTTGCTGACATCGGCAGTGCAAATACAAAATAAATATATTTTTTTAGAAATTTGTATACCTGTTGCCTTCATCGTATAGATCTTGAAATGCTGATCAAGAAAATGTATATGATCATGTATCTTTGACAAACGGTTGCAGAGATATCAAGGTTTAAAGGTTTTTTGATGACGTCATCAAACCGTCCATTCCGAAACGGATTTGGGGACCCAGGTTTGGAAAACTTACCCAAATTGGTCCCAGGTTGTCCCTAGTTACCCACGCGGTGAAAAAACATTGACGTCACCACCTTGTTTCCAAGTTATTTGGCCTCAAAGTTTTAAGTGCATTGTAATGGCTTCACTAATCTTAATTAACTTTCCGTTGACGTCAATACTCTTTTATCGGTAAAGTTTGGTAAATTACAGAACAATTTTATAGGCGATGTTTTATAGAATTTGTTAAAGAAAATTTTGAAGAATGTAATCCACTTTGCAAAAGTGACAGACAGACACACGGAACTGGCGTATTATTATATAGATTATTCCGAATATTTATGCAGGATATAGCCACTTCAGTGTTGGAAACACTGTTATCAATGTGGGTCTGTGTTTGGTATGTATACATTAAGTATACAGTGTTCGGTATGTATACATTAAGTATACAGTCCCTCATATGGCATGGGTTTACACTTAGCTGTAGTGAAGACACTTGCTAAATATAGCTGCGCTGTGGACCGAACCACGGACCTTGTGAGTACAAAGCGAACGCAATAACCACATGGCCACACGGCACACCATTGTTGAATCGCTTCGTAGCCCCTTTAGGTAACACTTTCGGAATACTAGGTACAAATATTCTTTATTTTGTACCAGTATTTAGATTAGAACGACCTTTGCTATGATACAAGATTGTAGACAAAATTTGTAGTTATGCACATTGAACTACGTTTTAAATGCTGCAATTATAATTTGTGTGTTATAAATTGTGGTCGTTACAGTCTTGATTGTTTATTTATCTGGTTGCTATAACTATTATTGAACCGACAAATTTAAAATAAGAACTTACACAGCTGAAGAAGTAAACTCTATTGCTCTAACTGGAGTTCAGGTTGTGTTCATTTAATGAAAATTGTTGGGAGAAACATTAGTTCGTTTGGTGCATGCGTACTACAATTTTATTCTTCTACTAAAAGCGTTTTAGCAATCAGAAACGATCTATTACAGATTACAACGAGGACAAGCTATGAAAATGGCCTGTTTTAAAAAAAACAGGTAACCAAAGAATTCTGCATTTAGTAAAAAACTACACCCCCATATGAATAAGTAGGGAAGTAAGGAACGGGAAGTTTGACGTTTCTAGCGATGTAACCCTAACGGTTGGCTCTTCCTCCCCTCATACTGTAACTATGTTACATTACCGCTAAGATAAGTATGTATATATTGCCCTAACTTACTTGTCTGACACACAGGCCGGTTCACCATCAGTTAATGTTTTCAAATTTGACTAACAACATTACAATCAAGGTACGCCAGCGTACGAGCTTGGATTTTACTTTTACAAAATGTCCCCATGTTGCGGCATGATAAAAGAAGTTTATGTAAATGTTTGTTGTCTTTACAGCCATGTTTGTTTCGAAATATTTACACAGTAAAAGTGAAAATTGCTGCTACAATAAGAATTTTTCACAAAAAATATACGTTTAACCAGCATTTTCCGTAAAGAAAAAAAAATTGTTGCTTTGACTAGTCAAAAATATGGTTTCGGAGATGGTACGAAAAATGTCGCTAAAAAATTACGGAAATATGACTTTTTTCTGTCGTTCTCTTCATCAGGTAATATAGGCATCTAGGTATTCCTAACGTGAAACTTTAGCCGTTAATATCTTAATTACTCGTTTTATCCGAAAATATTCCTCGTGCTATGTTATTCTAGTTACGTTTTTTCTACTTTTAATACTCTCCACCGCAGCGTCATTCATTCATCGAGCAAGTGGTACAACACTACTCAACAATTTTTGTTCATTTCTGCTCAGTTTTTTGTCTCGGTGATACTCCGTACTACTTAACAGAAGTGGCAGTTTTGAAATAGTAGGCATGTAATCATTTTCCAGTTCGTGACTTAACTGTCGATAAGCGCATTTCTCTGAATACGAAATTTTACGAGTATTTTTTTCATCTTTAAAGTACAAAGGCACAGTGTTGCTTCTTGTGCGTTGATTTTTATTTGACTGGATTATATCCCATTGTTTTACTTTTCTATCACTGTTAGCATTCCCATTTTTGTTGAATTTTTTGCCTCTATAGTTGATTTGTTTTTCTTTTTGACTCTGGTTTTTCTTTCTTTCATCTTCAGCATTTACACCGTCATCACCATCATCACTATGTGTCCGTTCAATGTTATAACAACACAACAAAAGTATCCTTGCAACATCTCGCATATTGGTTATGTCACTTTATGTTGTCAGTACTACTAGCTACGGTCTCTACATGCCTTGAATGGTTAAGCCATTATTAAACTTTAATCTCCGTGCAGAAAAAAATGTATTAAAAAAATAAATTGGATTTGAAGTTCGTTGTTGCTAAGTAATCGAGATTGCTGTGCAACGGGATTTCTAGACATTATTTTATTATTCGTGTTTTCTTTATATTGACAATAGATAATTTTAGTAGGTAAGATTGTAAATTAGAAAATTATACCTGTCTTGAAAAATAAATTCTCGTGTGCTTGTTGTTGTTGCTGTTGTTGTTGTTAATTTATTTATTGTCGGTTATATGTACAAAAAATACAATAGCTCTTATTAAAGTGCTAATTCAAACCGACATATAGACAGAAATATGAATACTATAAAAATAAAGTAAGTGATATCAAAAGATAAACAAATAAAATTTTTATGTTATTGTGAACAGACATCACAAGAACAATGCTGGCCATTCCAAAATTTTATCATTTTCTTAAAAATATTCAAAGATTCTGCTGTTTTCATATGATTGGGTAATTTTTCCATATATTTCGACCTAAGGAAGTTAAACTTTTAGTTCCGAAACTTCTCGTATTTATTCTTGGAACCTTGAGATTATTGACATTTTGTGATCTGACAGGTCTTTCACTTGTTGGAAATCGAAAATGTCATAAATGTATGAAGGGTTAAGGTTCTGCAAAGATTTGTAAATTTCTTTACATAGCGTTTTAAGGCTGTAAACACTCATGAAGTTCCTTCCTGAAAGTGCTTTCGGTAATCCTCCTCGGTAGAGTTAACAACCTTCTTCTTCAAATCCTACCAATTAGGCATTTGCGCTATCTCTTTGATAATAGCCGTCGACTGTCTGTGTGTTTGCGAAAGCGGCGTCCCGTAACGGAAACACGAAGTTTTTAGAATACGCACGAATATCAAAAGCGATATATTTTTATCCACTTTTTTGCGACGGGTAAATTTAAAGGACGAGCGAACGCGACGGGCGACCCCGTGGATTTTTCCACGGGTTAACGACTAGTCTATATTATAATACCCGCATACGTCCGTCCGTCCGTCTGTCTGTCTGTCACGCAAAATGGTAGCTTAGCTGCGCAAGTAGCGAGACGCACGCAATATGCGGTATAACAAGGACGGGCTAACGACTAGTTTAATATATTCTCGCTAAATTTACTGGAGCTGTCCCATCGCGATTTAAATTCTCGCATCATAGTTTCACTCCACCTTGTTCTGCCTGAGAATTTACAAGTAGCTACTAAACTTTTACTATTTTTGTGGTGTGTTGCGCAGAAGATTACCACTTTTTTTCACTTATTATTTAAACAAATGTGTTTTTATAAATCTTGAAAATTGGGATACTAAAAAAACACCGGCGTATCTTAGCATGCCAAAAACGTTCTCGATCTGTTTGAATGTCATTACTGCATTTTAACTTGCGGTTCAACTTTATCTCTTGACATCATTTGGTATTTGCTATTAGAACAACATCTACAAAATATACAAGCAAAAACAGTTGTCAAGTTTACGAACGATTTATGACATCAAATCAACACCAAAAATATAAAACTGTTGCCGATTTTAAAAGTCGGATTTTTAATATGATGTTATAAACAGTATGGTAAACTAACCGAATTGTGCGCTGTCTCCTAAACGGCAGCCGATAGCATTTTTTTCTGACCAACGTTCATTTAGATGGCGAAAATAAACTTTATCTTTCTGGAATATCAAAAATTAATTTATGTACGGTATGCATAAAACTTGAAAGGAATTTCTATAGAATCAGAAACTGTGCAGAAAATAGACCAGCAAATCAAATTGGTTTGGTTGTTTTAATCTTAATTTTTACCCGTTAAAGGAATGCCATAGTTTAACCTTATGTATTCCTTGGATACGATGCTTGCTCTTTTTCCAACGCTTAATATTATACCTGGAAACAACTCGGACGAGTTTGTCAGATTATCAATAATCGGAAGCGAGAAGTAGTTGCATTTGAATTTGGGATTTTCCTTCATAATTTTTGAAGAAAATTTTAAATAAATTTTTTTGGATATTTGAATTATAGAAGTGTTGGCCCGTGGAAAATGCAACGGAGGATCGCACGTCGTACCCCCATTGCTATTCCATGCATCGTTTCCCGCTTGTAACATAAAGAAATCAAATTTACTTAAACCAGGGTTATTTACTGTAATTATAGGTCCGAGTATAATCGCGTATACGATTACTAGACCACAGTGGTTAAATTAATTATAGCTAAAAATAGATATAATTAACATAAGTTTTAATATAAGTGGTGTCAAATCAACCTCGTCCCCAGGACCTCTTTTCGCTTTCTTCGCGCCATCCCCGATATCAAAAAAGCGAAAAGAGGTCCTGGGGACGAGGTTGGTGTCAAATAACTCGTGTCTTATGGTGATCCTATGACAGCCCTAACGTTGTTTCCTCTTAAAGTAATTATAAGAAAATGCATGACATTTTTATGTTGACTGAAAATATATATTGATTAATGTGCCTGTTGTCTTACACATATTCTGTCAGCATTTATGTTTTAGTTGCAAAACTTCATATCTTTTTCCTCAAAAGTCATGTTGATTGTAAGCGTTGGTTTTTATCCGGCTTAAACCCAGTGGGTTTGGTAAAAAGGAACACAAATCTATTTTAGGTACTGATGTTCATAGCATGGTGTTTACTATACGGCATCAATCTTTTAACATATAATAATTTTTAAGAAACTTAAAAACGGTTCTGAAAGTGAAAATTTTAAATTATATAGAAGTGGAAGTATTCTGGTTGATATGCAAGCTTCCTGATGAGAAGGCCAGGATGTTTGCTACGAAAACACTTTTTTATAATTTTGGCTCAGCTAGGTGAATTGGTTATTTCTAAATTTGATGAAAAATGAAAGTAAAATATATTAATGGTGCTGTTTTTGTGGCGTGACATCATTAATGTTTAAGGTCGATTTTCACGAGGCAAATTAAATGAGAGACAAAATAAATCTGAGCATGCGCATCTTCATTTGTTTTGATTTTATATCGAAAAAATCCACTTTTCCAAAAAGAGAAAAAATTCCTATATTTTAATAGCGAAATAATACGCTGTAAATTTTTAACCAATCAGAACGCAATTATTAGTGTTTATTAACTCATTACAATAAAGACTCCAAAATAACTGTTCTATTTTTAATTCAGTGATTTAATTTCGCAACATGTTTTTTTGGTTCTCGTGGTTTTCTAGAAGATATTTTGCAGCTAATTCGCTTTTAAATTTGCTATTTATAATTTGTTACTAAAAATCCACCTTTACGAATTAGCAAGCCGAGACATCACATTGACCCTCTAATTGTATTTTTGGATATTACCAGGATATTGAATCGTCACTCCAATTGAAAATGTTGTTATTACCTAGGATACCTATTTTTTTAATTTGAGATGACTATCAATTTAAATTTCTTGAGGAAACCACAAAATAAAATAAAATCTGTACCAATTTAATCAGCAGATCATAAAACATTTTATAATTGGAAATTAAAGATGACCCAAATCCAACCGTTTGATTTGATAGGTAGGTGCAGAAACTTTCGCGAATTTCGCAAATTTTGGTCAAAATCGCGAAAGTTAATGGTCGCCAAATTTTTCAAGGTCATCGATTCGCAAAAGTTCACAAAATCTTTTAATATGGCTTATTTGCGCAATATTATGTTCGCAAAATGCACTCAAAGTATACAAAAAACGAAGGGTTCTAACATCGTTTTAGTAAGCACGGATAATAAAACTCCTTGATGATGAAATCGCAAAGCTTTTTAACTAATAACACAGATCTAACGTGACTCCCTTGACTCCTGCCTCTTTAAATTCGAGAAACTTTTTAGGTAGGCTTGTAACATAAAAGTTAGCCATTTTCTAGAGTTTCTATCAAAGGTCAAAATGTAGCTATCAAGCAAGAAAAAAGTCGAACATGAATAGATATGACCGTCAAATTTGATGATAATAGTGATAGTGATAACTTTTAACCATTAAATTGTTTACGAATCATTAAGTTTTCTTTAAAAAGCTTTTTTTTTAATTTTTATTTGAGATCATTTCGGAAGTTTAAAATTTTGGACTACAAAAAACTTTGGACAGTAATATTTTTATATACATCTTCTGTCGAAAAAAATTTTGGTTTTTTTGCACTTAAAGATGCTACGAAACGATTCAATAAGTTCAATCCGCGCAATTTCCGAAGAATGGCGTATAATTAACGGAACACTCAAAAAGTCAAAGTGCAAGAAATTATACACACTTTAGAACTACATAGACGTCTAGACAACCTGTTTGTGAATAACGAATTTTTTATGATTAATTTCCCACTTTTTTATTTTTATTTTTTAAAAAAGGAAAAAAAAATTTTCAGTATTTTTTTAGCGGTAAAATAAGTTACAGTAAAATATATTAGCTGTAGCTGTATTTGTTAAAAAATGCTATGTAACTAGCTTTCCACTTCTGAAAAGATTTTAAAGTCATTTTTGTTTTTTAGATTAGCTTTATGTACTAAAAAATTTATTTGTTTTTATGCAAAATGTTAAAGGAAATACTAGTTAGCTACAATTTTAGACAAAAATATACAAAGGCACTTTTTTCTTAATTTTTCAGATATGGACAAACGTGTCAGACAGTCAGCGCTCAGCAGCCGGAAGGCTGTAAATATGCTGTTTTACACACACGTAGGACAGGCAGACAGCAATAAAAAGTTGCTAGTCACATTATCTAGCACGCTCGCACCCCGAAATAATCCACGTCGGGGCCCATGAAAGCCCTGAAATTCGTACAAAATGGCCATGCTGACGTCAGCAACAATTAGCAGATTTTAAGAATTTGGACTTTATTAAATGACCTAAGATCTCTGAACATTGACCACTCTGAACATTGACATGTGACAATTTCAAAATGTGTGAATCCAATATAAAAATATCCTACGCAATTACTTGTGGTGGCGAACTTCGAAATTAGCTGTCTTGTCTTAGATTATAGCTAGTTCAAAAGCTTTAAAGTTTATTTTATTAGAAAGTTTGATGAATATCACCAATTTATGTATGAGATTATTTTATGTACAAAGTCGTTCTTAGAGATGAATCAAAAATTCAAAAATGTACGCTAAGTTTTAATCTGCTGTTAGGAAGGAGGAAGGGGTAGATCACGTGACTTTAAATAGTTACGACATGTCAAACTTCAGGCGAATAAAAATTAGGTTAGACTATAATAATTCATAGTTCGAAAAGTAATAATTCAAGGAAGCTGAATTAAAATAAACACATCTCACTAGAGTTTACCGTACAGTTTTTACTTTGTGAGTCTTTACTTAGTAATAAAAGGCAAAACTCGTCGCAACACCTCTTTGATCGTTTACGCCTAATTTTTCTTCTGATATAATGGATATATATTTCAGGTGTTAAGTTTGAACTGTAAATTCTGAATTAATAAAAATGTTATTATCATCTAGATCTTGTGTTAACTGTTTATACGCGCATTTTTTCAAACATGAAATTTTACGACGTTGTTGTTAAATCTTTACGTTTGAAGATGGTATAGAGTTTCTTCTTGTTAGCTGATTTTTTTAATTTCGTGAGATTCAATCTATTGGTTTGCACTTTCTTTGCATTGAGAATTTCCATTATTTTCAATTTCCTTATTATTTTACTTGAAGTTGTTTTCCTTAACTTCTTCATTCTCGGTTATTTTCTCGTCATTTTTACTGTCTTCACTGTCGTAACAACCTAACAAATTAGGTCTAACCAGTTTTCTCATATTGTCTTTATGGCTGTGCCGTCTTACGACTCGCTGTTAGTAATAAATGTTAAAGTTGAGAGTCAGAAAATTAAGAAGTTTTGTCCAAGCAAACAAAAGCAGTATCCATTTCTTTTGTTTTAACCTAAGCTAATTAATATTCATTATAAGACATTTTATGCAGCACGAAATGACAGTCGTAACATGACGATGACTTAGGACGCCTGTATATAAGTATTAATCCAGGGACGAAATGAAAATTTTCGTTTCGATCTCTTGTCTTTTCTTTATACAATGTTTGCATGATTTTGGGCGAAATGACACTCATTCCGGTGTTGATTTAATATCGGTTCAAAAGACCGACATGAAATTTCATATTGTCCTAAAGTATTTTAAGGGAAGGTGATGATAATTGATTTCACAGAATAACAAACAATAGTACAGTTTTTTTAACAAATTGATTCTTTCAAACCCTGTTCATTTACCAAGAATATTTTAGACTAAACAATAACTTGTCATTGTCTTTTTACGCCAAATGTTGATTATGCTTGACCGGGCAAAATTTCGTATTCCAAAGCACAACGTAAGTAAGGTTCATGCCTGGCACTACAGTATATTCTTCAACTTATTGTGGTTTTTCAAAGGATGTTATATGTCGCACTCTACGCACACAGCAATGGAATTATCTGTCAACAAGCAATATTAGTTTTGACAAATAGGGTGAGCACAAACATCTTTAGCTTTGATTGTAATAATTCAAACTGTTGTTACCCTGTCGTAAGAAAAACAGTCGGCAAGCGTTTTAACATTTTGCTGAATAAGATTCTAAGAAAATTCTAAAAAGTTACTATTTGAAAATTTGGTTGCACCCAATTGATTTTGCTGCTTTTACTTTTTAGCAAGAGGTAGTTAACAGCTGGGTAGCCACAGCCCACAGTTGCAGCTTAGTAAAAGTAAGATAGGTAAAGATAGCTAACAGAAAAAAAAATAATGCTAGCTGGGATAAAAAGCTGTTATACCAAACTGAATAATAAGGCTAGCTAGCTGGCTTTGCAACATGCTACCTCGATATCTACGTTTGTAGCCAACATCTTAAAATTGGTTTGTACATTAATTGCACATGGGTTTAAAATAAAGCTGGGCGAAATATAGCAATTTTAAGCAGACAGACAAAATATGACTATTACTATAGAGATAACCGGGTATTACTATAGAGATAACCGGGTATTGCTATAGAGATAACCAGGTATTATTAGCGTCTGATTACTGGTAATCCATCAGTGACCAAAGAATTACAAGGGTTAAGCCACCAGTATTAGAAGAAAAAGAAAAGTAATACACAAGAGCTGGATTTGCTTGTAGGCTACCAAATTTCAAAAAAGATGCATCAATTTGTTTACATTTTTAGTTTGATCCAAAAAGAAAAAAATGTATGCTAAAAGGTACAAATGCTACTATTTTTTTTTTTTGTTTCAATAGAATTTAATCTATATAAACACAGACATATATTTGAACAAGAATAGCAATTTTCAGTCAATTTTGTTGAGAATTTAGCTATATGAAATTTTTAGGATGCAACATTTTTTTTAGCTAATTTCTAACGTATTTCAATGTTGACGTTTTACGACTTTTTTGCGCATGCTTGAAAAAAATCAACAGGCAAAATATTGAGGGCGCACAGAACATTTAGTTGGAGATTATTGAGGAGAACAGACGTGTTATGCTGTGTAGATATTATTATTTTCAAATACTTTAATAAACTATTATTTTCATAACAATACCAGATAGTTGTTGAAATTGTAGAAATCCTCGGAAGACAGGTGATGAGGTTGATTTTACAAAATTTTGAATAAAAAGCATCCTGTATTGAAAAAGAGATGGCTGACTACAATTGAATGATCAGAAGACTTGATAAAGAACGTCAAAATGTGCCATTTACTTTTTGTATCTGGTAAGTGACTTAGTTCACTGTTTTTTAAAAGTTATTTCTAAAGTAGTGTGAAGCATCATTGTTTTCTGACTCCCTCAACTATATGAACTTTTTCTCTGGAATTTCGTAAATTTTTCTTGATACTCAGGAAAAACAAAGCGCTTTCAAATGTCAGAATTATGTGACAAGGTACAAGAACCAACGATTTAAATAATACGAGGTTGCTGAAAAACATTATATTTCAAACTAACACACGAAATTAGGTGACTATACAAATAAAATGAATGAAATACATGGACTTAGAAACAGAAAAAAAACTCTTTCAGCCAGTAAATTTTGCTATAAGTCATTAAAAGAATCTCCTGAAATGTTTTATTTTTATGCTGGCTTATACGAAGGAAGATTCAATTGTGTGGTATTATGGTAAAGCACAAAATATAACCAGCAAGGAAACCAGCAAAAAGATCATGTCCTTGTGGTACTCATTAAATTGACATTATAATAGACACATTGCAAATAGATTCATAGTTCCACCTGGCTTTGAGAAAAATTTACTGAAATTTTTTTCGATGTTACCAGCTGCGTGTCAACATTTTCGACAGGCCTTATTCATCTCTTTGTAAAATCTCGCAGTACCAAACTTACTGTGAAATTTTGGAAAATAGTGTTTGTTTGTCCGATTTTATTTTTTATTTTATTTGTATATTTACTTTTTTTTCTCCGTTTTTTAAGAGAGCTCTGTTTTGTCTTCCTTGACTTTAACGTTTTATTGTTGATATTTTGATAATTTTTTAATATTTTTTTACTAATACATACGTTTTCTTCATTGTTCATAATATTTTATAATTTTTTACTAATACATGCATTTTAATTACTACAGGACGCATATCGAGAAAAGGTTTTTCACTTATTGATTGTAAATATTTTTAAATTGCTTATCCTGTATAAAACATTCGTTATATAAAATAAATATGTTAAACTTAAACCAGAGAATAACAAATCAAGGATGTGGTTATAAATTTTTTACAATTCATACCATAATTAAAGTCGACAAAAAAAATTGAAGGGAGACCAAATGTTTCCAATCTTCTTTAAAAATACGATTTTGAAAGGTTCAAGCTTGGAAGGAAATGGTATACGGAGCCGTATAACGAAGTACGTGTCTTGTGTTTGTTACCCTACGTAATTCCGCCATTCCATGGCAATTTAATTATCTTAAAAACGGGCACTAAATAAAAGGTTTCTAGTAGAGATTCATGTGACGGAATTATGTATATTATTTTGTAAGAGTTAAAGAGAGAGAAAGATGTTTTCCTCCGAGGCAAAAAAACTTCCAGCATTTTTAAAGAGTTCAAAATTTTACAAACAAAACTTTAGCAAAAAATTTAGGTCAAATATTTTCCTTCAGTTAAAGTAACGAAACAATTTTAATTTGAAGCACTCTTCCTAATTAGTAAAATATTCGATAGGTTGAAACACGCCTGACATGTTTAAGGGACATAATAATTCTTTGTTTTAAAGCCAGAGTGTTGTTTTGAAATAAAAAGTTGAAAACTTTAAAGACAGGAGAGGTTTTAAATAACATAATGTGTTGCAAGTGCAGCTACTTCATATTTTAAAAAAGCAAAAATAGGAACAATTACGTCTTAAAAATACACTCAGCGGAGATGGTGTAGTGGTAGTGTTTCGACTTGTAATCATAAGGTTTTAGGATCAGGTACGCACTCCGGCGTACTTTAAATGCAGTTTTGTCAGCCCTTTTAGTGCCATGTACTGACCGCTAGCCGACTTGTGTGGCAGGCAAGGAAATTAGAACAATGGTATACGGTTCTCTGGCGGTAATATATCATAGTTACAGTCAGAGGGGAGGAAAAGCCAACCGTTAGGATGGCATCCCCAAGGACGTTAAAACAAAATAAAATCAGCAGTTCATTTATGCATCACACAACTTCGCGTAAATATCCGCACATGATGTACCGTTGTTGTTTTCATGGTATCCGAATAAAGTTTCAGCATAATGTAATCTCAACTCTTCTCCTTTTTTAACAGTGTGATTTTTGGCGTTAAAAATCAAGTAGGGCGAGTTGGCGTTGTATCCCGGTACGGAAAAAAAACCGCTCCAAATATGATATTCCATGGATGGATAAAGTATTGTGTTTTGATTATCTGTAATTATTACACCGATATTTCCAATGACGAATTGTTGATTATGATCGCATCCCCATTTGGTCAATGGAGTATTCGCTATGCATGTTACACCACCTTTGCCAACATGCACCAATTTTATGTCAGTCATAACTGCGTTGTTTTGTATTTCAAATGTTCCGAATTCGTTGGGATGTGTTCCAAAGCAGACATTACGTTTTAACAATGTCCACTCACCTGTGAAATATCTTAATATTAAAAACTTGCTTGCTTGTTCTGGAAGATAAAACAACGACATTATAGCTCGATAAACACGCGAAAAAAAAAATAAAAATAAATTGAACCATAAATTAAATATCACAAAATTCAGAAGATGTCAATCAGGTAAGTAATAGAACGTATCTGTCATAAAATTTTATATTTTCACTAATGCATACACACCATCCGGATAAACTATTTGAAATCATCACTAACATATTGCCGCACGTAGTGTAGTGGGCTCGTCTGCGGCTCCCAGTTCTGGGGACCGTGGATCGAATCCCACTTTGCTGCCAGGCAGTATGTTAGTGATGAAGAAAGTAGTTCTTCTAAAATATAACATTTATACTTTATTGTGGCTTTTTAACTTGCATGTTACTACATGGAAAATATTTAAAATAATTTGGGAGAATGGTATCAAAAGTTGCTTATTTTTTGGCAAATCTAAGACTGATTGTTAAACTCTGTGGTTGTTTATTAACATAAGATTTTCTAAAAAACTTAAAACATTATGTCTTTTCCCGTCAATAAACACGATTATTGTCCAGCTGCCCCTTCAATGCTGACTGAGTTTGACAAATGCCGGAATGAATTTTAGTTCTCTTTTATATGCACCTTTTTTTAGGATATCAAAATAGAGTGACTACGAGTTATGGCCAATATATTGCATGTCGATGTTTTGGCCTTGTCTGACGCAGATGTTTTTCGCTCAAAATATAAGGGCTGGTAACACAGGGCTTAAAAAGTGCACTTCTTAATACTTACAAATGTTAAAAACTTAATCAAAATATCTGAAGACACAGCCGCAATCAAAAAACTAAAGCCTTCAGGGTGGAAAACGAAAATTAACTTTAATTCACTTAAAAAACTACTTACGTTTGCATTGGCACTTGTATTCTATAGATGTATTCGTAACAACAAGATCCCCAAAATGACATACAGGTTGTGCTAGATATTCGGGCATTATCTAAAATTCATGACAATATTACGTAAAAAAATAAAAAATTAAAAAAAAAGAAGCTTATGGTATTTTTTGAAATAAACAGTCTTAAGTCAAATAACTGTTAGCTTATACTTATTCTAACATTTATATTTTGAAACTTTGTTATTTTCTTCACTGTTGCCCGTGTTTAAAACTCCCCATTAAAATGTCTGAAAAATTACCGCGTTAACCCGCGTTTGGTATGACTTCCCTCATATATCATGGACGGCGGATTTTTGCGGAATGATTTTTTTTTTCAATGTCTTGGGCGTTCTTAAAGTAAATAAAATGTCTTATTTCCCCTTATATTGCAAATATTGGTATATCATTTTTTATTCTTATTCTTCTTATTAATTTTATGTTTAATGTTATTTAGTTCAAAAAAAAATTAAAGCTGATTGACAAAGATAAGAAATATAAAATCCTATATTTTGCAAGAAAATATAATCATATAAAAGTGAGTGTAAAAATTAGCAAAACACACGTTTTATGTAGAAACAATGAACTTCAGACCGAATTAAAATAAACTATTCTTCATTGCAAGCATTTGTGATCATATTTAGGCTATTGGGGACTAAATCATTTTAACCCCTCCTCATTCTAGTTTTAAGTAATAAATCGTGCTTTTAGAAATTGAAATTTTCTCAGTCTGCAAGTGGTTTTGATGAAATGTAAAGAGCAGTTATTATTAACATTGTCCAGTTTCTCCTATTTTTTTTAAACTCACCTTTTTATAGCTTTTAATTGATTTATCTTTTTTCAATTTCTGTATACTACCTGTGTTTGTTTCCACAAACCAACACTCTCCATTTCTCATCTGTTTATTCTGCAACTTAAAAATGACTCGGTCGCATTGTTCATCTCTTTCGCAATGCAACAGGCAGCTTATTTCAGTTTTCCCTTTAAAATATTTTGTTATACTTCCATCAGGTATTTCTTCATCTGGAGTATATAAAGCTGTCCCAACGAACGTTATTTGGATTGCAGCTAGCCCAAGTAAAAAGAATTTAAACATTATCTCTCTTTAAGTAAAACAGGCAGTAAATACTGGTCAATCTGATTCTGCCATTTCCAATGTACTGTCACGTCCTTAAATATGATTCTTATTTTCACAGAACTAAAATCATAAAATCTTTATTTTTATGGAGTCAAGAAGATACCATTGGAATGCAGTATAGTTATGGTTGAGAAATGCGGTTTTGAAAAAAAAACTCCAAGACTATTCTCATCTGGTTATCAAATTAATTCTCATCTTGTTCTGCACAGTTGTAAAATTTTGATTTTTTTTTTAGTTTTTTTTCTTCTTAACTTTCGATTGCGATGACTATCGAAAGAAATGTGCAAAATATTAAAAATATATTTACATATTTTTCAGGGGTGTCAGCAACACAATACTATTTACGCTTCTCCTCAGAGCTTTTCCATCTTTGGAGAAGGAGATTACTATATACTGGGAGAATAAAAAGAGAAATAGAACAACTGTAAGATAAGTTAGAAAAAATATATTGAAACATTTCTTAACATCATTCATCTTTCATCATTTATCTCGAATTTTCACAGCTTTTAAAGTCCAATTAAACAAATTTATGATCACACCTTTTAAAGGAGTGGTTCACTTAAAATTCATTAAATTTTTCTTCTTTAAATTTTGTTTTAAATGCTTAATATATTTATAAAAGTATATTTATTTTTCTTTTTAACGAAAGTTTATGCAATTAAGGCCTAATATGCATAAGTGTTTTTACAGTGGTTTTAAACTAATTAAATATTCTGACATCATTGGGGCATATGTTGAAAAAAACAGCATGTGAGGAGATAGTGTCAAAAGGTTTGAGAAAGTGAAAGTTTAAACGAAATTAAAAACAACATTAAAAAGATAGCAATTTTTTTATTAAAATGGGCTGGTGTGTTGTTGTTGGTTGTAGTAATAATACTTTTACAAAAAATAGAGAAAAAAATATCAGTTTTTTTCGTTTTCCGTCAAACATTACCTTGAAAAAGAAATGGTTAGCTAACATTAAAAGAGAAAACCCACCTAAAGAGGCGAAGATTTGTCATCAGCATTTTGAGAATTCATGTTTTACAAGAGATTTACAGGTCTGTATAACCTTGGAGGAAAGGTATAACACATATTAAATTGTTCTAACTTTTGAAATAAAACTATAATAAGTAATTCTTTGTCTTATTTAGAACGAACTTCTTAACAAACCACTCAGACGTTTGCTCAAAGATGACGCTGTTCCAACTTTATTTCCTCACAACTCAGGAAAACAACCACAAAAGCGAAGATCCGGCATTCTAAGAGAGGAGACTGCAGTCAAACGAAAACTATGTGAAGATGCAATCATTCACAATGAAGAAGTAAAACACTTGGAACTTGAGATGAATTCTAAAGGTACACAAGCTGACTTTACACCTGAAACAAATTGTGTATCTACTCAAACGAAAAAAACAAAGTAACGCAAATAAAGTGAATGTTGCAGTTCAATGTGATTATAAGCCCATTCAAGTTGCAGCTAATAATGACGAAAATGAAAATTTTTTTTGACTGAACCACTCCTTTAAAGTCCAATTAAACAAATGTATAGAGAAAAAGAAAAATATATGTTTTAAAATGTTATCAAATATAAGTGATGAGTGTTAAAAAATGAAGAAATTTACATTAACTATGTCTCCTTTTCACCTAAATAAACAATTTCTTTGCTAGCACAGCAGACTGCGTAAATACAAGAATATTGAGTCTGATAACAAAACTGATGTTGAAAAGAACACAATAAGGCAACAACGGAAAAAAAAGCGTCCTGGAGATAACATTTGATAGAATCTTTATAGTCGTAAACCAACTTAAAGGATTCGTTAAATTATCATTTAATAACACGTGTCCGTTGTGAATTGAAAGCAAGGATTTGTAAGGATTGCAAAGATTCCCTCTCAAAACAACAGTAGCAGTTAGAGCTAATAATTATGCATGGATCAATAAAAAAATATCTCCAAGGTGATACCGATACGAAATAAACCCGAATGTGAAAAGTTCATTTTTCTTTAGCCGAAAATAATTCTTTCTTATACCACATGTTAGTGGCAACACTTAGCAATTATTAGTTATTTCATTTAAATATATTTATACTCTATTTATACGGTTTCACAATAGTTAATGTTACAACTTTATTGAAAACACATGTTGTATAATAAAAATGAAACAAGAGATATTGTACTAAAATTTGTAGTGCAACCATTAGCTACAAATAAAACAATTCTTTGCAAAAAATAGGAATAGCACCAACCTCGTGCCCAGGGCATCTTGTATCTTTTCTGACCCCGGGACGGCGATACAAACATGTTCGTATCGTTCTCCCGGGGTCAAGATACAAGATGCCCTGGGGACGAAGCTGGAATAACACAATTAGATCCAACTGATTAGAGAGGGCGTTTGACAAATGGAAATTGTGAAACAAACATGACAGATCCAAATTTAGCTCAGACAATATTCTACGCTTTACTCCGTACAACTATGGAGGTATAAAAGATGGTGAAACTCTTTGAAACGAAATCCATACAGTAATAATGTTTGCAGCTGTCGAACAATGCTCTTGTAAGAGTGTAAGATACATTGTTGTGTTTCCACTTGTAAGATACAAGTGGAAACACAACAATGCTCTTGTGTTTCCACTTGTGGTCAAAATTGGGAACCTGATAAAGATGAAAATATTTTTGAATTATTCTAATTTAAGTAGTTAGAATTTTTTGCTATCTTAATCATAGCATTTTTAGCTTTGTTATAAGTATGAACTTATGCAGCCTTTACATGAAGTTTCGTTTCATTTCTTTCTCTTGTCTAGCCCTTTTAAATGTTTACATGATTTCGGGCGAAAGGAAACTTATTACTTACTTCTTGTGGCAACAGTGAAGCTAAGCATGTCCGTGTCAGAAGGGACAAAAAGTTTTAAATTCAATGTGTCCTGATTTTTTGGAAAAGAACACGCTCAATCAGCATTATAAATCCTGATATTCAATAATTACACTTGTTGCGACTTGTACGTATATTGCAACTAGGTATGTCATTTGAACCCCATATTTCTTGAGGCTACAATTGGACAAAATTATTAAGACAAAAGCTTCTGGGGCCACTCTTCTCAACTACGAAACCTTTGCGAAAGTAGCGTATATCGCGGAATTGACTCGCCGTTCTTTTTTTTTTTTGCTGGCTACTTATTAAATAGCTTAAGAAAGCGACTTTAACACGTCAGCTGCATAACTATTACGTAAGTAGCGTATATCACGAAAATAATTCAAAGGGATCTGTCATTTGACTACTTATTACTACTTCCCAAATGGAAAGAACTCTTTTTAGAACTACGTCTGTAAGCTTTATAAAATAAATGTTTGTTTTTTTTGAAAACCTTGTTATTACTTTTCTTTTGAAGAAGAACAACAAAAATTTTTTCTTATGACACAAATCGTGTTCAATACCCGTACATAATTGGTTGGCTTAATTGGTAAGATTCAGTAAAGCTAAACTACTTAAGATTGGATTAGCCGAAGTTAGCACCAGGATTACTTGCCAAAAATTTAGGATTAAAGGCACACGGGAAAGCGCCAGGTAGCAACGTATTCCGTTGAAATTGTGATGCGCACAAACATGATGTTTACAGTTATTTCCTGCTTAGAGAATATGCAAAAGCAAGTTTTGAGAAGGAAAAGCAATACACTTCACAATAGAAAACAGAAAACGCTAAAATATGATGTGTGAAGTTTTCCTTTATGTCAGAAACTTCATGTTTTTCTTTTGTAGATTTTAAAAAAACACGCAACATGATGTTTCTTACAGGGGACATAATAACATCATATTGAAAACAGTAAACATAACAACATGGTGTTTGAAATTTTTCATAGTTTTACAAACTTCTTGTGGTCTTCTCGTAGATTTGCAGAAAACATAAAATTTCCTGCAGTCTGTATATTCAAGGATAATTTTGCAATTAAAACTTAGTCACTATATCTGCCATTAAAAAATTGCTCAAGTTGGATTATATTGGATTGCAGAGGACATCAGATAATTTAAAGAACGGGCAAACCCGGGGAGTTTTCCACAGGCTAGTGACTAGTTCTCTATAATAGCCGTATTCTGCCTGCCTCTGCGCAAAATGGTACCGCAGTAGCAAACCACGGAAAACACGGACGGTTGAACGTGTGGATTTATTCACGGGCCACTGACTAGTTTTATAGAGAAAAGCCTGTACAGAAAAAACCTAATATTGTGTATATAAATATGTCAACAATAAAAATTTATGCCTAACTATGTTTTCTAACTAAGTTTCCGAAGTCACTGTTACTTAGTTAGAAGAGCAACTCGTCTCATAACTTGCCTTTCCTTTGTGTTTAATTCTTCATCGAGTTTATGTTTTATTAGTCGAACATGAACCGGCTTATCTACAGCGGTAAACATGTTATTGTTAACAATTTCTTGATTTAACCGTTTAAATGCATATCTCTCTAAACTTGAAACTTGAAGATTCTCTTGCGCAACATTTTCTCTTTCATGAGTAGTCTGTTTCAGGAAGTTTTGTTGATTTCGAAGCCAATGTTTCACTTTTTCGACATCTTTGCGACTTTCATTTTCTTCTTCTTTATTGTCTTGCTTGGTGTCGGTTTTCCTAGTTTCTTTATTCTTTACTATTTTTTCTTCGTTTTTATTTTGCTCTACGTAACAACAGCTAAACATAATAAATCTCACTAATTCTCTCATGTTTGTTCTGTAACTGCAGAATTTAATAACTTCATGTTAACCTTACATGGTTAGAGCCACACAATTTGAAAGTTGTTTTTTTAACAAAGGCTTTGCTTTTTTGTTGCTAAGTTTATCAATATTCATTATAATTAGACAAATAACATACAATAGCAGTTATTTAATGACGATGTCCCATGGGACTTATTTTCCATCTTCGTGATGCGATTTTAGTACTTTAAGTTAGCTTTTTAAGGCATTAGAATATGAAGCAATTTTTTAGACTATGACAACAAATGTAACGTGTTTGCTGCCGCAGGAAGATTCATCATATTGTTCGTATCTGTGCAACTGATACGAATTTTATAACAACAAGTTAAACATTTAACATAATTACTGAATTATAATTTAGTGTCATCAAAATGTGTTTGGTTGGATTTGTTATTGAAGGTGACGCAAGACAGAATATTACCACGAACATTTCGTTTACGGGTAGTAAATAATAATTCAGATAGCAAAGAATGTCGTTAGTAACGAGGAAACTAGATAACATTTTCAGCCAATAGAAGTAAACCAAAAATTTGCTATTACCGCTTAAAAAAAGTAAAACATGCTATATATTGATCAACTCGGCCAACCACATCCCCAGGGCATCTTGAATCTTTACTGACATTCAGGAAGTAGATACATTGCCCCGATACAAGATACAATGACGATAAAAAATAGATGTTTAAAAAAAGGTCGTATTTATTAGTTTCGCTCGTTAAATGACACACTGAGGCTAGATATATATTTTTAGTTTTGTGATTTTCAGTAGTTAACTTTATGAAAAGGCTTTTCTCCAAAGTTCTAGCTGGTTAGACGGCTTTACAATTTGTGAAAATTGTTTTTATAAGTGTTGTGCATCTGATTTAATGGGATCCTGTTTTTTATACTTCACGCATTACGAACATTTAATGTCGCCTGATCAAATTTTTTTTATGCTCAGAGTCAAAAAAGCGAGAGACAAAGAGCCCTGGGATCAAGGTTGCTAGAAAGACAAAACGATATCCTTGTTTTCTCACCACAGCTTAAATATAGCAGGGAGTATCATGAAGAACTATTTTAAAACAGCGGTTGTTTCTGAACATGATTTTGTAATATATTTTATTGCCTATATAAATAACATTACATATTTGTGACGTCCGCCGTAAACATATTAGGCCCGAAAGATTTATTACAGGACAAAATATTTGCAGAGCCCAATAGAACCATTTTTGACTCTATTCCCCAAATTAAGTTCTGCAAAATTGTAATACTTAACAAGGTGCAAAAATAAGTTCCACAAAAGTTGATCAATTGTAAAAAAAAATTCTGGAAAAAATGTTTCCCACAAAAATTTTTTTATAAAATTGCTCACAAATGGCAAGCTTGTTAGTAAAATTTATTCGGAAAAGGTAACTACATTTTGTGCAGGCGTGGTGCAAAGTGACTAATATTTTAATTAAATTCTTACCGTATTTTACCGGTAGGACGTGAGAAATGCTTTTTGTGTTTTTTTTGTTACAGATATGCTGTCAAAAATAGCTTATCGGGGCCTCCAAAAAAGGCTAAAGTCAGGAAATCAGGGGGAATTTTTTTACTCTTTTTTATCAAGCCGGTCTGAAAGCAAACCATCGCAATTTTCAATATTATTATTTCAATTTTCACTGAAGTTATATGACTTTTATTTTGAGCGAAAAGTATGGTTTTATATAGGCACTGCTAGATACTTTTAGCCTATATCCCTTTCAGAACACGCACTTGCATGTTTTTAGTGAATGTTCTCCAAGAGAAGAAGGGGCTGGTTCCAATTTCACTTCTTTTGCGACACATTGAATCCTCAAGCAAACCCTTTCTTTTTATCACTTTTCATGCAAACATACGAAAAAACAACAACACAAAACCTTACAGAATAAAAGCCTGTTTATAAAAGTTAACAACTTTCACGAAAGCAGAGGCTTATAGGCGAAAGACATGCGCATTGACTATTTCTGTTCTTATTTTTGATATGGTTGTCTTGGAAGATGCTAGATGCCAAAGTTATCCTGGCTTGGTAATTGAAGTGGCAATTAAAGTGACAATAACGTGCCTCTGTTTGCTTATTTGTATTTATAAGGAGTATTATGATCTGGAGGAGGTAATATCATCTCGACAAAATAATATCATCACAAGAAGGTAACGTTAATTTTGTGGGGGTTGTAAAAAAAAAAGCAGTTAAATAAAAAAGCGGTTGCAAGCGCGTGCTGAAAACTGTAAATGAAAGTTATAAATACTTAAAGTTTTGTCATTTTAGATGAGGGATAAAAAGAATATTCAATGAAGTTTACCATTTTCGCGTGTTTTATGAATTAATTTTGTAGAGTGACAAAGTCAGGTTTTACGATATTACTCTAACTTTATTAGCTGAAGAAACAATCCTCTTTTACTTTATTATTTATATAGTAAGCTAACGAATTTTTTCAATAAACTTCTGAGCCCGCTTTTTATTTCTTTGTACACTAAAATAAAAGTTGGCTTAGTGATGGTAATAGATAGTTTTAGCCTTCACCAAAAATTGCAGAGAACTTTAAATGTGTTTGCCGGTAAAGAAAACTCCCTTATCTTGTCTCTGCACCTTTTTGAAAACCAAGTGTTGTCAGGAATAGTTCAAACAGATGTGTCTGACCACTTCCCAATATTTTTTACTTCTAAAAATATCGCAAGTACCTTTTCAAAGCAGCAAACGACAAACTTTTATACGAGAATCTATTCTTAAACTGCTATTAATAGCTTCAAATGCTCGCTAAATCATACCGATTGGATCGAGGTATTAAATATAATGGATGTAAACCGATCATATGAGCTCTTCTTAAATATATATTCACAAGAATATGAAAAATTCTTTTTACTAATAAAAAACTTGCATTAAAACCAAATCGCTGCAATCCCCATGGATAACAAAGGGCTTGATAAAGTCGGCAAAATAAAAGCTTTACGTCAAACAATTAAAGTCTAAGTCGTGTAAAGATATTGAAAACTACAAAACTTATAAAAACTTATGTAGGAAGAATCACCACACAAACCTATTTAATAAATATAAAGGCGATCCCAAAAAAACATGGTCCGTAGTGAAAGAAGTGATAGGAAATACACAGTACGGAAAGCGCTTTTTACAAGAAGTGAATAGGAGTGAAACTGTAATAGAAAATGAAAATGAAATTGCTAATGCATTTAACGATTTCTTTGTTAACGTAGGACCTAGTCTAGCAGCAAATATTAGAAACAATAAAGACTATACGACATATCTGCCTAAATGTAAACTTAAACATAACAATTACCCGTTAGCAATAATGAATTAGATACAGCTTTTAGCAGCTTAAAACGCAATAAAGCACCTGGCTATGACAATATTTGCAGTAATGTCGTTATAGACACATTTTCAGCAATAAGACATGTAATTCATAACATTTTCAGTAAGTCAATATCACAGGGTGTATAAATTAAAAGTTGCAAAAGTGACACCAATTTTTAAATCAGGTGATACTGACATATTATCAAGCCAATTTCTATTTTGCCAACATTTTTAAAAATTCTAGAAAAAATAATGTATAACAGATTATTTTATTATTTTACTGATCACGCAATCTATATTATAATGCCCGTATACGTCTGTCTGTCTGTCACGCAAAATGGTAGCTTAGCTGCGCAATAGCGAGAAGCACGCAATGCGGTATAAAAAGGAAGGGCGAACCCGTGGATTTTCCACGGGCTAATGACTAGTATTTTACGAATAACAGTTTGGATTTAGAAACAAGCACCCTACAGATCATGCAATTATGCAACTTATTGGTGACATATAAAACTCGTTTGAGAAGGGTCAGTATACTTTAGGAATCTCCATTGACCTGTCTAAATATTTCACTGTTGATCACGACATATTACTGGGAAAATTGAAAGCGTCTGGTATCAATGGATCTGACTTTGATTGGCTTAAAAGTTACTTGTGTAATCGACAACAATATGTCAGTTTTGACGACAAAATAAAAACAAGCAAACTAGCAATCAAATGCGGAGTTCCTCAGGGTTCCATTCTTGGTCCACTTTGTTTTTAATATACGTAAACGACCTAAGCCGATTATGTTCGCGGATGATACTAATATATTTTACTCGCATAATAACATAGAAACGCCTTTTGCCACGATGAACACAGAACTAGCGAAATTAAAGGACTGGCTTGATTCAAACAAACTTTTGCTAAATATAAAAAAGACTAAATACATCCTTTTTCATCAAACACACAAAAAGAAAAAGAAAATTTACCCCCTTCCAGAACTGGCAGTAGAAATTGATAAAGTTCACTGCGTGACAGATATTAAATTTCTATGTGTTATACTTGATGAGAATGTAAACTGGAATAAACATATCATTATCATTAACTTAAGAACTTTTAAACATGCCACGAGAATAATTACCTTTCAGAACAAGTTGACACATTCAAAGCCTTTGTTTCAACGTGTGAACATTATAAACATAATTCGAATAAATATCCTTAGGACACTTTGTTTTATGAACAGGTCAAGAAGAAAAGAAACCACAGTGGTGTTCTCAAACACGTTTTTTGTGATGAAAAACAAATATGTCACTAGATCTACTGAGTTGTATTACACGCCATTTAGGAAAACAAAGTTCAGTCGACTTTCCATTTCGTATCGCGGCCCATATATCTGGAACAAGATCTCCAAAATGAAACCATCAATCTTACAGGACAAATGTTAAAACTTTTCAATCAAAAGTGAAGACCGCGGATCGAAACCCGCTCACTGCTTGGCAGTATGTTAGTGATGAATAAAGTAGTTCTTCTTCAATATAAAAGTGAAGAAGTTTATCTTGGGTTATCGACAAGCTCGTGAACTACGCATAGGGTAGATCCCGCAGGTTCTTAATGTAAGAATTTTTGTCTTCTATGAGTCTCCTGACTTGAAGGTATAATGGCATTTCTTTATATTTTTATCGTTTCTCTCTTCTATTTTTTGTTTGTCTATTTTAAATTTTAACATATTAGAACTTTTTGCAACGTTTTACCATTGTATACCTTGGAAGTTAAAAATATATTACATTACATTAACCCTGGAGACCTGTAAACCGCTATAATAAAAATTATTTTTCTTGATTACACCGTGGAGTATAATTTTTCGTTTTTGAGCATAGGGGACCTGTTTCCGCTCCGCAACCCTTTTTATATTGATTATATATATAAAAAAAGTGTCTTTAAATGTCCCTCCACGCACACAACATCGACCCTAGGGGCTTCTTTTTCTATTTCGGGTCCCGCGCCCTGTACAGAAAAGAGAATAAGAGAAGCTCGGAGAGAGACGAGGAAAATTTATCGAGGACAGGGTTGATCAGCCGGGCTGGGGGCCGGAGGTTTGAGGTTAGCTAGAAATGCAATATTGCACCATTAGCCGAAAAATAAAAACATTCGTTCAGCTGTTTTGACAAACTGATTGCACCAGGCTTAGCTCACATTTTTGTTTTAAATACGAGTCAAAATGAAATTCCAGTTAAAACAAGCTAACTCAGTTCAATACTGGAGTAAGCATGGTGTTGAAAAAGTGCAAGCACGGTGGTAACACTGGAAACACTTTAAGAAATAGTTATAAACGAGGTGCGTAAAAAAGCTTTTTTAATTTTTTAAAAAGGCAGAGAAAACTTGAAATTAAATGGTAACTTGGTAGTTAACTGGATAATTAGACAATTGAGGTTAACCCTAAAGTAAAATAAAAAAATCGCAATATTTTATGCTAAAAGATTAAGAATGCAAATATTTAGCTATAGCCAGCTAGCATCACAAAAATAATTTTTTAAACCTTAAAATTTGCAAATTTATGAGAAAACAATTTCTTTCCTCAAGGTATTATCATTTTTTATTTTTTTATATTATTGTTTTACAGGAGTTACATCTGTTGGAAAAGCTTCATCAACTTCATTTATCACAAGGAAAACGGATCATGTTTCTGGTACCTTACTAAATGATGAGAAAAGACAGAATAAATTTTGGATTGATGATGGAATATCAATTAATGCTTGGGCCACAGATAATGCTTCTCTTAATTCCAATTCTAATGTAAGATTTTCCATGAACAAAAAGGGAAGATGGCATCTACCAGCCCATCTTAAAGAAACCCTGCAGGAAGTACCAGAAGCAAAAGAAAAACTTAGTGTCAAGCGACCAAAAAAAAAAGCAAAAAAGTTGAAAGAAATGTCAAATCAATTTTCGCATGAAAAAAGTGGTGTTGTTTTATTGGAAAAGCCTGGTGATTGGATGTTTGCAAACAATTTAAGAAACAGTTGCAAATATGTTTTAGATTCCAGTTCCAACGAACATGCCAGAGAATCCAAAAAATGGTAAGCAAATTTTTAATATATATATATATATATATATATATATATATATATATACTAGTCAATAAGGCCCATAAAAAAATCCACTTAGACAGGATTACATTGGAAATTGTATATAATAGGATGATGCGCTTTTGCTGACTTCTGCAAAGTCACCCAACTGGCCCAAATTGGTCCCAGGTGGTCCCCAGTTACCCACACAGTGAGAAATCACCGTGTGGGTAACTTACGTCACCAACTTATTTCCAAGTTTTTTGGACTTAAAGTTTTAAGTGCATTGTAATGGCTTCTTTAATTTAATATTGGCGTTACATTAATGTTATTGAGGTTGCATGTTAAATTTGTCAATTAACATTTGAGACATAACTTTTTTAGCTACATCAAAGGAAAATAAACACATTATTATATAGATACTTAAAATTTTAAAATATCTTATATTCTATACAATTATTCTTTGCTTCAGTGCATAAAAAATGACTGTTTTGTGTTTTTTCATTGTGTAGCCAATTTAATATTTACACAATATCATTTTTGCACTAAAAATAAAGTCTTGTTTTATATATTTTACTTGTTTTCCTTGTTTTATTTACTATTTGACCCTTATAGCTAATGATTTGTTTCATTTTTGGTTTCAATGTTGACCTTTTTTAACAAATGCTAATAAATCTTGAGCTCGGAATTATTATACATATAAAATAATATTGATAAATTGATAATTTAGTGTATAATTGATAATTTAGTGTATATAATATAGGTTTTCTATTATGAATGGATCATTCTGAGGTTTTTTCAATGCATTATTTTTTGCAAATAGCCTATTAGTTTTATTTTATTTTCAGTTTATTGAGATAAGTTGGCCTTTAAAGTTGATCTTATAGGGACTAACAATTATTTTATTAACCACCAAAATTCAGCACTTTACCAAAAAAAAGTTTAACTTTCTGCGAAGTTCAATTTTAGCAAATAGAACTAGGAAGGTGGCAAAGCATGTAGCACAAATTATTTTGACTTTATTTAGGAGAGCTAATTTACCAACATTACGTTGTGAAGATAAAGCAGAAATTGTTTATACTATTGAATCATCTGTCAAAACAAAGACGAATACATGGTGTTACCATAATGATAAAAGAAAAACTTATTCTGAACCGAAGAATAATAAACATCACAGGGAATCGAAAAATTGTTGCAAACTAGTTGATTATGAAAAAAATGGGGAAGTATACGTCGATAGTGATATAACAGACAGTGAAGACTATTGTGAAGACGCAGTAAGATCAAATTTTAAAACTGGTGGTTACAGCTTAAATATGTTCGTTGTGGACAAGAAACATGCAAATATTCCACACAACTTAAATGCAAACATAGACCATCAGTTAGAAAGAGTCAATCCAGCATCCGGTCAATTCACAAAGAAGCACGATAAGGGAAGTTATGAAATAATCGAAGTAACCAATTGTAACAATGAATTTGTTAGTATGGATGCTGCAATTGAAATTAATAATGACAGGACTTTATCTGATAAAAAAATGAAAAGGAAATCGTCAAAGAAAAGTTTAGAGTTCTCATTAAAAATAGATAGCAGCCAAATAAAATGTGAGAATCTCAAAAGGCTTTTTGGGTGTCAGTACAGAGAAGGAGCCTCTTACCCACGATCTTTTGCAATTTTTAAAAGCACTACAGATTTAGCAGATGCTGCCATTTTGTTTACAATCGAATCTGAGTATGTGGATGGCTTTTCCACAGTCAACATTAAAACATTTAATAGCAATATTGAACAATTTCCAGTAAGTGAGAAAAATTTTGATATCTTAAATTTGGTCAACTATGCTTTTAAAGGCTTGAACTCTGTCACTATGAAACATAATCATTTGGAGAAAGAATTTTCATCATCTATGTTGCAATGTTTTAAACCAAAAATAGATCTGGTTGAATTTAACAACTTTTTTCCAGATGTTTTTGACGACTTGAATCAGCGTTTTGTTGACAATATTGAATCACAGTCTAAAACAACCTGCCCAATTTGCTTTTCTTCTGTTGTGATCATACATTTAAAGAAGTGCAATCATTATGCATGTAAGAGCTGTTTGGAAAAATACGTAAGCACCCAAATGAACTCGGGATATTTCCAACTGTTATGCCCTGAGTTTCAATGCAGTAACAAATTAGATGTGGTTACCATTTTGCAGCTTATAAGTCCCCAGGAGTTTTCCATGGTTATAAAGAAAAAAATGGAGGCTTACGTACTAAAGAATGAGTCAATGAAATTTTGTCCGAACAGTCGTTGCAAAGTTGTGGCAGTAAATCCTACTGATGTAAGCTTAAGCAATAAAGTTATTGTTGATAACCCTATCGTGAGATGCAAATGTACTAAAAATTGGTGCTTTAACTGCCAAAATGTTGATCACTGGCCGTCCTCATGTGAAGCTTTTCAAAATTATCAAGAACAAAAACAATCAGATATTGGTACGGTTTTGGATCAAAATGGAAATTTATTTCAAGTGGAAATCGTTTACAAAAAATGCCCTTTCTGTAGAAATCCCATCGTGAAAAATGGAGGTTGTAATTACATGTCGTGCATTTGTGGTAAATCATTTTGTTGGTATTGTTTGAAATCATTTGCACAGCATACAAGCTGTTCAATGGCTGATGACCAAAAGATGACTTTCACCAGCTTGGACGATAGCAATACCAGCTCTAGAGTAGTTAAATTTCAAAGGAAAGCTGTAAAGTATGCTATGCTGTCTACTGGTGTGAATGTTTGGAAAACAAAACTGAAGGTAAACAAGGAAATCCGAAAGTTAAATCACGTACCATCTTCATCGTTGCTTGGCGTAACTAATCAAGCATTTGGTTTGTTGCATGATTGCTACAAGCTGATGGAGAATTTGACCGTAGCATGCGCGATGAGTAAGTCGAAACATTTCAACCGACGTGCTATGGAGTTTGTTGAAGGATTAATGTTTTATACTGGTTTGTTGAAGGATACGCTCTACCGTACAGCCAAAATTTGCGATATCGTAAAGTACATCAAACTTGTTGAAGAATATTTAAATAAACTTCAAAATTTTGGATTAGCCAAAAAGGAAGAATAAACAGTTTTTGAACTTAATGTTAATTATTTAGACATTTTTTATAAACATTAGGTTAAATACCTATCCGTATCAATTATAATTTACAAAATTTAAGCCTCAAAATATGCCGATTTGTACGAGTTTTAATTAACAACATGTTTTTGCACGTTTTTATTTTTACGGAGTGATCTATTTTAGATGAGTTCTTTAAGTGTTATTTAGTGTGTAAATATTAGTCTTGATAAGGTATATATCGCTATATCTGAATCTTCTTCTTGTTGTATTTACATTAAGTACTAAAATTTTCGGCGGACGGACACATTTTTTTATATCGGCAGAAAAATTTTCGGACAAGATTTATGATGTCAAAAAATGTATGGGTAAGTCTTCTGAACGAATTTTAACCAAATTATAAAAGTAATGATTACGGGAAATGACACAAAAAGAAGGCTAGAAGCATTTGTAGTGTCATATATTCAATCAAGATCTTAAAAAAGGTCTTCAGGATCAAACTTTATAGATAGAGCCTCAGCAAAATTGGAAATAACGAGAACAAAAGTTTAAAAATTGCAGTTTTTATTGATTTTGTGTTTGTTTTTGTGTTTAAAAGTAAAAATCTTTAACTGAAATGGTATGCTGCAATGTTTTCAGTAGGTCTATTTAAACCATTTTTTAAACCTTTTTTTTGGTTTTCGACTTTAGTAACTCACACAAAAGTCGAGCTAATTGCGGTGAAAAATTTTATAACTAAGGATAAAAACAACATCTTACATCATGTTAAATATCAAATTGGGCATCCAATTATAACTAAAAAAGACAGAAAAGGTGTAAGTACTTACCTTGCTTTTAACTCAAGCTTTCTAGCAAAATAAACTTCACACTTTTTGAACTAGCTGGCTAGATAATATCCTTAGATGTTTTGCATAGAGACATAAGTTTATTGTACACAAAGCCAGAGGTATTAATTACCTTCTTAAAGCTAGCAACATAACATTTTTTAACAAATACGGCTCCTCGTGTTGTCTTGATTCCTTATCAAAACAAACTTTCTATTTACTGATACTTAATATATTTTACAGACCGTAGCTTATTTTACCGCCAAAAAGAATACTGAAGGAATATTTTTTTTTTTAGAAAATAAAGCTAATTGGTCATAAAAAGTAAGTATTCATGTTGTTTAGACGTCTGTGTAGTTCTAAAGTGTGTATAATTTATATTGAAGAAGAACTACTTTGTTCATCACTAACATACTGCCAAGCATTGAGCGGGATTCGATCCGCGGTCCCCAGAACTGGGAGCCGCGGATCGAATCTATATGTATACACACCATCCGGATAAACTATCTAAGTTTGTCACTAACATGTTGCCGCACGTAGTGTAGTGGGTTTGTCTGCGGCTCCCAGTTCTGGGGACCGCGGATCGAATCCCGCTCACTGCTTGACAGTATGTTAGTGATGAACAAAGTAGTTCTTCTTCAATATGACTTACACGCATTATACTCGCCCGTCATGATCAGAGTTCTGATCGGGGTGAAGCATTCTCTGTTTAGAATGCAATACGGATGTGCTATGATAAATATTCACCTATATGTGTATAATTCTTGCACCTTGACCTTTTGAGTGGTCTGTTAATTACACACCATTCTTCGAAATATGCAGGGATTAAGCTTATTGAACCGTTTCGTAGCCCCTTTAATATTCTATTTTTGGTAAAGCCAAGCAATCAAACATTTAATAAATTTTGAAAATTCGTTGTGACGTCACCTATGACCTGTCCATATAACAAAAAAAAACATTTTACAGAAATATTTTAACCAATTAAGGGCGCAGCTAAATATTCGTTGAGAAATGGCTTTCCGTTTAGTGAGAGATAAAAAAAGCAAAGTTATTCTGAAACTGTTCTTGAACATTTTAAAAATCGTAAGGCCTTGAAGGGTTAAGATTAAGTCGATTTAATTTGCTGATCCAAATATGTGTAGGGTGTTGTCCTATTGTAAAACGACTAATGAGATATTCGGTTTAAACAGCATTAATGATGTATTAACATCCTAATCGTTTATGCTTTGCAAGGCTAATTTTAGCCCCAGATGGGCACTTCACGTAGTAAAAAATCAGTAAATTTTATAAAGTTACATTTTTTATAAACTGCCGAATTTAAACAATCGCACCAAAATTGCTAACTAATTTGTTTTGGGGCAAATAGGTGATAATAGTATAAATGAAATAAACACTTTGAAAATAAACAATTTAGAAGTGTATTTGGAATATAATAAGTGCAGTGGACTGGCTTTACTAATCTTGAGCGATTGACGTCAAACGAATATATAATAACGTCAAAGTTTTTGTAAGACAGAACAATAAATTTACGTGAATTAATCTTGGGAAAGAAATTAATCTTGTTGTGTATATTGATTCCAATGTGTTATAAAAATTGCAGAACTTGTTCGGTATTTTCAGCTACACGCAAACTAAATGTATAGTATAGTATAGTATAGTATAGTACAGTATAGTATAGTATAGTATAGTATAGTATAGTATAGTATAGTATAGTATAGTATAGTATAGTATAGTATAGTATAGTATAGTAAAGTAAAGTATAGTATAGTATAGTATATTCTGACAATAATTTCAGGTTACTACAACCTCTAGGGTCAGCTCATAATAAATAGATAAATAGTATTAACATAAAAAAAAATAATGTTTAAATACTTTTTAAAACTAGTCGTTAGCCCGTGGAAAAATCCACGGATTCGCCCTTCTTTTTTATACCGTACTGCGTGCGTCTCGTTACTCGCGCAGCTAAGCTACCATTTAGCGTGAGAGACGGACAGACGTATACGGGGATTATAATACTTTTTAAAATGGAATTGTTAAAATATTTAACTTTGTATAGAAGAAAACAAACAGTATGTATGCATTGTTGGTCATTCCCTGGTTTGCTTGATTTCCATGAATGTTATCATACCCAATTAGGTCATACCCTTTGTTTAAAAATCAATAAAATTATAAAAGAAAAACAATTAAGTTTTGCTGTATCCTTTACAGTGTTATCGTTTATTATAAAAACAATTACTCTGCCTGCATTTAAGCAACGCAAATATTTTAAATACACAGGGGTTTGCGGTACATTTAAGAATTCATTTCGATAAATTAGCTTTATCCCGATAAATACATTTAAATGTTTTTATATTTCTTACTTTAGTGCCCATAAGATTTTGCACTTAGTATTTTTAGACTGCGGCAAGATAAAAACTCAGTTCCGCAACTTAGTTCCGAAACTGGGCTCTGTTGGGCAACTGCCTCTCCCGGGTGCTAAGAGCTTAACAAGTACGGCAAATTTGATTGGTCAGGTTGGTACTTGAGCTCTGATTGTGCATCATGAGGTGATATCTCGCATGTGTCTCGGCATGGCATGTGTTAGTAGAAAGGTATGTGGAAAGGAGGACATACGCCTCGCCCTCGTGGTATGTTGGAAGGAGGTAGTATCCTCGCCTCGTCATCTACATGTGCTAGTGAGATAGGATCGAATCAATAGCACAGTCGGTAGAGCAATCGCCCGTCAAGCGAAAGATCGTGGTTTCAGGTCCCACTCGATCCAATATCTTTGCAGCACTTGGGAAGATAATGTGCAGGATTACTTATAAAAACTCAAGTTCAAGTGTTACCACGCGTTTTGGTAATCTCTCAATGTTATACAAAAAATCTCGTGCAATAAGAAAAACCATTTGAATGGAAAGAATGATTAAGCATTATAACTGTAAGATAGAAATTAAAAATAAAAAGAAGTAATTAGACCGCAAGTGAAAGTCCCTTAGGTTAACATTTCCGACATTTTTAATTTCTATACCTCAAAAGAATATACGAAATTTTGAGCTATACAATTCGTTTCTATAGGTTATTTCTAAGTCTTGATGTCATTCTCAGTTTCGTCTCCTAGGTAACAGACAAAAAAATAAAACGCCAACAGAAAGATACATGGAAGAAAACACATTTGATTTAAATAATCAAAATTTGACAAAACAGGTGTCTAGTTGCGCTATTACTTCTAACCGCTGCAAAAAAAATTATCGTTTGTTGGAGAAAAACCACTCCATGCACTTCCTGGTCACAACATGCAGATCTATTCATCTGACGTTTTTTGCATCTGATGTTTTTCTTGCATCTGATGTTTTTCTTGCATCTGACGTTTTCTTGCATGTGACGTTTATCTTGCATCTGACGTTTTTCTTGCATTTGACGTTTTTCTTGCATCTGATGTTTTTTTTGCATGTGACGTTTTTCTTGCATCTAACGTTTTTCTTGCATCTGATGTTTATCTTGCATCTGACGTTTTTCTTGCATCTGATGTTTTTCTTGCATCTGATGTTTTTCCTGCATCTGACGTCTTTCTTGCATCCGACGTTTATCTTGCATCTGACGTTTTCCTTGCATCTGATGTTTTTCTTGCATATGACGTTTTTCTTGCATGTGACGTTTTTCTTGCATGTGACGTTTATCTTGCATCTGACGTTTATCTTGCATCTGACGTTTTTCTTGCATCTGATGTTTTTCTTGCATCTGAAGTATTTCTTGCATCTGAAGTTTTTCTTGCATCTGACGTTTTTCTTGCATTTGACGTTTTTCTTGCATCTGATGTTTTTCTTGCATATGACGTTTTTTTTGCATGTGACGTTTTTCTTGCATCTAACGTTTTTCTTGCATCTGATGTTTATCTTGCATCTGACGTTTTTCTTGCATCTGATGTTTTTCTTGCATCTGATGTTTTTCCTGCATCTGACGTCTTTCTTGCATCCGACGTTTATCTTGCATCTGATGTTTTTCTTGCATCTGATGTTTTTCTTGCATATGACGTTTTTCTTGCATGTGACGTTTTTCTTGCATGTGACGTTTATCTTGCATCTGACGTTTATCTTGCATCCGACGTTTATCTTGCATCTGATGTTTTTCTTGCATCTGATGTTTTTCTTGCATATGACGTTTTTCTTGCATGTGACGTTTTTCTTGCATGTGACGTTTATCTTGCATCTGACGTTTATCTTGCATCTGATGTTTTTCTTGCATGTGACGTTTATCTTGCATCTGACGTTTATCTTGCATCTGACGTTTATCTTGCATCTGATGTTTTTCTTGCATGTGACGTCTTTCTTGCATCCGACGTTTATCTTGCATCTGATGTTTTTCTTGCATCTGATGTTTTTCTTGCATATGACGTTTTTCTTGCATGTGACGTTTTTCTTGCATGTGACGTTTATCTTGCATCTGACGTTTATCTTGCATCCGACGTTTATCTTGCATCTGATGTTTTTCTTGCATCTGATGTTTTTCTTGCATATGACGTTTTTCTTGCATGTGACGTTTTTCTTGCATGTGACGTTTATCTTGCATCTGACGTTTATCTTGCATCTGATGTTTTTCTTGCATGTGACGTTTATCTTGCATCTGACGTTTATCTTGCATCTGATGTTTTTCTTGCATCTGACGTTTTTCTTGCATCTGACGTTTTTACATGTTAAGATTTTGCATGTGAAGTTTTTAATTTTGATGTTTTTTTTTCTGGTTTTTTTTTGCATCTTGTGTTTTGCGTCTGAGGTTTTTTGTTTTTTTTTTGCAAATAACTAACTAAATTTTATTAACATATAAGTTAACCGAAGTATCCATTTAACAGCTTTTTCTATAAATGCGACGTTATGCATCCGACCCTATACATGAGTCGTCTCTTGAAAAGTATTCAAAAATTAATTTATACACTTTTTTGTATAAACAATCGATTTTTCGTCCCAAACATTTTTTAGCTACTTGGGAAAAAACGGGGGGAAAATAAAGTAGTAATAAAGTCAGTAACCGGTAGGTTTAACGTCCTTGAAGATTCTATCCTAATGGCTGGCTATTTGTCCCCTGAGACGGTAACTTGCTTGCCTGCCAATTGACAGTACACAAGCCGATTAGCAGTCAGAAGATGGCTCCAAATGGACTGAAAACACTACATTTGAAGTGCACCGAGATGCAGACTCGAACCTGCGACCTTATGATTTCTAGTTAACAGCGCCTTACCTACACCATCCCCGCCAAATTTTAGCAATTTTGAGAGTGATTGTTTAAATTTGATATTGTTTATAAAAAAAAAGTGCATTCCTATTTACAAGACACAATAATCATCTGCAAAAAACCACAACTGTGCTTCCAAATATAAACAAACTAAAAGTGCCTTTTTTTATAAACTTCTATGTAGTGGAATGTTTTTCTTGCATATGACGTTTTTCTTGCATGTGACGTTTTTCTTGCATGTGACGTTTATCTTGCATCTGACGTTTATCTTGCATCCGACGTTTATCTTGCATCTGATGTTTTTCTTGCATCTGATGTTTTTCTTGCATATGACGTTTTTCTTGCATGTGACGTTTTTCTTGCATGTGACGTTTATCTTGCATCTGACGTTTATCTTGCATCTGATGTTTTTCTTGCATGTGACGTTTATCTTGCATCTGACGTTTATCTTGCATCTGACGTTTATCTTGCATCTGATGTTTTTCTTGCATGTGACGTCTTTCTTGCATCCGACGTTTATCTTGCATCTGATGTTTTTCTTGCATCTGATGTTTTTCTTGCATATGACGTTTTTCTTGCATGTGACGTTTTTCTTGCATGTGACGTTTATCTTGCATCTGACGTTTATCTTGCATCCGACGTTTATCTTGCATCTGATGTTTTTCTTGCATCTGATGTTTTTCTTGCATATGACGTTTTTCTTGCATGTGACGTTTTTCTTGCATGTGACGTTTATCTTGCATCTGACGTTTATCTTGCATCTGATGTTTTTCTTGCATGTGACGTTTATCTTGCATCTGACGTTTATCTTGCATCTGATGTTTTTCTTGCATCTGACGTTTTTCTTGCATCTGACGTTTTTACATGTTAAGATTTTGCATGTGAAGTTTTTAATTTTGATGTTTTTTTTTCTGGTTTTTTTTTGCATCTTGTGTTTTGCGTCTGAGGTTTTTTGTTTTTTTTTTGCAAATAACTAACTAAATTTTATTAACATATAAGTTAACCGAAGTATCCATTTAACAGCTTTTTCTATAAATGCGACGTTATGCATCCGACCCTATACATGAGTCGTCTCTTGAAAAGTATTCAAAAATTAATTTATACACTTTTTTGTATAAACAATCGATTTTTCGTCCCAAACATTTTTTAGCTACTTGGGAAAAAACGGGGGGAAAATAAAGTAGTAATAAAGTCAGTAACCGGTAGGTTTAACGTCCTTGAAGATTCTATCCTAATGGCTGGCTATTTGTCCCCTGAGACGGTAACTTGCTTGCCTGCCAATTGACAGTACACAAGCCGATTAGCAGTCAGAAGATGGCTCCAAATGGACTGAAAACACTACATTTGAAGTGCACCGAGATGCAGACTCGAACCTGCGACCTTATGATTTCTAGTTAACAGCGCCTTACCTACACCATCCCCGCCAAATTTTAGCAATTTTGAGAGTGATTGTTTAAATTTGATATTGTTTATAAAAAAAAAGTGCATTCCTATTTACAAGACACAATAATCATCTGCAAAAAACCACAACTGTGCTTCCAAATATAAACAAACTAAAAGTGCCTTTTTTTATAAACTTCTATGTAGTGGAATCAGTCTAAAGGCGACGGTCCACTGGTGCAAAAATAAAAGTCGAGGTTAAAAATTTTTCCATAAACTTTAATGTAAAATTAACCAATCTGTTCCGAGTTTTAAGTTCTGTTATATAAGAAGGTTTTTACTTCAGAGCATGTCCGCTTTAGACAAAACCCATTGCACTCAATTTTGCAACGTTTTGTATGCTTTAACTAAGCTGTTGTCTTTATACACTTTATTTACTTTTTTGAGATGTGTCATTAACGGAGGAATTGGCAAGGGAAATGTAATATATCAAAAAACATCTCGCAGAACGTACTGCTGACAAAACAGGACATAGATATGACAACATAATGGCATGGATAAGATATTCTGCGTCCTTATGATGTCAGCTCTTCTCTTTTCTGTGACGTAGTCGTTTAGTGTAGGCTGGTTGTGAATAAGTGAGAGATTTCACTCTTTCGTGTGAAGGTGTTGGGCCTTTTAAAGCCTCATTTAGTTCGTTGTTTTGTTCGTATTTTCATTCTTCGTTCGCCATTTTGTTCCTTTGTTTCAATATGCGAACTTCTTCTCGTTTTTTTTCTCGTACACGTTGACCGCTTTTATTATTTTAAATTTAAATCTATATTTTATTTTTTTTTGCATTTATTTTTATGCTATTAAATTACATATTCATTGATACGAACGATGGTGCGAACATAATTTACTTAATATTGAACAGAATTTAGGCTAAACAAAAAATATACTGCCACTATCTAAAACTTCCATCTTAAATCACCATGATACGTTCAATCATTTTGCAAGATGAAAAGAAATCATCTGTTTAGTAGTTATGAAAATAAAATCTTGTTTTTCTCTTTTGATGGACTTGTCAAGGCCGTCTACTAGTGAGTAAGCGGCATGACACGTCGTAACACTTGTTTTTCATTTCTGCTTAATTTTTTATCAGTTTTATTTCTCGTATGTCGAACTTGAACTGGAGTACTTGTAGTAGTAAAAATGGTTTTGTCATCAAGCTCTTGATTTAACTGTTTATATGCGAATTTCTCTGAAAATGATAGACGGCGATTCTGTTCTTCAACCTCTAAGTATAAAGGAATGGTCTTACTTCTTGACCGTTGATTTTCACGTATATATAAATTCTGAGTAGAAACATATAATTGAATTCTTTTCCATTTTTCTTCTTCTTTGTCGTCTTTTTTCGCTATCACATTATTTTCAATTTCCTTATTTTCCCGTTTGATGTTGTGGCCTTTATTTTCCCCATTCTTTGGCATGGTTTCGTTGTTGTTATTTTCGTTATTGTCGTAACAACCTAACAAAATAAATCTAACCAGTTTTCTCATGTTTTTTTTCTGACTGTTAGCTACATCTTACAACTCGCTATTAGCAATTAAATTTTAGAAACGAGAGAGTCCCAGGCAATTAAATAGTTTTTGCATCGGGAAGCTCATTATAAAAACCGTTTTTAAATTGGATTTCCTATTTGTTACCAAGCAACAGCTTGTACTTATTGTATTTAACACGAATTTTTTTTTATGTTTTCAGCAAAGTTTATTTTGTAATTTTAGACTGGAAACCGTAAAATATCTATATTATAATGGGTAGTACCAAATCGTGTGCTTGCCCCCACCTATCCCAACTTACCCCACCCACCTTCACTCAGCCAAATTATTTACCCACCAACCCTACCCAGCTAAAAAAATTATCCACCCACCCTACCCAGTTAAAATAATTATCCACTAACCCTCACCCGGCCAAAACATTTTGCTTATATGGATAAGAAAGCATTGATCCAGATTAAACAGGTTTTTTTATAATTTAACTTAATGAATGCCTTTAAAATGTTCTTAACTTTTTAAATTTAAAGTCTTAAAATGTTCTTAAATTGTTCTTAATTTTCCTCTATTCATTTTCAAAATTTAAAGTTTAAAACATTTCAGTAACTCTTGGTATTGTCAAATTTTCTTGATATGTTCTTAATTTTAAATCTCTGAAGAAATATGTAGTAGTTATTGCACAGTGCCAAGAAAATATCGAAGCCTTAAGGCGAGTGAAATATACGGAAACGAAAAAACGAGAAAAATATAACGATGTTTTTCTAGAACAAGTGCGATAACTAGTTTATCATGTAAACCGAGTATAAATCATTGTAATTTAGTATATTCCACAGACGATTGTTTAGTTGTAGTTATCGTTGCAAATTGCCTTTATCTCGCAAAAATATTATGCCTAATCAGTACCGCTGATGTATGATAAGTTATCGAATTAAACACAAAACTCCTTCAACGCGCTGTGGATATATTCTTAATTCACAGTTAAACTAAAAATCTCTACGGTGGAGAGCACTGGCTATTTTCTTAAATGACTATGTGGGAACAAACAAATAATTGAACCGTGAATATTTACTAGGTAACGCTAAATCACTTTTGGGCGACTGCCCCTACCCTAGCGTAGAATTCTTAATCATACGGTCATATCTTGCGCTATCTCGAACATCCAAGTTCAATTGAAAAATAGAAAGTATAGATAGCTAGCTAAACAGAAAGTAAAAAGTCAGGCAGTTAAAAGACTACAAAAGATTATCACTTTAAGAAAATGTACGCCCAGAATTAAATAAGGATAAAGTACTCCAAAATACCTCGTTCCCAGAGCATTTTGTCTTTTTAGGGTCCAAAGGACCCTGGGGAAGAGCAGTGGCAAAAAAGGAGAATTCCAGTGTTTTAAATGCACATTAAAATATTTCTTCGCAAGCATAAAATTTAAAACATGAAATTTTGAAACTATTTTGTGAGAAAACTCTATCGCCCGGCTATAGAGGGGACCCAGGATAGGTGCAGGGTCGGAACAACGATAATTTCGTTACGGTGGTTACCACCGTAGTAATTTGCCCATGGGTACGACGGTTTTTGAAAACAATAGAAAACATGAAAGATTAGCTGCGTGCGAGATTTGAACCGTACTGCAAATTTTCGCACGTGACCGGCTGAAAATGACTACTCTCAGAAGGTCGATAAAAAGAAATTCACGGACAAGTTCTTGTTTTTCAAGAAAAACAATAACTCTACTCAGCGAGTTATTAACCAATCAGGAAAATAATATTAGCTTTTTGCACTGCAGAATTGAATAATAAGTAAAAATTGCACTCGTTTCTCGGCAGAAAATAATATTATAGCATATATTTCGAGTAGATTAACCACTCACCAGTGCGAAAAAAACTCTAACCATAAGATGAGTTTCTATATTTTATATATATTTAAAAGAAACAAAAAAAACGCACGGTACTAATTAAACATTGCTGTGTAGTATATAGAAAATGTAACAAAACTCGTTGACGAATAAAGAAGATGGTGTAGTTATTTTTGCTATATTGCTAAAGTTAACACTTCACAATAGAATGGATAATCGCCCACCACTGGTACTCTTCTGTTAAATTCTCTAGATTTGAAAAGTTCCTGTCAGCAGAGAGAAAGTGGTAGAGAAGTCAAAAGCGACCATTTTATGCGCAAAGATTTTTATTTTACAACATTGTTTAAGTTTGCACCTTAAATTAAATATAAATCAAATTGAATCCCTCCGATATGGAAGATTAAAATAACAGTAAAAATGATTGTGTAATAACAGAGGTATCTGGAGGAGAACCTAAAAAGGGAGAAATAATATTTTGCAATTGAGATTATCTCTGAAGATGGACATTGTATATCGCACTGTTTTGCCACTAATTTTGGAGAGCCACTTACGCATGTTTTAAATCGCTTAGAACAAGAATCTCTCAAAAATATTTCCCTATATAAAAGTTTTTCGATTTGTGAAATATATGAATATATAAATGGAAAGGTGATGAAATTCTTTGTGAAATATATGAATATATAAATGAAAAGGTGATACAATAACGCAACTGTGGACTTGTTCTTAATTGCGTTCTCCAGAATTTACCAAACAAAAGTAGTTGTCTACCATGCAGATAGGGTAAATACTTTGCATGCCTGACACACGGTTACGCCCATTATAATGCTTGTGTACGTTTGTCAAGTAGACCAGTATCTCGATTGGACATTGAATGGACATTTGCCCATGTATACAAAAACTCAATTTTCCCGTTGATAGGAGAAGTGTATCTTTACATCTCTTTGTTTTCCGCTATATATTTCCTTGTGTAAACCAGGGAAATGTAAATCTCTTTTCATTTCTTTTTTCAACACTATTGTTAACGACTTAACAACGAAACGCGTCTTAACATTTTCTTTTCTTTACCACTCATTTTCTCTCCAGATTTATCTTTCATTTGCTTTAATTGGACTGGTACTTCCAAAAGTTGAGGCAATTTATCGTCATCAAGCTCCTGATATAACTGCTTATACGCGTATTTCTCGGAACAAGAAATCTTACGACTCTTTTGTTCAACTGTTAAAGTCGGAGGTACAGTGTTACTTCGCAGTCGTGGATTTTCACGTTCCTGAGAAATCACAGATGGTAGATTCAACTTAATTTCATGCCAATAAGTCACTTTTCTGTCATCTTTGCCATTCCCATCCTTACTAATTTTTATCTTGCTATCATTTTTTCCATTTTTCCTTGCTTTGTTTTCCTCGCTTTTATTTGATTCATCGTTGAAACAAAATGATAAAAGAATTCTTAACAAATTTCCCATCCTGTTATTTTTTCCTATGTTTGAAATTAGCATTGTAAATTGTGAAAATCGCTCAGGTATTTATTTTATTCGATAGATTAATTAATAGGGTTTATTGAACATTTTGTTATCAGGCTGTTGTGGCTTTGTTGTTATAGATACCAGTTGTCACAATAAAATAATTAAGGCGACCTTGTTAAAGATAAGTCTGTGCTTTTAACCTCGCAGCAAGGACGATAAAACAATATCGCATTTAAGATTTATAGCTTGAAGATTTCGTGCGTGGTTTCACATGACCCGGCTTTGAACTACAGAGATTGGAGATTACTCATGGGTAACTCTGATATATTTTTTTATGTTAAGGGGGATTTTTACGAAGCGAATTGAGCGGCGAGTCCGACGGCGAATTGTATCTGAGCATGCGCAGTTTTGTTTGTTTTGATTTTGCATCGAACTGCGCATGCTCAGATACAATTCGCCGTCGAATTCGCCGCTCAATTCGCTTCGTGAAAATCCCCCTTTATACATACCTACAAATTTCTTTAGAATATTTTCTTTTATAAGAATCGTTGCGCTGTAAGTACCGAAAGTGACAAGCATTAGTATTAAATAAATCTTTATGTGATAACACTAAGCATCTAAAGAATTAAAATCTGTTTAAATTGAAGTTATTCAACTGTAGAATATTTACATTTATCTTGTCAATACTGTCCAAATAATTCCTTGTTGTGCGGGACACATTGTATACTGTAGCCATAAAAAAAGCATTTGGAATCTTCTAAATCGTTATGAAGGAACAGTAAAATGTAAGTTTCTGCTTTCTATCCTTTGTTTTCTTTTTACAACATCATTATTAATTATTCAGCTGCGAAACCCGTCTTAACATTCTCTTTTCTTTACCACTCATCTTTTTCCTAGGTTCATCTCTTATACGACTCAGATGGATTGGCACTTCTAAAGCTTTAGTTATTTTACTGTCATCAAGTTCCAGATATAACTGTCTATACGCATAAATCTCAGAACATGAAACTTTGCGACTTTTCTGTTCATTTTTTAAATACGTAGGTACTGTGTTACTTCTTATTCTGTTGTTTACATTTTCATGAGAAGTTTGATCTGGAAGGTTTAATTGAATTTCATGAGAATTTTTTACTTTTTCGTCAACTTTCTGATTACCATTTTTTGCTATTTCTTTCTTTCTTTTTTCGTTATTTTTTTTCTTATTTACGTCTGTTTCGTTTACATGTTTATCGCTTTCACTTTGTTCATCGTCAAACATACAGGATAAAAAAAGTCTTAAAAATTTTGCCATACTCTCTTTTTTCCTGTACAGACCTTCAGTATTTATGACATTAGAAACCGTGTACAGTTATTTACTTGTCTTATGCAAAAGATTACTCAATAAGTTTTATTGAACAGTTGGATATAAGTTATTTGCTTTGGTGTTGCTATAGTTGTAAATAAACTTTATAAGATAATTAAGCGGACTGATTTATTGCTTATCCATACATTTTGTAATAATAAAGTCTTAATTTTTTTTAACTAATGTTAAATTTCTGTAAATACACAGTAGACTTCTCTTTAATAATAACCGTATTTTGTTTTTCCGCCCTAAAAAAAAAAAGAAGGGTTACAGAAACACGAAATGCAGAATGTAATGGAGGGACGAGCCCGGGGATTTTTTTACGGGTAACCGACTAGTCTATATACGTCTGTCACGCAAAAGGGTGCCGCAAGTAGCGAGTCGCGCGCATGCGGTATAAAAAAGACGGGCGAACCCATGGATTCTGATCTTGCAATCCTAACAAAAAGCTGAAGGGGAAAGGGGTGGATTTTGGTTTCTAGGTTGAGAGATTGAGATTAGCTTTATAACTTTTACGTTTTCTTCAACATGCCCAACGAAAACGACGTTTGGACAGGTTGTAGAGTAGCTTATAAATCGGGATATCTACTCACTCGTTCTCCAACGTCCCAGGAACATTTCTGCTTTGTAGTAGCCTTGCCTTTGCTTTTTAACTACATTTGAAGAGCAGAATATTATTGCTTTAATTTTGTTAAATTTTATATTGTTTTGTTTCATTTCATGCAATGATGAAGATAGTAAACGATAGTAAACGATAAGAAAATATTTACACACGTTCAAAACTTTCCACTTGTTGTCGATTGTTAACGGAAGTTACCAAACCAAGTGAGTCATGTCACTAAGGTAAGAAATAAAAAGCATATTATATTAAATTAAACTTTAATCTTTTTGACCTGATTTCACAAATTTAACATTTTAATTCTGACGACTCTTTGGTGATAAATAAAAACATAATTAGAGCGTCGTGGATTTTTTTTGGCTGCTAAAACTAAACGAAAAACAATTCCTATTCACGATGTCAGCATACAAAATAACAGAAACTCGTTAAGCGTATCTGAGAGGAATCCTCTAGAAATTTATACGTATATCCAAAATGTATTGCTATGTATCACATTTCTAGTTTTCAAGAAAATTAAAAATACTCTTCGTGAAAAGTTTGATCATCTGGGAAATGAAGACATTGATAAAATTATATACTTTCTTTTGCTGACGTTCAGTTTCTTACAAACAAAAATTTTCGCTTGCAAGAAAATCTACGTAAGCACTTACGAAACTTTGTCAGTGTTTACGTACTTTCCGTTAAACATGTCATGTACATTAATATTTTACGCAACATAAGAGAATAAATGAACACTGCCCAGTCCGTAAGCCCTTACGCAAAGCTTTACGCACATGTGAATGCAGCTTTAGGGGACTTGAGATTTTGCGAATATTTTTTTGTGCGAGGTGTACATATACATATCGAAGTATTCTGAAGGATTCCATTAAGGTAGCGGTAATCACTAGATATGCCCAGATGTACCCAACGGAGTTACAGCTACTCATTGGCTAAAAACATTACAAACAAATTCAGCGTTGTGTAGCTCAGCTTACTGAGGTTGCTGCATTATCACATCTCCTGTTTTCAAAAATGCTTCTTCAACTTCGTATCAAAAATTTCTTTATTTTTGAGGAGTGTAGTATTTAATAATTAATTTCTAATTCGCTTTGCTTAAACGAAATTAACCTTATTTATTTTACCGTAGCCAGACCTGACAGAATAAAAACAAGTTGTTTGAGAAGAGGAGTCGTCTTAGCTTGGCTTCTTTAGCCTAAAAGGTCGTCACATAATTTACCCTACAAAACTTTACAATACTCTGCAAAACCACAATATCATTATTTCTCTCACAAAACTGTTAAAGAACACTAAAAAATTATAACAAAAAGTACCCTTAACATAATTTTTGCCTGCGCAATGGCATAATAAACTTTCTCCTTAACTTTAGGGTGGGTGGGAGGCTGCTTGAATACTTGAAAGCTAATCGACGTGTGATTGAATTTTGCTTAAAATCACGTGACAACGTGATACCGAGGTTAGTAATGTAAGGCCTGTTCTACACCGAAGATAAATTCTGAAACGTGCGCAGTGAGTGTTATACAGAAAGCGTGAAGGAAGTACGCAATGTTAAGTATACTGGCAACCTTGACCCCCGGGCTCTTTGTCTCATTTTCAAAACGGGACGGGCAGGTATATCAAAAAGGGAAAAGAAGAATATACTTACCCTTCTAAACCATTGCTTGGGCAAATAAAAGTTTTATAGACAAGTGGCTTTTACTTTTCCTGTCAATATAGCTAACCTGTCCCGTAGTTGCATGTATATGTTTTGATAAGCAACTTATCTGTTGACCTGGTGCTTTAGTTACAAAAATTTGCCTTTCATAAGAAAGTTGCTTAGTGAATCCGTACTGGATTGGTATAGGTTCCTGTGTTTTTTAATATTAATTCTTTATCGTTCTTTTCAATGGTCGTAATGATCGTAAATTCGGTTACCATAGGTTATCTATATGCGCGTAATCTGCTACCTTGCATACTATACAACATCTATATAATAATACGCCAGCTGTCTGTGACTTTTGCAAAGTGGATAAAATTTCTTTGATAAAGTCTATAAAACATCGCGTATAAATTTGTTCTGTAAATTAGCAAACTTTGACGTTAGAGCAATATTGACCTAGCACCTAGGACCAATTTGGGTAATTTTCCAAAACCTGGTTCCCCAATCCGTTTCGGAATGGACGGGTTGATGACGTCATCAAAAAACCTTTAAACCCCAATATCTCTGCAACCGTTTGTCAAAAGTACATGATCCTATACATTTTCTTGATCATCGTTTCAAGGTCTATACGATAAAGGTAATAGGGATATAAATTTCTGAAAATTTTTTTTGCGTTTTAACGGGCCATTGCTGACGTCAGCAAAATTTTTAAACCCTTTTATGTCCTTTGTCGTTCGTAGAAAAGATATGATCCTATATATCATTTTGATCAGCATTTCAACCTCTACACGTTACAGGCAACGAATAAACTAAATTTCGCCAATTTTTTTTGGATTTGCAATGCTGACGTCAGCAAACCAACTTTTTCAATGTCCTATTGCCTAAGTGGATTTTTCCACAAGTCTTTATCGACGACACTACTTATTACAAAGCTTGAGAAAAACCAGAAGGACAACAAATACAAAAGGAGAGATCTCACTGAAGTCTTCTTGTTCTCTATGCTTTATTATACTATACCTTAGTGATTAACAAAATTCCATCCTATCTTTTTACGATGCACGCAACCGCTTTCGTCACGTCGGTTGTAATAATTCCTCTTCAAGCGTCTTCAACAGGAGTACGAAACCGCTCTTGCGGTGCACGTAACACGATAGCCATCAACCGATATTTCAGAGGGTAAGTGTGGTATTTAGTTAGTCTTTTTAGCTGTTGGCATTGTCTATGGATCTCTATTAGTCGGCGTTGTCTTGTCTTTTAATGTTTGCCAGCATATTTTGGATTAAGTTTTATTTGCAGATGATTTCGTGATCGTTATTGAAATTTTTGTTGTTTTGCAAGTTGCGTTGATTAATTCTAATACGCAGATTGATGAATTAACGTTGTTGACATTTTTTTGTTCATTAATTTTTAATTTGTGGATTTGTAAGTTTGTGTTCGTTGTTGACATTATTGTTGCCTTGTTACAAGAGAGCCACCTAAATTTTTTTTTGATTTCACGTCAAATTTTTACCAAATGCCTAGAGTAAATAACTTTTTGGTTCAAAAACAGGAGCCTGTTTATTCTGCAAATGAATTTAACTGAAGATCTTAGGAACACAGAAAAAAGGTTAACGTGGTCAAGATCAATCCATTTTCGAAACCACAGTCGAAAACCAATTGTTGCTGGCATCAAATATTGTTTATACAAAAGATGCTCACCATGTTATGGCGAACGAATGTGGGCGACAATAGAAATGTTTGTATCTTGTCTGTACCTTAATTATGTAAAATCTACCAAAAGTATATTTAATTAAATTTTGAGCAGAACGACGCATGTTAATATATTCCTCGTGTTAAGTCTGCAAGCCTGTTATTCCCTCATGCAAGATGGTGTAAAGGATATGCAGGAACTGCAATCAAGTAATTAGGGACTGCATCGTTACTAATCAACAAATGTATATCCTCGTTCCCAGGGTTTGTTGTCTATGTCAAAGCCGCTAGCGCTTACTTGCCGAAAAGGCAAAAGCCCCTGGGGACGAGGATGCAAGTCGTAGGAAGCCTGAGACATTGTATCAAATGGCTTTGACTGTCATCATTGCTATAACAAACATCTTGTTTGTTTAGAGAGTAAAATTACTTGGGACAATAATAATCCTGCGAATATTTTGCCAGATATTTAACCAATTTATCATGTCAGATTTTAGTTCAAACTTTATTTTCTTTTTTTTTCCATATGATTTTAAAAATGTTTCAGACCACTATTGATGACATCACAAACATTTTTTACTGTTTTTGAAACTGTACATTGATATATACGAAAATATATTACCAGTCATCCAGAGGAAACTATTATCTTTAAGATTGTTAAAGTATAGTTAGCTTTTTTCTGTTTAACCCTATTCGGTCCGGGGGGGGCGGATTCCGCCCCCCCTGACGGTTTTTTTTAATAACTCCTGATTGCTTTCCTATATAGCTATGATACTTACTGAGTTCCAACATTTATCTATTAGACACCTGCATGCTAAATTTTTAGTTCCCATACCTTTCAGAGGCTTTGATATTGGCCATTACTCGAACTACCCCTAAAATCTCTATGAAATCCTTATAATGAGAAAAATATAATAACTCCTGTTAGGATTATCCTTAGAACTTGAAACTTGCAACACAACTTTGTTTCATCAAGAAGAATCATTTTGAATAATTTTGACACGTGACTAATCCGATTTCCCGATTTTATCGGATTTTACCCGAAAATCGGAAAAAAACGGATTTTCGGGCAATTTTCGGCAATTTTTTTTCCGATCCATGAAAAAACCAGACGATATGTTAAAAAAAATTTATTTAGCTTTCAAAAACTTCAAACAGAATGTAAAAATTCACTCTAGAACAAAAGTAATTATATTTTAAGCAGATAGTTGCATTTTTAACAATTTTCAAGTTTCTGATGACGTCACAGAAAATGTGCTGTAGAAAGCAAAAATTTATTGCTGCCATTTTGTTCCTTTTATGACGTACTATAAGTGTGCCAAGTTTGATTCAATTTGAACAATCCTATAAAAAGTTATTGAGGGGGGGGGCGGAATCCGCCCCCCCCCCCCCCCCCCCCGGTCATAGTATGTTCGAAAAACCCCGAACCGAATAGGGTTAATGATAATTTGAACAGTTTGGTTTTTCTATCATTAATAACTGGTGCTAGCACTCAATAGCAAGTTCTAAAAAACATTCTTGATTCGGTAAGAAAGTTTCTTTTTTTTCAGCCGGTATCTGGCACACCGATTTACATTATGTTTTATAACCAATCATCCCTTCTACTCTGCTCTATCCAGTAGCAAGCGCTTTAGCTTCTATAAAAGAAACTTTCGCCTAAAAGTTTGAACTGCACCCTCGTCCCCAGGTTTTTTTGTCTTTTTGATATATCCAAAAACCCTGGGGACGAGGGTGTGAACTGCACTATTTAAAACGTTCTTTTTCGATTAAAAAAATTTTAACCCGACGAAAATGCCAGCGCTAAAAATATTTTATAAATCTTGAGGCGTTTTTAATCCGTGCTAGAAATTGATGGTAACCCTAGACCTGTTGTGTATTAAGATCATTAAGAAGCACCCAGATAATATGAGTAAAACATTTAGAAACAGAATATATCTTCGTTCCAAAATCTATACCGTGCAACTCCAATATTGCTATATTCAGGATACAACGGAACCAAAGCTTGCAAATATCACCAAAGAAAAGCAACTGAGTCATCACTTAAAATTTATATAAGCCCATATAACCCTTAATTTTTATTCCTAGAAAAGATAACACTATCTATTTCAAAGCACGTCTTTATAACCAATCCAGACACGTGATGTAATGCTGTTACTCACGCAAAATGTTTTGATGTTTCACGAAATTTCCCTGGTGTCAATGATACTTCTCAAGGTCACAAAATGTTGTAATTTTATATTAGGATTTTGCTGAAACGCGATGGAACGATTTTATCGGGGCGTGTATTTTAAAATTTATTGTTTTGTAGAGAAAGTGAACTCTCGATAGTACAAGCCCCCAACACAATATGACGAATATCTTGATTTCACTAATTTTTTGTCTCTTCAGAATTCATTAAAACGTTTCTGCCCGTAACAGTTCTGCGTTATTTACAGTCGCCTACAACCTCTATCCTAGGACATGTTGTCTCTTTTCGCATATCGACAAACCTATCAATAAGCGCAGCGCCGATAAGATACGCAAAGCCCTGGGGACAAGGTTGTGGCTACCTAGTGCCAAGAATCCGTCAACGTTCCGCATATGACAGCTCTCAATGTAAATAGTTAACAGGCTCTGGAAACACATATTAAGTAGTTAAAAAGGGGATCATAAAAAAGTACGGATTGAGATACGAGATAGAGTGGAAGCAACGAAAGAAAATATTTATGCTAACATTTTTGTGGATTTTTTCAGTATGTTTTAAATTTTGTTACTAACCATCACAAAAGTTACATTAAATTTTATTTTTAGGGTGCTCCAGCCTCCAGTCTAGTCATTTTTTGGCCAAATTTAACTTATTTGTCCTTAAAATTTTCACGTAAACAATGTTTAAAATGCTCGTGGTTATGGCACATGCGCAGTTCATACAACCCAGATATGAAATCCCCATGTAAACACAGCAAAATATAATTGTGATTCGGCATCTTATTCCGCAACCATGTAAAGGTTACCTATCCTAAATTGTTTTTCCATTTTTTCCTGGTTCACAATTGAAATGTTCCACAAAACAGTAAAGTTGTGTGAAATTATTATAGGGAATGTTCTTACAACTTTAAATTTCCCTTACGAACTCAACAACAATAAAAGGGACTTTCCCCACAAAAACGGGTTAATCTACCCGGTTTTTTTACGAGATAAAATGCTAATGTAACAATAGGAATAAAATTGTAACAATAGAAAAAAAATTAAAATAATTCTAAAGGCATAGACCGTGCTATTCAAAATAGGACGGCGAAAGCTTGCTACTGAGAATGAGAATATATGTTTTGAATTTGTCGTTTTCTTAATAATTTTTTTGTCTATTTTTGGTTTGCTTTTTTAATGCGTTAAAAAACCCAAATGGGTTAAGAATTAGGATACAAACCTTGAATATTGTCAGCCCAATTTTTTTCAGTTGAAATTATTATGCCAAAGGGTTTTTCTAAAAATTTCAATATTTACCAACGAAAATCTTTTTACCGACTTGTTTATGTCAATTTATTTACTGATAAGGTAAAACTAAAAAAACATCTTCGCTTTATTAAAAGTTTTTTATAATTTATGACTTGTAGCTGTAGTTTTTCTATAATAACAAATTTTTGGCAGGTTTGAAAACAACGATTTTTCCGAAAAACAATTTTTCCCTGTTTTAGGGTTTTTATGGTCTATATAATTCCAAGAAATAGAAATGTGGAAACACCCAAAATTATATTTATAGTTGTGTTTATCCAACATAACTTTTATTTCTACAATACATCTCAAGCAAGAAGTTATTGAAAGTCTATGATGTTTCTAGTGAAGCAATTTTTTAGGTATAATATATAGCGAGTTATTTTAAATAGTTTTGCTGTCATTGAAAAGAACTTTGTTTGCCTGTTTTGCGTTTTTGATGTTGACAACTAGTTAAAAATGGTAAAATAAGAAATGCTCTAACAATCTTCGGTTTAATATGTGATAACAGGCATGGATTTGTAGGGGTAGATAAGTCATATGTTTTATTGCGCTGAATTGCACTATCTGTCTGATCTGTTTTAAAGAACGAGCATCCTCCATTATCTTGACCTGAGCGTCAGCGTCACTAAATCTACTGAAATCTTTTTTGACTCACCTTTGAACGTGTTTTTGCAGGAAACACTTACAAAATAAGCTTAAAATACTAATGTTTCGAACGCCCCTGCTCTCAGATCATCAAAATATGAGTATAGATTGCGGTCTTTGGGAAATTCCCATAACACCGGGGAAAACAGGCACCAACTGAGCTAATCGCAGGTTGATAAGTTGAAACTACATTATATTGTTTAAAACGAGACGTGTTTGGAATGTTCTGCACATAGTATACAGTTTTATTTTTAAGATGACAGAACAGTTCTCTGCGTCCTGTCCAGAAAAAAAACTTTCGTGCAAGTAAGCTGCTTCGTAAAAAACATTTTTCTGGGCAATTTAATAATTTGTGCCATACGTTAATTTATAGTTAATATTAATCACGGCTGATCAACAAGCGTGTGGTAAAACGTTCAACACGACGAAAGTTAGTTTGAACTGCATAATCTTTGTACTACGTGAAATCTTGTGGTTGCAGGCCCAAGAAAACATAAAGAAGAAGAAAAGCAATATTCCTTGAGGTATAGCTTAATATACATTTATTATAATTATTATAACCTGTAGAATTTGAACTACCATTTTGAACTAGCCATTGGTAGTCGGCTGGTCTTACACACAAAAAAAAACTAAAAACATCCAGGAGTATGGCAGTGGAATATATTTATCCCAAAGATTGTGTAAACTATCCCAAAGATTGTGTAAACATAGCTAGTAGTAGTAGTATTTATTTTGTGAGATAACTGTATCTTTTACATTAACAGTTCAGGAGATGATGTTCTGCCCAATCTTGGAACGCTCTTGGCCAGTCTTAAGATGGGGATGTTTAGGGGCCTTAGAAAAATTTTTTTGGGCTCCGCTAGCGGGATATCGCCGCTAAGGCGGGGAGGGGGTCTAAAGTTTTAAAAAAAAATGCGCTAAGGATTGAGAAATTTCAAAAATTTGTTTGTGGCCTGAAAATTCTTCGTCGTTCATGAGCATAATTCCTCTTGTCATCAATTCCGATAACTTTTATCTACAAAACACGCCCCTGAGCATTCCAAGATTTATACAAATGTGTGTATTTCACAGACGGAAATCCGCTAAAAGAGGGGGGAGGGGGTCCGAATCTTAGCGGCGATATCCCGCTAACAGGGCCCGAAAAAAATTTTCAAAGGCCCCTTAAGACTGGCCATTGACAAATGGGTGGTCAGTCTTAAGACTGGCCTGCCCAATCTACGCACGTACATGACCAATCTTAGAACAATTGTGGAAGACAAACAGAACAATAAAATTTTTAGAATTTACCTCTTAATAGGAACTTTAAATTGAAACTTTTCTTGGAAAATCAAAAGCCAAAAATTTATATATACCATGTATTTTATGTATAAAACATTGAAACTACTCAACCATATTATAGCTAGCTTGCTAAACATCTCATCCAATGAAATAACAGCTAGCTAACTAATAATATGGTTGAATATGATTTTTCTGATACTTCATAAATATAAACATTTTATTTTTAAAATTTAGCCACTGCTACAAGCTGTATATAAATGCTAAATGTATAACACGTGCTCTACCAGCTACCTACCTAGCTAGCTAGCTACGATTTTCACTCTACTGTGTTCAAAAACGGGTCGGGTCAATTCAACAGTACCCAAAATATGATGTTTTAATGTGCCTGAGAATGTTTGTTGGGAGTCACAAAAAACAGAGCTCGTGTGGGACATCCCTTTCTTAAAATCTAAAAGGCGCCAAGGACGGGCCTAACATGGTCTTTTGCCCAATCTTGTGACGCCCTGCCCAGTCTTAAGACTGGCCGGCCAGTCTTAAGACTGGGCAATTTTATGTTCAAAGATTGGGCAGCGTCCTAAGATTGGGCAGAACAATGACACTAAAAGGGAAACGGTTTCCAATGTTTTTTAGGGAAATTCCCATGTCATATAGGGAAATGGTTTCCCAGAAACTGTTTCCTAAACTAATTTTTTTTATTCTAATTTGGGTTTCCCTTTTTGGAAACCGTTACCCATTCTCAGAACCATTTTACGGAATTGCGGAAAGAGGCTATGATAATTTTTTTTCCTTCAGTGAAAATTTGTGGGAAAATATTTCCTTTCTATTGGTTAAAAATTTGTAGTGCGCTTTTTAACCAGCTCGTGCACAGACTCCTTTTTCTTTTGTGTCAAACAGTTAATATTTTAAAGTGAACCTATAAGTTCAAGAACCGTTACCACCACATTTTTTCCCTATCCATCATTAGAAGAAGTAAGGCAGTTTTCATCTCTCTATTTTGGGCGCTCAAATTGGATGTCCTAAAAATTTTTATAACGATGTCTAAATTGACCTGTGTTAGCCCCTGTAAATACTAATGTAGGTGATGGCCATCTATATAAGATCAAAAGCTAGCTAGCTAAGAGTGCAAACCACATTATATGCTGTAAAAAACGTATATAGCAGACCATCCTGGACAGGAAATAGCCCAATTGTGAAAACATTTTATGCATCGAGTGATCATTGCTGACGTCATCAAAATTTAAATGATGCGTCAATTGATGCTTATTAAACTTAAAATTTCAAAGCTTATAAACTTTCCAGGAAACACTGATACACCTTTGATGCTCACCCTTGTGTCCTTTTTTCAGATTTATTTCATTTGTTAAGACCAGTCTATGGTAAATCATATAAAAAATGGAGATGCTACCAAATCAAAACAATCATTTTCCAATATATATTGGTGATCGGCATGTCATATTAGCAAAACAAGTTAACCATAAGTACATATGCAAGTTTTGTGATAAAATAATGAACGATCCAGTGCAGACATCGAGAGGTGAATTGGCATGCCGAAAGTGTTACCAGGAAAAACAAGTAATGTAAGTAAAAAAAAAATCTAATTCCACCAGATTAAAAATTTGTATTCTAACTGGAAATTTTGTACAAACAACTGATTAAAATGAATTTAATTAAATTGTATTAATAATATTTGTTATTTTTAAATATATTGTCTATTTTTATATAACAAATGTGTTAATATGCTTCCCATCTTATAGCAATCCTGGATATTGTCCTATTGATGGGGAGCCAATCAAAGACATTGATATATTTCCAGATAAAAGTGTTTCTCGAGAAATCAACAAATTGGAATGTTTATGTGAGAATGAAAAAAATGGGTGCACATGGAAAGGAGCTCTTTCTGATATTAATGTAAGTCACATAAAATTAAAATTAAAATAATGAGGTTCTTAGATCAGATTTCAGGTAAACCTGTACATGCAGTATAATATGAGCATTTCTTTCTTCTATCTTTTTTTTGTATTTCCTTTTTAAGAATAAGTTAGATCAGTTTTTAGATGGACACTCAAAATTTGTGATGATTTGTCAAGATTTTTCCTTTCCCTTTCTTGCACAAATAATATTTCTCTAATAATTAGCGTTTTGTGTCGGCCAGCTTAAAGCTATGAATAACAAATGCAGTATTAACATTTTGTTGACTTTGCTGTGATTGGTGACTTTGCATTGGTTTTCCACTTAACAATGAGTTCATAAATATATACTATTTTCTGTTATTTTTTTAGTCTCATGAAGTAACTTGTGAATTTATTTCTGTTACTTGCAATGCATGCAGTGAAAAATTTATAAAGTCGAAAAGTGAAGAACATAAATCAGAAAAATGTCCGAAACGTGAAGTACCTTGCTCAAATTGCAATAAAATAATACCATATGAAGAAATTCAGGTAAAGAAACTATTTAAATGCGGTCTTTTATATAAGCTTTTGTTATGAAATCATTAAGCAAAACTGCAACACATGCCAAATAGCCTTGTTCAAGCTTCTTGTGGTGTGAACGTAATTCTCTGCAGAAAAGTAATCTGCTTTTTTGTTACTCTTAGAATTTAAGTGCCTCAAAATGATTACTTAGTGAAGAAACTGACATGGAGGCCAAGCAGGACTGTAAATATGATTTCTAAAAAGAAAGCATAAAGAAATTTTTAACACAAAATTTTCAAACTGTTTACATGTTATCATGCATCCCCCTGATGTTTCACTCCTCCTCTTAATTTCTATTTCACACCTAGTTAGTGTTGGAAGAAAAGTTCACACTATATGTAAAGTTTGATTTATTTTTAGTTGCATGAAGAGTTTTGTGAAGAAAGACCAATAGAATGTCCCTTTAAATGTGGTTCGATGATAGCAAGGACTAAGATGTTCAATCACACTCACAATTGTGAAAATATATTAGCTGGAAATGTGTGCCCGTATACTGTGGTTGGATGTAAACACCAGGTGTGTATTGGTTTTAAACATGTTTTCCTTGGTATTTTTACAGTTATGTTTGGTGTAATTCCCATATTTTGTATTTTTACATTGGCAACATGGAAAGCCAACATTATTTCTATGGGTTGCTAACATCTATTTTTATTTTGCATAAAATTTGCAAAACAATTGTTGTGGAACATTTTGATTACTCCATATAAAAGTATATATCAAACCTAAACAAAATTCTCATTCTCTGTTCTTAATTAAACTTCTTGCATACCATGTTGTACAAGCCCTATGTGGTAAATAGTTGTATATGAAATTAAACCTATAATTTTTTTTAGATAAATGATGATGAAACACTTTCCATACATTTGCAAAATTCTGAGACGTTACATGCAGCTCTTGTTGTGGAGAAACTGGTATTTTTAGAATGTGATAACAAACGATTGATAAAAATACACAACGAGTTGGAAAGGAACTATCAACAACTTCAGAAGGAATTGCAGAAACTTGAATCATCAAATCAGTCAGTTATGTCTGAACAAGTTATTGAACAGTTAAAAAGTCAAATCAAAACAAAGGAACAGTTTGCAACATCAATAGATGACGTCCAGTGCCGATTAACGAAATATGAATCAAGTAAAAGAAGCCAGACCGAGAGAGAAGAACAAATTGAAACACTCCTCAGTATTCAAAGCAACTTGAACGACATGTTAAAAAAAGAACAATTTTCCCCTCTTGTGGATTACAATAATAATTTAAACAAAATGTCAAAAGAAGTTGAAAATTGTCGTAAGGAAATTGAAAAATTAGATATTAACAGTGCTATGGCAAGTTCTAATTTAGCAGATATGGAGCTAAAGTTGCAGCTGTTAGAGAACACTTCATACAACGGTAGGCAGCTGTGGAAAATTGACAATTTTAAATATCGGATGAGTCAAGCTGAAAAAGGTAAAATTACAGCTTTGCACAGTGCTCCTTCGTTCACGGAAGTGTTTGGTTATAAATTCTGTACTAGACTTTATCTGAATGGTGACGGGATGGGAAAGAACACTCATTTGTCCATATTTTTTGTTGTTATGAAATCACAATATGACGAGTTATTAAAATGGCCCTTTGTGAAACGAATTTCCTTTCGTTTGTTAAATCACGAAGACGTGTCGAAAACGAGAAAGGAGAGCTTTTTGTCTGATCGAAATTCTTCAAGTTTTCAGAGACCCACAAAAGAAATGAACATCGCAGCTGGATGTCCTATGTTTCTTGAAAAAAGCAGACTTGAAAATGACGGATTTATTATTAACGACTCGCTGTTTATTGAAACTAAGGTGGAAGACGACAGGAGACCTAATGCTAAAACGTAAGTTCACAGATACTGTATTGAGCAGAAATTATGACATTGGTAAGGTTGATATATTATAATGTTAATAATTTTATACTAAATACATTATTTCTTAACTGTTTTTGTATTTTTTTATAACAAAAGTAAAATCTCTTATGTAAATTTAAAGTTACACCAGCTGAAAAAAATTATTTGTAACACATTTATTTAAAAACATTCTGACAAAGCTTTTCCACTTAACACCATCATCAGGTCGAATTCCATACTTTAGCAATCTTGGTAAAATTAGGTTAATAAATAAAAATGGGTTAAATTCATTGTTAGGACTAACATGGTGGAGATTTTTATTTAATCTATTTTAATGTTATTCGATTTTGTTTTCTATTAAGATAACTGGGATAAATCTAATGAAAAAGTGATTTTTTTTTTATTTTGTGTTTTCTGGGCGCTTAAATGGTTGGCTTAAATAGCAATAACTTCGAGTAAAAGAATACGTTTTTTAAAAAATAAACATATGTACAACTTTGTATATATTGATTTGCACGAAGACTATTTTGGCTTGTCAGCCCATGTAAATACGGTGGATAGGGAGAATTCTTGGATAAAAATCGCACTGGAAATATTATGGAAGTCTGTACAGTGTAAACTTTTTCATATTTCTGATCATCTTATTTCGAATGTTTATTGCATGAAAATCTTTTTTTGTTAAGGTCTGCTTTTTTAGTCATCTGCTTACGAAACCTATCTGCGAAACTTTCTTTTCTCAATAAAATTTCTGTTTTTGATAAACCAGATCATTCCCTGAAAAAGGTTCGATAGCACCTGGAACTCTGAAATCGAAAGGGCAGCCTTTATTGCGTGTGTATTCAAATAATTAGCAAACTGACCTCCCTGTCTTTAATTTTTTTGACATGACGAATGCTATGATTTAATTTCTGGAAATTTTGTAAATTATTGTACATGTTCTATTCAATAATATTTAAATTTTTTATTGTTTGAAGCATGTTTACGGTTTTCTTTGTGCTTTAACAGACCACAAACCCCGTAATCATACAGATTCATTGGGTTTAGATTAATTTATTAATTAAATCGTTCTTAGTTGTATAAATATTAAAAGACAGAGTAAAACATTCCAGCCGCAAAATTAGACTCGACAAATAACAATGCTTGCTCATGGTTGACATTTGAAGAGTGTTTTGTAAGTAAAGAAAGTACTCACGTCATTCTATGTTGCGTCTGAGATAAATTGGCATAATATGACTTGATAGAAGAAATCGCCAAGTTCTGCTTATCGCTGACCTCTAGCGATTTTTGACGTCGATGAAATTTTAAAGCCATTAAAAGGAATACGAAAAAAATGCAAAAATGTTCATTATTATTTTCTATTTTTATATCCTTCTGAATTAAATTTAGTCGCAAAAATCTCTATAATAATAGCCGTCCTCTGTCTGTCTCTGCACGGACCCCGCTGAGTTAGAAAATGATGTTACGGAAACACAAATATCAAATGCGATAATCGCAACGCATCTATATTTTGTCTTCCAGAACTTTACTATTTTTCTTGTTATTTGCAAAGAAAGTAAAAATTGCGCGAAAATTAATGCGTGCGACGTAGATCTTTCCGCTGCGCAAAAATTAATAGTAAAGTGCATCGTGTTCGCCTTCTCTTTCCGCTCACGTCCAAGCCTTGTTTTCGTGGCCTAGTAGTTAATCCGATTCCCGGCTAAAGCATCCGGGACTGTTTAAATGGTCCCGAAGAACGCATATCGGGGTGCTCGCGGTTCAGTTTAAAAACATCTCTTCAGTGCTGACGACCCATGGCTGGAATTTTTATGTGTGGCAAGTTTTTGATGTTGCCTTTACCAGACAACAGCTAAGGTGGTTATAGTTTAAAGGTATTATAATCTCAGTTCTTTCTTCTAGACAAGTTAAGCTATCTAGCTAGCTAAAGAGAGCTAGCTTATAGTTTTACGAATTTGCATCATTTTTTGCGTGCGGATAATCTGATCGTGTAATTATCAAGCTACTCATATGCTAAGCTCGAACATTTTTTTGGTGATTGTCCCTTGATTAATCAGTCAGGAAGAAACTATAAAAAATAACCCAAAACAACTTCTGTGGTGCATTTGGTCAATTGGTAAATAACATCTAAACTGGAGGTTGCCATATGTTAACGTCATTTGTTGCGAATGAAAGAATGCAGTTCACACTACCCAGAAAAATAAAACTGCACATAACAATAAGACATTTGTTTTTAGTTTTGTACCACCAGTCCTATAGTTACGTTACTCCATTCAGCACATAAAGCACTTCTTTATTTTTTATACTTGATAATTTATTTAATACTAGTCAGTAAGGCCTGTGGAAAAATCAACTTAAGCAGGAGTAATTGGAAAAGAGAACCATAACCTGAATTTTGATGACATCTGCCAGGACCCGTCAGTACACAAAATTTTTTTTAGGAAATTTGTTTTACACACGTGGCCTTAGATAGATAGATGTGCATATTTTACATGGCTAGCCTCACTAATATCGAGGGATATACCCTGTTTATTATTTCCAGGAGGGGCCATGGCTTAGATGGAGAGTCCTAGAGTATTTAATGCTCATTTTGAGCTACGCAGGCCCAATTAGGGGCCGCGCTCTACTAGACAACTCCCGGCAACATCCAACGGCCCACACATGGAGCCATCTTCCCAATTTCCCTCACATGGCTTGGGTTAACCCGGGGCTATCGTAACATTTACTCTCCCATGTTGAATTGCCGTCAAGAGGAATTGAACCCCGGTCTCCCGGGTTAAGGAGATATATGAAGGTACCCCCACAAGTTAAAAATTTTTTTTTAAATATTTATACATGTTGCCTTCATTGTATATATAGATCTTGAAAGGCAGAACAAGAAAATGTATAGAATACTGTATCTTTGACAACATGCGAAAAAAATTGACTTATGTGATCACCTCGTTTACAAGTTATTTGGCCTTAAAGATATAGCTGCATTGTAATGGCTTAAAAAATTTAATCTAAGATTTTGATGTGTTATTAACGTTGTGCCGTAACGCTAGAAAATTTGATATCTGAGAAACTTTTTTGGCTAGAGCAAAGAAAAACAAACACATCCACTTTGCTTGTTACACCTCAAATTTGGATGTTTTTGTTATTATGCCACATCAAAGATTTGTGATGTTTGTCCCCAAGAGACCTTGCAAAATGAGTAAGTTTGTTGGCTAAATCTTGCCCGTCCTTAATTTTTAATGATTGCGATTGAACAGATCTAAAAATGGTTGCCAAAAACGATTATTTTGTGAGGGCCAACATCTTGGTCGGGAATGAGTGATCAAGGATATTGGTAAATATGGTGACTGGAAAAAACAACAAAAAACTTAAGAAATTAAAAAAATCGTTGTTTGAAGTTTTAGCAACTCTCAGTTTTTCACATTTTTAGGATATTTATGACTCGTCCTGGACTTAGAATAAATAAAAAAAATGTATGTGTTAATTTTTTTCGATGAGGGTAATGGCGCGCCTTTAAGCTTCTATGAGACGTTATCCCTGTTATTTTAGAATGCAATACCATGATTTTTGAGCTTTGTATGGTTGTTTTTTTGTCATTCCAAAATAAAATACTATGACTTTAAAACTTTGTATGGCTGCTTTCACCCTTTTACAGAATTAAATACAGGGATTTCTTTTTTTATGTATATACAACTATTAACGTGTAAAACAGGCAAAACTTACTCATGTTTATGTGAATTTATTTTCTGTCATTCGTCCAGTAATTAAGATATAAACAATTGTTTTTACGCCAAGTTTGTGTGGGAAACAAGAACTCTTTTGTTTCATAGCTAATGTACGTTGTTTTATCTGCCTAAAAATGAAAAATATACATAATGCAATGAAACTTATCAGATGCTCTTATGCTTTTTCTCTTGGTTAAAAATTCCATCTTCATTCTGAATTTAAAACATAAATTACTTAAATTTGATTGTTTTTCTAAATTATAGAAGACATGGAAATGGTAACGAATTTTGTAACAGGGATAAAAAGTCAAATGATCTAATGTTTCAGTGAATTTTGTAGCTAGGAAACCCAGCATAATTTACCACCAGAAAATTGGAATAACCGATATACCTGTGAACTTAATACTGACCGCCCTTTTAATTGGTTAATTGTATGGTTCTCTACTCATGTGGTCAATATTGAGGAATCCTTTGTCCCGGACACAAATGGCCTCACTCTCCTGAATGAATGTATTTCTACATCTGACTGGACTCCTATTCAATTTTTCAGTGTTGTCATCCCCTTCTTCGTTGTCAGACTGTTGATCTGTTTTTGAACGCTATGTCCGCAATTTTCTGTTTCATGCCTGACATAATGGTATTTACTTTATTTTTAAACATTTGATGTTTCAAATCTTACAAATTTAAGGTAAAAATCCTAGTTAAGCAGAGTTTTTGGTCAAGGGACCCAAAAACAGTTCAATTTAATAAATGACCCAACTAAACCTAGAATATGACTTCAGCGGATGATTTTAGTCTAAGTTAGAAATCAGTCCAACATAGTAAAAGTCTAACTTATTCAGGCTCCAAATTAGCAACAGTCTAATGTACAAACATGAATCTTAAAAGCTCAATTGGAAGATGTTTAGCAGTATCACAAGTTGTTAATTTTTCATATCAACAAATGTAGGTGTATATATATTTTTTCATGTCAAATTTTGATAAACACGATAACCTATGATTGCAGTGAATTGACAAAATGATTTGAAGTGTAATTCAATATAGTACGCTATAAAAAAAGAAGGGTGAAAAAATTATCACTGGTTTTACCCAATTTCTCTCCATTATTTGGTCTTTTTTTAACCAGTCCTTATTAAAGCCGGCTTTAATTTTGCTGGCCCTAGTTTTCAAAAATTAACGCTAGTTATATCTAGTATTAAAAGGGCTGATAAGGTATCTGTGAGTATAAATAGAACAGTGCCTTTAAAATGTTTTCATAATTTTTGTTTCCACAATTTCACCTAGAGATATTTCAGAAATTGTCATTTTAGTCTTGGTTCAGTAAAAGTGAATTGGTAAACATTGGAATCTTTATAGGATTTTTTTACATAATAGCCGATGCAGAGAATCCAGGAAGTATTTAAAAAAACTCTTTGTTTTCATTAAAAAATTGAAAAATTTGGAATAGGATTTATCATGGGGGGGAGACTTCCACGTAGTATAGCATGCACGAGACCAATGCTCTCAATCTTTACAAAATCTTAAGTTAAAAACTTAGTATTTCGTACCAGAGAAAATGGGGTGATTTTCATTGTAGCATACATATTTTTCGCATTACCAAATCTCAGGGATCAGTAAATTAAGTTATAAAATTTTGGTTTGAATTGGTTCTTAAAAAATGATACATATAATTAAAAGTGCATATGCAAAAAGGGGTGTTCTAGTAAAAGTGTATGTTTGCTTACAAGAGGAAAACTTGCGTCTAATTTTGGCAATTTTAGTGTGTACGTTGTGAATGACCCCAAAATACCAAATTTCAGTTGCTTATGATTAATAATAGAAAAGAAACATTATTTTTAAGAGCTTAATGTCACTACAATATGGATGTTTTGTTAAAATTTTAGAAGATTTTCACACATTGTTTATCAGTAGGACTGGTACACTTTAAACATTGATAATGTCTGTTAAGCTCTTGAAGTTCTATTTATAAATTTCAATGGCAATTTCAATAACTAATTAAAAAAATTAACTTGCAAATTCAAATTCTACTCTTTTTATTTTTTATAGGACAAGCAATAATGGATGTTGTTGATGAGATTGAGGATGACCAAATTATCAAGCTGGAATTTGAAGATGATGAAACTGAAGACATGGGCTCTGCACAAGCTTTAGTGACACTTCATGATTCAGTCCAAAATATGCCAAGAAAACATAAATCAGCATTGCAGGTGCGGAGTACAAACACTATCTTCTAAAATTAGAAATGTGATACTTAATTTGTCATGTCCCTGAAAAGATCTTTAAGTGCACAGAGTTTGCACATCATATATATATAAATTTGACGTATATAAATGTCCATATTTGACACATTTTTTTCACAGACATTTTTTTTGAAAAAAGTAATATATACAATCTTTCAGGTGCACTGCTGCAAGAAACACCTAATGCTTGAACCCTGTGATCTTCGTAATAAACTAGCCTTTAATATACCAACGATATTTTTGTTAAACTAATCATGTGTTGGAAATATTTAGGAAGCTGTCCAGGATGCTTCACCTTTGAAACGGCCTTATGTACACAATGATCAAAGAACATCACATGAAAGCTTGGAATCATATGTAGACGTGCATACTCACGCAAGAAAGCAGTCTTATCCATCAAGAATGCCAGATGGTGTTTTGGCAAATGAACCATACTTTACTGCTGCACAGCAGCGTGTTATGAAGGGACTTTTAAATAACATAAACAACATCCTCAAGCAATCTGCTGGTCGCCGTTGGGTGTATTACGAATGGTTTTATTCAAACATTGATAGAGCGCTGTTGTTGGGTGAAAATGACTTCCAAAGTTGCCTTCAACAAATGTTTAAGAATATTAAAATAAAAAACTTGACGAGAACCCAGTGGTCTATGATTCGAAGGCTGATGGGTAAGCCTAGGCGTTGTTCTCCGGCGTTCTTTCAAGAAGAGAGAGTTTCTTTAGAAGAAAAAAGAAAAAAGATACGATACTTACATCAGTTGAAGGGATTTGAAGTCACTGACATGAGTCAATTCAAAGGTAATTTTTGCGATTTATTATGGTATAATGCAGTTTATTTTCTGTCTTTGTAAGTTCTTAACTCTTGTTATACTTGAGGTATCTTCAATGTTTGGCCAATTAACAATAGATAAAACTAGTCTTTTTAATAACATACAGGAAATAAATATTTATGCATTTTTTTAAACGACATGTTTAGAATGGTAACATGTCATGGAAATTTCAGAACAAGTCATGAATATGTTGTGGTAAACTTTGAATGTCCTAATTTAAACCCCGGTCCTTTTTATGTTTATATGTGATTCTCACTTTTGTGTCTAAGTCAGGTGACAAAGATTACATAAGCCGCAAAAAATACTTGAAAATAAACCCAAAAAATGTCTTTCTATAAGCTAGGTTTATATTATAATGTTACGTTCATCAAGGCTGCATGTAGCATCTCCATTGAGGAGCATTAAATTACCCTTGATTTGTTATTTTTAAAATAATGTTCTGTATTTTGTTGTTGTTGTTGTTGTTGTGGTAAGGGTTCGTTATGAGTAAATCTTCCTAATAATGCATTCTGGTCAATGGAGTATTGCTTTAACGTATTCCAAGCCCACGTATAAGCATTTTTATTGAAGAATTTGAAAAAGATCAGTCTTGAGCTTTTTTCATGTACTGCTTTCATAGCTAAAGAGTTAAAGTTTTTTAAAAAACAATCGATTTTCTAATTTAGCTATTAGTTGCAAAGTAACTTTTAAATCTCTTTTAAACTGGTTTTTATGGAGTTTTTCTTTCTCAGCATCAGCACGGAGTTATCAGACGAAGTTATTTTCACAGATGTTTTATGGTACTCGGTCTATGTTGACAACTTCTCTCTATTTTGTTAGATCTTCCAGAAGAAATTCCAACACCCATGGTGATAGGCACCAGAGTGACAGCAAAAGTCCATCCTGAGGGTGACGGATTGCGATTGTTTACGGGTACTGTGGATGCTGTCGACAACACAAGTAATGCATACAGAATCAATTTCGAAAGGTGTGTTTCTTAATTTTGAAAGGAGTGTTTCTTAATTTCGAAAGGTGTGTTTCTTAATTTTGAAAGTAGTGTTTCTTAATTTCGAATGGTGTGTTTCTTAATTTTGAAAGGAGTGTTTCTTAATTTCGAAAGGTGTGTTTCTTAATTTTGAAAGGAGTGTTTCTTAATTTTGAAAGGAGTGTTTCTTAATTTTGAAAGGAGTGTTTCTTAATTTCGAAAGGTGTGTTTCTTAATTTTGAAAGGAGTGTTTCTTAATTTTGAAAGGAGTGTTTCTTAATTTTGAAAGGAGTGTTTCTTAATTTCGAAAGGTGTGTTTCTTAATTTTGAAAGGAGTGTTTCTTAATTTTGAAAGGAGTGTTTCTTAATTTTGAAAGGAGTGTTTCTTAATTTCGAAAGGTGTGTTTCTTAATTTCGAAAGGTGTGTTTCTTAATTTTGAAAGGAGTGTTTCTTAATTTCGAAAGGAGTGTTTCTTAATTTTGAAAGGTGTGTTTCTTAATTTTGAAAGGAGTTGTTCTTAATTTTGAAAGGAGTGTTTCTTAATTTTGAAAGGTGTGTTTCTTAATTTTGAAAGGTGTGTTTCTTAATTTTGAAAGGAGTGTTTCTTAATTTTGAAAGGTGTGTTTCTTAATTTTGAAAGGAGTGTTTCTTAATTTTGAAAGGAGTGTTTCTTAATTTTAAAAGGTGTGTTTCTTAATTTTGAAAGGAGTGTTTCTTAATATCGAAAGGTGTGCTTCTTAATTTGGAAAGGAGTGTTTCTTAATATCGAAAGGAGTGTTTCTTAATTTCAAAAGGTGTCTTTCTTATACTGCAACTTCACTTGATGTTTTAACTTTCGTGTTATGTGCAGGAGTATTTTTTAACCATTATATCTAGCTGTTTCGGAAGCCCCATCCTTACAACATATATAGAGAATGTTAGATAAAGGAAAGTTTAGGTAGTAATAGGTCATAACGCGGCTAATGAAATTAGAGTGTCCAGGAATCTGTAATTCCTGGACAAATCGAAAAAAAAATTAAATTAGATTTGAATGTCAGTAGAAGGGAATTTTATTAATATTTCGAATTTCAGGGAAATTTTGTTATACAAAATTAAGTCGTGATATATATAACATAAAATGAAAATAAAAATTGGCTGAAATTATGAAGACCTACTATGGCTTATACCTTTTCTCATTTTAAATGATCTAATTGTCTAATTTGTGTAACTTGGTTTTGCACTTTGTATTAGGGAAGGGATCGGCACGCACTCTGTTCCTGATGTGGAAGTTGCTAGTGAAGAGTATGAAGCTATGAACCTGCAGTTGTTTATCGTGAAGGAGCGCCCAAAGATAGTTGGTGCTAGCTCACCACCAGGTGTGTAAATATATTCCTTAATTTTTAAGAAACGTTTACAGCCCTTAAAAATACAAATATCGCTAACTTTGTTATAATCTGTTAATGATTATATATATTTTTAAAAGATCTGTCATCTTTTAAAACAAACAAACTTTTGCCGATTTCGATTGTAACAATATGCGATTCGTATATTGGTACAATTGAAATTGGCAAATAGGGGAGACTAGTTGGGCGAACCCGTGGAAAAATCCACGGGTTCGCCCGTCCTTTTTGTAACGCATTGTGTGCTTCTGGCTATTTGCGCAGCTTAGCTACTATTTTGCGTGACAGACGGACAGACGTATACAGATGTAGCTACAGAAACGTTCTAGAAAAAATGACAGGCCAGAACTGATTTTTATCTGACATATTTGCGTCTGGGTTGAACAATGTCCGATCTCCGACTGCTATTTCGAGGGCTTTGAGGGCTCAACTTCATCAAGGGGCGTGTTTGTAAATTCTCCTATTTATTCATTACTATTTTCTAAAAAATGAAACAAGAAAGATGCCAAGCGTATTTACAATCGTGTTAATTCGCAACGAAATACAATTTTGTGCCAGGCTAAAAATGTTTAAATTGAGATTACACTCTAACCGAAGTTTTAGTTTAAACAATTCTAGTGTCTCCTTAAAGCGGATGTTTTAACTGTCGTTTATTTCGATGTTTATTTTCTGAGAACCTGTAGTTTGTGGTTGTGGTTGTGGTTATAACTTCCCCAAAGCGGTGGAGTGATTAGTTACTTTTAGTTACTTCCTTTTACAGGTACTTATATTTTTTCTTGTTAGAACCTATTATTGGTGGTATTAGTGGAAGGCGAAGCCGTGAAGATTTGGTGACAGCATTGCCAGCTCAAATACGATTGGCGGAAGCGCTAAACAACAGAGCGTCTGGTACTTATGGTGGCTTTCCTGTCCGCTTCTTGATCTATTTGACTAAATTATCAAAAATCATAGCTTTAAAGAGAAAGTACGTTGACAAACTGAAAGAAATGAATAGCGAAGCAGAGCGTTGCAAGCCTTTTAAAGACAATTTTAAAAGGGAGTTCCAAAGGAATTATGCGTTCGTTATTTTAGAGTTAGAAAAAATAAATCACGAGTTAAACACAACTTTTAATAATTTGCAAGAGTTTATGAGAACTGTTGCTCCTCAATTGGGTATGTTTGACCAGTCACTCGTCATTAAGCACGAATGTGACGAAACTGCGACCCATCTTGTGGAAAGCTCGCATTGTTACGTGGAAAGCAAACGCATGAAGACATTGGTAACGAAATTGACGTCATTGATGCTACAGGTTAACAGTTTTGCGGCGCGAAACAGCGGGACATTTGAAATGTCTTCTCTGGACGAAGCTTTACGCGATATTAAAAGCACGTTAAACGTAAGTAATATACCGTTGTTCGAAGATAAAGTCGAAACAAACGTTGCGTACATAAAGAACGACCTGCAAGAAGGCGTAAGCATGCTCTCAGCTTTTAATACACGAAAGGTTAAATCTGAAAAACGCGAAAATAACGATGATTTGACGTCTGAGGAGGAGGAAGAAGAAGAGCACGATGAGGAAGAGCTTGACATTGGTATAATGTAGGAGATCGGTATTCATGATACGAGAAAAAAGTTTCACCTAATGTCTATTGCTGTATAGCACGAGTACCTGCGACCGGCTAAATCATGGTTAATCTCTCCACAAGAAAAATCTTCACGGGGACACTTCTAGCAGACAATTTATATAGCGGACACCTTGCCAACCTTAAAGTTTTCAATTCGAACTTATTTGTTTGTTGCAAAGACCCAATGTTTTGTAAAAAAATAAGATTAAACATCATGATGGAGTGAAACACTGTTGAAATTCGCTGAAACAAGCAAAAAGAAATTAACTTTCATATATATATTGGAAATTGAGATTTTTTGAGAGAAATACTTTTAGGTACTAAATTAGACCGTGCCTTCTCTCATATCCTTCGCGTCCCCGGGGTTTCTTAGCCCCTGAGCCGTTTACGGAGCCGCAAATCAAATTCATCAAAAAAGCAAAATCTTCTTGGCCGAGCCTTCCTCTTTCTAATTTGAGACTAAGACATAAACTTTAAAAATAAAATCAGCAAACTAATTCCCCGAAAGATCTCTTCTCTGCCTGCAACATTAAAAACATAACATTTGTACCTACAGAAATAAGTGCGCATGTCTATTATTCGGAAACGCAAAATCAAAACATTGCTTCGCGCGAAAAAAGTGGCTCATACAAATTCGCTTTCTGGAAATACGCCCTAAATTTGTTGCGCAGTTTTTACCTCGAAAAATTTGCTACATCGCAAAAGTAGAAATTCCTACTTGTTACAGGCGAAATATTTTGCTGCAATAATTAACGATAATTTTTGGAAAACCCTGTTACTGATACGGGAAAGAATTCAAATTAATTGTTTTTTAAGGTGTTAACATTAGGCTTTTTAAGGCCGGTTTCCACTCAAACAAATGTGGTCGAATCGATCAATGGCGTTTTTTGTTAAAATTGGTTTCCACTTTAATGCCTTGATCCATGGATGGCGATTCATTCAAATTTATTTCAAAACACAAATTTGAAGTGCTACTTACCACTGAATTCGCCTTGTGGAAATACGCCTTGACTTCAGCGGTTTTCCGCAAGAAACTTTGGTAAAAATCGATATTAGTTACGCCGTGAAAGTTCCTTCCATAGAGTGGAGATATTTCCCACTCTGGTGTCAACCTCGTCCCCAGAACTATTTGCTTCCCAACAACGCTGCGCTTTCGGATAGTTCTAGCGGAATGTTTATTTCTCTTTCAAATTCGCTCTTTCACAATTTCGCTTGTGACAATCCACCTTTACTACGTACAACCTTTTGTTTGTACGCTCACGTTTGAGAAGACTGAAATAGGCCGACCATTCTCCCCGAAGTAGGGCGGCTGCCTTAGAATTTTAAGGATATCCCAAGTAAGGCAAAATTTTCAAAGTTTGCAGCTAAACAACATTTTCTGTCCCAAAAATTAACTAAACTATATATTTAACCGTAAGTCCGCAAATATTATTTCCCTAAGAGAAATTTTTGCACACACACACACACACACACAATTTCTTCTTTATACTCCATCTCAACTTAGCTTCATCATGCAAAGTCCTTGTTAAAATAATTTGCCTGGTTGTGCCATCAAAACAATTTAAATGGTGTGTTCCTCAGTAATGGATTTTCTTCTGAAAAAAAGCTCACGTAAAATAATTTATAGCATATTTTATTTACATGTTTAGTGTCAATTTCTATTTGATCGCTTTTTTAAAATTTTGTGATCGTTAATTTTATGCCTTATTTTCTTGCAATAAAGGCATACTAATACTAAAAATCAACGTATGTGTGAAACCGAATTTGAATGTAGGGCAAAACTTTCGGAATAAAGTAGATTATTTTGATATCGACAAATTGACGATCCACTTTCTGTAGAATTTATACAATTAATCATCTTTAATAATATCCTTAAATAGGCATTAAATTTGAACCCGAAAATATTTTTTTAAAGACATCACGCGATCTTTATACGTGCACCACGTAGGGTAAAAGCTCTTAAAGTTCGGCGTCAAAAAAACGGAAAATCATTCTCACTTGACTTTGTGTAGGACACGACCGCGGTAGGACTTCTGGTCGAAAGGTCATTTTGCAGCAGAGGCACACAACAGACCTGCGGCTGCTGCATGATTTTGTTTAGCTAGGTATTTTAAAATTTTAGGAATGTCTAGCTAGTGTAATTAGCTACGTACCTGTCGGCTATACTAGTATATAGGGCATATAGCTTTATCGAGGGTGACGTTTGCACCCAACCTTTTGCAAACTTAGATTAGCTGAGAATGCCAAAATAGTAATTACATCAATCTTTTTCGTCCACCATCTGCATAAAGAGTTCATTATCCCTATTTTTTTTTATTTTATCAACCATTTGTCAGTTATTTTTGTAATTTTCATCGACTAACAGACCCCTTGTCGTCCCGGGTGTTGTTGTCTTTACGGATACTGTAGTGAAGTAGGGGAATGAGCATGATTTTTTAAATCATGATATCTTCACATTGAAGCTTACCTCCCTCTTTAAAAAAAGTAATTGAAAATCAGCTCAAACAGTTCCGGATAAGGTACAGATTTTGAAATAGTTTCCCTGTTGAAAAAGCAGTTTCCATGTTAAGAAACTTTTTTTGTGTAAAAATAAGAAATATTTTCTGAATACTGAAACCAATCTCAGTTTTCAATTTCCCCCAAGCTACATTGGGTTTCTCCATTATGATCTTTTGGCCAATAAAAGCTCTTTACCAATAATTTGAGTTGTAATGAAATCTACTCCCGTCTTAAGCTATTTTACTCCCAGCCTAACTGAAAAACAGTGTCCAAAGTTGGAAACAATTTCTGTTTTACAAAAAAAAAACAATATAAAATCTGTTTTCTGAATTCGGAAATTGTTTCTTTTTTTTAAAGTTTCATTCAGAAACGGTTTCCACATCTGTAACTTATTCCAGATTGTCAAAGTATTGTATACATATACTAGTCTAACCATTTTTTACAATATAGATTAATTACAAAAATAATATTATTTTTTATATTGGTTTTTATTTGTTTGCAAGATATTCTATGTTAAAGTTGCAAAATATTAGCCAGGGAAGAAGCTTTTTCTCTGTTGCCATTTTCATTTGGGTTTGAGGAAAAAATGTGGCCTACCTAATAGATTTTTAATGCAATTTTCCTATAGACTAAATTTCGGCAAATTAACAAGAAGAAAAACAGTTTTTTGTAAAACGGTTTTTGCAAAATGCATATACAAAAAGTATATAATTTTCTTTTAAAACATTTTGCTGGTATATAATTTCTGTGACTAATTTCTTGACCTTCTAATTAGATTATTATACAATAATAACCTGAAGTTTTGTAAATTGCACTTTGCACTATTTTGAAACAGTGCGATACACCTTTTTATACTGATTAAGTAATTATATATGATTAAAAATATACACATATATATAAATGTTAAAATAAAGTAGTAAAACAAGAATTAATATAAATTACCATATATCAGGCAAGGCAATCTGGTTAGATCTATTATTATATTTATCTCAAAAGTGTGTTGAAATATCATTATCATTATCACATCAATCATTTCTGCTACTTGAGTAAGAATCTAATAATGTGCGCAATGTTGTTATCTAGTTCATTGGTTGTTGCTGTTCTCCAATTAAGCCTTGCCAAACACAGACTTAAAGAACTGATATACCGTAATGCTTCGAATAAACGCCTGGGGGTTTATTAAATTTTTTGACATTTTTGGGAGCGTCTATTCAAGGGGGGTGTTTATTAAATTTTTTGCACTTCGTCTCTTTTGTTACGTGTTAAAACGTAATAAAACAAATAAATACAAATAAATACATTGTTCGTTACAGTTCATTTCAACCATTTGAAAGTGAATAAAAACAAAATATAATTTTTATATATATACTTTTTGCATTCTTAAAAGGTTTGCTAGGCTAAATATTTAAAAAGTTAAACAACAGGTTTATCAAGAAAAACATGACATTGGGGCCATGATCTAGCCATATGACTATCTCATGTCCTACCCTAAAAAATAATATTCATCAATTGTGTCCATGTCTGCTGTACATAGAATAAAATGCATAAATGAGTTTTGTTTCTTTTCCGTAGGAGACTCTCTTTCTACACCCTGCATTTCTTGCTTCTCTTTGCCTATATATACGCTCAGACAGACAGACAGAGTTGATAATGGAGACAAATATTTAACAAAAGCAATCATCACTGTTTACAGGAGTATACAATATAAATAAGCATTGTCACAAGTTCGAAGGCATCACAAGTTCAAAAAGATTAAACAGAATAACCAATATAAAACAGTTCAACCTGATGGAACAGCGTTTCACTAAAACGAAAATAATAAATTATATTCTCTACCTCATTGAGTGAGAATGACCATTCCTTTAGGTCGGTTAAGTCTATGCCTATGCAATGATTTTTATTAAAATATTTGATTGTGTGATCATGCTTGCATGAAGCAGGCGAAAGCTGACACAAACTTGAAAATAGTTGTTTTCTGCTGAAACATTGATTCCTAGCCTGAAATGGAACTCTTAGTCCTGTATCATACTTCATGAACGTAAAAAATAATATATAGATGATTCCTTTAAGCATTTTAAACGGTGGTCTGATACAGGCTACAAAACTCTATACCACTTTTCTTGGTTAAGTAAACAACAACCAGGCCGTAAAAGTTGGTTTCCATCTGGCAAATTGTTTTAATGTTTTTGCTCTAATTTTTGACCTCAGAGTTAATCATATTGACCAATTAGCATGAGGCATTTACATAAGTAAAATTACGCTGATTTAATTCATTTCATTGATAAAATACGTCCAACAACATTAAGGAGGGCATTAAAACCAAAAAAAAAAAAAAATGGTCAAGATTTTAGGACATGAATTTATTTTAAAACAAGGGCAATATGGAGAATATAACCATCTTCTAGAAGATTTAATATTATATATAATCTTTTAAATATAAACTTTTTTTGCCTTTGTGAGAATGGCTTTTGCACACATAATATGCTCAAATTTGTTATACAAAAGTGTGTTTGTACTATTTGGCGTTAAAAATAATATTTTTTTTTTAATTTAACTTGCGCTAATTGAAACAGGTGCACTAATTAGTAATCAACGTTTCCATTAGGTATTAAAAAATTAACGCCCCCTTTTATTAAACGCCCCCTCGAATAGACGCCCTTCCTTTTCAGTCATTTTTTAAATAAATGCCCCCTTGAATAGATGCCCCCCTCGAATAGACGCCCCTCTTATTCCAGGTTATATAAAAGTATACTTACTTACTTTTTTCCTAAATCTTACGTTTAAGGTTGGAAATTTAGTTTTTCGCTTTTGAAATACATTCTCCAAAACAATATCTTTTATTTTCTGTTGTGAAGATATATATTATAGGTATCCTTAAAAACTGTTAAAAGGTTTATACTTTAGTTAGTACCAACTTGTATAATTTGTATTATTTGCCTGAAGATGGCTAAGAAGTATGAAACTTTAAGTAGCAAAAATAAATGTAGTTTTTTCTTGAAAACAAAACAAATATAACATAACTGCTGTTATACATTGAGCACTCTGTTTGTAATTGTGTTAAAAATTACTTCGTGTTTACATATATTTTATATATATACTTTTTGCATTTAAAATTATTTTGGTATAAATTGACTAGCATGACCATATCCTTAAATTGTGAAAGTTCTGATTGGAAGACTAATATTGTATTGGTGCATATATCAATGATCTGTAATTGTTATATTCTGTGATGTTACCTGATTACCTTCTACTTATTCTCGTTTAATAAAGTAATGATATTGTATCAAAAACTAAATATGAGAATATTTTAAATTGAATTTATAATTGTGTAAAAGATTTTTTTGTTTTTTAAAACCTTGGAAAGTTATGTTTTACTATGTGTTATTTCCTTGGGATAATGTGTTATATATTTGTTCATCCATGTATTAATAATTATGTTTTCTCAAACCACATTTATTGTTTTGGTGTTAGGAGACTGTCTTTTAATTGTTGAGGTTAGGATCAGGATGTTGTATACCATGAAACAATTATAAATCGTTTTATAATTAGCCTTTTTAGATTGTGCTTTTTAAATCAATTGTGTATTGATTTAAATTATTGTGTTGTTTATATTAGAAACACAAAGCTATAATAAAGCTGTCCACAGTGCAGAAGACAACTTAAATAATGGAGATGTCTTTATTTTACTGTCCATATATGGTACTCAGCTAGAATGTGATTTCTACTTTGTAAGATTGTTGAGTTTGTTCTATACATAAAGCCTTTTATTGTCATTTTGTAAATGTATAAAATGTGATTACCATTTTGTTTTTAAAAAGATAAAGTTAAAAGTATGTGACTATTGTAAGAAGTATACAAACATTAGATTAGTCTTTATTGTAAAATAATGGAGTGCTTAGATGATAATAGATCTGATGTCCTTTAAGACTTTGATAATACATCTAATGTATATTTTAACAGTGAGGTGGAACACTTATGGAACACTTGTAGACATTGTATGCAGTAAGGATTTCTAAGTCGTTTAATTTTTGTTTTTGTATTTTGTACATATTACAAGAGGAATTCTTGTCCAATAAATGTTTTGTCCATTAAATGTTTTTTGTTATGCATTATATCGGTTTGTGCAAATAACTATAATAATATAAAATATAAAATAGACATTTGAGGAATTTTCATATTTGCATGTTTTGCGTTTAAAATAATGTTGAAATTTATGAAGACCCATGCTAGTGTTAAAACTTTAGATTTTACCTCCACTATCCAATCTAGAGTTTATCGGGTTTGTAGAGGAAGTAATTAAAACTTCATTGACACAACTATAATAATAGTAAACATAGATATCGTAGTATAGTTTTTTTTTTTAGTTTTGACATTACAGGTAATAAACTTTTTATTGATCTTTAAATAATTGTTTTTTTAAACACTATCTTCTACGAGATATAAATGCAATGAGCATGTGCTAGACCTTTCAAGTTTTTTAAGTCCATAACAGTTATAGCATTTATTACAATATCGATTTATGTGTATTGATGCAGGATTTATATAAGGCGTGGGTAGTGTAGGAATGGTATGAATGGTTAAATATTAAACTGTATTCAAATTTTGACAATGTTGAAACCTTTTCAATTTTTTTTTAGTAAACATAGCATAGGATAAGAGGGTGTATCTGTATGTTTATCTGTACATTTTATATACATGATAACTGATATCTCGCCATTACAGAACTTGCCATTTATATTTAGTGATTGCTGTATTTACTATACTATAAGAATAAAAAGCTTTGAAAAAAATTTAAAGGGTTGTTAAAAATAACATACATTTAATGTCATTTTTCACTTTGAGACCTTTTTAAGAGAAGTGTTGCTGTTTATAATAACATTGCACAACATTTTGTGAGAAGTTCAATGACATCAGGGTGTTTTAAGTCTTATTTTTGTCCTTTAGACAGACTACTTTCCCAACTATAAGCATCAAATTTTTTAACGACTTTAAAGATTGAAAGAGCTGTTTCTGGGCATATAAAATCATAGAACCTCGAAGTTTTTCCTCCAGGTACCACTATGCATTGCCCTTTGGAAAACTGCCAGTGTGAATTGGAGCTAAAACCCTGGACTTGTATAAAAAATAAAGGACTTAATTCACACTTAAATTTTAGATATCTAAGATGCAGATATTTTTATTATACAATAGACTTCTGTTAACTCACACCCTAAAGTGACCTAAAAATAACAACACTAGTTATCAAATGGCCTGACTTATGCAGGGTACATCTTAAACGGAAGATTTTAGCCTGAGTTGACAAATCAATTTGTGTATGCATTTCTATGACACTTGCTTTGTTGGTTGTGTTTATTTATATAATATATATTTATTTTTTAAATTTGGTGCAGTGCAATATGTTTAGAACTAAATATTTTTTTCTTTCTTTATGTAGATTAAAATAAATTACAAATGACTGTGTTGGTTAGACAAAGGAAAAAAATAACTGCAGTGTCAAAAGCATGGTTCTAAATAAAGGTACGAAGTTTGTGTGTATATATGCATGTATAAGTCAGGTTCTACTTAAATGATTAGACTAATATGGTCTTGAACTATTATGTAGCAAAAACAAGGTTTTCATGGAAAATATTAGTAAATTATTTTTATTTGCATCCATCATAGTTTTAGGAGAGAAAATCTACAAATTTTGTTCTGATTTGACTCGTTGTCATTGTCTCCTTAATTATTAGATTTAAACTTTGTAGTTTATCATGAGAAAAATTTAAGAATAATTTGGCATAACAATTGACTTTGTCTCAAGTTCATCTCAAAGAAGCTTAAATTTCCCTAAAATTGTTTTAAATTCATCTTAAATTGACTTAAAATTAGGTTTTATTGACAAGTTCATTTCTTATCACCATCTTGGGACAAATGTCATCTAAATAGAACTACAATTTGTTTCTTTCTGTAAATAAAATTAAATCACGCAAAGCTTAAAAAATTGCTGTTATTTTGTCAAAAAGTTAAAAATTGCATTACAGGATGTTATCTTGAGAACTACTCCAGAAGCATCTCTGAAAATTTTTTAAAAATGATAACACTCCATTGGGCAACTCAAAAATACTAAAAAAACCATCATTGGAAAAACTCATAATCCAAAATGGTAGCCTAAAAATGCCAAAAATAACACCTCACAAAATACAATTGGAGTTTGGTACTTGGTCTGTTGGCACAGTATGACCCAGGGCTAAATATGTAGATGCTGTAGGCCCTAACCTTTATTTCTGTAATATGAATTAGCAATAATGCTCCTCCTTTAAAATGAAACAGAAAGCAAACATAAGAATTTAAACAATCTTTTCGTTCAAGTATTTAAAATTTTATAGTTTTTGTAAAAAAAAAATTATTGTTGTTGTTCAAAATAGAAGTAAATCTTGTCAGTGTCAATACACAGTTGATGTCACAGGTAATTACAGTTTAATGTTTCATCAGTTAGTGAAAAAACTTTAGTAAAAAATTAAATAGTGGTTTATGTACCTTTTGTTCCATGAGTTTAAAAACATCATTTTCAAGTAATTAAATAAGTTTCACTTTATTAAAAGAAAACAATTTTTATGCAATTTTAAAGAATGGTAAGAAAATGGTGTTATATTTTTGAATTTGAGTTTAATCTTAGTGTTATAGAACAATGTTTGCAAGTTGTAAATTAATATATGTCCACCTAGTTTTTTTGATTGGAACATGGACGCTTACAGCATAGAAATTACAAGAAGACATTATTGTAATTAAGTATTTACAAGAATTAAAAATGTGTCAGGTAAAGAGCACCATGTTTAGGTTGTTTCTGCTCTGTTGTGGCTTGTTTCTGTCCTGTTGTGGTGTGTTTCAGGCACCTAGTGATTTCTTTCTGCCACCTAGTGGTTTGTTTCTGCCACCTAGTGGTTTGTTTCTGCCCTATTGTGGTTTGTTTCTGCCCTGCTGTGGCTTGTTTCGGCCCTGTCGTGGTTTGTTTCTGCCACGTAATGTTTTATTTCTGCCCTGTTTTGGTTTGTTTCGGCCCATTGTGGTTTGTTTCTGCCTAGTAGTGGTTTTTTTCTGCCTTGTAGTAGTTTGTTTCTGCCCCATTGTGGTCTGTTTTTGCTCATTGTGGTTTGTTTCTGCCACCTAGTGGTTTGTTTCTGTCCTGTTGTGATCTGTTTCTGCCCTGTAGTGGTTTGTGTCTGCCCTGTTGTGGTTTGTTTCTTCCACTTAGTGTTTTGTTTCTGCCACCTAGTGGTTTGTTTCTGCTTTGCACAGTCCTGGTCTTTTGAAGTGCGTGATCGCGCCCCCGCACCTCCGCACGCTCCTACAATAATGGAGCAGCGTTTTCAATCACGCGCCAAAAACACTTTCATTTCAATAATTCGCACATAAAATGTGCAGATAAAGTGCTCACATTATTAATAATTAACAATTTTCAACTGCCACAGCAAAATATGAAAGAAAAACATGAAGGAAAAGGATGAAAGTAATAAGATGAGTTCCAGTTTAACACTTTCTATGTTTCGAAATGAATTCATTAGGTTAGGGCATCATTAGGTTGTATATCGCAGAAGTCGCCGGTGGCATGCTTTGAAAATGCTTGTCACTGGCACAGCTTAACATGAAGCAAAACTGTACAGGAGACTTAATTGTTAGAGTCTTCACAGAATATCTCTTCTCACAAAACAGAGGGCAGGGCTAACTTATTGCCTGCTGTGTCGTGTGGAAGACAGAACTTCTGGACTGTATTTTAATACGATATGCAATTGTTTCAATTATTATTACTAAACATAGTTGATTTCTCTTTCCCCTTTTAGAAAGATTTTTTAAACTTTATTAAACATGTTTTCTCTTTGGTATTACATCACAAGAACATTTGTCCGAAAGCTGTATTAAGGTAGATAGATAGATGTGCATATTTTACATGGCTAGCCTCACAAATATTGAGGGATATACCCTGTCTATTATTTCCAGGAGGGGCCATGGCTTAGATTAAGAATCCTAGAGTATTTAATGCTCATTTTATGCTACGCAGACCCAATTAGGGCCTGCGCTCTACTAGACAACTCCCGGCAACATCCAACGGCCCACACAGTGTGCCATCTTCCCAATTTCCCTCCCATGGCTTGGGTTAACCCGGGGCTATGGTAACATTCACTCACCCATGTTGAATCGCTGGCAAGAGAAATCGAACCCCAGTCTCCCGCACAGAGTACGAGAGCTGTAACCACTAATCTACAGCGCCACCAAGGTACAGGACACCTAACTTCTCCCATGTTCTGGTTATATTTAACTTGCATGGGTGCGCACTCTGCTCGCAGTATTCTCTGTGACGATTAAGGTCGGACTGACTTGTGGCTTGGTTCCAAATGGTCTTCCATCTTCCGTTCTAGTCTCAGTGTAATGCACCAACTGAGCATAAGAGTGTCAGCATGAAAGAAAGAGGCCGACTTTAATGTTTTCTATACTTACATTCAATTACTCAGTAGGCCTGCCAGACGACCACACTTTTTATATGTGTTATCACGCACCTCAAATTATGAAAACTAAATAATGACTCTCCTCAGTTAAGGCAAGACGCGTGAAATTCATCACATACCTACGACAATTGAGGTGAGTGAAGTATCACTCAGCTACTAAAATTCATATGAACAAGACTGTTGTAGTGGTTTGTTTCTGACCCATTGTGGTCTGTTTCTGCCTTGTTGTGGTTTGTTTCTGTCCTGTTGTGGTGTGTTTCTGCACCGAGTGATTTGTTTCTGCCACCTAGTGGTCTGTTTCTGCCCTGTTGTGGTTTGTTTTTGTCGCCTAGTGGTTTGTTTCTGCCCTGTTGTGGTTTTGTTTTTGTCACCTAGTGGTTTGTTTCTGCCCTGTTGTGGTTTGTTTTTGTCGCCTAGTGGTTTGTTTCTGGACCGTTGTGGTTTGTTTCTGCCACCTAGTGGTCTGTTCCTGCCCTGTTGAGGTTTTGTTTTTGTCGCCTAGTGTTGTGTTTTTGCCCTGTTGTGGTTTTGTTTTTGTCACCTAGTGGTTTGTTTCTGCCCTGTTGTGGTTTGTTTCTGCTACCTAGTGGTCTGTTTCTGCCCTGTTGTGGTTAGTTTTTGTCACTTAGTTGTGTGTTTCTGCCCTGTTGTGGTTTTGTTTTTGTCACCTAGTGGTTTGTTTCTGCCCTGTTGTGGTTTGTTTCTGCCACCTAGTGGTCTGTTTCTGCCCTGTTGTGGTTTTGTTTTTGTCGCCTAGTGGTGTGTTTCTGCCCTGTTGTGGTTTGTTTTTGTCACCTAGTGGTTTGTTTCTTCCCTGTTGTGGTTTGTTTTTACCCCATAGTAGGTAGGACTTCCCTATTGTGGTGATTTGCTACTTAGTTGATGGTTTATTGGGTGGTGTGTTTATTGTTGTTACTGTAAGAGAATCAATTTGTGCCACAAGGAGAATTTTCCCCGCTACAAATAACATTAACATTTTTCTTTAACATGTTTTACAGATGAATGAAAATAATTTTCATGTTATGTTTAACATTTATGTTCTCACCTTATTTTTAATTTAAACTTATGTCAACAAACAAAGAAAAAGAAAACATTGAAAAGTTTTTTCACCTATAATTGACATGTCCCAGGCTGTATGATTTGTTTATTGGGAACTGTAAAAATCTCTGTTCTAATTGTATTTTTCAACATTAATGACTGTGTTTACTTATTGTGAACGTTGTTTTTTTCCATTGATAAAAATAATATTGTTAAAAAGTGTTTTAAAAAAGATTTTGAGAATATATTTTTTTTAATTTTGTTGTTTATTATTACTTTCATGCTATAAGGTATATATGTAGTAAAATTTAAAGTCTTATGCATTTCCATTATTAAGCTCTATAATAAGTATCTCTAAATTGAAAGTATTTACGATTTATTATTAGTTTTTATACGCTAAGTGGAAAAACTATTGATTTGGAATTTTGGTTTAATATAACATCTAGCATTTTCAATTAATTGTGGTTTTTATTTGTTTTTGGGAGACTGCCAATGCTAAAATTTCTCTACTCAAGGTGGTTTGTTCCTGTGTGAAATAATTATGACCTAATACATGAAATCATTTAAAATGTCTGGTAGCTCTTTATTTATTAACCACTAGTTGATTTTGTGTCTGCCATACATCATTAAATGATGTGATTATGGTGCAAAGTTTGTTTGGAGGATTTCTTAACTTTTGTTTCAATCTGTGTGATTACAATGATGTCTTAATTTAAATTGCAAGCTTCTTATAAATTATGTTTGTAGAGGCACAAGATATGTATACATCATTCAACATAAGCGAGGATGAAGACTTTAATCTTTAAAATATTTTAAGTGACTGAGATTAATGATAAAATAGCTAATAAGTCATTTACGTTTCTTTAGGTATTATGTTCGGCTTATTTATTTTTTCCTCTATTTACTCTTATTAAATTAATAACAAAAGAATATTGTTTGTTATTATTTGTGTGGTATTTTATTTGATATATAAAAAAATCAATTAGCTTATAAGTCACAGTTTTCTAAAAAAATCTGCTACGTGTGTTTACATAAAATGTGGAATGTTTACAAAACAGTGAATTGACTATTAGTTAATAAATTCAATATGTTATTGATATAAAAGATAAAGAGTATTTGTCGGTGGATGTATAACAGGTTTAAACTGTAGGTTAGACTGATATATTTAAAATAGGTGTGATTTTTTTTTTACTTTTCTAAAATTTTAGCTTGATTTTTGTTTGTTTGTAATGAAACATGTGCTTATATATTACAATACATAAAAGAAGATCAAAAAGTGTCTTTTAAAATAATATAGGTCTTGTATATAGGTTACCAAATTTTTGCATTTGTCATAATATCGTGATTAATGTACTGTAATATAAACTCACATGTGAGAGTAATTACAAAGTCTTATTTTTCTGTGATCCAAAACCAACGAAAATTCTTTTTGGTTTTTGGTGCAAAACTTGTTTTTGAATATTAAAATCTTATCAATGGTTACCATCATTACTGTACATACATGGTTTGTATTTTTGCATTCTATCTAAGACAATTTTTTAAATTAGGCTTGTGAATGCTAATAGTCAGGTATATTTATTCTCAACTTATACATTTATTCTTTTATTCTGTAGCATTCTAATTTAGCCTTACAACATACAATTCCTAAACAGTCTCCTTGGCTTGAAAGTCTTAAAAACTAAACCTAATAAAGGCCTAAAGCATATGGTGTAGATTTGTGCATGGAATAGGGTCTCATATGCTAGGAAAATACAATAAACAGTAGCTCTTTTTAAAAATTTAACACTTCTGAAATATTTTCAGAAGAGAAAACATAAAACATGTACTACAATTTTGTTTAAAAGAATATTATACAACACATATTTATTTGTGCCACTTGATCCATTGAGTTGCAACATTGTTGTTATTATAACTCTACATTTAACAAGGGACGTATATTTAGAGCTTTTTGCTTTGTTATTTTTAGCATTTAGTAATTCATTAGAAAAAAGTAAAGCTTTATTTCAAATTTTACTAAAAAAAAATTGAGGTTAAGCTTGTTGAAAATTGTTTTAAAATCTGAAATATTCCTATTTGTATAGCATTTTTGCCTTCGTATAATAAGTACTGTTGTGCACAAAGATAACATGTTTTAAGAACTAAGTTATTTAAAATACAGTAAATCATTGAACAAATGGTTTTGATCCAAAACATGACACAAATGAATATTATGATAGCTTATTGTCCTTTTGAAATATGTTTATCATCATTTTGTTGTTTCAAACAGAAATGCTGGATGCGGTGATAATTTGCAGAAAATTTAATTCCTTATACCTTACTATTTTTTCGCATAATTGTTCTCGTTGATGCAAACTTGTTATATTTGTTGAAGACTAAACTTACTATTTGCACCACTGCAAAAGGAAAAATGAATATATTTTTACATTGAAATTATTTTATCTAAGCACAATGTGGCGATAACACTGAAAGGAGGATCCGATAACGCAACGTTAGACGATATACAAAATTCTAAATACACCTGGCCTTAATTGCATCAGTTAATTACTCTCATGCAAAAAATACATTACTGTATTTTCAAAGACTTTGCAATCTTAAGACCTTAAATTGAGTTAAATATTTTAATAAATATATAACAACAAAGGCTCCAACTTCCAATTTTAAGAAGTTGATTTATAATGGTTAATGGAGATTATTACTTTTACAGCGTAATCTTTTATTTTCTAAAGCCAATATTTTTGCAAAAATATTGGCAACTTTTAATTAAGTCTCTATCCATTCAGACATTCATAAATGCAAAATACCCTATACTTTTCTTGTTCTAATATTTCTGTCTATTTTTTTTTCTGAGCCTCGAGCCAAGGGAAATAAAAAAAAAATATCAGAAAAAATATATGTGGTATAAGTGCAATAACTAGTTTATCATTAGTGTGAAAAATCTTAAAACAAGAGCAAAATTTTAAAAAGTCTGTTGTAAATTTTAATCGAAGGTGGGAATGATCAAATCATTTTAAATAAGACAACAATTGAATTATATGATACTAGTCAATAAGGCCCGTGGAGAAATCCACTTTGGCAGATGGACAATGGACAATTAGGTTTTTTAGATTTTTCGCTGACGTCCGCAGTACAGATGAAATAAAAAATTGCAAAATTTAGTTTATTCTTTTCTATAATGTGTAAGAGGTTGAAACGCTGATCAAAATAATGTATAGGATCATATGTTTTGGAGGAACGCCCAAGGAGATATAAGGGTTTAAAAATTTTGCTGACGTCAGCAATGGCCTTTCAAAACCCTAACTTTTTTTTTAGAAAATTGTATACCTGTTGCCTTCATCATATAGATCTTAAAATGCTGATCAAGAATATGTGTAGGATCATGTATTATTGACAAACGGTTGCAGAGATATTAGGGATTGCAGGTTTTTTGATGACATCAACCTGCCATTCCGAAACTGATTTGGGGACCCAGATTCGGGAAACTTACCCAAATTGATCCCAGGTGGTCCTTAGTTACCCACGCGGTGAAAAATCATTGACGTCACCACCTCGTTTCCAAGTTATTTGACCTCAAAGTTTGCATCGTAATGGCTTCATTAATTTAATATCAGATATTGACGCTAAAAGATATTGATAAAAAAAACTCAAAAAACTTGTGCATTCGGGTGGTAAAAAAATATCGTCTTTGAAAAGTAACACAGACACAGACAGATAAAAAGAAGCTCCGTATTATTATGGAGATGATTGTATGTGCAGATGGTTAACTTTGAGTGGTTCAAAAACACTTTTTTAGAATGAATTTAGAGTTAAAATTATTTACCCAGCATTTGGTCTTTAGTTCTATTGTTACTGCTATAAATGAGGCTCCTTAAAAAGGGGGCCTAGTGCATTTAAAGGTCCATTTCAATTTCAACTAGACAACAGCCTAAGAAATCAATTCTATTCCTATAGTGAACACTATGCAGTAAGAATCAATTTACACTTTCATCGTCTCTGGCACGGTCTTAACCCAAGACCTTTCACAACTTATTTTTCAGTGTACTAAACAAAGCTAAAAAATAATTTGCACTAAAATTCCTAATATGTTAATTTAATTAAAACTATCAACAACAGTGACAATGATTTGTATAGCTGAATTTGTTTAGCAGCTATACAGAAGTGCATTTCTTGCACTTTAAAATGACATAAAAACCGTGTTTCCTCGAATAATAAGAATATCTAATTCCTGACTATATGCAAACCTCCTTCACAATGACCCACCTAAAATTTTGTGTATTTCGATTCCCTTAAACTGTATATGGAAGTCCTGTTCTACTGCATTTGCTTTTGTTTAGTTTTAGCCTGTAAACATTAACACAGTTTTTGGGTAACAGAATATTATGTTCTGTTATAGGAGCATGTTTGTTAGAAGAGCAATCTTCTACATCCTAAATTTAGGACTTGTGGTGGAGTAATGATTGTTCTTGCTTCTTTATAACTTTACTTAAATTGGTCACAGAATAGCGAGCTATGATTGTGCATGGAAATATTGTTATTCTGGATAAATTTTGGATCTGAGTAAATAATGCAGCTGTTTGGACAGAGTTATGACCCATTAGGGTGGAGGAAAATTTAAAGTGGGAGGTTTGGTGGGTGGCTTAATCAAGTATTTACTTCATAAAACTTAAACGTGAAAATGTAACACTCCATAGGAACTAGTGGTAATCCCTGCCTACTTTACTAGACTTCATATTTTATTGATGAAAATACCTGAAAAATGCAATAAAAGATTGGTGACCACCCTTATTGAGCTTTTAAAGGCGCAATATGGATTGGAAAAAATTTTGAGATTGAGAATTTGAGATTCATGCTAAAGTGTTTTAACATTCTTTTTTATTAGGGAATGAGTTTGCTTAATTTTTTAATTTTAATCTCAATTTTTAATTGCAGTGTGTAGAAAGTAAGTCTGGAAATATTGCTTTATGAGCAACATAGCACTAGAAATACAGTTTTGGTGCTGCGAGTTGTGAACAACTTTTTGCAGATTGTAATAATTTTTTATATCTGTTGGATAACCCCTTTTTTGTTTTTGTAGATTTGGATTTAAGTAGAGGTATGAATTCGCCTGCACTTTATCATCGATCCATGTAAGTTCATTTTGTTTATTAACATTCCCCATCAATCTGTTTGATTAAATATGAAGGTTGTAAACCCTTCTATACCTAATACAGAGCAGTCCAGGAAATGTTTTCAATGAGTTTCAAAGGTAATAATAAAATGAAATCAATTACATAAACCCTTTCCTAACCCTAAATAACATGTATTTCTTCTCAAGTTAAAGTTTCAGTGGTTTTTTAAATAATGACAATTATTAAAAACTGTAGTTGAAAATTCTGTTAATTAATATTCATCTTTGAAATTACCAGAAAAAAGTTGGCTCTAGTTCTCTCCAGTAAAATATGCATATATAATTTTCTTGTCTGTGCTGTACTGACTAGCTGTCTTCCCATTGTTATTACATGTTAGCAGCTGTTTTCATTTGTAATCTGAATTTTTGAAGTACAATTTATAACAAAGGGAAGACAGCTACTCAATACAGTACATATCTTATTTCAAATATTATATCCATTTCAGGAGATTGTCTTTAAAGTCGGAGACATTGCTCTTTTGAAAATTTTTATCTCCTAATTGAGAGATTGTGTCAAAAATGGTTGCAAAAAATCTTAAGCCCCTGGAAGCCCCTTGGAAGGCAATTAGACATAATTTTTTGACAAGAAAATCTCGCTTGCACACAATAAGAAAAAAATAAAAAATATGTAACCAGGAAGTAATATTCATACTCTTATATCCTCCCTTTTTGCATGAGAGTGAAAAAAAGATTCCAATACAATAAATGATTTATCAACAGGGCCAGTCTTAAACAAGCATAGTATTGAATAATATAAATATTATCATGTCATGAACAAGTGAGTTTATTCTAGGCATTCTATTGTCTAGAATAAACTAGCTTGTTCATGACATGATAATTCAATGACAATGACTGAACAGATAAGTGGTAATATTTTTGAAAAAACATAGTATATCTAAATACAAATAAATGCTACGTTTAAAATAAATGCATATCTTAACTGTGTATGACTTAAACAAAGGACAATTTGTATCTATATACTCTTATATATTAAAAGAAAAATTCCAATATATAAAATAAATGATTTACTAACAGGGCCAGTCTTAACTAAACAAGCATAGTATATGTAAATACAAATGTTTGAATAAATGCATACCTTAAGTGTGTATGACTTAAAAAAGATATTTTTTGTATTTTTTTGTGCTTACATTTGCATTTAAGCTTGTATTTGTATTTGATTCTTTATATTGTACTATAGTTTAATGTATCTGTCCTTGTCTAGTGAGTGTAGCGATTTGAAACATGTCAATTCAGACCCCTGTTTATTACACCAACTTGTTTTTTTCTACTTGTCTTGTTTTTAGTTCTTTAAATGGTACGATGAACAAAAAACATGGCAATGCGTTGAAAAAGTTTTTGATTGAAATGAGTAAGTATAAATAGGTGAAAAATCAAAATATTATAACACATTTGATTTTATTAAATATATGTAAAATTGCCATAACTTGCTTATACCCCATTTACACCTAACATAACTGGTTTAAATTAAACTGCTTTTACTTAAACTGATTTTCATTAAAACTTGGTTCTTACATGTACCATTCACACCTAAAGTTCAAAACACGTTTGCCACGATCAAGAATAAAATTAAGTATGCTTAATATTCTGACTTAAAGCCTCTTTGAAAGGAGTAAAAAATATTCTGTGGTCAGAACCATGAATAAAGTTTATAAAGAATCTATCTGATAACTAGGTTAGCTACCCCATAATAATATTTCTTTAAAATATATTTAACTGTAACAACAATCGTCTTTTTCCTTTTAAAACTTCGTTGTAGCCTAATAACAAAGTGTCTTCAGATGTACAACCTCGTGTTTACTTTGCATATTGGAATCCTTTTTCCCTATGAATTTGTAGCTAGCTACTTCTCTAGATATGCATAACCACTATAATAGTTCCACCAGCGTAAAATACACCAAAAGGTTTTCTTCTGAATAAAAACTTAATTCGAATATCAGTCCAACTAGCTACATTTAATTTTTTATATTTTACTTCATTTATCTTCTAATGTTGTGAACAACTTTCTCGTGCTGTACGAGCACACCAGCGATACGCCATTTTTGCTTACGTTTAAACATGGTTTTCAATAAAGCATGAATAAAACAACCTCAACAAGTTGTTTTATTAAAACTAAGTTTATTAAAATAGGCTTCATTATAACAGGTTTTACTGTGGTATGAACGGTATATATAAAACATGGTTTTATAAAACCACATTAAAACATGTTTTAACTTTAGGTGGGAATGGGGAATTTGTTTAAAATGTCTCCACCCTTATGTCGTATTGTTAACATTAATTTCATTTGCTGATATAAGAGAACTGATTTTATTACACTATTTATTTTGTTGTAATTTTTTTAATTTATTCCTTTCATATCTTCAAGGATATTTGTTTATCATGTTTTAGAAAGTAAAAATTTTGATGATATAAAACGTGCTACAAACCGTGCAGCTGCAAAGTTATTTTTTGTTCAAAGAGCAACCAGCTGTAAGTTATTTTAGATTGTATCTGTAACCAAACTTTTATGTTTGTCTCATGGAGGTTTTAGTAGAAGTAAAGTAAGCAGATAGATGATATTGGTAACACATCACAGGTGTTAAAATTTTTAAGTAGAGAAGGTAATTTCATGATGGGCACCAGTGTTTACACATATCATTGATACCATCTACATAATTGATGGGGAATTTATACTAGAAAGTTTTCTTTATCATGGCAAAGATACTTAAAGCTTCTAAGTATCTTTGCCATGGTGTACATGCAACACAAAAGAACCAATACATCATTTTTTTGGCAATAAAGCGCGTCCTTAATCTTTTACTTGTTTTTTTTATAATTTCTAGTGTACCTTGTGGATATTTATAACATTATCGAAGCATTCCGTGAAAATGGTTTGAATACATTAGATCATTCAGCTGAGCTTGACGAGCCACGCTTAGAATGCATCATAGCCAGTATTTACTATGCATTGTACAAACGGTTACCTTCTACACATGCTGTTGATGTGGAAAATTGCATTGAGATACTAACACAATGGATCATGCATACATATGATAGGTGATGATGCTTTTTTGTTACCTTGCCATTTTTACACTTTAGAAAAAGTTTCCAGTGAATAGTGGTTGTGAATTTATCTCTACACCATTTCCGAAGTCCATTTTTTTGTGGTGCTCTTCATGACTTGTAAGTCGTGCATAGTTGTAAGTTGAGAACATTAAGCATCATTATGGCTGGCTTTGCCCTGCAGTGGCACCATAAAATCATGAAGAATTGATCTTACAGACTTCATTCTGAATTTGAAGAAAGTTTTTGAAGAATAGCAACAGATACAAAGTAAATATATTTTAATGTATTTACCTCCTTCTTTTCTTCATGTAGTGATGGAATTGGTAGGATTCGAGTTTTATCTGTAAAGACAGCATTGTCCACTTTATGTGAAGGAAGGCTTATTGACAAATTCAGATGTAAGTTTATGTATCAATTAATTGCACTTATTATTCCGTCCTATAAGGAGCCTTAATTATTTTATGTAAATCACTAAAGATATTACAGTGTATGTGAATTAGGAATTTGACATGCTCAATGAAGGTCTTGTTAAATTGTTGCTACTTTTCTGCACCACATGCTACTGTTGATCTTGTGGTTCAAACCTCGACCAATCATGCTGGAGACTATAAAAGTTTAAATCTATCCTTTTTGCTTAATATTCAGCATAAGAATAATAGGATTGATATCTGAGGCGGTTGGCTAGTTGAGTAGCTGTTATGCTTGCACATCTTCTGTAGCTTAAATGGGTGCTCTAAATGCACTAGAGCCTGCTTTGCAGGACTGTCAGTAAAGTACACATTAACAACAGCGTATTTTATAAAAGAACAATAAGCAAAAAATAAAAAAAATTACTTAAATAGGAGTTAAGAAATGATCGTCCACATATTTCCAACATTCTCGCGTGTCTTCTTTATTTGTGTATTTATGTTCATACTGTTTATTGTGCCTCTTCCTCAATGTTTCTATGTTAGATCCTCAATGTTTCTATTTTAGATGTGTTCACACAAATTTCAGAAAGCAACGGAATTTTAAGTGTAGCGAAACTTGACAATTACTTGCGAGATCTACTTACGGTGAGTGGCTAACTATAATATTATTGCTTTGTTGGAATTTACCCCCAGCAAACATTTCAGTTGTGTTTCTTTGTTTTTAGTTGCCTTGTGCTGTTGGCGAAGAACCGAATTTCAGTTATAGCGAGGATATACTGGATTCTTTTTTTCAACCTGGAGTAAGTTATAGACTTGGATAATGTATCATTATTAACTGATAGCTATTTTCAACCGGTTTTAAGGGAAATCCGTTGCTTTGATTGGCTAATTTTACCCTCGGTTTTAACGTTATTCAAATACTTCAACGCGTGTTTTTGATTCGAGGCAACCATGGTGTTGTAGTATATACCTTTTGTGATCATTGTAGGCATTAAATCGAACACATACAAAACTGGATGATTTCTTGAACGCCTTTATGAATGAGAATGCAAATGGAGTTCTGTTGTGGTTACATATGTTCAATAAGATTTCAAAAGCTTCATGTGGTGAGAATGTTTCGTTTTATGTTTGAGCGAATGAATGAATAAATGGATGAGTGAATGAATGAATGAATGAACGAATGAATGAATGAATGAATAAATGAATTATGTTTCATGCAGCATTGCATTTGCTGAAACTTTTTAAAACCCTGCATAAATCAGTTATATTCGTTAACTTGCTTTGTATAAGCGTAAAAAGAATGAAGGAATGTGTATTAGTCGCGCATTCATCAAGTTTTATAGGTAGAAATAAAGTGTTTTTACCGAACCTTTGAAACAAAAGAATAAATAAATTCAAAGTTTATTTCGTATTTTGCTTTCTTTATCAGTTGAACATGCTATCCTATGCAAAGGCTGTGGCAAAAAGGATTTTACAGGCTTAAGGTATGTTTAATTCTTCCTGATAAAGATTTTGTTTTGCCGAATCATAAATGTTTTAATTATTTTAATTCCTTTATTTATTTATTTACAAAATTTGTTTTTCTATAGATATAAATGCCTGACATGTTACAACTATCAACTCTGCCAAGTAGGTTATTTTTAGTATGAAATCTAATATAAAGCTATTAATAGACTTGTTGATCACGGTCAACTCTCGATAACTCGAATCTTCAAGGGACTGAGTGAAATAGTTTTTCTTAAATGTTTGAATTAAACGAAAATTTCATTAAGTCAAATTTAGTCAAAAAATAGTAGTTCGATTTAGAGCGGTTTTTTTTAAGAGAGCATGCAAGTCCCTTGTAAATTGCATTTGAAAGGGAACATTTATATTACGTCATGATTTGATGAAGCTAAGGAAACTTAAAATCGGACATTTAGTTTGTCTTTGATTTCCTTTTCTCAAGTAAAAACTTACCCGAAGAAATTAACCTCGGAGAACTAAAAAGTAGGTCAAGTTGACGAATGTTTGAGTTATCCAAAGTTCAAGTTAACCGGTTTTTTTATAAAAAAGTATAGAGATAAGTTTAAAGGTTCAAATTAGACGGTGTTTCAGTTACCTGGAGTTCACTGTATATTTTTTTGTGTGTTAGGACTGTTTTTGGCGTGAGCGGGTGTCTGGATCTCACAAGGCTGACCATGATATGAAGGAGTATAGCTCGTGGGTATGTATGATATTTGAAAATGTCATTCTCATGCTCAGTAAGCTGGCAACAAATTAATTAAAATTGGAAGAGAGTTAAGAAAGTGATCAAAATTTAAACCAATCAAAAAAATATAAAAAATTCATGAGTCCGTTGAAGTTGCCTTTCCCTAAAAAAATTATTTTCGCGCTAGTCTGTTAAAAATCATTTGGCATTTTTCTCTTCCATTTTTATTTCTGTGTATTAATCATTTTTATAAGAAAATAGTATTATCTGATCGGGAAACGTCTGGCATTGGACTATGTTTAGAGTTGACACTGACTATAAGTTATGTTTGCTGATACAAACAAGCAAAGCTGTTTGATTGACCGACTGTTGCTCTTAAGTAATGGGGAGCATGCACTGTGTTTACTCAGTTTTCCATTCCACTTAAAAACTTCTAACTAGTTGGTTTAAATGATTATTTAATTTGTGTAAATGAGATTGATGTTTCTTTTATGATTTCATCGTATATTTTGCAACAATAGGCTGTTTATATGAAATTACAAAAGAAAGAATTGGTTATGCTAGAAGATAGGAGTAAATCATTTTATCTGTGGATTTCGTTTTATAATTTATGAGAATGTAATAATAAGTTTAGTTAAAATATTCGTAAAACGATCTCTTTTAAGTACGTACACCACAAAAAGTAAATCCTTGACCCTTTATTTTTTACCTTTTAATAATGAAAGATGAGTGAACCAAATTTTAGAACGTTCAGAATATGCAAAAAAAAATCTTTATCAAAGGAATAAATGTTTAACACAGTAAAACTCATATTAAAATTAAGTTATGGCATGTCTGGTATTTTTTCAAGGTTTTTTTTGGGTAAGTCCACTTTGCTATTTGCATGTTGTTATTTGTTGACGATGGCCTTGCACATCTGGGCCACCATGTTCTTCCTGTAAGTGAGACAAAGTTGATCAACACATTTGAGAATGAAATAATAATTTTATTTGTTGTGAAATATTTCGTGTTAAGATCTTCACCTTCTTTGTACATTTCTTTCCAAAAGAATTAATTCTTTCACTTCTCCTTTTTATCTCTTTTTGCTGCAGGTGGTTTTGAGTAATGCCAGTAAAATTGGAACAACTTATAATAAAGGCAATCACCCAGATACACCTGCATGCTAAATCTATTTCTCTACTATTCAATTTAACAAATATTTTTTAAGCGACGAGATCGTTTTAAATGAAATTGATATTAATAGGTTAAGAACGAAACTTTGTTTATGTAATTACTTCTTGGGAATATGGAAGCTAACCGGTCGCCATCTTGTATGTTTTTCTGTAGGCCATTGCACAGTAAGGTAGAACAATTTCCATCCGTACACTTTATCTTTTTCTGGTGTTGCAATTTATGACATTGACCGTCTTTTAATCCGTCATGGAGACGTCACAAGATAGTGTTTAAAGAAGACGTCAAATTATATTTTAAGACGTCAAAAAAGCGTATCTAAAGTACTTTGTTTTTCAGACGTACAACTTTATCGTCTTTGTTAGGAACTACTAAAGAGCCTGGGAACAAACCTGGTGGTCACTATTGATATTCAAGTCGAAAGCACGAGTTTTACAAAAAAGCAACCTGAAACTTTAGTTATCTCTACCGATTATAAAAAAGAGGTTATGTCACGGGTTGTCAAGCATAGTTTCTCAAAATGTTGTTAAACTAGGTGACAGACGTGCGGGGTTTCTGGTCTTGTTTATTCAACATTCCTTACGTTGTATTTACGAAAAAGTAACAAGTAGATTGCTATGTCTTTCTTTAGAATAAGGGTGAGAAAGGAACTTCAGTGAGGAAGAGACTGTTATGCTCTCCTTCGAAAGCTAGTGGACAAAAACTTCCTGATTATCCCAAAGAACCGGAACCGAATAAAACTCTCGATTTGAGCAACATTGTGTAAGTAATTACCTAATCACATTTCTTTGGAAATTTTGTAATTGTAAAACAAAATCAAGTATTACTTTCGTCTTGTGTTCTTTCAGTCCACCGCTACCTTCTTCAGAGCCTAACTCGCCAAACGCAACATTAACTCGAACGCCTCGCTTCATGATGGGCAGCGTGAGTCAGCATTCTAATTTATCACGAACCAGCAGCACGAAATACTCGCAGGATTCTGTCACAAGGTATTTTAACATCAACAATATTTAGTTTTCAATGCCATAACTCACTCAACCTCAACAAAATCAATCATGTAAATTTACTAACACCCGTACCCAGAATGATACGATTTTATCATCATATACTATGTACTGATGCTCTAATAAGGGTGCTTCAAAAGGGCGTGTCTACAGCTCTCCTTAAAAAATGTAAAACTATAAAAGTGCGCAAGTGCAGCAACAAATGCATCTTCCACATGCTACAGGAAAGCACAATTTGAATGTCAGTTATGTTGGTAGGTTCCGGTTTTTGAGGGTGGCGTTTTAATTTGTGTTTTGTGGCTAGCCTATTATAAAACCTGTGTATTATTTTGTTATGAAATATTTTTCACCAACCCTTGTAATGTTTTTAGACAAGACGACGAACACCGGTTAATATCACTTTACGCGCAAAGGTATGTTAAATCTCGTGTCATATTTGGTATGTATACAATACAACGGTTGTTTCTTGTTTTTAATTCGATCATGTGTTAGATGGAGCGAATGTTATTTCTTGCTTGTTTCAACGCTCGTTTCTCATTTTTTATTTTGCGTCGGGAAAAATATGCTAACTTGAAATGACATTGCAAAGGTAGCCTATTATAGAATGGTTGTTTTTACTCTTTAAGAAATATCCTCGTGCAGTTTTTAACTGTCAGTTCTCGTCATACTTACTTTATAGTGCGGATTATTTTTCGATAGGTTGGCTGAGGACTCATTAAACCGCAAGGTATGTGTCCTACCTAACATTTCTCTGTTTAGTTTTACACTAGTTGTGTGAAAAAGTTACTGCTTGATAACCTTACAGTCTCATTGTTCATCATATCACTTGTAATAAAAAAGGGAAAAGAATTTATTTAATTTTGCGTCTGGACAACATTTTAACAACCAATAAAAATTCCGAACGCCCTATGTTTTAATGTAATAAAAATCGAGCCTATTAAGCGCCGACGTTTAAACTTAGGACTGTCGCCATAGATGCTTTATAAGAATATCATAATTCTAACCAGGCTGGTCTATTTTTCTAAATAATAAACCTTTTGTTTTTTACCTGAAATCTCAAACAGATTTTTTACAGTACAGTGACACATTGGTGCAACCGCCAGGCAACTTTTTTTTGTTTAAATAGAATGAGTTGCAACCTACGCATGTGTACCTGCTCCACTGTGTTACTTTCACTTATACAAACTAGTTATCACCGTCGAGAACTCGTTCCTGCGTAGCGACTGATCATTTCAAACATATATGTTTGAGTGAGTGTAAATGATCTCCCAAATCCGACGAGTACTGTTTTTTTGGCCTCGCGAAAACAATAGATAACATGGCACCAAATCTGCGCACCAAAGTTCAACTCTATACATAAAAAACGGAATAATATGGGGGAAAATATCGTGCCCTAACTGACTAATAAAGCGAACGTATTCTAAAAAAAAATTGACGCTATTCGCTTTGTCGGCTACTATCCATCTGTTTGTATGACTGTGTACAACGCACTCGATCTATGTGCTGCCAAATGATTGTGTTGCTGGTAGTACAACGGGTGTAGTGTCAACAGAATGGGAAGTGTTGCCTAATTCATTGGATTTAAAAGCGAAAAAAGAAATTGATTAAATTTAAAAGTTCCTTTTTTTGTTTCTGCAGGTTTCAAAAAATATTTTTGTGTATGCTGACAAAAGTGTGTTCTTCACTCTGCGTTCCCTTCATAGAGCCCGAGCAAAACAAGTAGTTCCAGCATCACAGCATCTGAACCAACTTCTGAACAAAAAGAATTGATTTCGAATCTGGAAGAACGTAACAAGTAACGCAGCTTATTAATACTTTCTTATTTATTTATTGGTTGGTGAAACAAATGTCAACAAGGGACGTTTTGAGGATTGTTGGTTGGTTATTCGCACTGAAGGAAAATCTTAGTAAAAAAGAGAAAAGCAACCTAGTTTCTAGGACTCTATTTTTATCCGACTGATATCGATCATGCATAGGTTCATTCTGTCATACAATTTTCGCGGATATGTAATTTTACAAATGTTGTGGTTTGTACTTATTTTTAAAAAGTTTATGCTGACTCAGCGTTGTTGACATTTATTTAACTCAGGTCCCTTCTATCAGAAATTCGTCTGTTAAAAGCCGAACATGAAGAAGCCATTCAAAACGCGCAGCAAATGGGCTGCGATCCTAACCTATTGACCGAGTTGCACGCATTACGTCAAAGAAAAGACGAACTTGAAATGAGAATGTCGGCGTTACAAGAAACTCGCCGCGAACTCATGGTCCAATTGGAGGGCTTGATGAAGTTATTAAAGGTGAGTTTAACGTAACAATTTTCATGGTGACATTAATGTTTAATCTTGCTCTTGTGTTAACAACTCACTAAATCTCATTACTAATCACAACAAACACATCGTCTATACACATAGCTTGTTTTATTTTGTTCAAAGTTTGATCGAATATATATGTGTGTACTGTAATGCTTCGATTAAATGCCGCGCGTTCATTTGTCATTTATTTTCGCGTGCGCTTGTTAAATTTTGTTTTTATTTAAGCCTGCGTTTATCAAATTTAGGGCTTGTATGTCAAGTTTTACTTTTTGAATTATAAGCACTTGTGGTCGTTTTCAATTTTCGAATGAAGTTACCTATTTATTGGAAAAAGATTTGTATAAACGCCTCTTATTAGACAGGTTGTTAATTAGAAGGATGCGTCTTTTCACAAAACAGAAAGGGCGTTGAAAAAAGAGAAAGTTTAATCAAAGCATTATGGTATTTTTCTTTTATTTTTATTAAAGTTTTTTCCTCTCTTTTTGCAGAACTCAGATGCAAATAATGGCGCGACGCACGAGAACTAAAAAAACTAAAAACAAACAAAATGTTTTACTCGATTACCGCGATATTCATCTGTTATTGAGTGTTAATTGGAATTGACTGAGCAAGATTAGACATTGTTGTTCATTGTTTTTGGGTTTACAGAAGACTTACACGGATAGACAGCTTGAAGAGAGAGAAATTATTTGCTCTTAAAAAAAGGCTACATGAATTTTCTGTACAGTATACTCACAAAACATTTTTCTTATAGTTTAATATAAATATATAAACATATATATATATATATATATATATATATAACTTTAGATGTTATACTGTTGCCAGTCTTGTGCTTTTTAGTTTTGGTAGTGTGAGCGTTACTCATAGGGCGCAAAGACAGGGCGGAACATAATAAAACTGGTTTCTTACTTCTACTCTCAGTTCATAACTAGCGCCATATACTCACACACGAAAGCAAATTCTTGATACGTTGTAGTGTATTTATGTATATAACATAGAATAATTTATTGCCGGTTTTGTTGAACAGGGGGCGTTAGTATTTTGAGAGATCAAATCAGGTATTTCTTTGGGTTCCATTAGCATTATGTGTACTATACAATAACCGCCCTCCACCCCCTCGGGTCATTTAACAAACATCTTGGTTTAACCAAATTAATTTGTCCCTTAAGAAACCCTTTGATGAAATGAACTGTAGTATTTTTAAACTTTGTGTCTCTACAGGGCTCGTTAAATCAAGAGTTTTCTATAGTTAGTTCACACCACTTTTCTCGATACACCAAGATCGGCAATAAAACTTTAATATCAATAATAGAGATATATTTTTTTGCATATTTACTTTTTTTGTAAAAAACAAATTTTTTATGTTATCAATGTACTTCTTTAGGTTAGTTGTAAAAACACTATCATTTAACCAGGCACCACGAAAATTCTTTTTATTGGCCAATAAGAACGTTATAATTATCAGCTGACCAATAAAAATTCGCCTTTCTTTTTCACCAATGAAATGGTGCTTTTGGGAACTCTAGTTTTAATATTATAGAAGAGAATTTTTTGTTTACATTTTTTTCAAGTTTATACTTTTTTTTATTTGTATTGTTTATATTAATATTTTTTGTTTACAAAAGGGTTGCACTTGTTTAAGGGCTGCACCAAATTTACCACAACAGAAAGTATGCTTTGCTTGTATTCCCCAAAAAAATACCTAGCGCGATATTCTTTTGAATACCTAACGTACAGATTGTCTTTAATTTGATTGACTCGCGAGTCCTGCTTTTCTGGCGTACTTAAATATGTTTGTTGTTCTGTGTCGAGGTCGCGATATAGACTTATTATCATTGTAAAAAAAATTATGTTAGTAGAGGTTATTTTTCAAATTTTTATGCCTTTGTAACTTTAGTTCATACATAATACATAATAAAATTACAAAATGTAAAAGTGAATTCTGTAGATAAGTATTTCAACTGTATCAACACATCCACCAAGCTATTTATTTGTCACTCTACACTTTGTTTTTTAAGTTTTTATTCTATTTTTTTAGCACAATCAGATGAATAGTCCTCGTCACGTGACACGTGTGGCATCAGGCGCAGGGCTCAGTGAGATGGCATCTAAACGCCCTTCTGGACCGCCCGCTGGTGGTAACTCGTTACTTATGCGCGGAGTAAATGGCGAAGTAAAAGAGGCCTTTGGTAATTTATTTATCTTACCTTTAGTTTTCTAAAGTAAAAGCAGAGAAAATACGAGTTGTACAATAATGCAGTACAATAATGTATAATAAGTTGTTTATCAAAGAAATCTATGCGTAGAAAGTAGGCCGTGGACTGTTTTTCTAAGAAATCTATGCGTCAAATGTAGGCCGTAGACTGTTTTCCTAAAAAATCTGTGCTTAAATTTATGCCATGGACTGTTTTTCTAATAAATCTATGCGTCAAATGTGACCGTGAACTGTTTTCCTTAAGAAATCTATGCGTCAAATTTAGGGTGTGGACGGTTTTCTTAAGATGTCTATGCGTCGAATTTAGTCCGTGAACTGTTTTTCTAAGATTCCTGTGCGTCAAATGTAGGTTGTGGACTGGTTTTCTAAGAAGAACCCAACCATAGGTACGGGGTGATGATTTTGTATCTGTTCTTTTAACAGTTCTGTTTTAACTTTATGAATTAGGCAAAACTACAGTCAAAGAAGGCTCGTGCGGCCAGGATTTACGTGTTGATTTGATGACTGCAGTTGAAGAGGTTACAACTGCTATGACGAGTGTTGTCAAAGAACTTAAAGGTAAAACTATGGATTTGTGTTAGCATTGTGAATTTTCCAGATTTGATCGCTGACTTTATGTTTGTTGTGTCATTTGTTGTTGCCGTGCTGTTTTTGGTGTAACAAATGTTGTTGGTTCTGCTTTCCATGTGTTCTTTGTCGTCGTCGTCGTTATAACGTTGTCGTTGTTTTTTAATGACTTCCTTCATTTAAAGATGCTCGACTGCAATAATCACTGTTTATTGACTATGCAAGTGTCCTTGCCTTCGTCTTCGTCGTCATTGCTGACCAGAATTATTACGTCTTCGTCATTTTTTTTGCTTTTATTGTCGTTATCATTTTTGTTATTGTAATTACCGTCGTCATTGTCATGGTAAATGTCGTTGTTTTTTAATGTCGTTTTCGTTGTGCCGTTCCCTTTGTTGGTGTTGTCATATTATTGTCTTTGTTAGCTATTGTATTTACCAATAATATAAAGCTGCAAAATCCAAAGTTATTGTAACCTTGGCCGATGTTTTTGAGTCTTAGCTTTGTATTGGACAGTACAGCATGGAAAACTGTCCAATGTCAGTTATGTAATCTTTCTTTTCTGCTAGATGGAGGGAGAACAACAACATCGTCTCACGCCACGTCTTGCAATGATGATGCAAAACTAACCGATATCCGTCCTGTGAATAGCACTCAAATTAACAACACCGAAGTTCGCGTATACTAGATCACTTGGTTGTGTTTTTTGTTCGTCAACTTGGTCTCAAGGATGTGTACACTGTATTGACTTTAATGTCACCGACACTCGCATAATTGTATATTCTGGTAAACACAATATGTCGAAGCAAAGCTGATGATGGTACACTTCTAAAACGAATGTTTTCTCAACAAGTTTTTAATCTGGTATCTGGAGAGAAATGACAACATGATAGAACATGTTATTCTATGATATATCAATGAAATCTGGTATGTTATTCCACGTTAGCAACTGCACCAAAATCATGTTATAGCGCGTTCAACCACGGTCTTATTAGGATATATTGATAGCTACGTTAAGCGAATTAATTTTCGCGCGGATTTATATCCACGAATTCTGCGTATTTAGCACGCTTATTCGCGCCGTTTACGTTTGCTAAATAACGGCGCGAAACAACCGTTTGACGGGAATTTATTCTCTTATTTAATTTATATTATTTAATTTCAGTTTTGTTTATTCTTATTTTAACTTTTTTTACATTTGTTTTTCTCATTGTTTGAAAACTAATAGTTGTTAATGTAATAGTTCTGGGGTATAATAAGTTTAGAGTTTTTAAGTTGAACTTGAATTCTTGCCCTGGATTTGCGGGGACTTAATTTCGCGGATAAGGTCATGATAGCAATTTTTGAAGAAAGTAAAATAAGTTGTCTAAAGGGTTTGAGCCGAATGGAACTATCTCGTCAACCCTTGTTACACCGGTCAATTCTACACCGAACCGAGACAAAATGTAGTTTTGCATTTTAGTTCAAAGCTCTTTCAACACAACTATAACGTCAGGTAGAATAAACACAATTAGATAAAAAACGAAATTAAATTCTAATTGATTTCAAAAAAAGTTATCTTTTCATCTTCAGTACTCGGTTAATTAATTAAGCCTACAAAAAAGGAAGCCTCTCACTCAACTATACGCAGGGACAAATTTTCGCGGATGGCCTGTTTCAAAATTTTCAAAGTGACATATTTTCGCGGATAGTACCCAAATCCGCGAAATGCGCGAAATTTAATCTCCGCAAAAATTTATCCCATTAAAGTAATCTCGCACAAAAAAACCCTTTTATACAATGTAGGTACGATTTGTGCGAGTTTTGGGAAATCAAGAGCGAGATTTTTTATTACTTTTTTTATTAATTTTTAGAACAAGAGTGAAACTTCTTCTTTTTTTAATGTTTCTTATTTAAATATTGTAAAAAAATAACTCCATAATTTGTTTCACATGTACAATAAAAGTATTCGTATTTATATATCTATTGTTATTATTTTTATTCGTTATTATTATTGTTATTGTTTCTTCACATCATGTAATATTTGCTAACAGTTTTTTTAGTAAAAAATCAACTCATCACACTATATGATTTTTGTTGTTCTTCTTGATAAAGATTGATTTCAATTTCTCTTCTCATGACAACAATAAAAATGGCGCGAAACTCGAGTTGTGTTGAACACTCGTTATCCATCTATCTATGATTGTTTCATTTTGTGAATAAATTCTAAAATATAAAAAATACGACATAAGGTTAATGCAAAAAGTGGATTAACTTATATCTTATCATTTTATGTTTTTTTGTTTTTTCTCTGATTGATGTACGTTAGATGTTTTTTCAACAAAAAACACACGAGCTGGGTTGAATGCAGAGTTTGACCACGCTTCCTTATTGTTCTTAAAGCCCTTGAAAGTGAAAGAAAATCTCCGTTAAAACTACTTAACGCTAAAAGAATTGAAAATTTTGCTGCACCTAATTTTTTTACTTTATCATAAGTAAGTATAACAGGAAATCTAACGTCCTTGGGATTCTATTCAAACGACTGGCTCTTTTTCCCCTCCGACTGTTACTATGTTCATTACGACCAGAGATATGTATAACATTGCTCTGACTTGATTTCTGCCCACGCCCATTTGCGGTCAGTAGATGCCACCAAATGGGCTGACAACATTACATTTAAAGTGCGCCGGAGGGAGGAATCCAACCTGAAACCTTACGAGTACAAGCTGAATGCGCTACCACTACACCATCACTGCTTTGAATGTCAAAGTTAAGAAGTTATGGATTACACATCAACTGTGAAGTTAAAATAATACTTTCTTGTTGACTCTTAATCCTATATATATATTTTCAGTCATGACCAAAATTCGTAGAAAAATTAATTTATAAGTCAAAGGCATATTTGAAAGTCTGCGAAGCAGTTACCATTTTGAAGGTCCATTTTTGACCTTTATTATTTTTCAAATGCCTTGATGTTCACACTAGGTCTAATTAATAAAAATTAAAAATTTAAACCTCGCGAAAAATTATGGAGTGACGAAAAATTAAGGCCGACAAATTGACTTATTGTGCCAAAAACTCTTACCCTTATCCACTTTTAAGTAAATAGAAAACCGAGTCTTTTTATCTTATCATTAAAAATGTTTTTTTTTAAACTCGCCGATGAAGATAAGGCTCTTGGTATATCCCCAAGCCCAAATTTCTACCAAAAAATATTCTCCGACTTGAAATTTGGACTGATAAGGTAGTAATGGTCTTTTAAAAAACAGGAAGACCCGAAACAGAACGTACTTTGATATTCGATTACTCCTTTCTTTTCAGGATCAGCATCTTTAAGCATTTCATCAATTTCTTCTTTTTGAAATTGGTCATTTATTGCAAGAAGAATATTACGAAATTCTGTTGTCTTGATAGTTCCATTGCCTTCAGTATCGAACATGCGAAAAGCCTACAACGAATTAGGCGCAAGTTCAATATTTTTTTATTCACATCTGAAATCAGGGACTTCTGATTAAAAGTATTATCGAATGCCGCTACCTCGTTCCCAGGACTTTGTTTTGCATTGACGCTGTTTGATAGATCTGAGGTTCAGATATTCCCATCAGATTATCGCAGCGCCAGAAAATACAAAAAGCCTAGGAACGAGGGTGCAAATGACCTTTTGGAAATGTCTTGCATTTGGTAATATGGCAAAAACCATATGCTTGTGCAAAAAGTGATTTCACGACAACTAATATTCCTCTATTGATATTTTTGGTTTTTGAAAAAAATATATTTGTAAAAAAAAGTCGGGTAAGTGGCACCTTTACCAGTTAAAAATAGTAAACAATATGGCGCCTAAAAAGGTTTTGAAGGAAGTGCAAATGTATACATGTTTTTTGGTGATAAGAACATACCATATATAGGAACACGAGACTTTGGACATATATTTGTACATTTTTTTTATGGTACTCATTTTGCCATGTTTGTAGGCTTTAAAATGCAATTTGTAGTTCTTAGCCTTTGCCAAAATTTTTACAATAAAAAAAATTGTTTAAATCAGGAACAGAGTTACGCGCAATCAGTAAGAAAAGAGTGATACTAATTTTTTGGGCTTATCTTGAAAGTTGTGGGTTGAATTATCATTTACTTAATATACCTGTAACATTTCCGAATTGTCATCTACATTTTTGATTCTTTTGTAGAGCAACTTCAAAAAATCCGGAAAATCCAGCGATCCCGGTTTTTCAGTAAACATGTCTTGTATTTCGCTTTGTGTTGGTCGAATGCCACATAAGCTCATAGCTTGTATAGCCTCTTCTAGTGTGATGTGCCCATCGGAGTCACTGTCGACGTTATTAAATGCTCCCCGAAAGGATTGCTCATCTTGACTTGAAAATAACCTGGACTAAAATACATCGTGTCAATCAAGAAAAGAAAATAATCGAGGTGTTTTGGTGTTTGGTTCATAAAAATAAACAAGTTGTTTTTTGGTCCTTTCTTTTAGATACCAAGAAATTAAAGAAACCGGATTTGATTTTGTGTAGGAACATACTTAGTTTAAAAAAAGCAAATCTCGTTTTCTAAGCAATGAATATTTTAACACCAGCCTATTAACGGGTCCTGGAGACAAGGTTGTGATAGTAGCAATTCAAATAAAATTTCCAACTTTTAAAACACCAGCACAATATTAAAATAACGTTAATATGAGGTGTACATTTGGGTGTAACCACGACCAAAGGTATAAGAACTGAGTTGATGTAAAAAAAAGTAGGTATCATTCAAAAATCTTTAGTGTTCTTACATGTTAAAATGAGTGTCATGCAGCATAAAAAAGTAGGGAGAGATACTAGTTCAATAAAAACGAATCAACAACCTCGTTCCCAGGACCTGAAAACAAAGACTGAGAATCTTGATAATAAAGTTATGATAATCTTTTTAAACTTTGAGAATAAGAAATTTATAAACATCGTTATATCATTTAAAACAATGCATTTATGTGTTTTAAGATTCGATCGAAGCTTGAAGAATGTTTTTTTATTTTTTTTAAATTAGGAGGGGAGAGGTAACGAAGTTATTATCGCATGCCATCTGCTCCCCCCCCGCCCCCGCCCCCCCCTTCTTTTTCAAAAAAGGAGAAATGCTAGACACCAGAAAAGGGTATATATCTCCAAAATTTTCTTTTGTATTTTCTTTTAACTTTTTTGTTTTTTTAGAATGCGTTTTGTAGCTTTGGTACCTTGATTACATAACCGTCATAACTATATTACAGCTAAAAGGATAGATAAACAGATAGGGAAACTGTTTATATATCCTCCATACATAAAAAGGATGGATATGTGGATGAACATTAGATTTTAGGTATCTTTATGAAACTTGATCTAAGAAAAAATATTTTGCTTACCATCGTGGTGAAACTCACTTTCGTATATGCCCAGCTTGACTACTGCGTCTGGCACCGTTTGAAATATTTTACGCGCAATTGCCGCATAGTGGTTTCGGTAAAATTAGTAAAATACAGAACGACAATAAAAAAGTTAAAATTACTGATATTTCTTTTAAGCGTAACAATTTACATATAAATACAATGTGTTGAAATTAGTTTGCGCGCCAACCCTATGTACATCTTCGTTACCAGGAAAAGCTCCTCATTGTTAAGTTTCACTTCGGCCAGGATATCATTTTTACGAATTCTACAAAAAAAGAAAGAAAATATCACTCAACTTCTATTCAAGGACAATTATTTTGCGAAAGCTGGGCACAAAGTAATATCTTTTGTTCATTTTCCTTTTTATTCACCAACCTCGTTCCCGTTGTATTTTTTGTAAAGTGCCAATAATAGACTTATTTGCTGACATCCCGTATGCTCTACCTACTAAGCTCACATAACATTGGTTTTACTTCATATCTATAGGGAAACCTTCTCCCTAGGGCTCCCTAGAAAAAGCCTGGAAACGGGGTTTTAAAAACATGTTTCTGTAACGTAAGAATAAGGATTGGAGAGCAGTTAGTAAAAGCTGTTACCAAGGAAACAACATGTAAATAAGTAGCAACTAAAATAACCTGAATAATCAATTCTTCCATCACCATCAACATCGGCTTCTTTCACCATCTCAGCGATTTCCTCTTCTGTAAGATCTTCTCCTAGCTTTAACATGGCTTCCTTTACTTCAACACCAGTAATCGAACCATCACCATCTTTGTCAAAAAATTGAAATGTCTATAACGCAAAAATAAATTGAAAAAGAAAAGTTTATCCCCTGTCAAGAAAGCTGTAAAATAAAGCGAAGAATCAGCAAAAAAGGGTTACTGATTTTCAATTGTTTCTCATACTCAGAATTGTAGTCATTATAATCAATGCCAGCAACACAGTGCCGGGAGTGCCGAAACACGAGATGGCGGACCAAATTTTTTGTTAGTAACACAGTAGTAACTTTGAATATCTCCGAAAATAAAGAAATTTTTTTGGAAATAATAAAAATAATAGCAGATTATAATAGCAGATTATAACATGCCTGCTATTCCAAATAATAGCAGGCATGTTTTGTTGCATGAAGGAAAGTTTTCAGAACTTTAATTGAAGGCCTTTGTATTCATGATTCAGCTCACCTTTACCCGCGCAAATAAAGTAAAAAGTTAGAAACTTTTGGTTTTTATCTCCAACAAGCGTTAGTTTTAATTTCGCTTGTATATATTAAGTAATATCTTTTGTAATGAGCTAGAGCAACGCGAATAGAAAACGGCTTGACAAAGCATGAAAGTATAGAAGCGGAGAACACTCGCTTTTCTACTGGAGGACCCTTTAGGTCGAAATCTACAACATCGATTTTAGTACAGATTTTTTTCGGTAGAACAAAGAGAAACGATAGAAGATTGAGACTGTCTACCCCAGATTTTTTGTACTTGAATGGCTTTCATAGTATGGGAAATATTGTTGAAATGTAATGTCTATTATTATTATTATTATTATTTATTATTTACCCAGGATAGCCTCTTCAGTTCTTATTGGTACTGCTATCAACGAGGGTCCTGCGAAGGGGGTCCTAGCGCATTTAAAGCTCCCATTTGAGCTACGAAAGTCGCGGAAGCACAGCAATCGCTCAACTAGACAACCGCCTAAGGTATCAATCCTATTCTCATGCTGAGCGCTAAGCAGAAAGGATAGATTCACACTTTTATAGTCTCTGGCATGACTCGTCCGGGGTTTGCACCCAAGACCTCCGGCACTAGAAGCAAACGCTCTACCACAAAACTACCAGTCGTGTCCAAATTACAGCTCTAATACCATTTATAGAAGAAGTAAGCGAACGTCTTGTTTTTTTCACGCTACACGTTTCCTGGTAGAATGAAATGTCAAAAGAGGTACTAAACACCACTCACAGGACAATCTTCTTCAACTTAGACTGTGATAAGTTTCATAAATGCCCATCCTCATTTCTTTCTCTCTCTTCTCCGAACGTCTGTACCACGATAAAAGCAGCAATGAGCGGAAAGAAGTTACTGACAGACAAAAATATTCTCTTTCCACATTTTTCTTTAATTACGAAATTTATTTTCACGAATTTTAAAAAAATATGGTTTCTCGCAAAAGTAGTCCACACAATTAGTGTTATAAAATACATTTTCGTTCCCAGGGTTTGTTGCCTGATGTCAAAGACGCTATCGCTTACTTGACGGCTAACCTCGACGTCAACAAGGTGAGAACCCCTGGAGACGAGGTTTGGTTATAAATATTGTCGAAATTGCCTCTAGTGTTGTTAACAAATTGTCATTCAGCATTCCTTTGAAAACCATGTGCAATGCGCATTTCACTGGATTTTAACTGGATTCACTCTATTTTACCAAAAAAACATTACGTAATCCCTCAGCGCGCCGTTTGTTTATATGTAAAAAAATGTGATTTTTATACTAAGCAAGACTACTTTGGAGAAGTTGCGTTGTTTTTCTCTCCCTGTGGAAGAAATGGTTATTTTTCATTCCTGTTAATACGATGGCCCAAGAGGGTCAATATACTTAACACTACGCACTTTTTACCAAAAACTGCGCACTTTGTCCTTCTTCTGTGCACTTCTTGTCCAACATTGCGCACTTATTGCACGACACTGCACATTTCTTGTCAAACACTGCACTTCTCAAAAGTAGAGGAATGCATGATTCCAAAGATTTTCCTTTTGCCGAACATTCTATGCAATATTTACCAATGTCGTCCCCATGCCTTTCTTCATAAACAGTAAAAAAAGAAAAGACTTCAAAATTGGTTTTAAAGGTCAGTAGGTCAATATTATTCAATATGGCTGTCGCTGCTAAAGACGGACATAATGCCTTGATCTCAAAGTATTTCAATTAAGAATGCAAAAATTTGGAGATTGTTGGCTATCTTAACCTAAGGCGTCTTATCGTTAAGAGTTTATCTACGGTTAAAAGACAGTTGGGAGCACTTGGTCTTCGTCGCAACGTACCAATGGGACACGACAGGAGAGATAAGGACTCAATAATTTAGAAGTTTTATTTATATGTATTTAACACATATTGGAGTCCTTAGTAGAAAAAGGAAAGGAGAAGACGTAAAACAGTCGCGACAGGCTGCACTCATTTTTTTCTTTGTAGAAGAAAGATGTAGAGTGTTTTGAGACAGATAGAGATGCTAACCACGAGAAAGAATTGAATTGAATTGAAAGGAAAAGCGTATTCTGTTCCAGGTCCAAACTTGACAAGCTGAAGCTATACATTGTCTGTATACATGGATCCATCGATAGGTTTTCCCTGAAAGATAATAAGCTGCATGTTGGACCCCCCAACAAGAAAAAAAGTGTTTTTTTTAAATACAGTAATGGAACTGAAAGCCATTCTAACTAGAACCCATTCCGATGAAAGGACAGAAGTCAGCTTAATCGAAGTTTTGCATGTCATGTTGTGTTTTTATAGACCATTCTACAGACGAAATTTTAGTTTTGTGATTGGTTCTGCACCAGCCAATCAACGAATAGAAAGCCTGTGGTCTCACTTTAACCTGTTGACGGAGGTTAAGAATATTAAAGATACTGTTTCAATACAAATAGACACAAATAACTGTAAATAAATCGACTTGTAAAGTCAAACACATTATATTCTTTGCCAGAGCTATATAATTGTGACTGCCCATCATCGATATGGATAAAATTAAAAAATTTATGGATCCCTTGTTAGTTTAATACCCTGACATCTTTACAAAATAGTTTGCTAAATTTGTTAGTTTACTCCTCTTTGATGTTACAACCTTTTAAGACGTAGTTAAAGAAGTAAGCTGAAAAGTTACACTTTGGAAAAGCATCCCCAGATTAGCTGAGGTACAGCAACAAAGGAGTATCTTTTTTTATCAGTTCTCTAAACAAGTAACTACATACTTAGGTTTCGCATATATGTTTTTACAGAGAACTATAACTTAAGTACCAGATACACAAAATGCATAAAAAATACAGACCATGCACCAATATCAGACCAATATTTGATTTGCCAAAAACTTTACTGAGAATTGTTTTAAAAAAGACAAGAAATGTCAAAAAATATTCAAGAAGTGTGCTCTGTCGTGTTAAAAATGCGCACTGTTGTGTAGAAGTGCGCATTGCCGTGTTAAAGGTGCGCACAGTCGCGTAGAAGTGCGCACTGTCGTGTTAAAAGTGCGCACTGCCGTGTTAAAAGTGCGCACTGCCGTGTTAAAGGCGCGCACTGCCGTATTAAAAGTGCGCACTGTCGTGTTAAAAGTGCGCATTGTCGTGTTAAAAGTGCGCACTGCCGTGTTAAAAGTGCACACTGCCGTGTTAAAAGTGTGCACTGTCGTGTTAAAAGAGCACACTGTGGTGTTGGGAATGCGCAGTGTTGGAAAAGAAGTATGCAGTATCATTTAAGGAGTGCGCAGTTTTATAATATTAACCCTTCTGGACTATTGTGTGTTAAATACAGAAAAGGAAAATATGGCGCAAGCGCTGATAAATGAATCAGCATTTTTTAAGTATGATCGTTTCAATGTACTGTAATTAGGTTTGCTTTCTCAACTTGCTTCATGCCTTATTGTTGACCTTTTACAAACATATTACTTATCTACTGCGATGTTAATTATTGTATTAATATATGTTAATCTCACTCATTACCACTCTAAGCCTGTTTTGCTCCGACAAAGCGGATGCAAGAGCTCTACGCATGCGCATATTAGACATTTTATTAACATTACTCAACACAGAAGGAGCATTTTAGAAATTTGACGTTTTCTTTCTGTACTTCTGTCAAACAAATCAAATAAAGCCAATATAGCGGATATATTCTTTTGATAAACAATGACGCAAAAAATAATAGTTTTAAATCCCTCTGAGCTCAAATAAGACACAACTTGCCAAATAGTAGTAACTCGCCAAATAGTAGTAACTCGCCAAATAGTAGTAACTCGCCAAAGAAAAGGTTGAAATCTTTTTTGAAGATCTCACGTTAAATATTTACATCTCTCTCGCCACACTTCCCTGCCATACGTTTTTAGGAGATGTTTTTTTACTGGTATTAAAAATGTTAATAAATAATGATATATTTTTATATATTTTTTCTAGTGTAAGATCGATAACAGGAAACAGACTGGCAGTTTCGATACTTCAAGGTCATTGATTGCATCTCTGACCAAGACATGAAACTGATGATAACATTTTATTTTTCCCTATCACAAGATTATGTTTCATATTTAATTAAAAAATTGTAGTTCCTGCACTTTCATGGTGAAATGATTAAAACCGCACTTCAACTTAAAATTGCATAAGCTTCTGGATTTTAAATAACATTTGAAATTCCCAGTCATAATACATTATGTTGATCAAAAAGAGAAAGAAATCATACCTGTAAAATTTCATTTTTTAAATCCTTTTGATCCACTTTCCTGGTCATCATGGCCAAAAAGGCTGGAAACTCAATTGTATTACCATTCGTTGTATCAAGATCCTCCAACATGACTTTGATGTCATTTTCATTAACATCCTGACCCATGCTACTTAAAACTGTTTTCAATTCAGTTATTGTGATTGTACCATCGCCATCCTGGTCAAACTTATTAAATGCTTCTCTTATTTCTTCGATCTGTTCTTCAGACAGATTCGTGTGACAACTCTAAAATCAAGATAGGAACTTGATAAATTCAAAACTCATCTATAAAGGCTGAAATTGGTTCTTGTAGTTGTGGCAGACGAATGTTACACAAGAAGTTCAAAGTTTAAAAAATTTTTGGGGCTAAGCAATAAAGTAGGGCGGAAGTGCAACAAAGCAAGCAGAAGAACATGACGCTCCTGCACAAATCAATTTATTTGACTTTATTTCAACTTATCAACAAGGCAAAACACCCGGGTTGCGAAAACAGGTTTTGGGGACTCAAACTTTTTTAAGAAAGGGAGGGGACTTTAGTAGCTTTTTGGAGTGCTACCATGGTTAACCCTTAGGGGGTAAACATTTAGTAGACTGTTTAGATTATCTAAAAACAATAAAAGTTATAAAATTGCATTTTTGGTTTTAGTGTTTATTAAAGAAAAGATGTAATGTTGGTTTTTTCGTTTTAGAAAATGTCTCTTCGCTCCATCCCTAGGTAGCAACGAGTCTAGAATATTTTAAAGTATAGGTATCATTACTGTTTTATTTTGTGTTACTTATTAATTATAAGGAAATAATTTATTTTGGAATTTACCCTTTTCCTTTTCGGTTTTTCTTTTTTATGTTTCTTACACGTGTCTATCGTCTTTTGTAAGGTGTTTAAATAATCAGAGAATGAAACACCACCATTCTTTTGTTCGCGTTCAACTTCTTGAAGTATTTTGCGAAGTTCTGATTCCGTAGGTTTTGGTTCCAAGCAGCGTAAACAAAGCTCTAAGTTTTTCATCGTAATGTGTCCCTTTCCACTAGCGTCGAATAGAAGAAAAGCAGCTCTGAATTCTTCAATATCATCTTGATGGAAATTAAAGTATGCCTAAAGGTGAGGAGATGATCCGTTTTTTAAGGGTAAAATTACCCAGAACAACAACACTAGTGAAAATAAAAACAACGTCAACAACAATAACAATACAAGGACAATGAAAACAACATAACAACAGCGGCAGCACAACAAGACAACATCATCAACAACAACAACAAGAACGACAAAGACAACAACAGCAGCGGCTGCACAACAACACAACAGAAAAAAAATAACATAACAACAATAACGTTAATAAACAACACGTCAACAGACCTACCATATTCACATCGAAAGACGAACCCTCTGATCTCTGATATCAATATGTCAAATCTCCTACTTTTTCAGTGTCAGACGTCGTAAGATACAATATAATGAAACTTTTACTAGAAGCGGATTTTAAACACACTCTTCTTTGAAGTCAAGAAGCTCAATTGCTCTTCACTCCATGTCGCTATATAGTTTACAATTCAAGTCGATCTTTACTCAATCACAACTTCATTTATGGTATCACATAAGCAGATTTAAAGAGAACAAAGATTGATTTCCATATCTTGACTGCATGTAAAGTATAATTACTTAATTCCTGTGAGATTATGAACCATACATGGCGTATGGACGCTACGTAACAGTACGGTGGACCTTTATAATGGAAATATAATCTTAATTTTCTTGTCAACTAAGTTATTATTAATTTGAATGATTTCTTAAAGAAAGACAAATTAGAGATTAAAGTTACGATAGTTTTTAATAATTCGATTAAAAATGAGGGAAAGTGATAAAAAACTAACTCTCCAGTATGAAGAAAGTAAAGAGATTTACTTTTATTTTTTTGATGGTAAAGTTAAAACCTTTAAATGCCAATCGAGGACTTTTAGGAGGATGGATCGGATAAACATATTATTAATATATCGGATAAGATTACAAAATATAATTGGTACTATATTCTTTTTTGATAGCATGCTGAGATTTTCAGACAGTTTGAATATTGCCAATTAATTATATTAATATTATTTGACTTAAAATACAGGCACGGAGGAGGGTGTTTTTTTTAAAAAAAGGTCACAAGAAACAGGAACGTAGAGTGTATATTCTGAATCCTTAGGCATATAATTAACGTTAATTGTAGGAAACGTCAACTAGATTAAGTTTGATCTTTTAATTTCAGCTAGTTCTTTTTTGGTATCTATAAATCTAGTTCCTACTGATTTTTACGATGAACCTGAGGTATAAGTTCTCGTTTTCATTTTGACAGTTCTCGTTTTCATTTTGACAGTTCTCGTTTTTATATTTATAGTTCTCGTTTTCATTTTTATAGTTCTCGTTTATTTGACTGTTCTCGTTTTTATATTTATAGTTCTCGTTTTTATTTTTATAGTTCTCGTTTATATGACTGTTCTCGTTTCTATTTATACAGTTCTCGTTTCTATTTAGACAGTTCTCGTTTCTATTTAGAGAGTTCTCGTTTTATTAACAGTTGTCGTCCATATTTAGACAGTTTACTTTTTATTAAAAGTCTTTGTTTATATTCACCCAGTTCTCGTTAACAGGTCTCGTTCATATTTTGAAAGTTTTCGTTTTTGACAGGACTCATTCTCTTGGCAGTTCGCGCGTTTATTTGCCTCGTTTTTTGCAGGTTTTGTTTTTATTCAGATAGTTCTCGTTAATATTTTGCCATACTTCCTTTTTATTTTATCAGGCCTCGTTTTCATTTTGAGTGTTCTCATTTATATTTTGACATTTTTTTTAATAGTTCTTTTTTGTATTTGGCAGTTTTCGTTTTCTTGCAAGCTCTCGTTCCTCGTTTTTTTTTTTTTTTTTTTTTTTTGCGGTCCTTGTTTTTATTAATTTTAACAGTTGGCGTATGAAGATATATAAAGTACCATGCTGTAAATCAAAAATCATTGAACATCTATGTGTTTATTAAACTTCGCAACCTCACACCAGAACCCATCAAGTTATTGGAATTTCATCTTGATGTGCATAAGTTGATAGACCCTGGTGACGAGTTTTCACATTTCGCGCGCTTTCTTTAATGTAATTTTTACCTAAGAGGCTACCCTAGTTAGCGCTAAGGGTCTCAAGTTTGCCTTCTGAATAAAAAAAAAATTATATTTTTTTAATGTAAAGAGAGAACTGAATTTTTGCCACAACTTACACCCTATCTGGTTTCTAACTGATTGAAATACGCAACTTCAATATCAAACATACTTTAACTCTGTCCTCATTCGACCTTGTTTAGTAAATAGAGAAACGAAAAGGAAAGAATCAATAAAAGTTAAGTTGGGTATGTATATCATGTACAATAATAATTTCCAGACAGTTAAAATAAGATTAAAATATTTTTTCTCAAATAAATGTTTCAGATTCGGCATATGTACTTGCTCGCTGACTGCTTGTGTTAGTATGTGACACAAACAAGGATTTGTGAAGGGTAAGTGAGGCATTCCAGCTGCTTCGATTGTTTTTGTTCACCGCTAACTTTATACAAACGTCTCGAATAAATCTCAAAAATTCCGTACGCAATGCTTTGTTTTTCAATCCATACAAGAGAGGATTCGTCGCGATGGATAAGTAATTTATCGCATTCCCAGTCCAGGTTAGTTCTCTAGGATGGCAAATATTGCAAAGAAAATTGGTAGTGACCAAAATAATAAATGTCAACCAACAAAAGGAAAACGTCCCGACAAGCATCATCACTGTTTTGGTTGCTTTAATATCAGCAAGAAAGAAGATCAATGAAGGATACTGTTGTGATGTTTGGGTTTGATTTCGAATTGCAATTTCATGTTTACTTGCAACTTTGAATAACAATATATTCAGTACGATGATACATAGCAAAGGAGGTAAAAAATTTGCACAGAGTTGATATACAATATAATTGGACGTTATCCGCATCCAGCAAAAACCTTGCTGTGCATAAACAACATCGGTACCATCAAAAATAGGAAATATGCCAACCGAAATGGTATAGCACCAAACGAAAGATACAAGAATAACTGTATTGATTCTTGAGAATATTCTACTTTTTTGATAAGGCCATTTGATGGTGACAAAACGTTCTATTGTCAACAACAGCAAATTGTAAACGGATAATGGCAACCAAAACATCAAGGTAACTTCTTTAATACCACAATACAATTGCCCGTGAGGATAATGTCCAAGTAAAATGAATTCCGCATCAGACGAAACAACCACAACTGTCACGAGAAGATCTGATATTGCTAGATTGACGATCAATGCGTTTGCTGTTGTATGTAGCTTTCTTCTGCAGACTATGGTGGTTATCAACAGGACGTTGGTTATTGTACCAACTATGATTAAAATTATAAAGTATATTGATATTGTTAATGCAAAAGTTTTGTTCAAATCGTGTCCTACTTTAGTTAAGTTCAAAGAATTCGTTGTGGAAATTGTTGGTGATGAGGAGGATGAAAAGTAGGATGAGGATGAGGATGATGATGATGATGATGATGATGATGACAGCGATGGCAACACTGTTGTCATTGTCATTATGATAAATCCTGCAGCGCAAAAACATTTAGCTATTTTTTCTGTAATGCCTAAAAGATCTTTGAAAATAACTCCACATCAAAAACAACACAATTTTTCTTTCATAAATAGCTTCTTCCAACTTTAAAAATAAATACATGAGAATGATAATAGGTGCATTGCTTTCTCAGAGAATATAATGACTGGATTACATTTCTCTGTGATAAACAATCAAGTGTTAAGGAACGCTAACAGCTCGTGAAATTTAAACGACGTACGCAGGTGTTTGTATATAATTTCTTTGCTACAAAATCATTTATATTATCGCAAAAGTCTTTGCAACTATGCACTACATGTTAGGTTTTTGTTCCTTTTTTGTTTATATTTATCATATCATTTGTTTTTCATTTTCTTTTATATTTATTTCTTTGAAAAGACATTTTTATTAAAATTTGGAAGGCAAACAAGTCTGTTTAAATAATATGTTATCTACGTGATTATGATATTGTACTGTTGAAAATCCAAGCTGTTTTTATTCACTTTTCAGGAATGAGAGAGTGCACGTTAAATGCTCCTAAAAAATATCTTATTTGTCACTGTTCTCGCGCGTTTTTTTTTTGTTTTTTTATAAAGGATGCAAAAGTTGTTTTTTTTTTATATTACACGCACGAGATTTGTGCTAAATTTATTGCTTTTTGTGAAATTATTTATTGTGTTTTTATACGCATAAACTTGTTAATTTTTTTCAGCTTTAAAAAAATAATCCCGCCACTCTAATTTTCATGTTTCCGTTAATAACAAGTAAAACCTCGTTTTCATGTTAGTATGTATATTCCGGTTGTGTATTTTGCGGAATGGAAATGCATATTTTTAGTAACAAGTTTCCCAACTTGTAGCTAGCCACAAGTTTGGCAACCCAGAGAAGTAACGGATTGCTAGCCAACCATTCAGTAAAACTTAGAATTAAAAATAAACAGTGGCCTAAATAACACGATTGTATATTTATAGATGTTCCCGTATTAAGCACGAGTAGGCCTCACGCTCTACGTGGGAGTATCTGGATCTCCTTTTTTGCGTTTTTTTGTAAATACTTTTATATGTTCAGTTTGTCTTTGTTTATTGTGCGCTATATTTTATGAAGTTTTTGTCCCTTGGGTATAGCGTATTTGTCCTGTTTCGCGTACGTATAAATTTCTGATCGTCAGTGTGTAAAGTATCTGTGCCGTGTGTGTACACATAGATGGAATTTGGGAAATTTTGTGTTGTAGTAAGTATATGTTTTTCTCGCGTTTGATATTTATGTAAAATGTATTGTTCGGTATTATTTTTCGGCATTAGTTCTGTGTTATTTGTCTCTGTAACTTAGTTTTTGTTTGTCTGTAGTGTCGCGAATTGTGAAAGAAAAGTTAATGTTGCACTTTATGTCAGTAAAATCGCCCACCCTGTAGTCGCTACTACTAAGTTGCGGTAATAACCCATTTGGAAAACAATCAAAACTTAAAACGAGGTTACCGGAAAACTTTGTTTAAATGCAAGGTCAGTGTTATGTAGAAGAAATTATAAATATGAAATATTTGTAAAGTAGTTTTCTGGCGCTTTCGGTTATTTTTTGGTATCCAATATAATATATTTTGTCCTCAAAAACGTTCTTCTGCCATAGCTGTGTGTAAGTAAAAAATCAGCAACTCGTTTTGTATATAAGGACAGGTATCTGCACAACCTCGTTCTCATGATTTTTTTTCTTCATGACGAAGGTTTTTTATAAAGAAAAATCTGAGAACATGGTTGGCTCTTGCGGTCAAGAGTCTCGCTTTTAAATAAGCCTCGTTTTGTAGGAAGCGCCGTTTTTCTGGTAGCATGCGACATGAGTTACTGACTGGGGGTTGTTTTTGTTTTTGACAAAAATTTGGCAAAGTAAACAAAAAGCAAACTAAAAAAACGATGACGTTAAAACCACTTTGGTACTGTTCTAGGTTGATTGACCTAAATCGAAAATTTCTTGTTTTCCACACAATTTTGGTACACTTAACATAAAAATCATATGGTGACTATAAAATATTGTTTCCTATAACCTAAATTCCATTTTTAGGCTGAATACACCTTTCCCAAATTTTATAAATTAATAACTTCGTCTTTTGTATCTTTTCTGACTCCGGGACGGCGATATGAACATGGCCCTGGAGGAGGTTGGTCCTATATGAAACCTGATTGGTGCGGATATGTCAAATAATTATTGCGTCATACAAAACATTTTGGCGAGGCGGCGAGTCTATGACGAACAGGAGGAAGCTGTTTGTATTAAACTGGCGAATGAGCTGTATCAGTATCATTTTTTTTTTCAAAGTGTTAACATGGAAATATTTCAATAGCGGGGAAAGTTTAATAAAAGTAGAAAAGTAGCTAGCTAGCACACTATACCTAGCAAACTATCAAGATAAAACAAAAGAAAGGAACTCAACTTGTTTCAAAGTGACCAGAACTTCAGTAAAAAAATAAAGTTATTGGCCTGAAACTTGTTATGGTGTACTTTTAAACCAATCTGATAAAAGATAATTTTACACAAGGCATAAAACAATACACAGCCATTTAGAAAGGGAAAAGGTAGGAAGGCTTTCTTAAACTATTTCTTGCTAGGCCTTTTTTAACACGCTAAGTAGAAATATCAGAAAATCGAACTCAATCAAATTTTAAGTCACACTTTGATTGAGCGCTCAATCTGGCAATTGGTAAATCCAGGATGTACTGAAGAAAGTGGTAGATACTGAACAGCTCACCACTGTGATATATTATCTCAAAATATTTAATACTAATTACAAAACAGTGAACATAAAAAATAACAAAAAAGTCTAAACCGAGTATATAGTATATATAGCGTCCCATAACTTCAGTAAAAATTAAAATATCGACTTGAGATTTGGTATGATATGGTTGTAGATTGGTTTGATGATCATCATACTTTCTGAGTTTCAGAATTCAGCCCTTTTCAGAGACGCCGATAAGCCGTTTTCTACAGCATATCAATTTTGACCAAGATACAGGTTCAGAAAATTAGCTATTCCACACTCAGGAATAGCTCAGATAAGATTCAACCTAAAATTATGCCAGTAAACGAAAAATTTAGTTGCAAAGAATATCTTTTTGCTGATATATTTTTGTGATTGGATGCTCTTATGAGAATACTGAATTAATCATCACGGTTAGCTAGTTTGACAAGTATAACAATAAATAGATGTATATATCAATTAAAAATCGTTTTTTGAACAGCAGCAGAATTTTGATGAGCTCTAAAAAGTGTGACTTTTTCGGAACTAATTTTGGTCCAAAATCTACAAAATAATTTCCTTAAATATATAATTATTCCTCAAACATTTTATTTTTTTTACGGTATAGTAATACTTTGCTGTTGTTAAAGTCGTGTATCAATTTTTCCTAAACTATTAAAGCAGTGATGCATTGAATCGACAAAATAGATCACATTTGGACTTGTCGATTTCAATTTTTAAACCAGCATAATGCTTGTGATAATTGTTTTGATTATTTATGTTTTAAACAAAAAAGACTTTATTTTTCTATATCTGTGTGTGCAAAAAAAATGTGAACTTTTTGAGTAAAAAATAAAAAAAAACTGTAAAGCGTTTTAAAAATAAGTCATTAGGAATAGAAAAAGCAGACTTTATTAGTAATTAGTGGTTTTTGGAGGCACTTAACGAACATAAATATTTATAAAATTAGGTAATTTATTCTACCTTTTGCTAAAGAACGTAAAGATAAATATCATGTTTAGTATCGACCTCTTTAATTTAGTTTTGAAATAATTAGGAAATTCGGGAAAGGTCTATTAACTAAATCAGCTAAATATGATTATGAAATCAACCTCGATCCCAGGGCCTGTAGCATTTTTTGATATGTCATATCAAAATAACGCCACAGGAACTGGGGTCAAGGTTGATTATAAACTGTCAATTCCTTTCGAGCAAAATGGATAAATATATTATGATTATATCGGAAGTTTAAAATTCGTCTAATACCAGATCGGGGTGATTTAGAGTAACAGCCGTAAGAACTGATGCGGTATTTCTTGGACGAAGGAAAGGCTAAAACAGGGCGAAACAGGCAATATCTTGACAAAATAGCTGAAAGGCAAAATTTCGATTTGAAAATCGTTTTCATTTAAAAACTAGGTGGTAATAATGCCTGCTACCTCAGAAGAAATTGTAAAGTGTGTGTGGTTTGATCTTGAGAATTCTTGTTTCGCGTGGATTCTGAAGTAAAACGACAAAAAGACTTGTTTAAAGATTATTTATGGACATTCTTGACTTGTGGACCGACAAAAGGTGTACGGCAGCACTATTTCGACCTGTAAAACACCAAATACCTAAGACCTTATGACGAGTCCACTTTGGTGGGTACACTGTTAATGCAGCTTTCTGACTGCTTGTGCAACAATACGTTTCGCATTTAAAACTGTAATTTATTGTCTTGAGAGGCGGGAAAGTGGCATCTAGCAATTTTAGCGGTAAACATGGAAGAAGATGCAGCTATGGGCGTTGCTACGCAGTTTTTTTTACGTTTTGTTGCACATTATAAACCGAAATTTATAATTAGCGCTACTTACTACCGTATTCTAAGATGAATTTGTCGTCTGAAAATAGGTAAAAGAAATTTTTTGAAATTTAGACTTTTTTTCTAGGGGAACAACCTTAAATGACTACTTAATTGGAAGGTGCTTGAGAGCTTGACGTGAAACAATATATTAGTTATGGTCATCAATATATCGAAATCTATGTTTTTGGTTCCGCATTATATGTCCCATTTAACGGGGTACTATGCGACATCCATTTTGCGCTGGTATAGGAAGCGGCTGTAACCAAAAAGAAAGGAGATGTATTTACAGACGGAAATAACCACTATTCAAATTATAGCAAAACGAAAACATTAACATGCTAATATAGGAAGGGTTACATATTTACAAAGATCATCTATGTCATGACAAAATATTAACATAAGGATTTCGTGCTTTCAACCGTGTTGGCAGATGTCCTCGGTGTTCTCGGTAATAATGAATTAGCGGATTCAGGATTAGCGGCGCAATAGAAAGTAGCCGCAGTAAATTCAGAATGTGAATTCGCCTTTTTTGACCATTTACTAAAATAGCTAATGCTTGAAATCTTTCGAACCATTTCCTTCCGTATATGTTTATTCCTGAGACCAAACAACAAAGGGTTCAATGCTACGCTTAGGTAGTTTACTGCATTGCCTGTCCATGTCACTTCCCTTGGATGGCAAATATGGCAGAGGACGTTGGCTGTCACTAAGATGATGAAAGTTAACCAACAGAATGTGAACACACCAACTAACAACAAAACAGTTTTGGCTGCTTTCATGTTCGCAATATACGACAACATTGACTGGTTTCGCTGTGATGTTTGGATTTGATTTCGAATGGCAATTTCATGTTTACTTGCAACTTTGAATAACAGAATATTTAGTATGATGATACATAATAACGGGGCCAGAAAGTTTGCAGAGAGCTGATACAGAACGTATTCGAATGGTATCTCCATCCAGCAAAAACCTTGCTCAACAAACACAATGTGAGTTTTGTGCATTAAAGGGTAGATGGCCACCAATAATGTATATGACCACGATACGAAAATCAATAACGCAATATTCCGTTTTGAAAATATAATATGTCTTTGGAATGAAAATGTTACCGTTATAAAGCGTTCTAACGTTAATAACAACAAGTTAACTACAGATGACGGTAAGGAAAACATTAAAGCAACTTCTTTAAAGCCACAAAGTATGTCTCCATGAGAATAATATCCACGCAATAAGAATTCCGCATCGAATGGCATGATCAAAGCTGCCATTATTAAATCACACACTGCTAAATTGACAATGAACACATTTGCAATAGTGTGAAGCCTTTTTGCGGCTACGATTATGTAAATAAGCGCCATGTTGGATGTTATACCAAGTATGGTTAAGAAGATGAAATATATAGCCATCGATGTTGCAAATGGTGTGCCCAATTTATGGCCATATGCACCAATCGTGGAATTATTCATCCCTCTCAAACTTTTTACTGAATCTAGACTAAAACACAAAATCGACAAAATTTATTTAGACAGTACGCAAAAACAGAAAAAAAAGAATAACTCAAGTCTGCTTTTTTTAAAATGAAGAAAACGAACGCATTAAACGCAAAGAATTCCACATAACAATTCAACACACTAATATAACCTGGCTTTTAATGAAGCAAACCAACCTAGTTGCCAGGATTTTGTGGCCCCTGATCCGTTATTACGGAGTGGCCAGCTTCATCAACAACGCAAAATGCCCTGGGAACGAGGTTAGAAGCAAACCAAACCTCCTGGACGTAAATACAATACAAACTACCCGTTGCCAGATGCTGCACGAAATCTACAACAGCTTAGTATAATAAAAAACTAAAATCCATTCACGTTAACCTTTTAGGCTGCTGTGTTTCTTTCTTATCTCAACCGAGATCTGTCTTTCTATTGCTATGACATTGGGAAGACTATATAATCACAAAATTAAAACGTGATAACGTGACATTAAAGTTATGATGTCGTGTAACCTAAACACCATTCTTTCCGATTACAATGTTTACAAAAAATACAGACAGCTATGTAATGAATATAAAATGATTAACTTTATCGTTTGTACGAACGTAGGAACGGAAAGGTTAATATTTTCACATGGCTACATATTTCTTTCTTTCCGCCTGAGGCTTTTTTTCTACTGGCAGAGATACCTATACTGGGAAAGCTTTCCCACACATCGCAATTTTGGAATATCAGAAATTGTCACCATCACAACTTATCACCGCTACGATTTGTCACTTTCATGATTTGTCAATTTCATGAATTGTCATCGTCACAACTTGTCACCGTCACGACTTGTCACCGTCACGACTTGTCACCGTCACTACATATCATCGTCCCAATTATCGCTGTCTCGACTTGTCACCGTCACAATTATCACTGTCACGACTTGTCACCGTCAGAATTATCACTGTCACGACTTGTCACCGTCACAATTATCACTGTCACGACTTTTCGCCGTCAGAGTTATCACCGTCACGACTTTCCACCGTCACTACTTGTCATCTGACCAGAGGAATGTTCAGGGTGTCTTGAACCTGGACTTTTATTACAGAGCCAAAATACAATTGAGTGTTTTTGGCGGGAAAATGATTTTTGTTGGATTCGAAGCAAAATACTTGAAAATAACCGTTGTCGTTGTGGAAAATTTGTTTGTCGCTACTTTTTATTTGACTCAAAGACTAACAACGGGAATTATAACAAGTTTTAGTCGCTATTTTTAGCTTAACGAGATTTCGTGAGTGGCTGAGATTGGCCCTGTTTTAGCCGACAGATCAACGTCTTTTTATAGAGACTAGTCCGTGGTTTGTGTTTTCGCAACACGACCCAACTTTTTGCCTTATAACAGACAGATGGATCACGGTTATTATTAATATATTAGTAGTTAACCCGTGGAAAAATCCACGAGGTCGCCCGTCCTTTAAATTAACCCGTTGCAACAAAGTGGACAGAAATATATCGCATTTGGTATTGCTGCGCATTTTTAAAATTTCGTGTTTCCGTTACGGGACACGGCTTTCGCGGACCTACAGACAGACAGGCGACGGCTATTATTAAAGAAAAAGAGTGTTTATATTGAGACTACAATCTTGGACATAACATTATGGGAAAAGGTCGATTTTTGGCTATTTTTTGAACTGGCCAAATGGAATCGCCTTGTCAAAACTCTCAAGCCGACAGGCTGCAAAAGCTTCGCTTTGGGAGGTGTGTAGGCCAGGTAAATAGCCTCGAATATGCGCTACCGGCAGTTTCTGCCATGTCCGCATTTCGGAACAATCCACACGTCGGCCCGCTAAGGTGCTAAAATTCGGGGAAACGGCGTGTGCTGACGTCAGCAAAAATTAGTATGGGTTGAGAATTTGAAACTAATGATATCACCTAAGATTCGAAGTCCTAAGTCCGTTTGCGATCATTGACAAGTTCGTAATACCTTTGTCCGTTTGCGATCAATGACAAGCGAGCTTTGACAAGTTCGTAATACCTTTGTCCGTTTGCGATCATTGACAGGCGAGCTTTGACAAGTTCGTAATACCTTTGTCCGTTTGCGATCATTGACAAGCGAGCTTTAACAAGTTCGTAATACCTTTGTCCGTTTGCAGTCATTGACAAGTGAACTTTGAAAATTTTGTAATAACTTTGACTTTTGTAGAAACAGTGTTTATAACTGCTTGTGGGACGAACTATAAAATTTGGCCCTCTTTTCCAATAAATTAAGTCCGGGATTGTAGTCGCTAACCTGTGGAAAGTCAACAGGAGCCATTACCATCAATATAAAGATAATATAGAGCCCTTTCTCCCGCGATTGTTAATTTTAGAAATTTTTCTAACCTCCTGCGCTAAACATAGCCTACCTTGTCATTTATTAATTTGAAGTGTTTAATTCGTTTAAATATCCAGTCAATTTACTTATTTTTTTAATCCATTCGATTAATTAGCACATTGAAATAAAAAAAAGTCTGAAGAAATGAATTAACCACATCACTACGTCCTAAATGAGCAATAAATGCTTTTCTCAAAATACCAATATTTCCTATTTTCTAACCATTAACTATTCTAAACCTCAGTTGTTAATTTTCAATATATTTCACAGCGCCCGCTTGCCCGCCCACCCCACCCAATTCCCTTTTACTGGGTAAGCAAAACACCCCGTGGAAAAAAATTGTGGAACAACGGCTTATTGGTATATAAGGAGCAGAACTACCTAAAAACAAAAAACTAGGACATCTCCTTGCAGATGGCAGCTTTGGTTTTTAAAAACATAGCAGAAAAATCGTTTTCAAGAAATCTAGAATTTAAATTCGCGAAATTGCAAGGTATTTACACGAGCATTGATTGTTCGTATACGGTTCCAAATAATTTTCTTTAGTTAGTCAAGAAGATTTCTGCAGCTACTAAAAAGTTCCTTATGATTCTAAAACTCATACGAAATTCCAAATTTTCAAGTAGCTTACCGCTCTTTAAAAAACCCAACCATTCTCAAGATTTTAAATTGCCGAAAAATAATTTCTTTATATAAAGTGTAGACAATTAGGTCCAACCTTCACAACCTTGTTCCCAGGGTCTTGTGGCCCCTGAGCCGTTACTACGGATTGGACTCTAACAACAAGGCAAAATGGACTTGAAACGAGGTTGGTACATGCATACATGCATACACTTGCTTTTTAAATTCCAGTGTTTTAATACAGTATTCCAAGAGTTATAAAAAATTCTTAAAAAAACTATCATATCAACTCAAATGTACCTTTCTGAAATATCGATAAATAAATAACATAAAATATTGCACATGCAGCTGCTATTTCTGACGTAAAAAATGCAAATATAAGAAATTCAACCTTTTTAACTTATCACTTTTTATGGGCCAAGTTTTTCCATATTACATTACCTAGAAGTTTCCGGAGGTTTCCAAAAGTCTTCAGGAGTAGTGGCTATTCTGTATTGAAATTTTTTATTTTTTTTGCTCTGAAGTGAGGAAATTACTTGTTAATAACGAAAAAAATGTCAGAATTAGGAAAAGATCAGAAAAAAATCAGAAAAATCAGAAAATGAAAAAATAATAAAGGAGACGAGATATAAAAATAACTTACCGCGAACAGCTAGAAGACCAAAAGAAAAAATGCGTGACAAAAATTTTCACATGTTTCATATAATAAGCCTTTTTTTTAGCAATCCGATTTAATAAGTTTTAAAAGGAATTGCTCTAACGGTATATATAGCTGTTTTAAGAGTTTTAAATTAGGAAATATAAAATAAAACCAGCTGATCCTCTATGAGTATTTTCAACTACAGCATGTCGCCGCACTTGCACATGCCAAGCAAAGTAAAAAAAATGGCGCATATGATTAAAAAAATTCTCTTTATATCCTTTTTATACTTCATTTTCTTATCTCATTAAAGAAAAAGGTTTTGTAATTTTTTTATTTATTTTTTTCGCGCAAAAAAAGTACTACGAATTTATCATTCTTCCGTAATTTTAAGCCAATTGTCTTCACTTATACTGCGTTTACACTGGAGCAAATTCTTCTATTTTCATTAGTCATGTTACTAAAAATAGAAAATTTTCCGAATAGTGTTTACACCCATTTTTTAAAAAAATTGTTCGTTTTTTGGGTGAAATTCTGATGGAAAGGGTAAATTCGAAAAGGAAATCTAACCTGGAGAAGGTTTTACTTCGTGTAAACACAACGGTATTTTTAGAAAATCATATTACGCATGACCAGTAAGCGAAAAAATTTAATGGCTTTCTATGATTAATGTAAACGCATGAAAATACGGCAACGCAAATCTTTGAGTCAATAATCTTTAATCTTTAATTTTAGCGTCTTTGTACGAAAACGAAACGAAACGAAATTTTAATCAAATTATGTATAATTTGACGGCATGCATTGGTAATTGCTGAAAAAACGGTAACGCAATGTGCATGAGTGTAGAAGGCTTTAAATAACGTCGCAAAATAACTGCGCAAATAAATTATTTGTGTATCGCAACACCGTAACTCCAAGTGTTGCAGACGTTAATAGAATTTACGAGCCCCACATCTTAATCTTCTAATGTTTAATAGAGAAAATACCATATAGAATTTTTTCTGCGATTCTTTTTTTTTCTTTTTTCTTCTTTTTCTTTTTTCTTCATTTCCTTCATTTTTCTCTATAAGTCCTAAAATATTTTAATATCCACAGCACGCAAAAAAGATAAGCTCTGTTTGTATACGAAATCCATTGTCTGTAATAGTAACACTAAGGGAAAAGAATTTTCTTACTTCAAATAAAGATACACTTTTGTAAATGTGATAACTTATAAAAAACAAATCCTACTTTTGTTCTTCTAAAACTTCAAGTTTCAAGCTTTACCACTTCTGCTTTCCAACTCAATATATTATCAACTCTAAATCTAAAACAAATGTAAAAAACATTAAAAAAAGTTTCAAAAATAATATACTGAAATTCTCAACGCCGCGTTTCATATATTGATTAAGTAAGACTGACCCATTTAGGAAAGTCGATGCATTAAAAAAACGTTTTAAAACAGAACAGAATAATATTGACTATTATGTGGAAAAACAAAAGATAAATTTAACCGAAGATAATTTTATTATTTCAACGCAATGGGGAATATGTGACAGATTTTAATCGTCAAGTGAATAGTTTTTTAAAAAATTTTTCTTAAACGACCAGATGTCATCACTTTAGTTTGATGAAATTTTACTTTTCTTTAACAAAAAGCTCCTTTTTAATTTCTTTATATACAAATCACTAAAAATAGATTAGCTAATAATTTACCATCCCAGTTGGTTCTACTAGAAAGAACCAACCAAACTCTATTTCTCTATCCTCTAAGGTTGATTGTTTGTTATAAAAATCTATCAGTATACGTAGTTTAAATCATGTATATCTAACATATCTTGCGATCTTAGTACGATCTGACAGCGTTTAATGAAAAAGTGAAAAATTGCTTTTCACAAAACATCCTGGAAATGAACTCGTTTGCTTACATCAAGGTTACCAAATAAAACTATTTATAATTTAATTGTACATTCATTTAATTTAATTTTTATTTGTTCACTGTTTAGTATGTGCAAATATTTAAAACTTAGTCTTAACAGTGTCTTAGCAACTACAGTTCTACCACCAAGTAATGGCGAGTGTCTTACGTAAGAGCTGATGTAAAGTTTTGTTTCGTTTTTGCTACCATTTTATAAATATTCGCAGTTCACTGGAATGTCTTCACACATTGAAAGTGTACATTGCATGTCCAAAAACACTTTTTTTATTCCGGTTTTCTTTGAGATTAAAATTGCGTCGCACCTCAACCAGCTTTTGGATTCTAAATTCCTTTTGTAAACTGACAGACAAGCAAGAGTCTTTTCCGAGCCAAGTTTGACTCTATGGTAAAGGATGGAGAAGATTTTTGAGCTCGTGAAACAAGATGGTGAAATAGAGAGAATGATGTTATTCTGACCTAAACAAAAAGCAAAGAAAACCCGCGGAAATCATATGTAAAAGAAATTGACATGTATCCTGTAATTCAATAAAGAAATCTGGCGCAAAACTATAAACAAACTTTGACAAATGCGTCAGTTTGAACTGAAACATGTAACACTAATTAACAGAAACACGCAAAACACACGCTTTTTTAATAAGAAACAGAAACCTGTTTTGGGAACACCAAAAATATAAGAAACAAGGTCTTAATATGTCATCTTATCACACACGAAGTTTGTGAGCTTACCGAATTTAGGCTTGTCAAATTTTAAAATGCCCCTTGTTTGCTTTGTTCTTATGTTAAAATATCATATGGGATTGTTTTAAAAATTGTGACCAACAATCCCTCGCCACTTGATCAACTACATTACCCCCTCTGAGTTGACATCGTCATTTGGAAAGAAACCCATTAAGTCTATTTTAAGTGAACTTTGGAACAAAAATCCAAAAATAACAACACGGGAAGGATTTTCACACGCTGCTGATTCAGTTAACACATTAGGTGTAAACAACGTTTACACCTAATGTGTACACTGATCTAATTAATTCAACTTTCTTAATTAGAAAATCAAAAGTTGTGTCACCTTTCACTCCTCTTCACTGTCAGCGCCAACTTTACCCTTAACTCCCCTCTCCCTGTAACAGTTGAATCATTTGTGAACAACCTCTTGTACATGACACAGTTTTAAAGTTTTTTCAGCAACAAAAACACTCCCTTTTCTATTATGAACCTATACGTTTTCCATAACTAAGAATAAAAGGAGGCTTTGAAGTTTTTGTGTAGAACAAAATGAGAACAAATAAGGGTAAAAAAAGGCTCGAAAATAAGAACAACCAGCCTTAGGTTTAATTTTACTGGTTCTGATAAAAAACGTATACATTACCGTTTAGATATACGAAATGATGTTCAGACACAATTCGCAGAGACTTGGTGAAGCATAGAACTTGTGATTTTCAAAATAATTTTGTCACATCAGCTACCCATTAATTATGATTTTGATTTTCACATGGATAATCCCGTATTAATCAATAACGCAAGCTGTGTTAATCACAAAGTCATAAGCAGATAACCATTTTAATTCGTTGAATACAAAGATTACCTACTTGTTCAGCCTTAAACTGTTCCTATTTTATCCCTGAGTTTTTAGTATTTAAACCCATTTTAAAGTACATTAAAATATTTTAGCGACATGAAATTTAAGAAGTTAGGCCACGGATTTCGTCAAATTGCAACAACTGATTCTGGAAAAGTTCCGCCTTTAAAGATATATTTCCACGTTTGTTGTATTGTTCGGTAAAGTCTGCAGTTTCATGCGTTCTGTGGATTACATCAGCCACTGCCCAACATGTAAAGGTCACATGGTCGTGTAAATATTTCAATCTTAAACCCCTCTACCCCAATGTACCATTTAGTTAAAAAGAGAAAATCAATAAAATGCTAAGCTTTCTATTACACTTTCTATGAAAAATATACTTAATTAGAAATCCACCAATGAATAAGCGAACCCTTCAGCCAATACATCACAATATAACTATCAAAACTGATAAAAACTGTATCTGATTTGGACATAGTATAGTAGTGAGTCAACCTCGTCCCCAAGGGCAACGAGGTTGACCACATTTAACATCAACTTGACCAAAGTTGTTTTTAGTTATTTTTTAGTTTTTTTTCACATTATACCAAACAACCGCGTACCCAGACTCTTGTGGACCCTGAGCTGTTATGACGGAGTTTTTCCCTGCTATCAACTTATCAATAAGGCAAAATGCCTTGGGAACAAAGTTGTATACGGAATGCAACGTGTCTTTTCCTCGTCATCATTCTTGAAGGCATCGCGTGTTTTCGATATGACATTGATTTGGAATGATCAATCATTTTAAGCTCAGCAAACTTAAAAAGCGTTACCAAGTAATTAAATTTAAAAAAATTTAAGATAGTCGACTGAAAGCTATTTTTACGAATCGTAATCAACTCAAATATTTTTTCATTCCTTTCAATAATAATGGCCTGGTTAAAAGCATCAGAGACCAACCTTATTCCCAGGACTAAACTTCCTTATTTGGGGAACACCAAGGCGAAACTAGTGGCTGTGCCTTGGAGACTATGCATATTTTTTGAAGAGTTAGCAGCGAGTAATTTCAGGGATGCGATAAAAATAAGATGGTACCATAATGAAGCAAATAAGAACCTGTATGATTGTGGTACAGTGTAATTTACTCTTCTTTAATTTCGTTTGAGCTTTAATTAATGTTCAAAAACGGTGCTGTGCACAGTTTTGTAGAGCTCTGTACATCAAAACTATTGATAGAGCCCAGCCGGCACACCAACGTCGCAGAGATGTCGTAGCGACGTCGAGTTTAACGTCGGTGCGACGTCCGCTCACTGTCAGAATGGAAAGTCGCGCAGACGTCGGACTTCGACGTCTGTACGACGTCAGAGCACAACGTCCTATCGACGTCGTTCCTACGTTGTAAAGACGTCCGCCGACCTTTTACAAACGTATAGCTGCGAAGTTAAACGACGTTACATTAACTTAGCTGCGATGTTAACAGACGTAACAAAAAGAGAGGCTCTTTAAAACAAAAAGTGATTATTAAAATTATTTTCTTTTATAATCCACTAGCATTCACATTCGTTAAATTACACTAGTATCAGAAGACACTTGATAACTCCTATTTATTTACAACAAGACGTATGATATACGCAAACAACCTCGCCAAAAAAGTGTATAAAAAGCTGAAGTTAGACACGACATATTTTGCTATTCGGATAGGCAATAATATTGATAGAAAATTTCTCGAAATTTCAATTTTCGTTAGGTCAGTCTGTAAACACGTCCTCGCGGGCGAGATAGTAAAAAAAAAAAAAAAAAGTAAAAATAGTTACCAAGATGAGATTCGAACACACGACTACTCCCGTGTCGGTGCTCAGAGAGGCAAAAATTTCCATTCTTGTAGGACACATTTGCGTTTTAATACAAGCTCACGAGCTTGTAATAACTTTATGTTCCCAAGCATAAACCATTTTCATCACCACTGCATTTTTCACGTGTGTCTTCAGGATTGAAACGATTGTTCATCAACATTTTTTCTGTTTGCTATAGAAAGAAAGTAAAGGTATTAAAATATGATCTAACTAGTGATATAAATTGCAGTCATATAGCGAAGATACACGCTTTTTATATAAGAACATTTCTCAGAAATGACAAGATGTGTAATTGTAAAGCTAGATGTTCAAAGAAATATATATTAACAGATTGTACATTTTTCAATTGATGTGCCTAGATACAATGTTAGTTATAAAGTAACTAGAATTACTTACTGTTTCTTCTTCTTAAAACGGCAATCATTTTGTCGCTTTTCTCTTTTCTTCTATATTTTCGTAAAAACAGAATCCACAATACTTTACCAACAACAAATGCTTGAAATTAACACACAACGATTTTAGCGCGAAAGAAATGGACACATATATCACGTCGTTTGGACAAATAAATTTCAAAACGTTTGCAACTTCAACTTTCTTTAGTAAAGAGAAAAACGTTGTGTGTATTTTTAAATTCGAAGCGATTCTTTTCCGTTCGGATACTTCCTCGTTCGAAAGTACGATGTTTTAACAAATTAAATTGCACAATTTTTATCACATGATTTGGTCACATCTATTATAAATTTGAACTGGAAACTTTTGCGCTTTCTCTCTTAAGAATAAAATTATAATAAAAACGTATCCCTCGTACAATCTCCAAAAGTCAGTAAGTTATTGCATTTGTAAAAACCGTTTTTTATGTTTCTAAGAAAATTTTAAGAATAATTTTTCCCTGAAAGATTTATCGAATCTTACGAGATGCGACGTTGGTACAACGTCGTGTCGAAGTACAAATCCGACGTCTGATAACCTAACGTTGGATCGACGTCGGTTTATGGTCGATATGCGACGTCGGAAATCCTGACGTTGGATCGACGTCGGTTTATGGTTGATATGCGACGTCGGAAATCCTGACGTTGGATCGACGTCGGTTTATGGTCGAAATACGGCGTCAGAAATTACGACATCGAAGCGACGTTGTAACAACGTAGCCGACGTCGCGACGTAGCAGCGACTAGCAACAGACGTCTGTACGACGTCGTGCGCCTGCTGGGAGTGACCGCGACCTGATAATAATAAGATCAATCTCTATACGCTATTTGTGTCTCCAGACCCATTGAGTCATAGAGAACGCTCCTTATATTTCCTAACATAGCAACTTCATAAGGTTCTATTACATTTTTTTTCAGGGGTATAACTGACCCTGCACCCTCGTGCGGGATAAAGTAAAGTTAAAAGCGCGCGAATGCCACCCCTGGATTGTTGGTCGACCAAAGTCAACAACAGATTTCTCATTTCCAGAGCTAGTATCTGAAAGCAACAGTTTTCTTGTTTACTTTTAAATTTCTTTTTGTGTTTTTATTTATTCTACAGTTAAAAAAAATTATTTAATATTTATTTTATTTTAAATTTAAATTTAAAATTAAAATTGTTTTAGCTATTTGTCTTTTTTTTCAAAAAAAAAGAAGTGTTGCTAGTTTCCTAAAAGACTGGAAAAAGGTAATCCCAACCTCGTTCTTAGGGGATTTCGCCTTGTTAGTGAAGTTGATAACTCCGTTATAAGGGGCAACAAGATCCTGGGGGCGAGGTTGTTATCATCCCTTTCAACTAATTTGTTTTGTCTAGACACAAAATCTAGCCCAATCTTGTCTAGCGTGTATCAACAAATAAACTTCTACGAGATTTACAGATTATGTTTTTTTCTACTATTATATGACAATTTTTATGGTCATTTTATTAGAAACGTGCTTTTGTAAAAAATTAAAGAAATTTCAAAAAACACAAGATACTAACGAAAGCCATGTAAGTAAAGATTCGATAGTGTACGATGAGTTTTTGGGCAGGTGTAAAATACGAGATATTGTATTTACTCCTGTCAGTCAATTACGTTGGCGATATTGATATTATAGCCGGAATTATGTTAATTTTAATCAATCAAATTTTTCTATGCTTCTACTTCTTTTTAAAAAAGTAACAACCAAGGCCTGCCCTTTTGCAACAGTATTCAACCATATCTTTTTGTTTAAATTCAATCTCTTGGAAAGAAAGGTGTATGATATATGCAAATTTAATATTTTTAGGTTTAAAAACTTATTTATTTAAATATACTCCTTTAAAAACCATTCAGTCTTTTCAAACTATCAAGCCTTTCAAAAACGAATCAATTCTTTAAGCTATTCGATCATTGTAAAACAATTTAATGCTTCAAAAAACTATGTGCGGGCGAGCGCGATTTTATGTTATCCACCGTGATGGTGTGATGTATCAAAGATGGCGTCTAATATAATAATAAAACCAGTTGCATAAGCTTCTTGTATAAGCTGGTAAAGTTTCTTCGAAATGAAGAAGGTTCCATGGAATTTGAAAATTAGAAGTAACAGCAACGTTACAGCAACGTTTATCAAGTAGAATCTTCAATCACCTTAATTAGAAATGAAAGGCTGAGAAGAATTGCACCTTACAACATGGGCAGCATAAATAACACAAATTATGCTAAAAAATCTGTTTCTAGTTCAAGAAAGTAAATATGCGAAACCCAATGAGTTTGCTTCACTTTCGTCTCAGAGGCCTGCTCTAGCCTTTGCAGTTGAACTACTTATACCGTGTGTGGTACTGATCCAGTCTTCTTTCAACCAGCTATTTAAAGTTTTGATGCTAATGCATGTTAGTTTTCAGAATCCAATTCCAATCAAGCTTTAACTAAGGAAAGAATATTTTATATTTCTGATATTTTTTGGGGTAAAATTCTTTAGGTTAGGGCTCATTCGAGGGGAAGCAATCTTATATTCTTTTTCTTCTTTTGACTGTAATTTTCTGTACTCTTAAAAAAGAGGTATTAATGGATTTTCAGTTGTTGATCCATGAATTGTCAATTCCTTCGTCGCTCATATCAGCAAAACGCTGTAAGTGTTGAAGATCATTGTCACTGACTCTTCAAATAGTCGTCAATCTTTACACGTCCAGCTTTTTTCATTTTTTTGTCCCAACTGAACCCAAGGCCTCTGAGCTTCTTCAACACGTCACCTGAAACAAGTTTCGGACAGCCCTGTCTTTTATCAGCATGAATAGATACTTATAATATGGTACAGATTGTTGCATTTCTTGATTCTCTAATCTTTCAAAAAATCTAAAACAAGTGTAAGTTGTAATCGATTTTCTTCAGATATTCTTAGGTGAGGAGTTGACATAGGGTTAAAAAAATTCAAGATTTGCTCGGTATGAAGTGTTTGCGAAATAATTTCTTCATCATCAAAACTAATTCTTTGAACCCATTCTAACACATCACGTAGGGTCTTTTGTAAATTAGAGCCAATTTGTCAGCCATTTTTAATTTTTTTTACCTTTTAAAGGCCCATAAAGGAGGAAAGTAGGATCTAACGCTATCCCCAAGAAGTTTAAAGAGTTTAAGGGGGCTACAAAAGTGGCTGTTGATTTTTGACTTCGGTGACTATTTTGGCCTAGCTAGCAAGCTATTTTCTTCTAAATATTGCACAGAAACACACCAAATTATTTCATACAAAGCCAAACCTTTAAAATCTTTTCCGTATATATAGTATATTCCGTATACATAGGAAGATATTCCTTGTGTCACGCTTGATAGTTTCTGTTGAATCTCGTTTGAGGCGTGCGTATGGACCGTTGTTAATGTGGTCATAACATTTATCAAGGTAATCATTTTTGTCTTAAATGACCGTCGTTTGACCTTTATCAGCTGGATATCTTTATCCTTTCTTAATTTAGACAGTGTGATGCGTTCCTGTTTCGTCATGTTGTTTTTTGGCACTTTTGCATTTTGTAAAGGCAGACAGTGTCTGCTTCTTCCTTTGACAATAATTTAATTGCCTGTTCTGCACTCGCAACAATTTCTTTAGTTGGTAAACTTGTTGGAGTTAGACAATAATTCATTCCTTTTAATAGAACACTGCTCTCTTTCTCCGAAAGCTCTTTGGAAGAGAAGTTCATGAAGCTCATAAATAGTATAGATAGAAATACTCATATTAATAGTATTTCCTATCAACTTCCAGAGATATGGTTACCCGCACTTCGGAAAGCGAACATTATGAAAAAAGTGCAAAAAATGGTTCGGGACAAACGTAACAAAAAAGCGAACTTTTAGAAAAAGGAAATATTTTAATCAATTTATTGCTTCCATCTGGGTCCGTAAAAAAGTTAATTACTTTAATTGCTGTGATCTGATTGATTAATTTCGATCATCTAATTATCTCTTCAAATAATAAATAGCCAAAGATGATTACGATCATTGCCCGTCGATGGCAGCTGTAGCTGTCGAAAACTAGCCTAGGATAAACTCGCTTGTTCATGACATGATAATATTTATATTATTCAATGACGATGCCTGAACAGATAAGTGGTAATATTTTTAAAATGAATAATTTTTTATTTTTAATTTAATTATTTTATTTATTTATTTTCACATCATACCTCTTTAACCGTTGTTCGTCGTTGAGTCGTGCGCCAAATTGTAAATCTACGCCATAATTTATTTCGCTCAAGTTATATCCACTAGGATAAAAAAGTTTTAACTAACTAGCTACATTGTGCCAATGCATAGCTACTTGTCATTCCAACAACTACTGACGAATCAAACTCCATTTTCATTCCATCAAAAGCAAATTACACAATTTCTTTCATGTTAGTCGAAAAACAATTTAATTCACAAACATTGTAGACGAATTTAATTTTCAAGTAAACTGTACATATAAAAAGAAGAAAAAAAATATTTTTAAAAGTGTGAAATGTTATAAATATTACAGTTCATATTGTTTGTCTCAACACCGATTCGAATATACGTTTGACGTGAGGTTTTCACGTTTTTTGACTAAAACCACCCACTGGAATTTGTTTTCTCTGCGCATGCGCAAAACAAATCCAATACCTATGTCTACTTTTTTGGTAACGATTGTTTTTTTAACGTTAACTTTATATTCACAAAACAAAAAAGAAGCCCTACAGAGATTGTTGCGGTGTCCCTGGCTGCGACAATTTTTTCCACTATATTAGATTCTCTGTTAATTACACCGTTTTGGGGCTGTGACATTTTGCGTCTTCAACTATTGCAGAAAAATAAAATAAGAAGATATTAAACCATTTTGGTTGGTATTTGTATTCAACAAAAACACTCACATAATATATTAATAATAGAAACTTACGTTTTTGATGTAAACACTATGTATATGCTTGGAGGAGAGAAAAAAGAATCTTCCTTCAAGGTATAAGCAATGGAATCTTACCTTTTAGTTTAAGTGTATTTGATCAAAGGTAGTTGTCATTTTTTTATATGCACAACGAAGCATAAAATCAAACATTAGTCTACCTAATGACTGTTCCATATAAATTCTTAACGTTAATGCAAATCAGAAAAACTTGTAAGCTTTAAATCTAATTTTCGCACCATCCAGTTTGTATATATAACAAAGCAAGTGTCTTGTAGTGATTCTTCTTTAAAGCACAAACGTAAACTTTACATGGTTAAAAATGTCAATTATAAGGTCATCTTCTTAAAGCTGTTTTACACTGGCTCCCTACTGATTTAAGCTGCTTTTTGATATTTTATTTCTATAAGTGCCGACATACTGACAGTATGATAAACAACTTTCTAAAACCAGGTGCTTACATTCACTTATAGGCAATAAAAGTGCTCTCTTGCAACCTCGGTTCAAGATTCTTCGTTCTTCTTCATTTTGACGACACTACGTGTTTTAAACATAGGACTGAGAACTAGGGTAACTTACTCGCATATTTCATCGCGTTATATTTTAAGGTTTTAATAATTTAAAGAGAAAAGAAAAAACACAAGATATAATGGTAACTGTAAACAATTAAGTTCAAGTTCAAAAGAAAAGAAATACAAAACTAAAATATTTATTTTAAAACACATTTTTTTTCTTATATTTTCTCACAGTATTTGTAGTGAAAATTTGAATGAAAAAAAAAGAAACTTTAACCTTGAGAACACAGTGTGTATCTTTAATGAAAATACCGGTGGTACCATATTTCTTAAATTCTCACAGATTTACCCATTTGTAAAGTAAAACGTTTATGGTTATATTTATAGACAATGTTTATTTCCACTGCAATTTTGTTTCAAAAAGTTCTTAGTGGGTATCTTCAGGCATTTTACGTTTTAAATTTTTAATTTACTTTACGCTTTTTTGTTGAATTTTGAATTAAGTTATTAAAGAGTTGATTGAGATTTGCCTTCTGAACCAGTCCGTGGAACAGGCTCAGAAGAATAAAAACAGACCATACGCTTGCGAATAATGGCTGCACAAATACCTACTAAACGGGGAGAGTTGAGAATAAAAAAAAGTGAGTCGGTGGGGGGGAGGGATTTAGGTGGGGACGTGGTGACGTGGGAGTGAAAAATGTATCGATATTTAATAATTGAGGAGAGGGTTGGAAGAATTAGGGCAAAATGGGTTACAAAAATAGAAAACAAGGATATTTCGAAAAAAGCCCTGATCATTGTGGTTTTCAGTTAAATAGCACGTCACTGCAAGATCGTTCTTAATTTCCTTCGTGAGACATCAGACTACATTGTATTTTTCCGTTTTCGTGGTATTCTGTTTTCGACTTACATATTTATTGGCTAGATGTTTCTAATTATTTTAATACTTTGCTTATCACAAGAAATTAATAAAGAGCTGCTGAAATAAACGCGAAGGGTGGAAGTACAAAAATCAAAAATTAAAATTAGCGACGACTCCTAAGTAATGATACCATCAAGAAATGCATGGAAAAATGGCTGACAAACAGCTAAGCAGTAAAAAGGGCTTACCAGCTTCAAGATAATTTTTACTTGCCGATATGTTGGTTGCAAAACTTAAACACACGTGATACAATCGATATAGTGTGCGACTTAGTTTAGAGGTTAATACACCTTCCCGAATTAATTTTCTTTGATGTACCGCTGCTTTTTCTCAATTTTACTAAACAAAATAAATATGATTTTTGAAATCCTCACATGAAACTTGATAAAATGTGAAATCTTTAGATTCATACAGCAACCTATTACAACAGTTTTTTCTTATTTTTTACCGTAACATTATTACCACCAAAACCGCATTTTTACATGTCGGATTAAGTTGATAAACTAATACAATGATGCTGAATATGATCTAGTCCACACATCAAAGTACTATAATTTTAAAAACATGTAATTCGGGAAACGTGTATTAACAAAATTTTAACTATCTTGACTCCTTGAAATTTTCAATGTAAGTGTTGCTATTTTGGAAAATTAATATATTTATTAATATTAAAAAGTAAATTAACCATTTCTTTATTCCGTAATAATATTTAAAAATTAATTAGGCCGTGTATAAAAACACATGTTGGTCAGGTTCTGCTATAAAAATAGTTCTGTTTCATTTCGCTTTTATTTAACTTTATTGTTTTTTTAATACTCCTCGTATGAAGGCTGTTTTCTATTTTAAGAAGATTTTTTACGTGACTGGCCTTGATAAAACGTTTCAACTGCTTTCACTTAAACTTTTGTGATATATAACCCTATTCTATATTTGTTGGAAAAATTTTGATATTTGACACCTGCAACATAATGTATATTGTCTGAAACTAAAAATCTCTTAGGAAGCTCTACTTTATTGGATATAGATATGATTATGCAACTTATCATTATATTCATAAATAACACAACATTTTGTCGCAGGATTTTTCAATGTCCCCTATTCATTGATATTCTATTGATTGCTGACATTATGAAGATTTTGAAGTCTTGAAATGTCAAAGTTTAAAGATACTTAATTTCGATATTTTTTCTGATTTCTGGATTCAGTCAGAGTCACCTTGTCAATACTCCTTAGTCGGTAGGTTGCGAGAGCTTTGTAGATGTCCAGGCTAGGCAAACAACATTTTGACCCTTTTTGGATTATTAGCCTTAATCTCCTAATATATTCTCAGCACAAAAAAAATTATAGAAAGGACAAAATTTAGAATAGTTTAGCCTGGACATATTCTTAGGAAATTCCTAATTTTTTAACGATTTTTAGCCTTGATGTTCTTATATAATATATTATATTATAATCTTTTGTATACAGGGAAAAAGAAAATATTATGTCTAACAATACCAACACCAAAGACTAAGCAATATATTAACATATGCATAAAAATACTCCTTTATCCAAGCTTGAATATTTTGGAATACGTTAGGCTTAGAAGAGAAAAGACATGTACACAGGCAGTTTTCGTGAGGTCCGCATTCTTTACTATCCGGCTTGAACCACGGTGGAAGAGGTTCTTAGGCTTCACATAAAAGTTTTGTGACACTTCACTTTTAATACTGCGTTCTTATTAAACATCAAGCTTTCTACTGAGAACACTGACGTCGCAGAGACATCAGTGTTTACCAGTGAAACGACATCGAATCAACAAGAAAACTCTCGTGCAGAAGTAAATGATCAACCTCGATCCCAGGACAAGTTGTCTCTGTTGGCATATCGGACGGCGAGACGAACTTTTTTGTCATACCTATTAATAAGCGCAGCGCCAATGAGAGACAAAGAGCCCAGGGAACGAGGTTGGAAAGTGATTTCATAATCTCGTTCCCAGGGCAATTTTTTGCTTTTTTAATACCCGAGGTTGGTTTGAAGATAAAAATAAAAGTTTTTATTTTTAAACGTCTTTTTCTACGTCTTTCACTGATAAACACCCCCATTCAGTACTAGGAAAGGTAAATAAACGCCCGGGCGTTCATTTGAGGATTTACGGTAACTCTAACCTCCAATCCCAGGGACTAACCTTAGACAGTAGTAAAATCATACTAAACCTTTTTAGCTGTACATTACCTAAAAGGATGAATCTTATTAACCCTATCCAGACTGGGCTTTTAAGGGGTTCTGAAAAATGAGATTAAAAAATTTGTCTTCGAAAGGACGGACTTCAGACAGAACAACGCAAAGCTTAGATGCTTTTAATTTTTTTTCGACACCATCTAAAAATTTTTTGAAAGGCATTAGGACGTTTCTTCATGCGCAGTTCAACTGCAAAGTTCATCGTAGAGGCTTCACTTTCACTTCTCACCGCAGAGATGTTAACATTACCTCCGTCACATTTGAACACGTGTACGTCAACTAATGGTTCGCGGAATCGAACCTTCTTGAAAAATGGTACTGGTTCAAAATCAAAAGAGATTGATTCAAGAGAATCGTGTAACTGTTCAAGTGAATCGTAGATATCTAAACAATAAATTAATAAATGTTTAAAATAAAATTGACTTTGAACTAAAATTTATACTTCTGTTCGCTTTTCAATAACCAGCGTTTTAGCGTCAAAGAAAACAAAGAGGCTAAAAATTGTGGTTATGCTAACGATTTTAACTCTTAAGGAACGGGTTCTGCAAATATCCGGGTAAAATCAGTCAAAAAAGCGCCACAGTTGAACCGCCATAACTTCTGAGGAATCATACTTTACGAAGAGGATTAATTGGGTGCCCAACATAAACTGTTTTGCCCTACTTTTTGAGAAGCTGATTATTTGTTGATTAAAAGAGTGATGTTAAAAAAGAGGTAAAGATAAAAAGTAAACATCAGATGCTTGTTTCTTTTCACGTACCTTGATTATCAGAATTCAATTTTGCTTTCTTTTCATCATACATGCTCATCACAGCATCAATAAACTTTTCGTCGTCAACTAAACTTTCCACACTTCCAAACTGACTGCTCCAAACGCTTACAGAATTGTCTTCATCATGTCTTCGTGCTGGAAACAGTTCATCAACCAAATCATTCGTACTGTTATCACACAAAGGTACATCAATCCTGCCGAAGCTGATCACAGAAGCAGTATCATCTTCAGCATCACCACGGTCATCGTCGTTGCTGTTAAAAGACATCTGTACGCTGTATACGATCGGCAACCGGTATTTATGTTCATAAGAACGCTTTTTAAACATCGCTTCAGCAATATTAACTTCCATTTCAGCTACTTCTTTTAAACACCACAGATTAAACTAGTTTAGTATTTTCTACTTAGATACGTCTTCTCTGTAGCAAGGTTTGATTGAAACCAAAGAATTGTCAATCCGTCGATGCAATTTAACGTCATCGAAAACTAAATTGACGTCAGATATCATGACTTATTCAAAATGACGTCATATGTTACTCCAGAATATGTAGACGAGGAGGGAATGGTAAAGTACATTTTCGCTTAGAGAAACTGGACAAACAATATAAAACTATAATACTGCAATTCGTTCCTATACAAATGTTGACATGACCAAAGTCATTGCTGCAAAACGTTTTATCAATCAAGTTTCACAAACCCAATTTTTATTTTTCTCGTAACGAATATACGCCTTGTTTTAAAGCACATTGGAGTAACAAATGTCTCTTTTGCGAAATATTTCTTGCTGTATAAAGCCAACATCAGCTGCTAATTTCAACACGTCATTCCATATTATCGACCGAGTTAAGTTTAAAGAACGAGATACAGTAGCGATGCCAGATTATTATATTTTGTTACAGTAGAGTCTCCATAACTCGTACGGCCAGGGGAAAAAACCGTTCGAGTTAAGGAAACGTTTGAGTAGTAGAGGTTTTCAAGTTTTTTCAAAATTTTCCCCTTATTTGCCTACCAGATGAACAAAAACAGTATATTAAGTACGTAGTCTTATTTATTGGGGGTTCTGGGTTGGTGAAATACAAAAACAGAGCGTTTTAGTTGCTTTTTGCTCAAATTTTTTGAAAAAAATCAGTTGTAATTGATTGTTTACAAGTATCATCATAATCTCGTTTGATGTTTTTATTCAAGTCCCTTAGGGAAGCCAACATTTCTTCCCCAAATTTCAAGAAAACGTTTAGGTCCTCAAGGACGGTGATTGCTGAACGCACTTTTTCGGCCGTTGGTCTTGAAAGATTATCCTCATCCTTGTCATCGTCATCTTCTTCATCCTCCTCATCTTCCTCATCTTGAGTTCCAGTGATATCAGCAATGATGTCAGCAGTTTTTAGACTTGTATGGGATGTGCTCACTTCGATATCGAGATCAATGAAATCCTCAACTGATATGGTAGAATCAATATGGTCAGGAAACCTTCGTTTTATGTACGAGAGATCAGCATCGAGGGTCGGGATTGGGTCCTCTTCTACCTCGCTACTGGCAAGGACTTTGGATGGATCGTCATCTTCGTTGATGGCATTTTCAGCATCCTTCTGGGAAATTCCTGATTTCCGAAAACAGTTGGTAAAGGTTTGGTTGTCAATATCGTCCCACGCTTTTCTAAGCATGAACATAGCAGCAAGAATTGAGAACTTCGGGATAGAGACTTTTTCATCCAATGCTTTTATCAACTTGCGGACTGCTAACGATCGATACTTCGCTTTCAGTGCACGAATGATTCCTTGGTCCATAGGTTGAGTATGCGACGTTGTATTCGGAGGAAGGAAGATTAATTCTACCCATTCCAGCTTTTCGACATGAGGATGAGCGGTGCAATTGTCAACAATCAGAGCAATTTTTCGTTTAGAGACGTTTACAGCTCTCCTAAGGCATTACCAGCAGCTAACCCAGTAAGTCTGACTTTACTATGCTTTCCTCCAGAGCACTTTTCACCTTCCATGTGCAGAGATTTATTTGGAAGGCATTGGAAGAAGAGCCCGAATTCGTCGGCATTGAAAATATTTACCAAAGGATAGCGGGACAAAATGGTTGGTAAGGTTGTCTCTGACCATGGTGCTGTCATCTTCCAGTGACAGATCATCGCCGGCGATGGTTTTGAAGGATACGCCATACCTGAAAATATAAGATAAGAAAAATGTGTATCTCCCTTGTTCTATCAAGTGTGATTAGAGCTTTAAGCTTTCCTTGATTCGAATATAAAAGATTCGACTTTTCTAAATTTGTTTACTTTGTTTTCGGAACAAAATTTTAAAAAAAGTATGGATGCCATGAAAGTCAAACAAGTCCAAGAATTAAAAGACATTATTTGCTGCAAGGAACTTCCCATCATTAGGCTCTTACTTACGAAATCAACGCTTTTGTAATGGGTTATCATGTTTATAAAAGTAACTGGACACCCTCTACCAGAGACGAATTTTATGGTTTTTTGGAACCGACAAATAAAATGGATAAATATGCAGTTGCAGTTAAGAAAAATGATGGAGAAGTCATAGGTCATCTACCCCTCGGGAAGTACGGCCGTTTTATAAAAGTCATTTTTTATTTTCTCAAGAATGACAGCTTCAATGTTTGCAAAATAACAATTACTGGAAAGTCATTAAATGCTGGTGATGGTTTGGGGATGAAAGTTCCATGCAAGTTATCCTTCATCTCAGAAAAAAAGTCTATTGATATTTTGCAAAGACAACTACCAAAGCTATTGTAATATTCATAAGATTTATATAAATTTAAATATGAAAGTATGTTTAACCAACCTGGTTTTCCATTTAGCTAACCACCCTTGTGAAGCTTGAAACGACTCAACACCCAGTTCTTTTGCGAACTCAAGAGCTTTCTCCTTCAGAATCACTCCACTTATTGGAATATTTTCGCTTCTCATCACAAGTAGCCACTTATGAACAGCCTTGTTTACATCTTTAAATTTTTCAGGTTTTGATCTCTTAGAGATTAACCCTTTGTTAAACTGTTTAAAGATTTTTTCCTTATTTTTTTCCACGTCGACAATGTGCTTGAAGGAATATTGAAATCTTTTGCAACATCCTTTGGAGCAGTTCCTTTTTCAAGCTCTTTGAGGGCACTGTATTTTATTTTACAGGACTTGTTATCGGCTCTACTTCTTTTTGACCCTGCCACACAGACGCCATTGTCAGATTGCTATGAAATTCTGTTTTTGAAAATTGGATGAGAAAGCGTTGTCGTTCGAAACACAAACAAAACATTTGAATCATCCATTCGAACAATATAAGGCCCACAACACACGTCAACATTAAAATATGAAAATGATAAAGAGTTAAATGATCAGGAAAACTTATCAATTTTTTTCAAAATGCCACAAAATTCGAGTTATGGAGTCAAAAACCTTCAAGGGACAAAATAATCTGTTCAACTTAAGGGAACATTCGAGTTTCTCGAGGTTCGAGTAACAGAGGTTCTTTTATTGCGAAGCAATTGAGCTTTGCGAGCGAAGCGAGCGAAGCGAAATTGTGGAGCACGTTTGCTACACGCGAGGTATACCAAGAGAATTATTGAGATTCTCAAAATTTCGATAGAAAAAAAATCATATAAAATCAGCGTAAAGAAATGGGACTGATATTTTTGCACATAAAGCTAGGGTATTTTTTTTTCTAATAAAACAAATAAGTTTGGACCGAGGGGTTAAAGTATAAGTTTAGTAAAAAATGCAATAAGTACGGCTCGTACCCCCCCACCCCCGGATTTTGACCCCCCCCCCATCTTTTGGTCCGGATTATACGTCCGCCGAACTTAAACACACAAAGAGGAATATGCCGTGAACAAGAAACGGTAGTCGGCATTTTAGACACGTATATTTTACAGACCCAAAATATGCCTTATTTCTTTGTATTATAGCTAATTATGGTATAAATAATTAATTAATTACTTTGCAATTTTGCTTCTAATACTATTATAGTTGTATTTTAATGAAATATAATAGTATTAAAACGGTTTTCTTCTTTTGAAAAAATTTATTGCTAGTCCTGTTTCTAATCGACTTTACTTGTGTATTTTAAGCTTTTTTGTTGCTGTGCTTTTTCTGGAGATTTTAGTTGGATTGGAAAGCTCCTGTGTAAGGTACCCTTTCCTAAAGAAAAATTGAAGTAATTTGTACAATTATAACGCACCGAGCTGTGTTTTATTTTATTGTTTCTAAGAAGATGTAAGAATACAATATTATCAATTTTAATTGGTTTTATCCAAATCAAGGTAAGGCTTAATCACAAAAGGTAGCTAGCTAGCTAGAGCTCAGTTTTGTATAAAAGAATTGAAAGTAATTTGTATATATGGAGAAGCTGTATTACTACCTAACTGATAGCCAGATATAGGAAAACCTGTAGCTAGGGCGCAGACAAAACAAATAGCTCTGGGCGATAGAGTGAGCTGACCAACCGTTTTTTATCATTTTTTATTTATTATATAAGTAACCTGTTACAGTAATTAAAAAAATATCCACTTTTGCTATCAAACCAACAGCAATGTAATTGTCAATAGGAATTAGTTTTCCGTACACCCTCCCTGAGAACAAGGTTTAAAACGACATTAAAACATTAAAACTGTCATTAAACAGAACTTCAAGGATGCCCAAGCCGCACCACGTCCTCTAAACGGCGTGGGCATCTTCGAAACTGCTTGTAATTTTAGAACAAGGGTGCTGATAAGCTGCATACGCCGTATAACGTGCAGGCGTTTTTGGGCAAGTTTAGCGTTTTGCAAAAAAATTGAAGTATTCACCCGAAAAAACCTGCATAGACCATAAAGTAAACTATGTGGTAGTAAAGTTCTTAAAAGAACTGTTTTTGATGGTTTTTGTTAAAATTTACTTGATAAATAACTTTTAATTTTTATTAACTTCTTTCTCTTAAAGCATCTTTTTCCAACTATCGTCCACAAGGTATGTTACAAGGAATTGAATTTTGAAAATGCTCCAGGCAAGTTCGGGAAGGTGCGGGCGGTTTTGGAAGACAATCACTAATTTAATTGGAAAAGTTGCCCGAACTTGCCCTTATATATGTGGCTGTTTGCAGCTTATTGACACCCTCTTATTTTAAAATATTCTCAGGAATAATAGACCAAGAGAAATTACATCACAGTTTTTTGTCCACCGCCCACGTGTGTTTGAGAACAACCCACATAACAAAGTTCATTATTTTTTAAATTATTTGTGTAAAAATTACTATTTCATTCACGATAAACCATTTGTCAGTCATTTTATTCGCCCAACAAAGAATCCTATCCAAGGTGCTTTTCTATTAGTGCTGAATTTAATAATTGACATGGTTCAGCATAGTTTTTAAAAGGGTCTGATTGCAAAATATGATTGCCAAAGTTCAGCACTTGTAATATTTGTGTATTTGTGTACTCAGCTTCTAAAACACACACAAGAGACAATATAATTTCCTCTGGGTGATTACATTAATGTTGGTTGAAAAAAAAACTGAATGATGAGAAGCATATGTTTTTAAATGGGTCTAGGACAATAAACTTATTTAATTTCCCTTGGCCTTGCATCAATCAAATTCTGAAAAAATAAACACTTCTAAAATGATTTTGTCAGATTTGGAAACTGTTGGTATGGTTGGAACTTTGCGTATAAAATTAGTAAAGTTGCCAAATTGTTTAGTTTTTTTCTTTTATACTTTTCCGAATTAGCCTTAATTATTTATAAGATGAAAAACAGTGCTTTCAATTCCATTGACTTGGCCATCCCTTAAAGGCACTGGAAGCTTCACTATATGAAAATGTTTTCTTTTTCTTTTAGATTGTGTACAATGGGAGTGAGTGATGTAATCTTCTAATGCGTGTGGTGAAAAGAAGGCGAATCCGTTATTGTTTTTCTGCCCAAATTTGAAGCTATTTAATAAATCTTGATAAAGTTAAAAAACTGTTTTGATTTGTTTGTTTTTGTTTTAATTGTTTCCCGTGAGTTTTCGAAATTCGTTCCAGCAGATTCTGTGGCTTCTACTGCCGGTATTTTTACGTGAAAAAAATACTGTTTTGTTGTGAGGTCATTTACGAAATCGTTACGTTAGGACCAACTTCTGCGGGTTGTACAACTCGATGTATCACATATCTTTCGGAATACTGCTAAAAGTGTAATTTTGTATTGCGCTCTTTACTTTTACCAATCTGTGGGAAAAGGCGGTACAAAATTTAAACACGCGTTATTCCTTTTTGTTAGTTTCGCGTAATCTAATTTTCTCGCACATTTTGAAAAGAATATCCCACGCACATCAAATACTCGCGCAGTCTACTCGCAAAAAAAACTGTTTTTGAGCAACGAATTGTTCCGCAGAGCGTTCATTTTCCTACCTCGTCCCCAGGGTTCTTCTATATGATATTCAATTTTGATGTATTTCGGAAGATGTTAGCGCCAAAGAAACAAGAAGCGCTAGGGACAAAGTATTGGATAGTTTAATTTTGCTTGCAACTTGCGAAATGCTTCGCAACCTTTTTTTTAATTTCTAGTAAGAGTTTATTAGGAAATTTTCACGGTGCCAACGAATTCGTTCGAGTTAAGGAGACGTTCGAGTAATAGAGGTTCGAGTTATAGAGACTCTACTGTATTATCTTTAGTACTTTAGTACTGGAAGCAAATATTCCAACCTAACTGTTTTGTTCATCTAAAAGTGTTGTTCTTCAAGAACATACACTTCATATTTATCCTTGTCCTCGCCTGATTTTTACTAATCTGAATACTTATACAGGATGTAGCCACTTCAGTATTGAAAACACTTTTATCAATGTGGGTCCTGTGGCTTTGAATTACGCATACACCGGTATCACAAGCGAACTACATGACCGTATGGTCACGCGATGTGATTGACGGTAAAAAGACTGGAACCCTGGTAACGAGGTTGGGGAACAAGCTTCAAAAAATAGATATCGGGCAGGCCAAATTTCTATAAAGAAAAATAACAGGTGGATTGACTCACTGACGCGCAAAATGAAATCAATACACGCAACAATTTTCACAGGAAAAGCCTGGTGAGATAAATTTAATTCAATTTATTTTACCAGTAAGAAAATTTGTAAAATTACAAGTTTCGTCCATAAGCCTCAACAGTAGAAACGGCGTGTCGAATTTGTGCTTACATCACTTCAAGATCTTCTATTAGCAGCAATTTTCATGACACCTTCAGGGCGCAGGTTTGACTGGGCTGCATTAAAAATTACAAACCCTCTTTCTATACGTGTCTGTAAAGTGCGGACGGGAAAGGTGTCCCATGACATTTTGCTTTTTTGATCATTTTATCCGTTAAAATTGTTTGCCGCGTTCTGTAATAATGGCCCAGCGGTCAAGAGACCCTGGAGACAAGGACTGGCAGTTTTTTGTCTCGTTCGCGCAATTCAGGGTTAAACGAGTCAAACATAACAACAACAACAAAAATGGATAAAGTTGTGTTGGTTTGGTGGTTTGGTTGTGGACAACAAAGATTTTTAATTTCTTATGACTTTTAAATATCCCTTTCTATATTTCATTTTATTGTATTTCTACTTATGATACCAGAAACAAGGCTAGAGGATGTGAAAAACCCCAAACAAATGTGGACTAAAGGGGGATCTCTACTGTAGCTAGCTAGAGGTGTTAGCTATAATAGATATTCTTCGGACCCAGGTTAACATGCTTGAAATTATACACTAAGTGCATATACCTCTATTAGTAGCCAAACATTTAATATTTTAAAAGAAATGACCACTCAAATCAACTGCACAGTGAAAATGTTACAATGCTGTTGAATATTAAGGTCAAATCCTTATAAAATTTAAAAACTTTAAATTACAACAAATTCTAATAACCATAGGTATTCAAAACTTCCTAGTATATAACCATTATTTAAATAAATTTTTTTTGTTATAATACTTTTATTGAGATTTGAGAAAAGGAAATAAAATGCAAATTATTGGCTACAATTCCTTTACATATATATGTTTTAGGTAAGTTTACTGCCAATAATATGCTAAATTTTCATACAATGTTACTAATTTTTTATTATTATTATTTCTTAAGAAAATGAAAAATTTTCACATTGTCCAAGGCCAAAACTTTGTTAACTTCCTTATTATAATACAAAAAATAAAAATCAACGTAACTGTGAAATAGGGTATACACACTTGTTATTCTGTGACATGCCTTCTATAACCAGTATCATTTAATCTAAATATTTTATCAAGTTTAGGTTTAACTCTACAGCAAAAAAAATCTTTATTCTATTTGCCTATAAATAGGGTGGCCACTACTTCTAAAATATTACAGAAAATAAAATACACTACTGGAAAACACTGCTGGAAAAGTTTAAAAACTCCTGGAAATTTTTTTCCATCAAGGTTTATTCCTTTAAAGTATCTCATACTGAACAACTTGTTTATTCCTTTCTCTCTTTTTTACAACTTAGACTACCATTCTTGACCAACTTGGATTAATAAATTGGCGATCCATCTTCAATGTATATATGTACAGTTGATCCTTGTAGGTTAGAACACTTATACATACAACACCTATAAATGTATAAAAGGATTCAGAAAACCCTGTAAACAAATGTCATAGATAAATAGATATCCAGGACTTGGATTCTGACATGAGTCTGCAACTCTAATTAGTGCTGAGAATCCTGTAAGTAATAGACATTTTTATGTGTATATATAAGAAGTAACTCACGTAGTTAAAAAATGCATATTTATATAAATTTGCTGATTCCTAAATTAAAGAGACTACAACAGTTATTTTTACAGCGTTAAAATTTAAGAATAAATAAATAATTCAAAGAAAAAGAGAAAGCAAGACATGTCCCTACATAATTAAAATTCTTTTAAATTGTTTTTTTTAATGTTAATCCTAAAGTAATCTATTGTTAAGTTTTCTTGGAATAGACATGATAATAATTATTATGATGTACAGCCCTTATATATAATTAGAAGTTTTTTACGTCGTCAATAAAACTGCTGACTTGAGATACATTTCAACTGATTTGCGTCGGCAATATTTTTTGGTAGTGAAATTTTTCAGGTGGAAAAAACTCACACCATTCACCTTGTATTGGGGCTAGACTTCTCATAAATTAGATGCATGGATCTCCTAAGATAATGACAAATAGAAATGGAGTACAAGTCTCATTGACATACCTTCTCTATGGTTAACTTCGCTAAGTTAATATTTCACTACCAACTGGCTTTTTATGTTTCGAGTTAAACTCATTAGGTTGGGGCATATAACGTCGCAGAAGTTGCCAGTGACATGCTTCGAAAATGCTTGTCAAGGGCACAGTTGAACATGAAGCAAAACTGTACAGGAGACTCAAATGTTAGAACTTCGCAGAACGTCTCTCCTCACAAAACTGAGGGTAGGGCTGACTTATTGCCTGCTGTGTCGTGTGGAAGAGAGAACTTTTGGATTTCTTTTAATACGATATACATTCTTTGTCGATTATTAATGCAAATCGATTGGCACCGCAGTATTTCTGTAGCTTGAATGATTTTAGTTTACTGATAATGGCTAAACTTACTGAAAATTTAGTGTAATTTTTCTTCAGTCGCAATGAGTTGGAGTAGCTCAAACAATACCACAATTGCTTTTTTTTTTAAAAAATTCACAACAAAATTACATTGGCAGTTGTTTTGCCGACGAACTATGCTATCTTTGTATTTTACGTCAGCAATTACGTCAACAGTGCCGAATGCTGACGCAAATTACAGAGGATTCTTTTCTCATGTTTTTATAATTTTATTATTCATTCTTATCTGAGCATTGTGTGTATAATAAAATTAGAGTCAATAATGGGAAAAACATAGTTTCATGTGTGTCATATTTTGAGTTGCCAAACTGTTGCCGTGCAGCCCTAAGTACATCGTATTTGTGATTAAAGTGATCTTTTGCCTTAAGTGAAAAATGCACAAAGCAATTAATCCACTTTGATTTATACTGTGTGTAGATGCTGATGTGAAAATCTACTATTGTTTTAGTTTCACAAATTTACTGACTTCCTGACTCGAATTTTGCCTTTAAAAGTGGGTTCGATCACGTGATACTAACCAAAAATATTTTTACAGGTGGCTTAAACATGTCGACTAGTCTGCTATGAGGTTAAACAATTTAATTTTACAAATTGAATTGGTTCCTTCTCATTTGTTAACTACTTCGCAGAAGCAGATCAACACTTTTGACAAATATGTGTGAAAATAATTGTTAAATAATGATCCCTTACTATAAATTTTTCTGTTCTATTTATAGATATAATTCCAGTTATTAGCTACCCCTATGATATAATTTATAGCATGTCAGGGTAAAACATGATTATGGTAGATCAACATTTAGGCAATAAAGAGAAAGTGCACCATTCTGGTCCTGTAAAAAAATAATTTGTTGTTTTCACTTTTTTGTTAGTCAGTTGGTTAGTAACATACAGTATTCATGCTTTTGTAAGAATGAATGTTAATTCTGTCCTTAATAAAGCTTTTTATAAAAGACATGTGTGGACTATATGTAAATGCAGTGATGCCCATCATAAGAAAAAAATAAAGATTGGGCTAAAGGCTTTTTTGTAAGAGTTTGAAAAAAAATAGTTTGCTTTAGATAAGAATGTAAAAACGAATGGAGCTAGAGTACTAATAAAAAAATGGATGAATTGTCACCAAAAAGGGTCTGTATATTTTAAACTTTCTATAATGATTTTTTAAAAAAATGATTAGTTTAATATTATAGCTTTCTTTGTTGACCTAGGAAATTAAGCAAGGCAGGAGAGCAGGAAATCCTTTTCAAGCAGGAAGCCAAAGATCTGGTGGAAGTGATTCAAATACTAGCGTCCAAGGAACTGTATGTATTTCAAAAACATTTTTATTTTGAGTGGAAAGGAAAAAAGGTTACTATTAGATTTTTTTAACCCATAGTGGGACTGTCAATAAATTTCATTAAAATACTGTTTTAGTCACCACGTCCAGCAAGAAGACAAGGAGGTTGGGCAGAAGATGCAAGTAAAAAGAAAGGGTATGTTTTGCATTTCAAAATGCACTCTTTTTTATTAGGAAACATGCAAGGCTTCACCGTGTTCCTAATTAAATGATGTCTAAAAATCTATCTGTTATAATGAAAACAGTTTTTCCATTTGGGATTTTTATAGAAGAACATATATAATTATGAGAAATTTGAGATTTAAAACAGTTAAACTGTGATAGGTATACAATTTCTATATGAATACTATTAATGTATAGGGCAGCAAACCTTATTTTTAAGGAATATTAGATGCCTTTTGGTGTTTTTCAATGTGTAATGTACATTTTTGTGTCTCTAATTTACACAAATATGCATGAAAATAAAATTTCTTGTCAAAGTTATTAGCTACATTGTGAAGATCTATCTATTTCAATACTTAAGAATTTCTTTCTTATTTTTATAACATTTTAAAATATATCAGACAAAAAAAACCCACCAATTTAAAAAGCAAAAGGCTCAAAGATTTTCCAAATCGTAATCTTTTCTGTTCAATTTATAATTAAAGTCCATATGATATCCATCCATATGAAGGTGAAAAATGTATGACAAAGTATATTACAGACACAACCTATGATGTATTAATCACAAGGGTTTTGGTTCTGTAACTATGACCTTTTCATCTTCTATATTTTAATAGCAGTGTATAACAGGAATGACAATAATTCCTGCTCCCTAAAAGACCAAAGTAAGTTTGCATTTTACAGGCCATTGTTTTTCGTAGAAATTCCTTGTAAAAGTAGGCTTTAAAACCCTAATAAGAAGTTTTTTACAAATCATGCTAAGCTTGAAAGGATTCAATCCCAAGCCAGTTTAATTATTTTTTGTTTAAGGATTTTAGTCAACTGGATGTAACATAAAGTACACATGCTTTACATTTTGTTGAAGAGCTACATTCATGGGCATCCATTATCTGTCTTTTCACTTTCTGATTGTACCTGTTTAAAGGTACAATCAGAAGTTGGACCATTTAAACGTTATTTAAATTTTGTACTTATTAAAAATAATATTTAATGTTTAGAGAGTTTGATGAAGATGATGACGATGGGTAAATAATATAAATTTAAATTTTAAAACTTTTAGTAAAGTAACTAGTTGTAATCATATAAATTTTAACCTAAAAAATATGGTTTTGTGAAGCACTCGCAATAATGCACAGTCGTACTGGGAAACGTTTTCAGACTAAATGACATTTTCAAGAATAGTCTGCATTTTTCATCCTTTTTGTTTGTCTGTCTGTTTGTATATTTATATGAAAATGACTTCATATGGGCATTAGCTCCAACCAGTCATCGTAAAATAATTCTGCATTAATACGCTATTTGCTTTATGCATCCGTTAAATAATTAAGTATATATGTAAGAAAATGCCTTCACATTTGGTGTTTGAAAAACTACTTTTACATTAGTAAATTTTGCAAAAAGAAAATTTGTGGTATGATTTTATTTTTAATTTTTGCAAAATTAAATTTTATTGCAGTACACAAAAGGCAGTTAAATTTACCATAAAAATATAGTTAAATCTTGTGCTTAAAACCTGACGTAAAATCTAAAGGAAGTTGATAAATTCTTACTGAAGTGTTTCATAAATTCAAAACTAAAAAAACTAGTTTTATATAATATAGTGTGCACATCAAAGTTGAAAATGCATAAACATGTAACTTCATAATTCTTAACTTAGATGTTGGCACCATTGGCAGCCTCCTCTACCTTCGAACACACACCCTCCCCCTCCCCCACCTTTGAACACACACCTTCCCTCTCCTCCACCTTCAAACACACCCATAAAAGCAGTACCAATCATAAAAGTATGTTCTAATTTCTTTGTTTCTACCAGCAATAGAGAACTTGCCATTTATCACCTCCCACACCCAAATTAATGTCGCCCCTTATAAGATCATAACTGTTTATTGACTGATCATCACTAAATAAAAACTACAAGGAATGTTTTGTTAGGTTAAGGCTATCAGAAATATCAGTAAAACACAATTTTCCTTAGCTGTCAATTATGAAAAAACTTTTTACTGCGCTGTTGATATTTACTTCAGTAATATTCATGTATGTGATCTTATTTTTTAGCAAAGGAGGAAGAAGTGATAACGATGATGAGTAAGTCATTTTATTTAAATTTCTAGGAATAATTTTCATGCCAAGATCATTGTTATTATGGTTATTGAAGGAGGCAAGATAGAAAAATTAAAGATTATTTGGTGACATCTCGACATGATGGAATATTATCTTGCTAAAGAGAAAAAATCTGATTGGTTGGCATTTTTTGAATTTCTTGCAGTAATTTTCACACTCGGTTTTTTTTTTTACTTTTAAAAGGGCAGTCTATAGTTTGTTTTACACAAATAAAAAAATGGATCAAATAAAAAAGATATTGTAGCAAATTTGAGTTTTTTTTTTGATGTAATCTACACACGAGGGAACTATATTCAATGTAGCAGTCAAAAAATTGTGACAGTCCTCAAATTAACTTCTTTATATTTTTTTCACAGCGAACGACTGAAGCATGACGCGACAGTGTTGTTAGATAATGATGTTGATGACATACCTGTCATTCCAGATCTAGAAGAAGTTCAGGATGATGATATGGCTTTACAAGTGGCTGCTCCGCCAAGGTTTGCATATTGACTAGTTGAGCAAACGAACTTTAAAATATCGCTTCTTTTTTTTAATACCCAACTTTTTTCTTATCGGTTATAATAAAAACAAACAGGACTGAAATCAAGACTTTTGCAACTTAAACAACAATTTTTAACCACTCGCGTAATAAAAATTACCCTCCCGTCCACCCTAATTGTTAATTTGTTCCAAACCGACTACACATATTTTGATTTATTAAAAGAGACAAACCTCATTTTCGGTAACAACCTATGGATATAAGCTGTGAATATGTTGGCAAACCATATGTCAACGGTTTACAATAAACACTAATACCAGCCGCATTGGCTCATCGATTACTGTTTGTTGTTCTTTTAATGCGAGTCAAATTTTCAACATTGCTAACATTATTTACGCAAGGTAACTAAGGAAAATACCTTGTGATTTATAGAAACAGAAAACCCAGAAACTCCACCTGCTATCTTTTGTAAGAACCCTCTCTTATCACGTAGAATTACGTAGAATGAAATCTTTTTGCGGTGAAAGTCTTTAAAAGCATCGTCATGTTATACAAAAAACAGTCTTATGACAAGGCAGTCAGAATAAATCAATTGCGTTGTGTTCAAAAAAGTTCAGAAAATTCGCTTCCAAAAAAATAAAAAATACAGCCCCCTCTCCCCTAATTCAGCTATTGCTGACTTCACTCTATTGAGAATGAATCAGAATGAAAATCCACCAACCTTAATGTACTAACACCCTCCCCAACTACTGGTTAAAAGAATTTAACCACCCAACCACTTCTTACCTCCTCCCTCCTCAATAGTCCCTCCTCAATAGTCCCCCTCCCTACAGTTGGATTAACTTTAGTAATAAGTAGTATATTTTTTTGTTTAGTGTTCAAGTCACAAGAGTGGCAACGTATAAAGAACTAGATCACGATTTTGAAAAACACGCAGGCTTGTTGACACTGGTGAGCTTCTTAACTGAACTTTCTTTGTCTATTTTGCGGGAATAATTACTTCTGAACCAATCAGGATAGTAAATTTACATGCATAATTAAACGTGTTTGAAGTAATGCGTCGTAATTTTCTTTTTTCATGAACAAGCGAGTATGTGTGTAAGTTTGCTATGTAAAGCTTGTGTGCAAATGAAGTTTTGTCTCACTACATCAATAAACTTTAAATATGTTTAAAGAAGAGAAAAATCAACCCTTTACCTGAAATATTTAACTTTCAATTTCGCAAAAGCCGAAAAAATATCAATACACCTTTCCCGAACTTCATAAATTATAATAATTATGACGTCGTCCAAAATTTCATATAGTTTCTATGCTCTTTAAAAAAGGATATTCAGATATCAAATTATCATGACAAAACTGTAGGTTTAGAGCAATATAATATTCTGGTTGGATTTTATTTTAATTTAAAAAAAAATAATTATTTTGAAACAAGGCTATTCTTAGAAAGCTCGGCTATATGAATGGTTTGACCGTAACTTTTAGCTGGCAGTTGAGGCACTTAAGGAACAGAGATATTTACGAAATTAGGTAATTTGTTCTACTTTTTTATAAGGAACTTAGGGATGGGAATTATTTTTAGTATCGACCTCTTTAATTAAGTTTAGCATAATTAGGAAATTCGGAAAAGGTCTATTGAAGTGTTTTAATTTCTCGATTTTACCATTTTCGGAATTTTAATTTTGCAAATTAAACTTTTGGATAAATGCGAAACGAGATAAGTAAAATCCTGGAAATCGGAAAGTCAGACATTTTGTTGGCCTTTTATGCAGTTTGATAAAAAGCAATTGTTTTTAGTATCTTCGCAAGTGCAAACCATGGTTTTGAGATTTAAAGTTTTTTTAAAGAACATCATTTTTTTAAAGAAACTAATGGAAGTCTAAGCCTTTCGTCCCAACTCCCGGTTCCTACGGCACTGTTAGGTGTGTTTAACGGTGTTGTTAAATCTCAGCGAGGGTGTACCAACCATAACAAAGCATTTAAACTACTATAAACAAACTAGTCCTGAATCTATTAGTGATTTTATAAAAAGTCCCCATCACTTGCGATACTCAGTACTCCAATAATTGTATTGATAAAGTTACTAAGACTTATTTCTTTGTCTCATTTTTTCACCACAGGACGGAGATATCGATTTAAAACTTTTGGGAAGTGTACTTTCCCCTGAAGCAGAAGTAATCGAGGTAAAGACTTTTATTGTTTATGTTGATATTGTTTATTTTAATCCAAGGTGGTTGGCTCACACTATGTCTAATGTCTGATTTGATTTTTGTTGTTGTTTTTGTTGTTTTTTGTTTTTGTTGTTGTTGTTGTTGTTCTTGAAAAATGATGTTGTGGTGTGATGCGCTAATCTTTAAATTCTAACCAGTCACGAGATATCGAAAGACCATCTTATCCAACAAGCTGAGGTTGATTTCGATTAAAACGCTATGGATGGGAAACATAATGTGGTTAAAGCCTGAGTCCATTTAAAATTTGGTCACTGTGTACACTTTTTCAACTTATTAGTCAACCCTGATACTCAAATTTCAAACCAGATGCAATCATCTGCCCCTGTTCTATCTCTTTGTGACAGTAGGTAATGTGTTTTAACACGTGATATACTACGGATATACACCTGATATACTAATGATATACACGTGGTATACTACTGATATACAGAGAAACTTAAGAATTTCTGTTTTATGAGAAACACGATTTTCTTAATTTGAGGCTGAGATTATATGTACTCTCTACTTCTAACTCACAAAATTTTGATAAAATTGCATAGTTAGGTTGACAGATGGACAGGGATTTATTTTGTTGAACTAAATATGGGTATAAAACGATGGTCTGGCTGAAAATTGTCAGAAAATCTCCTATAAAGTTATTGTTACTGTAAAGGAAAAAACTCACTTGATGAGTAGTCTCAGAAAAACCGTTATAATTTATCAATACTTTCATATTTTTTTTTATTTTTTTTTTGTTTTTGAATGTTTAATGAAAGACTTTTTTGATGGTGCTATTTTCGTGAGATGTTAATTTTCCAAAAAGAAAATAGTGAAATAAACACACACCATTTTTTTTTCACTGTACGTTTTAAAATGGCTTCTTTTTCCGTACTCGTGGTCGCAGACTTCTCGTTTTTGCACCATTATATTCAGCATAAATTAAATTCAAAAAGGTTCCCGGTTTTTTCTTTCTAATAACGTCGTTATGAAATTATTTGTAATTATATGTAATCATTCAATTATTTTCATGCAATATAAAATACGTCATTCGAAAGAGAATTTTTTTTCTATATGTCTTGAATTTTTGCAAAAAAACCTAAAAAAAATTGTTTCCTTTACAGTAACCTTAAGAAATATCCAGGCTGAACCCAAAGATCATGTTTCTTATAAAAAAACGTGTATCACTCAAAACTTTAAGCGAAATTATTACAAGCTCGTGAGCTTGTATTAAAACGCAAATGTGTCCTACAAGAATGGAAATATTTGCCTCTCTGAGCACCGACACGGGAGTAGTCGAGTGTTCGAATCTCATCTTGGTAACTATTTTTACTTTTTTTTATCTATCTGCGTACTGCATAACAAATATTATTGCCTATTCGAATAGCAAAATATGTCGTGTCTAACTTCGTAACAGAAATCACAGCTTTTTGTAAACTTTTTTCGCGAGGTTGTTTACGTATATCATACGTCTTGTTTTAAGCTTAACACTCAGGTTACTAGAATTTCAGAAGGAATTTCAGGACATAAAATAGAAAGAAATGTTATAGGACAAAATTGAGGATATGAAATCCTCTACACTATTCTAACCATCACCAGCCATTCAGTAATTGCCCATTGAGGTGGTAAGTTTATGTGTATTCAAAACCAAGCTGTGGAATTCTTCTTTTAGGACGATAAAGTGTGGGATTGGGACCGCATATTTACAGAAGTGGCTTCTGATCTTCGTACAGAATGGGAAAAAGCGAAAGTTATTTCTGATAATAAAGATTAACTGAAATTTGTATTTATTTATTTGTATTTTTAATATTTGTCAAAACATTTTTATTGTACATTTGTTTTTGTCTTGGAATATATAAGTTACTCCGATGATGTCGCGTTTTATCCTCATATCAAAAAACACTTTTTTCCATATTTAAAAAAATGACGACAAAATTGCTTTTGCTTCGATATTTTTGTCTAGGATTGTAGACTAATACGATATTTACTTTGATTCTTATAAAACAAAGGTGTTGCATGCGTTTTACTGTAAAAGTATTTTTACTGCAAGAGAAGATTGTCTTGTAGGACGTGACAAAATACCATTCAAAATACAACTTCGTATAACGAAGAAAAAATGAAACACGGAAAACTCATACTATAAAACTCATGTGACAGGAAAAGTCTAGAAACAACCCGTCATTGCAGAGTTTCAGAGATGAACGATTTTACAGACTGAAGATATTGCAATGTCAGCAAAAGTGATAAGTGTCATGCGCAGTATGCGCAATTTGCGCAATGCGGGAAAAACAACAACAAACACGTGGTGAAGCCTTGCGGAATTTTTTGCGTAGTGCAACATGTCAGGTAAGTTCATTTAATTTGAATAATCTTAAGTTTGATTTCTTTATTTTGCATTAACATTTTCTCTTTTTTATTTTAGCTAAACCATTTTTTCCAAAAAAAAAGAAAAAGAAAGGTCGATGATTCTTGTGATTCAAGTGGGAATGGAACAGTGTGTGATTTAATTGGAAATGAAAATAGCAAGTCGCCTTTTATAATTTTTTTTTTGTTTTATTCGCTTAGAGTTTTCTTACGTTGGGTGGAACCTCATCGCCGTCTGATAATTTTCTATTTTAATTTTTATTGTTTCTTCTATTCCTTACTTTATAGACTCTTCTTCTGACGACGACTTCATACATCCAACGCCACAAGAGAGAAGAAAACAGAAAGGTGGAAGAATTGTTGAAACTGTTAAAACAACTAACTATATCAGGTAAAACAAAAATTTATGTTATCTTTTTCGACAATTATTCGATCGAATACAGTTTGGTTGTAAATATTCTATCCAAAAAATTTGGCGCTACGAACATCACGGTAGGACATAAAAACCACGCGTTGCAGGAGGATGGTATGAGTTGTGGTGTTTTGACATGCTACTACGCCAAATGTCTTGTTAAAAGTAATCTTTGTTTCAAAAGCAAAATAATTTAAAAATTTTAAGAAATAGAGTGGGGATATTTAGTACGCTAGCATGATCATATATTCGGCGCATCAATTTCACATACGTTTTTATAGATTCATCAGTCAGATTTTCGTGAAATAATTTTATTCATTATTCTTTTCAGGAGCCGATTTGACTAAGAAATGTAATGCAACAGAGTATCGCCGATATATCTTCCAAAACATCTCCGGGAGTTGTTTGAAAGGCGTGATCAGTGATAAAAATAAGTGCAAAGTAAATGTACTATGTATACTATACTACATCAAATATTGTATTTATTTCATATTTCTCACTTGACTCATGTCTACCTTTTCCCGAAATTTCTGTCAATTTTTCGTTTCCGGGGTGCAACAAGAACGAGGATAGCGAGTGGATCCAAGAGCTCGCACTGGAAAACTCACGTGACAGAGAGCTCACACTAGAAAACTCCTGTGACAGAGAGCTCACACTAGAAAACTCCTGTGACAGAGAGCTCACACTAGAAAACTCCTGTGACAGAGAGCTCACACTAGAAAACTCCTGTGACAGAGAGCTCGCACTAGAAAACTCATGTGACAGAGAGCTCGCACTAGAAAACTCATGTGACAGAGGGTATATCGGAAAACTGGGACGCGGGACCCTGTTGAGTCGGGACTCGAGACGCGAGACTCGAGACGCGGGACTCGGGACCCGGGACACGGGATTCTGACATTGTGACGTGGGACGCAATGCGGCAAAATTTAGATGATACAAAATACTGACCCACGCTATAATAAAAAAGATCATAAAGTGAGCATTTTTTATAAATTTTGTTCTATAAAAAAGTATTCCTACTGTGAGTGTGGGTGCTGTGAAAAGGTGATTTAAAAACACCTAACATTTAAAAGTTTATATACACATAGTAGATCTTTAAAATGCTTAAGAAGTAAGATATTTTATTAAAAAAAAAGATGAAAGAAATGAATATGCTATTAGCACCGTTATCTCACGAGCCGACATTTTGCTGCACCAGCTATATGTCTCCCCAGGGTATTTTTCACATACACGTGTCTCTATTATTTAGGTGTTGAAACAATCAAATGACTTTTTTGAGCTATGAATCCAGGTGTGTTAAGTTTCCAAGTTAGTTGTAGCAGTTTACAGATATTGTTTTAGAGTTATTAATATCGAACATTTAAATTAAAGAAAAAATGAACATGTCACGGTAAGTGTTTTACATATCCTTTTTTTATTAGAACAATTTTACAACAACAATGAGGCTGAAATTTTATGAAAAAAATAAGAACAGAATAAGAACAATGGCAAGGCATTCTCGTCCCCAGAGCTCTTTGAGATAAACTCGAAAGTTTATCTCAAAGAGCTCTGGGGTCGAGAATGATGGGAAGGCTGAATTTTTTTCCTACCAAAAACACTATAGTTTATTTCAACCCGGGATGAAATCAAAAGAAAAACACGTGTAAGCACAATTATTTTTTCTTACCAGGATGAGGTCGTAAAATGAAATACACGCTGTTTTTTGTAAGAATAGTGTTTTTTCGTTTCAGCCTCAATATTTTTTTACCAATATCAACCTCATATATTCTTATATTCTTAGCATGACTACACATGAAAAGATATAATCAGCCTTGATATAATAAAATTGCTATAATTTTGTAGAGTATATTTTACTACAACGGACACATTACGTTGTTGCGGATAAAGAAGTTTAGTTTACTTGATATGAAAAAGTAGAGCCTGGACATAATCTTAGGATATTCTTAATTTTTGATCCGTTTTTGTTATAAAGAAAAGCGTGTACACGCAATTTTATAAGAATTTACTTATAAGAACATATTTTATAGTCTCAACTTTTTGTTCTAAATAAGAAATTTTTATGATGCACACATTTTGATTAGAAGTTCAATTTTTTAATGCATATATTTAAACTGAACTTCTTTATTTGTGTTCTTAAGATGATCTTAAAACAGTGTATTGTTCCTATTTTGTTCCTATTTTTCAACCATTCGCAGCCTCTTTTTCTTTTTAAAAAAATGACATTTTCTTTCATTTTCCACTTTTAGTTCTTTCGTCGTGAATGCGATCAAAGAGGACGACGTTAAGGTACACGCGATAAAAGGGGATGGACATTGCCTGTTGTATGCCATAGAATTTGCGATGCAGATAAAAGGCATGCTCGCCATTCCATCCATACAAGGAATAATTGATATGATCCGATTTGAACTATTGAAAAATTTCGATTTCTACGCTGAATTCATATCGATATAGAGATATCGACATACTACATCAGTTTGATGAATATGCGCACCAAAAACGATACGATAGTGATATTGTGGACATGGTTCTACATGCTGCAAGTAACTGCTTACGTTTAGCAATAGCAGAGGAATATGTTCTACTAAACTTAAATAAAATAGTGCCAAGGAAAACGCAGTCAAATGAGACCATCAACATTTTGAAATTTAGAGATCACTATGATTTTTTAGAATTTGGTAAATTCTTTGAATATTTTCTGCAACCTAGATTCTAGATCTTTTTCAAGCAGAAAATCAAAAATGAAACACGAACGTAAAATTTTAAAAACCTGGGAACGAGGTTGTATATTATGCTTTATTGCTTTTTATTTTATGGTTGTTGCAGTTACATTAAACCAAGCAATTGAAAGTGATGAGGCAGGTGAGTATTTGTACAAAGTTGCAACAGCAAAAAAGCAAAAATAAATATCCTAGCAGATTTTAACAAGGAAGCATATGAGAAAAGTGAGACCCGATACCCTATGTGATACTCGAGACCCGATATCCTGACCCCGATACCAGAGACCCAATACCCTGACACCGATACCCGAGACCCGATACCCTGATTTTTTTTTTTATTAATTTTTTTCGGCGATGTTTTATTTCAATAAAAATCTAATTTTTTCGCATTATTTTCTTGTTTTTCAACCTAACATATCAGAGATGATATGTTAAGTTTATTCGAAGCAAGACGTACGTACGGTCGATCGAATGAATAATTAATGAGGAAATCCAGATTAATTTTAGAACGCATTTTTATTATATTTTACATTCAATTACAACTACAATGGAATCTAGGTATGTTCTCTTTTAAATAGAAATTGTTTTTCGAGTAACTATGTAATCTCGCCCAATTTTTCTTCTAACATTTCATTTTGAAAAAAGTGAAGTTGATGGAAGCGAGAATTCAGAAAGTAAAAGGAGATGGTTTTTGTGCACTATATGCAGTGTTGGGTGCTATGAAGCAAAAAGAATTTAGCGCGATACCTTCGTTGGATGGTCTCATTGAAATCACAAGATATGAACTCTTAAGCAATTAAATTAACCATATACACAAAATGCGAGTGAGTCAATCAACTCAATGATAAAACGGAGCAAAGAAAGTGGAAAACTAACGTTGAAACAAACAGTGAAATTGATGCAAGATGAGGTAAAGAAGCAAGAAGAGAAAGTCAAACTTGCTTTAAGTGGGAAAGGTGGGCTATTTGATACTTTACTTCTAAACTATTTTAGTTTGAATCAGAAGATCTATATTGCAATCGTACTACTAAGATGAAAATATATGCTTACTCTGATTCAAAGAACTCTTAAGTTGTGTTTTTTTCTATATTCGACGAAAATTCGCCAAACATTTTCGTCCGGGACTTAAGTTTAATTATTTTTCCTGTGTCTCCATAGGGGATTGGAAACTGGGAAAGGGATACCAGCAGTTCTTTATAATTGAGAGCAAATTTTACAACATGATCCCGACCCAAAGGAAAGCTGAAATCGATAAGTTCAATACATTCTTGCCCGATGCTGAAAAACAAGATACATCACAAAAACCTGATATTATTCAGAAAAAAATGGATTCCAGAGTCGATAGTTGAAGAAATAATGAAAGATGCCAGATTGTTAGCTGGTAACAATGAAGATGTCATCGAAGGATTTGGCGATACATATTATGTTAAAAATGCTAAAAACGAAAAACAACCATTCACAGTTGGAATAAACAAGAAAAAAAACATTTTAACTTGTTGTGAAATTTGCTATCGGTTTAAAGGTTTCGGAATATGTGCGCATACTGTCTGCATAGCATTTAAGTTGAATGTGGTGGAACCTTTTTTAAAGCAATGCGAAAAAAAGACAGCTAATGTCAGAAGCCTAGTAGACTTTTCCAAAGAGAAAAACGCGGGCAAAAAGAAAACGAAGGCAACTCAGAGAAGAAAAGGGCCAGCTAACGTTAAAAGGTTCCAATCACAAATTTAATCAATCCACAAGCTTCTGCACAAACGAGAACACCATCAGCGCAACCTATTCCACCTTCAGCAACAGTTAATAACCAGCACCACCTGTACCAACAGATAATGGTTATGTCTTGTTCCTACTCAACTACACCCACAAAAATATATCAACTTGCTATGGTTGTGGAGGAAAATTTCAGTCTAATATTCCATCGGACAATATAGAAAGTTTAATCGTGGTTTCGAAAACTAAAAGGAGTTATTTCGACTCTGCAACGAAAAAACAAACATTCTCTAATGAATTTAAAAAAAGTCTATTATCACTTTAATTATTCATGTTTGATCAGACAAAATAATTTTTTTGATGCTAGTTTCATTGTAGTTCCTGGTGATATAAAACCATTCTTGAGCCAGCAACATATTCGCATATTACGTGCAACAAATATTTCCGTATAATGAAGAAATATATACATATCAAAATGTGTTTTTATTATCGTTCATATTCAAATAAAAATTTTTAAAAAATAATAAAAAAAAAATCAGGGTCTCGGGTATCGGTATCAGGGTATTGGGTCTCAATGTCAGGGTATCGGGTATCACATAGGGTATCGGGTCTCACTTTTCTCATATGCCGTGACAGAGAGCTCACACTAGAAAACTCATATCACTTCTTGATCTTATTTTACTCTTGGTGCCGTCCTGTTATAAAAAGGAGTAAACGGGCTCTAGGGAGGAGGCCGGGTCCGCATTTTCATAAACTACGCACAGCATACATTTTACAAAACAAAAAGAATTTCGCTTTTTCTCATTGTTGATAAAAGACAAACATATTAAAAAAATATTCGAGCCTCTGCATTCATTCTTTTCGCACATTATGACTGCTTTTCAAAAGAAATTCTTTTTGACCATCAGGAAAATGCCAGGAATTTGAACAAAGAAGGAAAAAAATGGCAATTCGAGCTCTATCAAATTTTTAAATTCTTCTTGAAAACTGTTTGCGATAGTTTTCATGGATATATTATTTACACTGGGTTTTCCCCTACTTCTCATTACCATGGTTTTAAATCTGGAAGTTCAGATAAATTGATGTCACAAAAGTCCCCCCCATCCTGCTCTATAAATCTTATTTGCAGTTTAGGAAGAAAACTATATATATAAAGTAGAACTTAAGAAATATTTTTTTCATAATATCATTACACTTGTTATTATCATACAGTTAACACATAAAAATTTACAGAAAGTATCAAGGGATGCTTGGTCACACTCTAAAGACAACCTCAGAGAGATAAGAGAATGGGACAGATTAAGTAATGAGTACTACGTTTTTATGTGGTCTCTTGTCAATTTGTATCCAGGGTAAGAAAGACTTTTTTCGTTTTTCTCTTCCTGGGTTCAAATGACAAAAGACCAGGTAAAACGTAGTATTCTTTGCTTAACCTGTCCCGTTCTCTTATTTATATTTCCACAACCATGTTTAGACTCTCTTCCTGATGTTTTTTTATTTCCCTATTCCTGATTGTTGATAAAAAGACAGATGAGCTATACAACGAGCAACAAAGTACAAGTAACGACAAGTGTCAGCGAGTGAAAACAACTCAGTTGTCACTCGTTGTTACTTGTTGTTAATTGTCACTCGTCACCTGTTGTACAGCTCATTGTCTGTTTATTACCAATCAAAATAAAAAGTGAGAAAAATACCTCAAGAAAAGTGCCTAAGCATGGTTGTCTAAATATAATTTGTCTTTGGGGGTGCTACACAAGCATGTGAGCCTTATTTCTTGTATAAAGAATAAGTTCACATGCAATGCAGCACCCCCATAGATTCTTTAACAAACATGTCAAAAGATTTACGATAACTAATGCTGTTAAAGTTTGGATTTAAGTCCTTCAAAATGTCACATAGTTCTTTCCAATCTTCTTCTATCTCCACTAAATTGGTTCCAATGTGTCCATTATGTACTTGTTTGTTTCTGTAGTTCTTGAATCTCAATAAACATGCTCCCATACTATAATCATCTTTGCTTGGTGGGCGTCTCCACCCATTTCTAGGCTCTGGAATAGTCGTACAATATTGAATTAAAAGCACAATTAAAGTTACGTCGAACTTTGACGAATCTATTTTGTCTGTGCTTGTTGGAAATATCATCTGCCATTGCTTATGATTTAAAACTTTCTTTCCCCGAAGGCTTGAAAAAGGTTTGGATGATTTGAATTGCTGAAGTTTGTAGTATAAATCACGAGGATTCCTTGGAATTCCGTGTTTAGCATCATGGAGTATCTCCAGCAAATATTTTCCTTCTTTTACAATAACATAGTTGAAATGAGCCCAGTGAACATATGATTCAACTGCTGAATTCATCTTTTAACTTTTCTCCATATATCGAAGCTCAGCTCTTCTTTATCTTTCTGCGTTCTGGTGAAGCGCTTGTGTTGTGTTCGTTTTAAAAATAAAAATTTCGATGATTGGTCACACATATTTTACATTCATCAACAGTCGTGACGGGGGGGGGATGAAAGTAAACAAGCATGTTTACTATTACCTTACCTTTATGCTTTACGGTTGTTCCCTAATAAACGCCAATAAAAAAAGTTATCGTCCTTGCTTCTTTTTTCTCTTTTCACTAATTCTTTTGTGATGGTCCACAAATTTTGTATGCTAATACTTCCCCTGTCGAGTTCTACAGTATTGCATTTGAACTTATTGGGAAATCCCCTACCAGGTCATATTTATTTCCATGTCAAAAATGGGCAGCTGCATTTTATGTTCCTTATTAGATCAAAATGGAAAAAGGATACAAGATGCTCTGGGAACACAGGGAACGAATTTTTATATTATTGTAAAAATCTAAAATATATTAAAACCCATAGATGATTGGTCACAATATAAAACCTCCTTCACAGAGAGCCAATTAAATTTTCGTATCGCTTTCACGGACGAGGAACGCAAGGGAAAAAAAGTTGATGTGAATCTGGCGCGGTGATAGCCATGAAAAAGGAGCCCGGGGTACGAAATGGAGCTGGCGTACATGTTACACGGGGTGAATACTGAAAGTAGAAATGAGATTTTGGATTGTTATAATGTTTATAATAAAAAATTTAAAAACAATATAATCATCGGTTCTTTCATGCGGGCGCCCACACTCTTTCGTATTGAAGGTCTCCCGAAACAAAAGCCAAATCAGTTGCATACCATGCACCTCAATCTAATGCACTGACAGAAAACTTCTTGATGGTGATCCCAGTCACATGGTATCATCGAATGGTGGTCTGTTTCAACAAATCATAGTAAACTTCAACGTACTGTTGATTAAGCCACTTAACAAGGTTACCCGCTATTGCTAGGTTTTTGTTTCACCTGACTTGAGCTGTACCTCCTGCACCCCCACTTGAGCTGTACCTCCTGGTAGCAGGAAGACTGCGTCCTTTGCTGGCGTCACAGCATTTGATCTCGCAAAGGAGATTGATACTAAAATACATTTATCACATATTTTAGAGTTGGTGTTGATATTGTAATGCCCCGCAAGTGTACTGCTAATGTTCAAGTATCTTACAGCATCATTGACATCCGTTTCACATCATTTAGCCTAACTTTTGTCGCCATTGCGCGAATTGTTGAAACCACACTTATACTTCTATTGGCCACCTTAAATACCTGCTTGATGTCCCAAAACTTCACACCATCAAAGAAAATACACAAAAGGTTCTAGGTTCTCTTCCTTTAAGGTTCTAAAATTGATGTGGGATTCTAGCTTTTCAATAACACTGCACATGTGCTATCGACTAGCTATTTAGTTGTTAGACGGGGGTCGGGACATCGTATTTTAACCTCTTTACGCATTATTCACTTGAATTAGCCTTTGCTCCAAAGAAGGAAGATACCATTTGCAACACTTACAACAGCAGTTTTGCAGGTACAAAATAAATCAACGTGGTGTCATTTTCATCATCATTTGTGGTAAGCGACAGAAAGGTTTATAGGCGACACAAGTTTACATTTTAAGGCGATGGTAATAACCTTAATTTTCTTACTATCGCTCAAGAAATTTTCCTCCTGTCCCCGTTGTCTAATTATTCTCGCAAAACTGGAAAGAAGTACTAGTTTTTTTAATCAAATATGCCTAGGGATAATACTTTATGACGGTAAAGTTACAGTTTGCTTCCACACACGAAAAAAAAAAAACAATACAGTGTATATTACTTATGTAGTGTGTAACTGTGTATACGAAATTAGTTTAAAGTTCAACCTCGTCCCCAGGGATCTTCTGCACCTATGTTATTATGTTTTGGATGGAGAATGTAACAATGCAACGTATCATATGAATGGCGAACATGGCAGGTCCGGGTACACAATCTCATCTCCAGGGCTTCCGGAGATATAATAACATAGCAATTCCTGGGGATAAGGTGGGGTAGACACTATCATTTTGCCCTCTCCTTACTCCTGTTCCTGAAACGATTTTGTTTCCTTCGGACCTGCCACTTGTAAAAAGAATTGGTGATCACCCCTTTTTCTTTAATACTCCCACATGGTTTTAGGATGACAGGCCTTGTTTTTATTAGTTTGATTAAGCGAGAAAAAAACACGCTTTTTTATATAAGCAACAATTAAGGCAACACAAGGCTAAAATCCATAGTGTTAAATGAAGTCAAGGCCCAGTCAACTCCCGACCCCCGCCGTGGAAATCCTCCTATCTTTATTATGACTGAGCAATCGAGAACAACCGATTGGTTTTCGAGGCAAGGAAAAGTATTTTTCAACGCTAACAAGCTTCGGTTCTATTTTAACTTTTACCAGGAAGGTTTTGAGATGTTGTTGGACAAGCTAGCATATTTATATTCTCAAACCATAGTTAGTATTTCATTTAAATCACCTTTTCAAAATAGTGAAGACTTCTTAGAGATACCTAGCGTTTTTGTCTTTGTGGAACTAAGAGGTATAACAGTCCATGGGGAGAACTGGTAATAGAGCCGATGCGCAGGATAATTATACAGTACGTACAGTATAGTTTACCACTAGCTAATTATAAAGTAGAGATCTTTTTTGCTTTAATTTCTACATTTTTCTTTGGTATCAACTGTAGGCCTTTCTCATGTTCTTGATTCCTGACTACACTGACTCCATCTTTTTAATGTTTTTTTATTCCATATCCTTAGGGCGTTTTTATTTCAAGAGCATTCATAAATTGAATCGGCTAATTACGTAGTATATATACAGCTAATTATACGATAACAGCCACCATATTTGTTATGATGATGTTGTTGGAGCCCATGCAGTGTTTTGTAAAGACGGTATTTATCAGTTTAAGCAATAAATATCATTCTTGTGCAGTGATGATGATGATGTGCATATTTTACATGGCTAGCCTCACAAATATCGAGGGATATACCCTGTCTATTATTTCCAGGAGGGGCCATGGCGTAGATGGAGAGTCCTAGAGTATTTAATGCTCATTTTGAGCTACGCAGACCCAATTAGAGCCCGCGCTCTACTAGACAACTCCCGGCAACATCCAACGGCCCACACAGTGTGCCATCTTCCCAATTTCCCTCACATGGCTTGGGTTAACCCGGGGCTATGGTAACATTGACTCGCCCATGTTGAATCGCCGTCAAGAGGAATCGAACCCCGGTCTCCCGCACAGAGTAAGAGAGCTATAACCACTAATCTACGGCGCCATAAAGTCGTTTCTTGTTCTTATTTTGTTTTTTATTGAAGCAGAACATGCTATGAAACAAGATAGATATGGCTATAAGATTGATATCAAAGAAAAGTGTGGAAATTTAAGCAAAAAGAATCTTCAAAAGTATAACTAGCCACTTACACGACTAATTAAACTGTATGTACTGTATAATTATCCTGTATCGTCTAACTATTTAAGACAGGCTAAATATCAGTTCTCCCTGACTGGATAATGGAGACCTGTTAAACTGTTTTTAACACCATAGCTATAGCAAGCTAAGTAACTGCAACCATCTGAATCCAAAAATTAGGGCGACAACAATTTTAATTTAATTTTAGTTGTTGTGATGTAATATGATGGCGCTACGACAGCAAAAAATTAATATCGCTGAAATGAAGTAGGACAGCAATTTTTAGGAGACTATAAATATTCCTTCTAAGCAAGTTTTCTAGCAACTCGTTTTAAGTCTTGAATTATTATTGAATTATAATATTTCTTTAGTTTTTTGTCTTAGAACATTTAATTTATTTTAACTTCTGAAGAAGCCAGGTGTTCCATTGTAATTTTAAATATTTAACAAGAAGTTAATAATAAAAGAAGTTTAACTCCCAAACTGGCCCAAATTATTTCTGAACTTACTAGAATTATTCTCTAAATGCAAAATAGTGCTTTCAGTCGTCCATAGACGAGTTTCATTGTGACACTCAGACATCTTTTGGCATCTACAGGCATCTTTTGATCTTGAAATAAAAATATAGTTTGCATGTAGTTTAGATTTAGAACATATATTTATAGGTAAAAAGATGCTATTAGCCACAGTACAAAAGTTTTTAACCGTAATTTGACTTTCTTCACTTCACTTCATTAAGGTCTCCATTTTTTTGCCTGCCAATTTTTCCTAATTTTTCTGCGCATGTGGAAGAATTCTGTGAACTTAAACATTGAAACTCGTTCAAACTTTCAAAGTATAAATATTACAGAGTTTAAATGAATCCTTTTTGAGAACACTACAACAACAAACTTTCTGCCATTATGTTTTTTGGATTTAAATAAATCATGGTTCAAGTTCAGCTAATTTTCATATTTAAAGCTTAGATCATACAATGGCACAATTTTGCCACTTTTTACAAAAACATTAGTATTTTACCTTGCTCTTCGTGTTGCATTGCCCTGTTTTGACTTATTTTAGAGATTAAATATGCTGGATTAAATATGAAAAAAAATTAAATCCTAAATACCCACGAATCACAGATTGCGTGGAACAATGGGACTTTAAGTGGTTCAATTTTGCCAGTGTATAGGTACAATTTCCAGCTAGATTTTTACTGTGAAAAAGAAGCAAGATATTCTGGGTAATCAATGTGACTCAGCTTAAAGGGAACCTAAGGTAAAAAATGTTTGACTTATATTATATATAGAGCTAAAAATGTTGGTTAACAAGTCTTTTTAAATTTTTTGATAAGCTCTTTTCGTTCTGAAGATATTCACATTTAAAGAATTGTGGATTTAATTATGCTGCATAAACTATGATGTCATATTTAAGTAATAGCAAATTTTGATATTTTCTGTCATCAGTAATATTAGACCTTTTAAGGGATCAATGCATAGATACTATAAAGGTGAATTGATTAACATAATTTTTTTTGCAAGTTTGCTCATCCCAGTCTATTTGGTTGTTAACAAGAGAACATAACTAAATTGCTGTAGAATTGCTATAATGAAACTTCCATGAATAAACCCTTTTTAAAATCATTTATACTTTATTAATGCATAGATACTATAAAGGTGAATTGATTGACATATTTTTTTTCGCAAGTTTGCTCATCCCAGTCTAAGGAGAAGGAGAGTATGATGATATGGTCTATAGAATAAAACTACCACCCCATACACTACCCAAAAGACATGTATTTGCAATTATATAACCCTGTTTTTGTCAGTTATGTGTAGGACTTTTGGGATGCAAGGCTTGATGTCCTCAGCCTTTCTAAATCAAATTTTTTCGAAACTTTATTGTACTGTTTGCGTCAGTGTTTACCCATTTCACTCGACAAAAAAAATTCTATTTAGGGAATTAAGCAAAATACTCAGGAACCACTTTATGTTCTGTATTAATTCTTGCATGTAAGAAATACTTTCTATCACTTTTCTATCTATACTTTCTATATATTTACAATAGTTTTAAGGCAATTGAAGGATTTTATAAAATAGCAAAATTTTTTACAATGTGAACTTGTTTTTTTACAAATCACCTCCATATTCACCTTCGCATTTGATGTGTGATAACGTGACTTACAGTGCCGATCGTGAGTAAAGCTACACATTTTCGAGAGTAAGAGTACAAAAATTAAACAGTGAGAGTGCAAGTAATTCACTCCTGAGTACAACGCAAGTACAACTAAAATGATATTACTCGCATTTTTGTTAATCATACTCTCAATGATTAATTATATTTTTACTCACGAGTTTACTCACGTAAGTACAGTTTTTAAAGTCAAAGTAATACGTGCGTGAACACATTTAATTTTTTTGCGAGAGATATTAAATTGTAAACTTTACAAAAATTAGTTAAAAAAATTAAACTTTTTGCGAGAGATAATAAATTGTATATAAACTTTAAAAAAATTAAGTTGAAAAAATAAAACTTTAATTTTAAATAGTGAAAAAGGCTGTTGTTTAGAAAGTAAAACAAATTTATTGTGGCATAAAAAAACTGAGAGAGAGTAAGAGATTACATGTTTTTTTTAAAAATTTTAAAATAAAAATTTTAAAATAAAAATTTTGTTAAAATGAAAGTATATATACAAATAACTTTTACCGTTCAGTTTGAATGTTCAGTTTTATTATATAAAGTATTTTTTTTACAAACCAGATGCCTTTCCGTTTCTTTCGATGACTTTCGGAATTACCTTGCTTAAGTGTGAAATATACTTTCGGCAATTTTCTGGCGTCACAGCCAACCATATTTCTGTTCTGCTGTTAATAAATCGTTAAGAAAAACACTTCTGTCACAGTGGGGTCAGAGATGAATAAGAATCAGAAATCCAGATTGATTGTAGCCTTGTAACACAATTGATATTGATATGTTCAAACTGAAATAAAAAAAATGAACAATGACTATATGGTTAAGGAAATAACATAACAAAATATCTATATGATAGTATAACAAGACTAAGTAAGTATCGTTGAATACTAATAATGATTTAAGTTGAGCCACATGAAAAACAAAAGAAAAAAAAAGGGCACATGCAAAAGGAAACAAAACTCACCAGATAGCCTGAGATAGAATGCTGTGAAGCAGGCAGCAATGTACGGTGAGGATTGTACGTGTAAGCAAAAAGTAAAAAATTTTTGAATTTGAATTTGATTTGAGATGTTGACTCCTTAAAGGTCTTTGTTCAGCTTGAAGTGAAGTTGTTGTTGAATGTCGACAAAGTTGAGCTGCATCGTCTTGCATACATTAAGAACTAAAATTTTCGGCGGAAAAAGTTTGGCACAATTTTTTATTTCAGCAGAAAAATTTTCGGACAAGATTTATAAAGTCAAAAAATGTATGGGTAAGTCTTTTAAACGAATTTTAACCAAATTTCAAAAGTAATTATTACGGAAAATAACACATAAAGAAGGCTAGAAGCATTTATAGTGTACATGTATTAAATCAAGATTGACAAAGGTTCTCTTCAGGATCCAATTTTATAGATAGAGCCTCAGCCAAATGTGAAAAAAACAAAAAAATAAGTTATAAAGCCTCAGCTTTTATTAATTTTCTGAATAACCCATATTAAATTTCTATGCACTGGTCCTTTTAAAAAAAAATTAAAATAATCAAGATTTTCGTACAAAAAAAAACCTGAAGGTTTTTCCGTCCAAAATTTTCGTTTCTAGGTAAGGCATGTTTAACTCACACAAATCTTGTTGATATAGATAGATGAGGTGTTTTTGTGACTGACCTCGCTTTTGTGCTGTTTTCCTGCAAGTCAGCACTCTCATAACCAACAAACTAGGGATCCTGTAATTTAGGGATTTTTGTTTACTGTGATTAAGGTGGTATGGTCTGCTATAATATATGCAATTGTTTCAGTAGTTAAAAAGTTTGCTTTAAATGATATGAAATAAACAGAAAAAGATCTCGGATTAAGAAGCTCATGTGCAGACAAGAGCGAAAACCTGAATACCCCTGGTTGAGGGAATTTGATGCCTGCATCAAGGGACCTTGTTTTTAGAAAACTGGGGGAAATCACTCACTGAAATAATCTAGCTCCAAAAAGAAAAATACTTGTCTAACCACTAGGTTGTTTGGAGCGGTAGTAAATAACCACAGTGTAACAATTGTGTAGTCCACGATTAATAAAAAAATATGCATCGTGGACTTTCGTGGTTCGTGTGCAGCGTGAGAAAAACACAAACCACAATGTTAACAAACCTTTTGAAAGTACTATAGATCAAGCAAGTGAGTAAGCTTCATTAAAAAATTGTGTTACTAGGCATGCAAATGCAATTCTGTAAAACTGCTAGTGTGCCTTATTATGTTATTATCTAAACAAATTAGTATAGCAACTCCACACGGTACATAACCAGGATGGCCACGCCACCTCAAAATTCAAATTCAATTTTTAACTATAAATATATAAACTATATTCACGAATCGTCTTAATTTTAATATATAAACTATATTCACGAATCGTCTTAATTTTAATTTTGCTATTTTTTGCTTGTTTTATTTTTAAAATGCTCCATGTATATAGCAATAATTATTTTGGAAAAAATATGAAAACATTCTCAAACCTTTTTTTATTGAAACACTATATCTTCTCAAATAAGATGGAAGATTTTCATCAAAAACCCTCAAATCTCAAATTTGACCATAACAAGAATGCCAACCATGTGGCTTTGACTATACATCATCCCATAACTCGGCTACTTAGCAAAAATGCCAGGGAATGGGGCAAGCATTTGCACAGGGTTGAGCAAAAAGAAAAACTAATCAGTTAAAACATCCAAGTCACTTTATTCAGGTTTCAATTCTGTGATATGTTTATTCCACTGTGAGACCCACTGGATATTTTTCTAAGTTTTTTTAAAAAATTAAATTTGTTGCTTGCCAACTTATCTCAGATGTAACTATTAGCTATTTCAAACATTGAAGTGTTATCTGTTCCTGTATTGGTTACATATAAGCCTCACAACCTACACAGTAACCTTTGGTTTTCTTTTCTTTGTGTTATTTCTGTGTATTATTTTTAGTTGTGTTTTTGATGTATATGTGATGTCCTTAATTTATTTATTTTTCAAATTGTGTTTGATGTAAATTTTTGTTACATGTCATTTAACTTCATTAGTCCATGTTGTTTATGAAGTTATATTTATAGTCTATTGTGTTATATTTCCATCATGGAAGTTAATGTGTTGTATGTATTTCCTCAGGATATATAGGTATTGTGTTGTATTAGTTTATTTGTTATAATTTTAATTGTTTTTTGTAATATGTTTTTGTGTATGTGTTAGTCCTTGGTGAAGTAATGTGATTTGTGGAAGTGGAATATGGACTGTGTTTGAGTAAGATTTCATTTATTTGTTATGCTTCATCTTTTCTTGTTTATTTTTATATTTAGCTTATAGTTTTATATTATTTGTTTTCGCGTCGTCAATTACCCCTATACAATTTCAGTTTTTTGTTTCTGCTGTTACATTTTCGAAAATCACACATGATAAAATAAGCAATCTTATATTTGCTGAAAATTTAGCAATTATATTGTTATTTAAGGTAACTGTGAAGAGTTTTAAACCACAGGTAATGTAATTATTTCTCATAAATAATTAATGTTAAAATTGTTTATTACTGTTGTCTATTTTTTGTGAAAGTTTTGATTGTTGTTTTATGGCTTTTTAATGAAATTGATTTTTTAAGTGAATTCTTCCATGGCTTTTAAAAATTAGTTTCTAAATAATTACTTTTTGTATAAGAACAGGTTGATGACATCATGTGTCACGTATTGTGTATTTTAATATACTTTTTGCATGTAAAGCAACAGGACCAGCAAAGCTAATAGCTTGCTAAAACCTTTTATATGTGGGTTCTTAAGCATAGTTTATACAAATTAATTATACATAAGGGAGAGCCTAAAAAACAAAAACAAAGCACGTTTAGCTTCCTTCTGACAGGGTTCCTCTGTTGTGGGACTGATGGGGGCAATGCTACCAACTAATGTGGCTTTGAATCTTATATAATAATACGAAAATTCAGTGTGTTTGTGAGGGCAATGGTGACATGCACTTTTTTCATTACAAATAAAATGAGGAACTATATCTTAATTGCTAAACAGCATTTTGACGTCACATCGCAATGTCGATAAATTAGATTGGTGTCAATAGCATTTTTAAAATAAATTCATTAGACTGCACTTTTAAGTTTAAGTCAAATAACTTGGAAGCGAGTTAAGATAACTGACATTTTCTTCTTGGGTAACTAGGAACCACCTGGGACAAATTTCCTAAAGCTGGGTGAACTCACCTGTTTCGGAAGAGACAGATTGATGATGTCATCAAAAATAACTATTTGTCAAATGCAAAAACTATTCCATTGTTTTTCTGCCCTATTGGATTTTTTACTTATCGACTAGTTACTAATAATTAAATTCCTAATATTTATTTTTTAGGCTTTAAGTTTCAAAATTAGTGACTGATGTTTCAACATGGGTGCAGTAAAAATTAAAAGACTTCTCATTATCGGCATTGTATTTGTAATTATCACTTTCTATTTATTTTCGACGCAGTTTAACGCAAAGAAAGTTGAGCTTGTTAAAGGAAGTTTTATGCAAGTGAATCTCAATATTATAACTAATACAATCTCGAATTGGTTAGGCGAACGTGTCTTAGGCATTTCATATGAAAAACGGTTCTGCAAGCATGTGACAAAATGGAACAGTAGTAGTAAATATCCGCCAGTAAAGATTGTCGCACAACAGTTGAATATTCATGATGGTGATAGCATTTTTATTAATGGCCTTCATTGCGGCGAGTGGGCTGTTGCGTTGAAAGGTACCTTTCCAAATATTAAACTGTATGGAGTCGACAAAGACCCTGATTCTATTGAATATGTACGTAAACTTGTTAATGGAACGTTTGAGATTTCTGAACCATTTGAACTGCATAAATCGAGTTTTACGGTTTCATTTGATCATGGTATTGTGGATGGAATTATTTCAGTTTATTCACCAGATCTGCAATGCAAAACAGTTAAACAAATGATTCCCATGTTAAAGGCGGGAGGCTCTATGTACATTGGTAAAAATTTTGAACAGTGTGAGGAAAAAGCAGTGGAAAGCCAGCTGCAAACATATTTGCATATTCAGGTTCTGTCAGATTGTTATTGGAGCAAGAAATGCTTGCATGGACGACCCGATCTTGTTGAGATTTTGTATTCTGAAGAAAGTCGCATGCTGGATGATGAAGTGAAGTCCGAAACTCCACTCGATCATAAAAAAGAAGAACTTTTAAACGAAATCTCTAGATGTGCAACGTCCATATTTATTTACAAACATATAGTTATATCACCAGATAAGAAATCTAATTTATTGCCAGCTTCAAAGTACGTTAGTCATAAACATGATCATAAATGTACACACTCTGAGACTGTGAATTCTACTAATTTAAATAAATTAATTGATAGAGAAGGTATTAAGAAAGCTGTTATGGACATGAAAATTAAAGGGCTGGACATGCATTAAACTTACGTGACTTAAATATAAGAAATTTTTGTATCCAGAAATTATCGCGAAGTTGCAAGCTGACCTTTTTTAGGCAAAATTAAATATACGCTAAAAAAATTAATTTCATTTCTCTTTTTTTGTTTGTTTGTTGGGTGGTTTGTTTATACTAAATTTCAGGTCACATTTAATTAATTTACAGGTAAATAGAGTGACTTAAATCAGAAAGTGGGTTCTAACCGCCAAACCGACTTTTTGGATTTTACCTTTCAATCTCTTATTATTTCTAAACTCTTTTATTTCCCTAGAATTTTCGCGCGATAACAACATGAACGTATTTCGCGCATAATATCCAAGTGACAAGAGGAAGGACTTTAGACAAGGTTATAAATACCTTTTTGGGAACTGTAGAATTATCCTATTTTTGTTAAATTCGTAAAAAAAGCTTTTAAAACACCTTTTCGTAATCAGTTCTGTTTCTTGAAAAATTTATCATTTTGCGACTATTAAATTTTACGTGCATTTAATTCCCCCGCACTAACAAACGTTTTTGCGAACGCTCGAAAAATAATATATGCAAAAGAAAAGTATAGTATAGTTGTCCTTTTCCACCAAAAGGTGGGAAGGGTCAAGCTCAGGGTTGAGAATATGGCAATGGGTTAGATCCGACAAGTATGCTCTGATTTCTTCTATTTATGTGAATATTTGTTATAAAGAAAAACAAATAAGCAAATTTCTAGTAATATTAATAATACGCCCACAAAACGAGTATTCTTGTGGTACTACCTAAAAAAATTGTTTTGAGTTTTTAATGTTTAATCCTTTTTAGTTTTGTTATAGAAAGAAGTATCTGTATACAAAATTTCAAAATTATTAGTTTTGTTTATTATACTTTATAAAGTTGAAAATAAAGTCCAACTTACTGTGGACCATTATTCACAGCAAGTAGTTATTTTGTTAACCCAGAGAATCAGGTTACATGCAGAAGTGTTAACCCGGAGAATCGGGTTACATGCAGAAGTGAAAACCCGGAGAATTGGGGTTATATGCGGAAGTGATAAGTCACACAAAATATATAGGGAGCATACGAAGATGAGGGATAAGAAAAATCCAAAATTTAGTACAAATTATCACAAACGCAAACTTTTTGGGAATAAACTTATTCGTATTTGACACAAATCTTATAGCTTCTCATTGCATATATCATTAGGGAAACACGTGGGTTATTCAACCTTATGGGGACGACAAACTATTTACGGGTAAATTTTTTGTGGATGTACTAATGTGCTTATTGTGCGGGATTTATTTTTGCGCAAGATTGCATTTTTCCGAACTTTATTAAATTCGCTGATGTAAGATAAGTATCTTTTAAGAATTACGTATAACTCGATAGCTTATGCTTAACAAGAAATCGAAGCACGAAGAAATGAATTTTTTTTTTTGCAGTAGAAATTATAACAGACTAGTCGTTAGCCCGTGGAAAACCCACGGGTTCGCCCGTCCTTTTCATATGGCATTGCGTGCTTCTCGCTACCGCGCAGCTAAGCTACCATTTCGCGTGACAGACGGACATACGTATACGAGTATTATAATGTAGATACAATTAATTTTTGCGGATAACCGATTTTTAAAGTTCTTGTAGAACTTATTTTGCAGATTTCAGATATAAGATTTAACAGCTAGGATTTCAGGAAAATTCTCTGCTAAAAACTAGAGATAGATTTAACCTTTTTTTTGGATCTCTTAGATTCACATTTTCACCCTTGGTCAAAGATTTTCATGCTAAATCTTTTAATTTTTCTTACGACCTGTTCAGGTTTAGCTTAAGCAAAACTGTGTTTAACACCATTTAAAATTCTGAGTCTTTCAAGAATAGTCTCGTTTTCAAAATAATTATTTTCTTTAAATCTAAATAAAATTCAATCAGAATATTATATTGCTCTGAAAACTTCATTTTTTGTCATGATAATTTAATATTCTATCCGAATATCCTTATTTGAAGAGCACAGAACCATTATAAAATTTTGGATGACGTCATAGTTATTATAATTTATGAAATTCGGGAAAGATGTAATAGCTCGAAAAATCAATATTTGATGGGAAAAGGTCTAAAAAGTTTGGACCGGAACAGATTGTGTCACAGAAATTTTTTGTTCACGACTTCACAGGCTTCCTCATTTTTTATGTAAACGATAGTTGTGGTAAAAGTGGGGATACTACGATTTCTTTACATGACCAGCAAGGAGCAAGACATTTCGTTTAGCCCCGCTGCAAACATCCAAAAACTCCTGGGAACGAGGTTGACTTCTTTATTTGTATGGATGAACTACGCTTAGTTTATTACTTCTATCCATTCTTGTTACTTTGGATTACTTATTCATTCCTTTCATTCACGTTATTTCGCACTATCTTTCTAAATATTTTTTTAACAAAAGATCCAGCAGTTTGAGTACTAAATACATATTTTCTATAAAAACTTAAAAAAAAATACAAAAAAATGTACTATTAAATTGTGCAAATTATAACTAAATTATATTATTTGTGAAAAAATCAATATATACATATATAATTACATCTAAAAGCAATCAAAATCTGGCAAAATAAAAGCCCTTTAAAATATTTTACATTCCGACTGCTTTTTTTACTAATAAATTTAAAAAACTTTACATTCGTGACGTGGAAATCCTCCTGCATTATTTGTACTAATTTTTGTGCGATGGCAAAAAAAAATCTAAAAAAGGCAAAAAATTAGCAAGCATCTAATTAGACAGTTATTTTGTTTGTCTGTTCAAAATGGTTGATTATATCCCTGTGATCATTTGGCCGTTTTTTAGAAACCAGGGTAATTATTAAATTAAAAAAACCGCGCTTAAATTGTACCTATAATCATGGTATTAACCCCGTCCAAGTAAATTCTATTACTTCATGAAAACAAGAGAACAGAATCCATAAAAAAGCGATGTAGAAAATATGTGGACGGAAGATTCCCTGTGGAATCCACCACGGGCTCACAACTTTTTTCAATAAAAATATAATTTCTATGAACAACGTTGATTAGCCGTGCACGGAGGTGCGGCTAGGTTTTGTACCTAAACAGAATTAAAAAATATTTAAACTGATACATAAATATAATCTAAAATACAAATTAATAAAAGTTAAATTATAACCGTATAAAATAATTGCAAACTATAAACTGCTGACCATTTAAAATATGATAATTTTTAAAAACTAAGTTAGGCTAACTCATTACGCCATACATAAAACCTTAGTACAGATTCGCGCTGGCAATTATTGGCCGTGTAGCGAAAAAAAAAGAAGTAAAAAGTCTGAACCGCGCTCAACAAGAAACTCTTCACACGCGTTTTTATCTTTGATTTTATTAATTTAACGAAAATGATTATATCTTCAAAGGTTGGTACAAAACCTATACAAAGTGTTAAAAATTCCAATTAAAAAATATTGTGCTATATTCCAGTGTAGATACATGTTAATTAAGGCGAAATAAAGTATGCCTCATCGTGCTGCCAGAGGATAATATAATATTCTCTAACTACCCTAATATTATTTACTAAAATTTCGTGATTTCTGGGCTTGTATTATGGATGTTTTTCACAATCTTACTAATAATATTAAATTAAAACTATCATGATTTCAATTATTATTATTTTTAATTATTATTACTATTTTAGACCCTTTTTTCAGTTATTTTTAACGCCAATAAAGGTGAGTGTATTAAACCTATAAACAGTCAAGCTTAGCAAGAATAAATTGAAAAAAGGTTTTTATTGCCACTTTATAAGGCCTTTCGTAGAAAAATTCTGATAATTTTAAGGATAAATGGAGGCCTTTTAAGAATGATTGCAAGCAGGAACATCTGCAGCTTGTTCAACGCCAGAACTACAAAAAGGAAAAACATCGTTTTTTAATATTTCTATCAATTTTATCGGGCATATTAATATATTAACATTCTCCAACATTGAGAACCATAAAGGAGCTTATTTAAAAGCTTAATTAAAGTGCGTTGAACAAAAACTGCACATGTTAAGACAATTTCCATATCATAAGGAGAGGCTCTTGAGCTTCCCCGGAAAATGATTTAAATAAATCTAGCCCACTCAATGGTCTCACTTTCTTACGCAAATCTACATGTCCAACTCCAACACTGACGACATAAGAAGGCATTAGCAAACAATCTCGTCTTGTTTCTTCTTCGCGTTTGGACACGGCTACTAACGAAGCATAGTAACTTTCATTGGTTTCACGTACTAAAGAAGAATCGCTCAACGATATTTCTTTTTCATAAGCACGCAAGCCGATCGTAGATGTTAATGAGGTCGAAAAGTTATCGCTATTAAGCAATGGCGTATACATCCCTTTATCCGTATAACTCCCGATTGGCGTTTTCGGAGTAGCCGGGTTACTTGTGCTACGAATATTTACACTGTTTTTAGGGCTTTTCGGTAGCGGTAGAACTTTATATTGTTCATAGAACGATTCTAAAGCTGGATTAGATGGTTCCGCATTCTTTGAATTCTCTCTTTGTAACAGCTGAATTTCTTTATTGACTACGGAATATGGTTGCGTCACAGGAGGAAGTTCAATTTGAAACGGTAACTCGTAACCAGAAGTGGTCTGAAATCTATTGTCTTCACAATCTTCACACATATCGATTGCTTTGCCGTGAGTGCAAATCACCATCTCTTTCTCGTCCTTTTTAGTAGGCTCTTCTTTAGACTCTCCTTCCCCTTGCTCCTGCAAATCACCTTTAACCTTCGCGCTTTCTTCGTCACATTCTTTTTGCGGTTCTTTTTCATTAATTACTTCAAGACTCTTACCATTTAGGCCATTTTCTTCTTTAGGTACTTCATCTACTGGCAGTGTTGATTGGACCAAGGGTACATTTAATTCCGTTTTATGAGGCGTGCTAGTTGATGTAGGAGGTAAAGAAAACCCTTCAAACTGCTCCATCATTTTAACAAACCCTCCCTCCTTTAAAACCGGCATGGCATTGACAGTAGATTTAACAACGGCTTTATCTTTGTCAATATAAATAGAAAAGTCCTGCTCTGGTTTAAATGATTCTAAGTCGTAGCCGTTCGTTTCGTTTTCGATAAATGAAAACTCTTGGTCGGCTGTTATGTCATCATCGCTATCATACGTGTCACGCCTGGTTGGCTTTGTTGGTTGGGTAGCCTCTTTTTCAGTCAGGACAATTTCAGGGAGAACTTCGTCTCTGGCGTCAGCTAATTTATTATAAACCAGCTTATCCTTTTCATTAGAAACTTCATCACATCTTTCATGCACGCCCCTAGGTTCTTCCATGACAGCACCAGGTTCAGGTTCAGTGTCAGCTTTTCTTTTAACCTCATTATGTTCTTCGTCCTCATCTTTAACATCATTATCTACCACCACCATCTCCTGCTGTAACACATCTTTATTCTTAACATAACTATTCACTCCACCATATTGGTTTTCTGCGTTAGGATCCACTACAAAATATACTGGTTCGCCGGATGGCTTTTGTTGAACAACCTCCATAGAGCTCTCAACCTCTGATATTGAATCGCTGAACATATCTACGTTTAACATCGACTTTACTTCGTTGTGTTCCGCTAAAAAAAATATTTGATCATCATAGTAAGCTTAAACACAAAACATACCTCAATAACAACCAATTTAATGCCTGTCTAATATATAATTGATAGAGCGTGGGGTTTTTAATCAAACTAACATATTGAAATGCTCAAATACGTCACATCAAGGCTGGCAAAAGTATATTGCACAAATTAAAGTAAAAACTCCACAGTGCTCATTTGAAATTTGGAAGGAAGACTAAATTAAATAGGCTCTGACTATAATAAACATACACGCATTTTTTATAAGCTATACAAAGCTGATGTTCAAAATTGCTTATGTTTCTGTATTTTGTGGGCTCGACTGTTGTTTACTTGTTTTTTTGTTGACTACCTATATCAATTCACGTGTTTGCTTGCTCAATTTGGTTAGTGCGTCAATAGAAATCAAACATCCCTTTTAACGATTTTGCACAGACAGTTTAGAAACAGTAAAATTCCAAATTCTAAGGCTATCTTCAGTATCCGTGTTGTTTGTCCTTTATCTTTCTTTACTAACTTCAGACTGTGTGCTTCTTAAAAGTTGCTTTTTTTCCTGTAGAATTCGAGCCTCGTGTTAAGTTATTAAATATTGCTTACATAAAAAAGCGCGTACCATCTGATGATAAACCAAGTTGGAAATTCTAATCATTTAAATGCCGAAAAAAACATACCTGAAGCTGTTTCAATTTGTGGAAACAGTTTCGTAGATATTCTAAATGAGTGTAGGTGCTTCACAGGTCCTTCATGGATATGAAACGAAACGCAGGCTTGCCCTGCTACTGTAGGAATGCCTCCAAGACGTGGCAAAGGATAGGTTACGATAAGTCCTTGATTGACTCCCACCCAGAGTAATCCCTTCTCCGCAAGTAATGCAGTGACGTAGATTTTTTCAATGTTGATGCTCTGGATTTTACCATCAATCTCTAAAAGTACACACAAGTTAGAATTTTAAATAAACAGCCATGGAGGCAGTTGTAATGATTATTTTTTGCAAGAAATTAAATTACAAATTTCTTGCGGTAACTAGGATGTAAAAACTAACCACTTTTCATCCTGGATATGGGTGTTGTTATGTTTATAGTTTGTAAATGTTCCAACGTTTCTGCGTGATAAAGCTGCAGTTTTGAAGACTTCCAGGAAGAAACCCATACTCCAATACCATACGCTACTAAATGTTTCACATCTATTTTGTTCCATTCACACGTGTCTATTTTCTTCTAAAGCATAACACAAAACATTTGTCAACATCCTTTAACTTCAGAACAGCAACTATTTTTCGCTATGTTATGATCAAATTAAGATATGGCTAGGTTACAAGTCAGCGTTTCAAAATACAGTGGATTCTCTCTATTTCGAACTCACAAAAAACTGGAGAAACTGGAGAATAATATATAATTGTTTGTAGCCACAAGTAGTAATTTTAATTGTTTCTATATTAAATTCGCACAATTTGAAATTTCACTTATCAATGTTAACGGCGACCTCAGGTTTGTGGATAAATCCAAACTCTTAAGCTGTGCTAATTTCTGCTGATGTCAGCAGCATAGCTCCTTTTTGTGATCTTTCGGGACTCCATAATTCCTACTTATATATAGAAGTAGCACTTAATTGACGAGTTGATGCTCTTTGCTAAATTCGAATGCTGTTTACCAAAGTAACCGATTGTAGATTGAGAAAGGATACAGAGAAAGGACAGAAAGGCCACAAAAAGAAAAGAGGACTAAAATATTTGTCCAAGATAGGGAAATGTTCACGATATAAGATCTGAGATAGAAAAACTCTACTTGTAACAAAACAAAGACATTACATACTAGGCATGCTGCAACAAGCACTTTTACACACAAGTAAAAGTCTGCATAGTTACCTCAACACCCAACGTTAATGCATCCAGTATAATTATTTCGGATCCACAAGCGCACCACAATTTTTTACCAGCTTCAGTTAAAGCAAGGATTGATTTTACACCCAAACACACTATAGTAGGATTTTTTAAGTTCCATGTACCATCTAGAAGAGAGAGTAAAGTACCATGAAGACTCTTCATCCCTTTTGACTGTAACTTACGTACATTGGTACAAGAGATATTAAGTATTGCATTGCTCTAACTCCCTTTTCTTACTTGCTTGCTACACAAGTTGGGTCGCAATCAATAAATGACTTTAAATGGGCTAACATTAGTACATTACCGGTTTATTGTACTTAATGTAAGGGAGTGCTCTACTTGTAAGCACACTATTCTCTAATATTTTATCTTAAGAGAAGTAAATTTCTCAAATAGAAATTTTCAATTTGCAAAAATTTCGCAAATTATTGATTTGATTTGCAAAAACAACTCCTCGCGAAATATACGTAAGACAGCCATTTGCGAAAATTAATTCTCGCAAAAAACTCATTGTTTTAAGAAATTAGCCGTTTTATTTCGCAAATCTTTTAAGCATCTCTTCTTTTTAAAATTAATATTCACATTCTCATCTCAAGGAGGACACAAATAAAAGATGCACCTGCAAAAGTTGCGCCCGCCGTTACAAAACCTACCTAATTTTCGTTGAAAACATGCTAACGTCCCGTTCGCCAAACCTGCAAACATTTTACCGTGAGAAAATCTAAAAAAAATATAATGAATCATAAAGAGCTTAGCTTTAAATTGTCCATGCTCTATGAAAGGACTAATAGACTATACAATGATGCGTGATAGCAACGGTTTTTAAACAACGCCATTTTTAAAAAGTGCTAGAATTAACGCCCCTTCTACTAAATCCTTGATAAATGAAAGTTTATATACAAAACAATAATTGCATGAGTTAAAAACAAACCTAACTTAACGGCCGTGAAATGATTTGTGTTATTCTATTTTAACTGTTTTACTTTAGGCTATGCATCTCAAATGGATATTGAAATGTATCTCATTCGAAGACCTAATCGTTATCTCTAGCATTAGGAGGAAATAGTTGATTTTTCGGATGCCTTCTGTGCTGTTATAATTATTTATAGAAATACTATTCTACAGCTGTCATAAAGAGAATCGCCAGCCAATGGCTATAAAATTGTCTGCATATATGACTAAAATTGCTCAATAAAGGAAAAGAAACTGGCGCAGTGAGCAAAACTTCATGTGAAGCACAATGGCTAGATATATTTTTTATTTTTGATTAAGCATTTTTAAAAAATGAAATCTATTTTTTGTATTATAACACTGGGCAAATTTTCGCATAAAACTGCAACGGAAATTATTTTTATTCGTGCTTTTAACTACTATGTATTTAAGAATTTTAACCCTGCGCTGTTTTGCCCGTGTAACCCTATAGGGGGGGAGGGGACACAAAGTGCCCCTGGGTCATAAATGCCAAACTACCTATGCTTAAGTGATAAAACTTGGTATAGTTGTAGAATGTCTTAAAAATTCTCGTTGCAGGTCAAAAGGTACATTGATGACGTTACGGAGTGTATAAATGACGTCATACATTCTTAAGATACGCCATTGTCTCCATTCTCCAATATACTTTAATTTCTCAATTGTTACTGATGTTACAAACTTACAACCTTGATTCTTGGTACATTTGTGGACTGTGTGCCAAAAAATGACATATTAAAAAAATAGGTTTTAATGACGTCATTGGTATATTGGCCGGAAGGTTTGCTATTTTAGGGATACAGATAAAAAATCCACTTTTCAAAAAATATTGACGCTCATGTCATTAAACTTTGCTACATATGTAGAATATTACCATTAAAGATGTTGGAGGTAAAAAAACAAAATATTTTATAGACATTTTTAGGGGTTTTAGGGCTCTATCACGTGCCAACAAAAGTTATGCTCTATCATTTTATAGACATTTTTATAGACATTTTTAGGGGTTTTAGTTATGCTTAGTCTAAGAAGCCACGGGCAGTTAGTCCAGGTATAATACGCTTAAATCCAACATCACAAAAAACATTTTTGATTCGCACTATATTAACTGGGCAAGGATCTACGATTAGTCATTGTCCAAAAGTTCGACTTACTTTAACGTTGTAATAGAATCCTTCAACATAGCAAAAGTGTATGGTTTCTCTTCTCCACTATGAGGGTCGAATAATAGAATACTACATAAAAAAAGATAAAATATTATTTATAGCGATCTATAACTTTACATTGCGCACGCTCGAAACACAAAATTTTATGGAGAAAAAAAATATTTAATAAAATTGCTATAAAATGTAGAAAATTAGCAATGTGATTGGTCAAATAACCAGTATACAGACTGTTTCAAAACAAAAGCGATCGAAAAAAGACGACCACCATGTGGAATTAGGCTTCAATGAAAACCATATTTAATTCTATACATTCTTCATAATTATGTTTTACCTGCCAGACATAGTACCAATCCAAACGAGTAAACTTGGTCTGTAATCCCCGTCGCCAGAAGAGATTTCAGGTTCACGAGACAACTCGGCGCAACATATTCTAGCCTTGCACGCTACGAAGCTCTCCACAGCATGTGGCTCGGACGTCATATTCATTTCCATCAAAGTTATTAAACCAACGTGTTCGTTGCCAGAGAATACCCAAAACATTGGATGCGGAATGGTGGTGTCTGAAACCTCAAGTACACATTGAACCTACAAAACAAAGGTAAAGGTTACCTCCCGCCAAAATGAAATTAATTGCATATGAAAAAGCTTAACCCTATTCGGTCCGGGGTTTTTCGAACATACTATGATCGGGGGAGGGGGGCGGAATCCGCCCCCTCGATATCTTTTTATAAGATTGTTCAAATTGAATCAAACTTGGCACGCTAATAGTACGTCATAAAAGGAACAAAATGGCAGCATTAAATTTTTGTTTGTGTCAGCACATTTTCTGTGACGTCATCAGAGGTTTGAAATTTGTTAAAAATGCCACTATCTGCTTAAAATTTAACTTTTGTTCCAGAGCGAATTTTTGCATTCTGTTTGAAGTTTCTGAAAGTTCAATAAAAGTTATTTAACATATTTTTCGGTTTTTACATAGATCGCATATAAAATTGCCCAAAATTGGCTGAAAATCCGTTTTTTCCGATTTTCGGGTAAAATCCGACAAAATCGGGAAATCGGATTATTCACGTGTCCAAATTATGCAAAATGATTCTTTTTAATAAAACAAAGTTGTGTTGCAAGTTTAAAGTTCTAAGGATGATCCTAACAGAAGTTATTAAATTTTCCCTATTAAAAGGATTTTATGGACATTTTTAGGGGTAGTTTTAAGTAATGGCCAATATCAAAGCCTCTGAAAGGTATGGAACCTAAACATTTGGCATGCAGGTGTCTAATAGATAAATATTGAAACTCAGTAAGTTTCATAGCCATATACCTTAGCAATAAGGAGTTATTATAAATAAACCGTCAGGGGGGGCGGAATCCGCCCTCCCCCCCCCCCCCCCCCCCCCCCCTGGATCGAATAGGGTTAAAAGATTGTCTAGGAGTTTCAATATTTTTTTTAAAATTCTTGGTTGTTTCTTTAAAATTTGGACTAAGAAGATTCATTAATAATGCATGATGTCATGAGTATGCTCTGCAAGGGGGTTAATTTAACATTTTTGACAAGACATATAGTGTTAAAAATGTTTTCTGGCCGTTCACTTTGTCGCGTTTTGAGCATTTTACATAAATTTCAATATTTATTTACCATAATAATGCTTAATGCTAACTCATGATGTAGTAATTTGCATAATTAGCGCAACTTTTAAGACAAATATTTCGAGAACGGAAAAAAAAATTTCAAAAAAATAAAAAGATTCCTAGAGAACTTTCAAAGAACTTTCATATGAGCTTAACTTGATTTTTCGCGGGAGGTAACCTTTAAAGGCACGTACTTTCATGAAAGACAACAAATTTTAAGTGAAAAAATATACTACCGGTCATATTTTGCAAAATTTAGATTTTCCTGACCTTTTTCTCATTAACTTACATAGAATTATCTTGTGTTTTTATGAGACAGACAACGAAAGAAGTATTTTTATACCCTGTACATACGTGAAAAACATTCAAAACTATAACTCATAACAGTCGAAAAAAACACGTCATCACAATGTTGCCACGCCCAGACCAGGTTTAAATTATTCTTCTTCAAGTTTTAACAAATTTCAGATGAACTACCTCGCACGTTGAGTAGCTGGGACTTTTTTATTCATTTGTCAAGATAAATTCTTCACAAAATAAGGTCTTTTTATAATGGAATATTAAAATTCTACAATTTAACCTAATTTGCTGGCCTGTAGGGAAAAAGAGGATCTTTTTCTTTAAAATATATAAAGGTGATTTAACCTTCTTCTCGAAAATTGGCAGCAGTAGTGCTGAATCAAAAACTGTACTCCACATCACAATGTTTCTTTCTTCAACTTTGTGACAAATCGTTCGGAAATTCCATGAAATTTGTTGCTTGCATTAATTTAATCAAGAAAAAAAAGCATTGTCTTTCCCATCCTTAAAGATTATAATCTTGCATCACATTTCTTAGCTGTTAATTTAAATACCGGATAACTAAAACTATTCTGTATTCAAATTTTTTTGCATTTCCTTTCGATTCTGCGTTAATACTACCCTTTACGGGTTAACTCTAGAGTTAGGGTTGAAAATGATCAAAAAATATTACATCTCGTGTTCTTGCCCCCCACAACGGCCTTAAGGGGAACCCGATGTATAAAACGATGTTAGACTTAGATTTAAATTTAGAGTTAAATAAAGGGTCTGTACAAGCTTACCCAGAAAATTTTATTGCAAACCAAGCTGCAGATTCCAAGTTGTCGTCAGCAAAACATTAAGAGGCCTGGGACAAGCAAACAAGTGGCATTTTGGCAAAGAAAATTATGTTAATCAATTTACCTTTATATTATCTATGCATTGATAAAGTTTGAATGCATATCCCTTAACATGTCTAAAATTACTGATGACAAAACAAGTCAAAATTTGCTATTTCTGAAATATGATATCATAATTTATGCAGCATAATTAAAGCTAAAATTCTCTAAATGTGAACATCTTGAGCATGAAAAAAGCTTCTTAAAAATTTAAAAAGACTTGTTAACCAACTTTTTAAGCTCTATAAGTCCAATATCATTTTATACCTGGGGTTCCCTTTAAACATGCTGTTCTTACATTATGTTTCTACCTTGACCTGCTTTAGGCTCGTAGGTACAAAAAATATTGCTAACAACAGATTTTATCTTAAAATATTATATTCGCAAGTTATCAAACACTTTTAATTATTCCAATTTTTTGTAAACTTAAAAATATCCGTTTGCATTAAAGGTCTGATTTAATCAGTGGCTACTATTGTGAAACACAAAGCACTTACACTATACTTCTGCTCAATCATAAACAGGGGTACCATATTTGCAACCAACGGTTGAGTTCTTCTCAAAACAGCTGTCTCTCCATCGTAAATACTTTCTTCCTGCAAGAACCATCCTGGATTATTGTTGTGTGCTAACCGCAACTTCACATTCTCCAACTCAGCAGACCATTCGAGTTTCTTGTAGGGGGAATGCACATTGAATAAACAGCGCATGCGCTCGTTTCTAAAACAGTAAAAAACGGGTACATTTCATTACACCAGCTAAATTCTGTTTGAAGACTTTTAGAAAGCTTTAAAAAAAAACCAGACAAGGCATTAGCGTATATTTAAGTTAAAGGCACATTCTTATACATGAAATGGGTATTTTTGAACTTTTTCCTTTCTAATTAGTTGATATCTGAATAAAATAACGCAACTGCTTTTTAAATTGTTTGCTACGGAGAAATAACGAACAAGAAACTCTTTCTACTAGTATTTTTTTATCGTCGTTGCTTCTTTAAACAATAAGAAAAAGAAAAAGTAAAATTTCAGTTCTTTTTTTCTTTTTTCTTTTTGTTAGAATAATCCTACAACGACTAAAAACATGGTAAAAAGAAACTATACTCAAAATAATAAAAATAAGATGAACATTGTAAACTACTTTTACAAGATCACGCTTTTGACTAGAAATGTTTAGGAAATGCCACTAATGGCCAAGTTGCAATTTCCACTTATTTTTATAAAATACTGCGTCATTTCATGAGCAGATCAATCTTTGCACATTAATGTTTACGTACTGTCTGTCGCGTACTGGAATGGATAATTCGATCCAATTCATATTAGCAATTTCTGTTTCGCGATCCAGCAGATTTTTCACATCTTTAAACCAGTTGTTTACTTTTTTCGTATCAAGAAACTAAAAACAATACGTGGAACTAAAGAAATCGGAGCAGACACAATGACAACAACAGCAACCACAAAGGATAACGACAACAACAACCACAACAAAGAGGAAGACGACGACGACGACAACAACCACAACAAAGAGGACGACGACGACAACAACAACAACAACAACAACATCAGCAAAAATCAACAACAACAACAAAAAAAACAACACCACAACAACAAGAACAACAGCGACAAAAACGACAAAAAAGACAAAAACAACAACAACGACAATGACAACGACAACAACGACGAGTGCCGACGTAAATTAAAAAGGGCTGGATGATGACAGTGATAATCATGATAACGATAACAACGATCACCGTGATGGTAAAGAAACAAACTTGGTCTCAATAAGAACCTTAAAAACCAAAAGTTAAAATAACAGATAAATATCTTACCCTATAAGATCTGCGCAGTGAAGCCACTTTTCCTGCAATCTCGCCAATCAAAGCTATATCATGTTGAAGATCTTCAATTAATTGGGAAGAGTTCTTTCCACCCGGTCGAGGACTGGAAACTAGTGAATAAACGTATCATTGAAATCCAAAATAATATTATATCCTTTTCCAGTAGAATTCCATGTCTTCCCTATATTTAAGAATGTGTTTTAAAGGTGCTACGAAACGATTCAATAAGTTTAATCCCCACACATTTTAAAGAATGGTGGGTAATAACGGACCACTCAAAGAGTCAAGGTGCAAGAAATTATATACACATTAGAACTACATAGACGTCTACATAGACAACCTGCTTATAAATAATTAATTTTTTATGATAAATCTGCTTCTTTTTATTTTTATTTAAAAAAAAAAAGAAAAATTTTTCTTCAATAATCTTTTTGGCGGTAAAATAAGCTACAGTCTCTAAAATGTATTAAATATCAGGAAATCGAAAGTTTGTTTTGACGAGGGAGCAGAAACAACACGAGAAGCTGTATTTGTTAAAAAAAGCTATGTTACTAGCTTTAAGAAGGCAATTAATACCTCTAAAAAGATTTTGAAATTGTTGATACTGCGATTGGCATTATATGCGATAAACTTGTATGTTTCTATGCAAAATTTCGAAGGATGTAGCTAGCTAGCTAGTTCGAAAGGTTTAAAGTTTATTTTATTACAAAGTTTGAGTTAAAAGCAAGGTATATTATATATAGCGAATAAATCATGGATATCAAGTATATGTGGGGAACTTTTCTGCCATTTTCAGTTATATTTGGATACCCAAATTATATTCAAGATGATTTAAGATTTTGTTTTTGTCCTCAGTGATCATAAATGTTTCACCGCTATTAGCTCGACTTTCGTGTAAGTCACTAAAGTTTAAAACCATATCGCAGCCCCTTTAAAAAAATGAAAATACAAAATAGTATAAATTTATTCATGATGAGTAGTAGTCAAGGCGATTCTTAAGAAAACAGGGGTATTTTTTTAAATATTAAATATTGAGGAACTGTCTATTTTAGTTGAAATTTGGGTAAAACTACTATTTACAATAAATCAACGTTATCTGTAAAAACACGTCGATATCCAGCGTCTCAAGTTTCTAAATTTTTGGGGTAAATAAATGAGAGCTGTTAAGCAGGTATTCCAGGACAACAGTAAATCCAAGTTTAAAACCAGTCCCTTAGATTGCATTATCAAGTAGCTACACACCTATACGTTAATTTTTGTACAGTCTATAATACATTCACAAAAATTATGAAGTGTTACTGCATTTTTTTCAACTTCAGTATGCTTCAGAAGCACAAAATAATCTGTATAAATGCCATTGGTATCCTCACGAACATGAAATTTTAATCATTAGTTAATTACTCAGGCATTACTCTGCAGACACACCCATTTTTTTTATCTAAGAGACACATACTTGATTGAGAGTATTTGATAGTTGTTGTTTTCTTGTCGATATTTATAGAAATACCAGAACCAACATCAATCAATTCCACATCGTTCACAGGTAAACACCATTTCACTTTATACTTCTTCTTTGTCATCAGTTTTAATTGCTTTTGTCTAAAAAATAGAGAGAAAACACTATAAATAAAAACTTTTAAATTACAGATGAATTAATAAATGGTTTATTGAGTAAAGGCCAAGGATGGTGCTAAAAAAACAAATGTTAACTTTAAAACAATCTTGAGAAGACCTTGAGCAATTTTCCAGTCAATAAACACCAATGGTTTGAATGTTACACAAATAAGGAAATGTTAAAAGAGAAAAATAATAACTTACTTGTTGAGAATACTTGCACATACAATTAAATCGCTCAACAAAAAGATCCTGCGAAGTTTGGTTTTAACAACTTTATTGTCTTCAATAAGCTAAAAACATAACCTTGTAAGGTACAAATGCACAAGAAATACAATATACTAGATTTTTGAATTAAAATTAATACACTCTTTTCAAGCGTAACTGTGCATTAAAACTTAAACTACAAACAGATTATGGATATCATTTCTCTCTAGCCAAATGATCTTAATCTTATTGGCAGCACCAACAACTTTTTGTGGATAACCCATAGAGGCGCAAAATTAAAACAAGCAAAGCTGAATGTACAACAAAAGACAACAAAATAAAGCTTCTTACACAAAGGAGCATATCATCATGTCTTATGTAGTATCGCTTTTTTGAAGCAAGAGGCTATAAGAAGAAGGTAATCATATAACACTGAACATCCTACGCATAGTAAAAATTTATATATTTAAAAACACATTAGTGAAGGATCAGATTGTTAATAAACTGAAGTCTCCGAAAGAATTTGGAACATTTTTGGCTACCCACACAATATAACAGATTATCTCTTAAAATATTTCAAGAAAATTGCCCAGTTGTAAACATTTTTTCTATACAAGGCCTGACAAGTAAATATGTAAGTGAAAGAGAAATAAACACTAATTAACAAATGACTTACTTTATCAAGACCTGTAAAATAGCCATCCAGTTGCCTCACTTTGTGTTTACACATGGAATCTTTCCGCTTTTTTGCAAGAGTCTCGCTTAAACATTCTAAATGAGTCAGTGCCATCTGAAGCGGTGGTCGATCAGGGTGAAGAAGGGGAGTGACTTTCACAAGTGCTTGGGTCAGTATTACAAGTTGAGGAATGCGCTCAAGTGGTTGCCTCATTAAGTCATACAAAGATTGTTTGGTATTGTGTCGGTATAAACGATTCTAAAATTAGGCCGAATTGAAAATAAATAAAGGGCTATGTTACCATACAGCTTACAGAAATCTATCAATGTTATTATCTTCATACTCCATTATAAAATGTTATACAATGAATTCAAAAAAATTAAATATTAAGATAGGAGAGTTAATACCTTATTTCAGTCACACCATATACATTATTAACTTTCATCAATTCTCCATTTATTACTGCGTGATTTAATAATTTCAAATTTAACAGTTTTTTATAATTACACAAGTTTTTAAATCCAGTGTTTTTTCAGTATAACAACACTTCTTGAAAGGCTTCATGAAATAATGAAGCTTTCATTCAATAACTTAACTTACTGGTTATTGCGGCTATGCTAATTGAAATTGAGTGAAGTTTCTTTTGTTTATAATTATGACGACCTTTTTTACTATGGATACTTACGTTAATGGGGATGGAATTAAATTTTATGGATTTAAACTTTTTAGTTCTGCATATTGTATTATAACATGATGATAATTCATTAGTTGACACCTGCAAAAAACAGGGGTTATGCTGTGGGTTATTATGTTCCTAATTTACTAAAAGTAATTATTTTTCTTTATCTTAAAGTACACTCATTACTTTTCTCATTGTATTTTTTTCTATAAGCATAGTGATTCTGACAGAAAGAAATGTACTAAGAATTCAAGCAGGAATTAGGTCTCTCTACATTCTACATTCTGGATGCGTGGTACTTTAATCCTTTTAAGCCAAACACAACAGATGTTTTAAATATAAAAGTAACTAATGTTAAAAACAGTAATCACCAGGTAACCTAACATAAAAAACAGACTTATGCCAATTTTACAAGTGCTTTATTTTTAATGTTTGTTACCTATTTAACAGCATATAATGTTATTTAGTTGAAATTTAATACAGATTACAAAGCTGTTTTTATTTTTATTTATAACTAGAAATATCATTGAGTGCCCAGTATTCTAAAAAATCAGATTATAGTAAAAAATAATACTTTACCTTGAGGAACTTCAAAAAAGCTGGCACAAGTTTGCATGTTTCCTTTATGCTCTCCATTGCAACAGAGAAATTTGACACAAATGAGTTATAAGCCTTTAATACAGTTGACTTAGAAAACTAAAAGGAAAGTAACGTTTACACTAAATAAAATCGTAAAAGTTTGTATTAGTACATTACAATAATAGCATCCTGAGGAAAATGTAAAAAACAAGAAAAACTTCAACTACCTGAATAAAAAAAACAACATAGAATAAAAACTATATGTAAATCGAAAAAGAATGTGCAACTTTTACAACCCTTGTTAGTTGCACCGGCCATAACAGTTTTTCAATTAAATGCCATCAACAGAATCTTAGTTGTAACACATTGTTAGTTATACCTTGCCGAAAACAAATTGACTTAAAAACGTGAAAAAGTTAGCACTCGAGATGCTAAATTCGTAATTTGTGATAGTTATTATCAAAAGTACCAACCGATGCAAAAATGACATCTCCTATAACCTCCCTTGTGTCCCATTCATTTGCACGATCACTCAACGCCATGTTAAATAACTGATGACATTGCAGAATTTCATGGATGTGTTTGAAAATGACTTTGACACGGTCTTGACTGATAAGCTTTCGATCAAGTAACGGTTCTTCGTATTCCTAAAATGCAAAATATAAACGTATGAATACAGTTTTGCTATTACTCACGTATTTGCATGTTTCACTTTACTTGCAAAGAAAATAAAGCTATTGTTACACCATGGACTATAAAAAAAATCATTTAAAATAGAATTAACAGTGATTCACCCACCTTAATTAATCTATTTAATGACTTCATATAAATTTTCTCATTCTCAATTATGCATTTCACAATTTGATATCGCTTAACCTAAAAATAAATTGCTTGGTTTATATATACACCATAAAGTCTAAAAATATCAGACTATAACTGCAAGAGTTCTGTCAGCATGCACTGAAATATATTCGCACTTATTAAAAGTGCACTTTAGCACACACCAAACTGTCTCATTTACTATTTCCATTATTTTATGGCTTCTTTATTATAAGTTACTTGGGTGATTATGTTGAATGTTCAGTCCAGTGAATTTAGTTACATTATAATGGCACATATCTCGATATAGGATGCTGAGATTTTAATGACTTTTATGCAGGTTGAAAAAAAAAACGATTTTATTATTTTTATACTTAAAATTTAAATTTATAGGTTTTCAGGGGTAAATTTAGCCCCAAATTACAGATTACTTACTTATTGCGAAGCAATTGAGCTTAGCGAGCGAAGCGAGCGAAGCGAAATTGTGGAGCACGTTTGCTACACGCGAGGTATACCAAGAGAATTATTGAGATTCTCAAAATTTCGATAGAAAAAAAATCATATAAAATCAGCGTAAAGAAATAGGACTGATATTTTTGCACATAAAGCTAGGGTATTTTTTTTTCTAATAAAACAAATAAGTTTGGACCGAGGGGTTAAAGTATAAGTTTAGTAAAAAATGCAATAAGTACGGCTCGTACCCCCCCACCCCCGGATTTTGACCCCCCCCCCGTCTTTTGGTCCGGATTATACGTCCGCCGAACTTGAACACACAAAGAGGAATATGCCGTGAACAAGAAACGGTAGTCGGCATTTTAGACACGTATATTTTACAGACCCAAAATATGCCTTATTTCTTTGTATTATAGCTAATTATGGTATAAATAATTGATTAATTACTTTGCAATTTTGCTTCTAATACTATTATAGTTGTATTTTAATGAAACATAATAGTATTAAAACGGTTTTCTTCTTTTGAAAAAATTTATTGCTAGTCCTGTTTCTAATCGACTTTACTTGTGTATTTTAAGCTTTTTTGTTGCTGTGCTTTTTCTGGAGATTTTAGTTGGATTGGAAAGCTCCTGTGTAAGGTACCCTTTCCTAAAGAAAAATTAAAGTAATTTGTACAATTATAACGCGCCGAGCTGTGTTTTATTTTATTGTTTCTAAGAAGATGTAAGAATACAATATTATCAATTTTAATTGGTTTTATCCAAATCAAGGTAAGGCTTAATCACACGAAAGGTAGCTAGCTAGAGCTCAGTTTTGTATAAAAGAATTAAAAGTAATTTGTAGAAATCATATGAAGAAGCTGTATTACTACCTAACTGATAGCCAGATATAGGAAAACCTGTAGCTAGGGCGCAGACAAAACAAATAGCTCCGGGCGCTAGAGTGAGCTGACCAACCGTTTTTTATCATTTTTTATTTATTATATAAGTAACCTGTTACAGTAATTAAAAAAATATCCACTTTTGCTATCAAACCAACAGCAATGTAATTGTCAATAGGAATTAGTTTTCCGTACACCCTCCCTGAGAACAAGGTTTAAAACGACATTAAAACTGTCATTAAACAGAACTCAAGGATGCCCAAGCCGCACCACGTCCTCTAAACGGCGTGGGCATCTTCGAAACTGCTTGTAATTTTAGAACAAGGGTACTGATAAGCTGCATACGCCGTATAACGTGCAGGCGTTTTTGGGCAAGTTTAGCGTTTTGCAAAAAAATTGAAGTATTCACCTTAAAAAACCGGCATAGACCATAAAGTAAACTATGTGGTAGTAAAGTTCTTAAAAGAACTGTTTTTGATGGTTTTTGATAAAATTTACTTGATAAATAACTTTTAATTTTTATTAACTTCTTTCTCTTAAAGCATCTTTTTCCAACTATCGTCCACAAGGTATGTTACAAGGAATTGAATTTTGAAAATGCTCCAGGCAAGTTCGGGAAAGTGTGGGCGGTTTTGGAAGACAATCACTAATTTAATTGTGGCTGTTTGCAGCTTATTGACACCCTCTTATTTTAGAATATTCTCAGGAATAATAGACGAAGAGAAATTACATCACAGTTTTTTGTCCACCGCCCACGTGTGTTTGAGAACAACCCACATAACAAAGTTCATTATTTTTTAAATTATTTGTGTAAAAATTACTATTTCATTCACGATAAACCATTTGTCAGTCATTTTATTCGCCCAACAAAGAATCCTATCCAAGGTGCTTTTCTATTAGTGCTGAATTTAATAATTGACATGGTTCAGCATAGTTTTTAAAAGGGTCTGATTGCAAAATATGATTGCCAAAGTTCAGCACTTGTAATATTTGTGTATTTGTGTACTCAGCTTCTAAAACACACACAAGAGACATTATAATTTCCTCTGGGTGATTACATTAATGTTGGTTGAAAAAAAACTGAATGATGAGAAGCATATGTTTTTAAATGGGTCTAGGACAATAAACTTATTTAATTTCCCTTGGCCTTGCATCAATCAAATTCTGAAAAAATAAACACTTCTAAAATGATTTTGTCAGATTTGGAAACTGTTGGTATGGTTGGAACTTTGCGTATAAAATTAGTAAAGTTGCCAAATTGTTTAGTTTTTTTCTTTTATACTTTTCCGAATTAGCCTTAATTATTTATAAGAAGAAAAACAGTGCTTTCAATTCCATTGACTTGGCCATCCCTTAAAGGCACTGGAAGCTTCACTATATGAAAATGTTTTCTTTTTCTTTTAGATTGTGTACAATGGGAGTGAGTGATGTAATCTTCTAATGCGTTTGGTGAAAAGAAGGCGAATCCGTTATTGTTTTTCTGCCCAAATTTGAAGCTATTTAATAAATCTTGATAAAGTTAAAAAACTGTTTTGATTTGTTTGTTTTTGTTTTAATTGTTTCCCGTGAGTTTTCGAAATTCGTTCCAGCAGATTCTGTGGCTTCTACTGCCGGTATTTTTACGTGAAAAAAATACTGTTTTGTTGTGAGGTCATTTACGAAATCGTTAACGTTAGGACCAACTTCTGCGGGTTGTACAACTCGATGTATCACATATCTTTCGGAATACTGCTAAAAGTGTAATTTTGTATTGCGCTCTTTACTTTTACCATTCTGTGGGAAAAGGCGGTACAAAATTTCAACACGCGTTATTCGTTTTTGTTAGTTTCGCGTAATCTAATTTTCTCGCACATTTTGAAAAGAATATGCCACGCACATCAAATACTCGCGCAATTCGCAAAAAAAACTGTTTTTGAGCAACGAATTGTTCCGCAGAGCGTTCATTTTCCTACCTCGTCCCCAGGGTTCATCTATATGATATTCAATTTTGATGTATTTCGGAAGATGTTAGCGACAAAGAAACAAGAAGCGCTAGGGACAAAGTATTGGATAGTTTAATTTTGCTTGCAACTTGCGAAATGCTTCGCAACCTTTTTTTAATTTCTAGTTTACTAAACCTATTATTTTTGTGTAAAAGCATAGTGAATGCCACTTTGTGTTTTTGAGCTATAGATATTAGTTGGGGCTGACAATGAAAAAGCAGCTCACAAGTTAGATGGATTTGAACAAATATAATTTGTGTAAAATTTGTAGATAGTATAAATTTGATATGTAATGTAAAAACTATATAAAATATTTGTCAATAAGTTAAAAATGAAACGAACTGCCTCCTCTGGCTGAAAAATTTTTTATAATGCATTCAAATTAGATGAAAAGTTTAGAAACAACACACACAGCATACAACTTTTATATTATATTGTGTTTTTTTGTAAGTTGAGGTAGATTACCTATTTGTATTTAAAACAAACAAAAAACTTTGCTTAATGAAGGAACGTACTTGATACTCATCTGCATTTTGATTTAAGGGAGGTAGTTGAACAAGTTGTTGCTCATTTTCCATCTCTACTGGAATATAAGTATCCTTTTCAAGATCTGAAAAATATAAAAAAAAAATTTTAAATGGCACTTAAAGCTAACAAACTTTTTCTAAAATTTGCAGGAGTTTGATTGCGAATTATTTAATAGAAATCTTATATGTCCGAATCAGCATATTGTAATTTTCATACATTGAAAAAATCTTACTGAAGTCAGTAATTGCGAGTGCCACTGGAGTTGAAAAATTATGAATTCTTGTAATAACTACTTTTAAACACAAAAAAGACTCTCAGACTAGTCAGAATTCAAGTGGTTTATGCAGTAACGCAACTTGAATACCATTTACTTTAAAACATCATTAAAAACATACCTGATGATTCACTCAAACTTTCAAATATAACACTGTTCCTGGGAGGTAGTGGTGGCTTCTTTCTTTCCAATTTTTCCACAAACCCTTCAATATCTTCATAATCTGACTCAACCTGAAAGGTGAAGTTTGAACAGATGAGATATAAAACTGTTTTGAAAATACTCTGAAAAGAAGACTTACTAACAAAGCACTGTGTGTTATGACTAACTACTGTTCCATCTTAAGGCTGAATGGAAAACAATACTCTTTCTCCAAGATTATTAAAACTACGTGTGTCTGTACTATGGTTTTCACAATAGTCGAACTACATTTTGCCCCATTTCGTTGATTTTGTTGCTCTTGATTTCTTTGTTTTCTGCTGTAAAAACAGTCGACTTCGGCAGCCACCGAAGTGTGGACTTTTGGACTCACTTAAAACAAAAGAATTTGTGATGTCAAGAAGAATCTCACTTAAGTTGTCGAAATTTACAGTTACAGAAAGATTAATATTAGGGGATGGGTGCGTAGGAATAATTTATTCTTCCTATTGTTATTGCCTGGCGGTAGCTGGTCTGTTTAATAGGTTCGGCAAACTTTGACAAGTTGCAATTCCAAAGTTTGCTTCCAATTCATGTCTACTGAAAAAAGGCTAAGTAATTGTTTTGTATTGACTTGCAGCAAGTAAACGGAAGTTTTAAATACATGATTGTGGAATGAAGTTGAGCAATGTTGCTAAGAAGAAAGATTACTGGCAAACATTTATTCTGTGTGTCACCCGTGATTGCAGAAGAAAAGCAGTTCGGTAAAAAGCAGGCTTTAACTTATGACAAAAATCATAGTATCAACTTAATGACTATGCTTTCAGCTACATCTGTTTACTTTTAATTCTTTTGATTTTGGAGTAAGATATACAATTGCTTTCTATTGCTATGCTAGCAAGTATGAAGATAAAACTGTTTCACTTTTAACAAATTTGAAAAAGCTTGAGTCAAATTCAAAAAAGCTTTATGTTGTCTTGGGTTTCTTTTTAATTTGTGTAATAAGACATTTTATAACAACACAATAAATCCAATAGCTAGCCAGCTGGTTATTTTTTGTAGCTGGTAAAGGTGTAATATATAACAATTTTTTGACTTCATAACAACTTTGTATGCTTACTTTTGTAGATTCAAAGCTTTTGGCAATAGACACTGGTTTGGGGAGAAAGACTCTGACAAGACTTGATGATGTTTTGGTTTAAAATCTCTAGCCTCATATCGAAATAATTCATGGAAATGGTGCTAATCATATACAATTCGAATAAGAAAAAGGCATGGTTTTATTTAATGGGTGAATTGACAAAAGTTTTTTACAGTTTTACTAAAGAAGTTGTCATGCAGATAGGCATGGAAAATGTTTGTGGCTCTACCAACATAGCGAAAATGACTTAGCATATATACTTATTACAAACCTATCCAGATGGACACAAAAATGTGTAATAATGTAGTTAACGATATCTGTTCTTGAATGATTTTGTTTTGTTAAAAATTTCAAGTATTTATAGTAATTATTACATAACAGCTACAAGGTATTTTCACATTTGATTCAGCATTTTAAAAGTTTGAGCCAGAAACGGTTACCGAAAAATAAAAACAGTGTCTTTTTGGTATTAGGCTAATAGGGCTAAATATTTTTGACTGAATGTTGTGGTAAATCAGTGTTCATTCATTCATTTTTGTAGGTTGTTGTGTTGTATAAATTTGTTTTTTAATTGACTATTGCTGCCTAAAAATCCAAATTTTAAGTTGCTGCCTTTACCTGTACAAAATCTTGATATAATCTAGCCATCTTTTTATTTTATTGTATTTATCTGTTGTTGTTTAGTCTTTTTCTTAAGTCTTTTTTTAAAAAGCTCTTTCCATTCTCAAGATATTTACATTTAAAGAGTTTTACGTTTGCTGCACAAATTATGATGTCATATTCAAGGAATAGCAAATTTTGTCATTTCTTCTTTGATAAAAATGTAAAAAACTTTTGTCATTTCACCCATTAAATAAAACCATGCCTTTTTCTTATTAAATTGTATATAATTAGCACCATTTCAAGGAATTATTTCGTTATGAGGCTAGAGATTTTAAACCAAAACATCATCAAGTCTTGTCAAAGTCTTTATCCCAAAACTAGTGTTCTCTTCATTGGCCTTGTGACATAAATAAATTGTATGGAAAGTGTATATTGCCGAAAGCTTTGAATTTACAAAAGTAAACATACAAAGTTGTTATGAAGTCAACAAATTGTTATACATTACACCTTTTCTTGAGACATTGACTTCAAGTATTCTGATCAAGTTGTAAGTATAAAATAATTTAAAAAAACTGTTACTAAATAAATTTGTTAAGGTTTAGTAAGGTGACTTATGACTTTTTACTTACCACTTTTTCTAGTGCTTTTTTGTCATTTTATTGACTTCTCTGTATTAAAAACAACCAAGTTGTATAATTTAATTATTAACTTACTGTTCCAACTTTCTCTCTGGGTTGTCCTAGAACTTCGTAAATTTCACTTTCTTCAACATCCCCGCTCTCATCAAAATCAGATCCCCAGGAATCGCCTGAATCAGACATATCATCGTCGAGAGACATAGGTAATACTACCGTACTTGCTGGACGAGTTGGAGAATCTATAAGTTGCAAAACAGAAATGTTTAATAAGTATAGGTATGTATTAAAATCAACACCAAAGATAAAACAAAACAAAAAATAAAACGAAACAAAATATGAAAATCAAAAAAAATGTGTCTGAAGCATTCATCCAATTTTTCTGTTTTGTCAAATTTACATATCTATATGTATAACTCTTGCTCTTTGTGCAGGAGACTGGGGTTTGATTCCCTTTGGTGGCGATTAAATATGGGCGAGTGAATGTTACAATATCCTAGTGTTAACTCAAGCCATGTTTGGAAAATTGGGAAGATGGCGCACTATGTGGGCTGTTGGATGTTGCAGGGAGTTGTCTGGCAGAGCGCAGACCCTAATTGGGTCTGCCTTGCTTTAAATAAGCATTAAACACTCTAGGACTCTCTATCGAAGCCTCTTAGAAATAATATACAGAGTATATCCCTCGATATTTGTGAGGCTAACCATGTAAAATCTCACTCTATATATGGTCCCAGTTTAATTATCATTTTACAATTATTTTATTATCTAATTAATATCATTTTACACACAGGTCAATTGTTTGTTAGTTGTAGTGGTTTGTGTTGTGTTTATAAAATCTATTATTAAATAAATAATTTTTTCTGTTTTATAAATAATTTAAAATATGATATTTATTACACTGTAACTTTATTTTATAATTATAATAGATACATTATTAGAATCAATAAAGAAAATAAAACAAAACAAAATACAATAGAAATATACCTTACTAAATGTATAAAAATATACATTGGGAATGCAGCATATTTATTAAAGTACCTAATACGCATGTTACCATTTGTTCTATTTTGTCACAAACTTAATGTATATGTTTTTAATTTAATAACTTATAATTTGTTATTCAATCAATATCCTTCCTATACACAGGTCTAATGTGCCAACCATAAATTTGTAATTTAAACAATATTTTGTTAGATACTTGTCACTGCTATATGATTTATAGAATCAATTTATAAAAAAAAAATTTCTGTTTTTATAATTAATTTAAAATATCAGACTTGTTTTCCTGCAAATTACTTGATAATAACATGATCTCTCACAGTGAAATTTGTCTTCCCATATGTACTAAATTCTTATACAGTTTTCGTTTTCTATGTAAAATAGATATTTTTTTAGAGAAGTTTTACCTACAGTACAGTCCAAATGTAAAGACTGAAATACATGATCAGTTTAAATAAAACGACTGAGCCTAACAGATGTGTCATATGTCCATATTGTGCATTTTCAAAACTGATGTTATTTTTACCTGTTAACTTTAACCTATCAGCTTTCTTAAAAAGATGGATGTGTTCATCTTTTTTGCTTAAACAGATGATCTTTCCCTATTAAACTTTGGTAGATCTATTGTTTTAGAAGCTTTTGTTTACGAAACACGGATCAAGATGCATATGAGGGGAATGTATTTGGAAACTAAAAGAAACTAGTTGTTATCCTCTTAAAATTCCATGGTGGATCAGCCATCGTACATATTTCTTGCATCACTATATTGTGCATTTATGCTGCCTTTTTACATGAAGTGCATAAAGAAATTCACTTAGACTTTTACTTTGTGGGTGCGATTGTAATGACGTTTTCTATCACAAAACCTCTGGTTTTTCAATTGGATCACATTATAAAATTAAGATACGTGTTTGCTACAAGACAAACTTTTTTTATGTAGGATTTTTGAAAAATATTGAAACAGTTTCTTAGAGGGTTAATACGGCACCCTAGTTAACTCTCAAAACAGGATCGTAAAAAGCTAATAAAGGACTGTATTTTCGATTGAAAACTGCTAAAACCGTACCATAGAAGATTAATAACAAGAGATTAATGCCTTAGTTCGCCTAAAAACTGTCGAAACAGGACTATAAATGATTAATTACTGTAATGTTTTAGTGCGAAGATTCTGTTAAATCACTTAAAACATAGCTCTGCCAAAGACCATTATTGAATTAATTATGATAAGCAATGGGTAAAATGGTTTTCGGCATACAGGAAAGTGTGTTGTATAGCCCATACAGGAAAGTTTACCATCGTACTGCACTGTGAGCTTCCAAATAATTCATAGTTTTAAAACTACTTACAGGATATTATTGAAGATATTATTTCAGTTTGTCTGTTCAGTATTCATATTACTGTGGAAAGTTTATCATTTCTTGAACATGATAGTTTAGTAGGTGACATTTCAGGAGATCCTTCTCCCATCATCTGGCAAAGTAAAATGATGTTGCGCATGTAAAATGGATACAGTCATAAAGTCATCACGCAAGTAGAAAATAAAATGAAGAGAAGATGCAACGGAGACAACAAGGAAACATCAGAGGAATTTATCGCATCAGCATTCCTACCCTTCGTACCAGGTACCAGCAATATCCTTCGTCAAGTTTTAAGGCAACACAAGATCAAATGCATTCTTACCTCTAGAGACAACCTAAGAAGCACTTTGTCTAAACCAAAAGACAAAATAAACCTGGAAGAACAAATCAATGTTGTTTACGAAATCCCATGCAAAGATTGTGATGCAGTGTATATAGGCGAAACAGAAGAAAGTTTAAGCAACAAGTACAAGAACATATGCGCGCAGTGAGAAACGGAGATGTGAAGAAAAACAAAATTGCGGACCACAGCTGGAGCAGAAGTCATTAGTTTAATTGGGATGAGAAGAAAATCATTGACAGAGAATCCAGAACAACAGCCAGGAAGATTAAAGAAACCATCAACAGTGTAGAACGTAACAAACACATAAACAGCATCTCGTATCAACTTCCTGAGATTTGGTTACCAGCCCTACAGAAGAAGTAGTTACCTACATCTAGGTCCGAAAATGTTAATTACCACAATTAACTATAATTATCAGCTCGTTTCTGATTGGTTAATTTCTATAAATTTCGATCCTCTGCAATTATATAAATACATGCGCAACATCATTTTACTTTGCCAAAGATGGGAGAAGGATCTCCCGAAACGTCGCCTACTAAACTATAATGTTCAAGAAATGATAAACTTTCCACAGTAATACTTACAGGATATATATTATTTTATAAAAAGTGACATTTCTTACCTGTACGAGGGTTATAATAGCGAATACCAGTTTCAACTCTTGTAACATTGTCACCGGTTTCTAAGATCACGTGTTGTGTATCCATATCTTGTATTCTTTGTTGCAATAACCACTCACTTTCTAAATCTAAACTTCCACCTTGTTCATGCACTGTATCATCTAAAAGGCAACAGTACAATTTGCTTTAGCATGATTACAGCATTCATAAATAAATTGCAAGTCTGAAAAAAAGACTGTAATAGGAGAATAGTGTTTAAAAAGTGAACAAACAAAATTGATGATAGACAGGCTTCATTAGATTTGTTTTGAAAGCTCAGGAGCAAAGAATGGCGATAAAAGCCATCGTTAGATTGTGTGTTAAAACTTGAAAGATTAAAGAATGTGGTAGAAAAGTTTCTTTATACCCTTGTATAAAGAAACTTTTGAAAGTTTATGAATAAAAAACTGCAATAGGAAGAATTCATTAGACTGCAACAACAAAGAGTGCACAATAATACAATTGTATAATAAATATTAATGTAGAAGAAATATTTGATTTATGAATGAATGGCAGAAAAAACAACATATATAATAAATACATTATTAGCACTTTTACAATAATTTAATTTACCCAAAAATGGTTCTTAAATTTTTTAAATTATGCAATTAAAATATAGATATATACAACTATTTTCGAATGATTTTTACTGATATTTTTTATTAGTAAATGTTTTGTTACTTCCATGGGAGGCACATTAAAAATAAGCTCCTAATTTTTAGCTGCTTTTTTATGACAAAGGAGCTCTTTTTAGCATGTACTTCATGCATGTATTCTTGCTTTATATTTTTTATCTTCTTTTATTTTTGCATGAGCAAATTATTGCCAATTTTTTTGGCAATGTGTGTTTTGTTTAATTTAGAGAGCTATAATTTTATAAAAAACTAAAAATATGCCTTGTTGATAATAAACTGCAATTATTTAAGGGCAAAGAAAAAAAGTAAGCCAATTTAATTTTTCAGGGAATATATATATAGTCCACAACTTAAAGTCCACAACAATGTACAATAGGAGTTGTCTCCACCATCATTTTAAAAATAGTTTTAAATCCATTCGTTTATTGAAAATTGTTTCATATATAGAATCGTTTCCCAATCTTGCACAAAATTTTGTGAGAAAGTGAGAAAGGAATGTTTAAAAATAGTTTCACGTATATAATAAATTCATTACGTTTCTAATTGTTTTTTAATTGCTTTTGGAAAACAATTCCTTTCAGAATTTGTTTCAAATTTTGTTTCTAGATTTATTTTAAAATAGTTTCAAAATTGTTTGTTAATCGTATCCTATTTGTGTCCCATTTGCTTCCACTTTGTATCATTTTGAATTTAAAAAACAAAATAAATTACAATCGTTTTCAAATCGCTTTAAGTTGCTTTAGGTATGTTTTATCAAACAATCTTAAAAGATTTGAAAAGATGATAATGCATTTTAAAACGATCATCATCGTTTCAGTTCGTATAAAATGTGAAACGATGATAATAAATGTAATAAGTTAATAAAATGTTAGTAGAACTTACAAATTACTGCTAATTGTGATGAACTTTTTGGTCTGTTAGTTCTAGGTGGTCTAATAGGTGATGTTTTAGTATGTTCATTGAGTACTGGAGCACTTTTTCTCCTTAATTTATTATGCGCCAATCTATATCCACTATAAACGCCAGGAACACCCTCTTTGAATGCAATTAAACTATCACGCATACCCATGCCACAATTTCCAAGCTCACCAAAGTCACGGCTTTTTCTCACATGTGATATTGAAGTGGTATGTTTAATATTTGCATCTGCTTCATGCACAACTTCATAAAGACTATTTTCAACATTATTATTCTGTGTATCTGATTTGTCAGTCTTGTTAACAGGGTTAGTACTTTGAGAGGTATGAGTTACATCATAAACATCTTCCTCAGTGACTATTTTATCGTCGTAAAAGATGCTCATCTTTTTCTTAATTATATACTAGCACATAAAGCGCAGTTAGGTTTTACTAAACATTTAATAAATATAAACTAGCACACAACACCATCTAACATAAAAATTGAACAATAAATATAGCTATAAATAAAAAAACAAGTAACAGGTGTAACAGGCAACACATAGTTGGAACCCCTTGACTTTCTTCAATTTTGTACAAATTGGTCCCCAGTAAAAAGGGTTGAGGTTGAGCAAAATAGGGGGCCGTGGTAAAAAGGTTGGGGCTGCTCTTTATTGCTTTTTAGATTATCTACTATAAGTAAGACAGATTTAATTCTCCCAGTTGACAAACATCATGACACTTTTGAAACAATCACAGGTTTTTAGTTCTTGTTTAATCAAAGCTTCTTCTGTAAGAGTTTAACCGTAAAACGTCCGTGTTTTTTCTCAACCGAAAGCTTTACCAAGTGACATTTCCACCAGGAGAATTTAGCGTTAAACAGGTGAAACAGCAATTGCTCATTTTTCGTATTGTTTCAGTTTTCTATTTATCACTATCAATTTGTTGTAACTAATTAACATCCCTTTTTGGGTAGGCTACATATATATATTTTTTAAGAACAACAACAACATAAATAGTTTCTGATTTTTTCGAATATGAGTTCAAATTATTAGGGTTTTCTTTTTTTGTGTTACGTATCTGTAGGATAAAGATAATAGCTTGACCTCATAATAATACGAGAACTACTCTCAGAATAAGAGGGGTTTTGGGTCCTTTTAATAAGGGTGGGGGTATTTTCAAAATAGAGTAAGGGGTGGGGGTGCGGTTTCTGCCCCCTTTTGCCACCTTCTGCCAACTATTATGCAACAGGCAACAGCTCCAACAATAAAGGAAAGTCCAAACAAAATTGAGTCTCGCTTTTAAATTTAAATAAAACCCAATACAACAACAGGATTTCCTAAAAATATTAGAAAAGTTAGTTAGCGAGCTAGGAAATTTTAAAATAAATAAAAATTTCTGACTGACATGCAATTTGCAAATCCGAACCAATATGAAACTTGTTTACTTTTCCTGCGGGGTAATCAAAAGTATATGGCTTCGCTGTCCCGGTCTCTTTATCAAAAATTAAGACTTATACGCTCTAGCTAAGTGAGACCACCAGCGCTTTTGCCACGCAGTGTTCTCATATGTCAAAACAAAACAAATCAAGAACCACTTCTGGATTTCATTCACTCACACTTCCTGCTCTTTGTCATGTAGCTTTAGCTACGCAGCAGTGATTGATTTTTGCATGATACTTGCAATTTTTTTTGTATATATCGCTGGTATGTCAGGAAGTTTGTTAAGTAGATTTTTACTGAGGTTTGGTTGAAAGGAAATTTAGCAGCCAGCTTGCCATTTTTTATGTTGAAACCAGCGTTTACTAGCCGTCAGCAGCAATCAGCAGGCGGATGCAATAATTTTTTAAAAGTATACACCATGACCTTATTATTCTTATCATCTACCCTAATATTGCCTGTAAGGACTAAAACAGGTAACTATCAGTATTCACAGAATGATCAGAGAACCAACAGCAAACAAGCGGTCTATAGATTGATTCCAGTATGACGTTATTTGTTTACTTTTCAGCGGTAAGCTCTTTGACTCTGACATTGGCATGATAGACAAAAAATGCTAGGATTTGGTGAAGGAAAGTCTTTTCCCATGGATTTCTTCTCTTGGAAACATTGTTGGGGTTATAAACTATTATCAAGTCATAATTAATGAACTGATAATTACTTTGCTTCACCTAACAGCCCATCTTTTTCCTGCCACGCAAACGCCAAAGCCAAAAGAAGAGCTTGCTGCTGAAAATGTACACAACTATTTAAGACCAAGAGTCAACAGCGAACCAACAGAACAACCAGAAAACTGGCAGCGAATGAACTCTTACATGTAAAGTTACATTCGAGAGGTACTGTACGCGATAGTTATCACCTTTGATGAGCTTTCAGTAGAGCAAAACTTTCATTGTTATTGTTAACCTATTGTTAAATACATTAGCTATTAGCTATTTTTGCATGTTGAAAACAATAGAGTTCATGTCTTGTTTGCGAAATTTAATTAGCTCATGTGAAGTCCGTTTGTCTTATTGTTATATTTAATTGCTGTAGTTGTCAAATAAAATTTAACCAAGATTTAAGTATCTTTTGTTTTTAATCACAAACAGCAATGTTAAACCATTTGTTTATAAATTTTTAAAACGCGATAGAAATGCTTTTTTTAGAATGCATTTTGTAATCAAAAGGCTAACAGTCCATTTGAAAATTGGTAAACAATGACATTTAAAGATTGGCTACATCTTTCTAATCTGTCACGTTCAGCAAGAAAAGTATGACAGCAAAACAAAAGATACTGTAAATGCTGAATGTGGATAAAGTTTATACATAATATAAATAATATAGATAATATAAACAACAGACCGTTGTATTATCTTATGTAAAGATCTTAAAGTTACCCTATAATTAAGAGGCCTGGGATGAGCAAACAAGTGCCATTTTTACATAAATGAATTAATTTATATCAAAATGGACATGTTTGAATTGATTCACAATACCTTTACATTGGTAGAGTTCAAATCCATTTTCCTTGACAGTTCTAGGCTGCATTACTCACATGTGACATTATAGTTTATGCCTATTATAAAGTCTAAAAATCTTGAAAAACTTGTTAAAAAAGAGCTTTAAAAAATCAAGCATTAGTTTAACATCAGTTTAACATTATTTCCACATTCCTTTAAATTCTGTTCAATTATTAATGAGACTTAAAAATTTGTCAGATTATAATATTTAATAAATGCGAAAAAACCTAAGAATTCCAGTTAAGTTGATATTAACTGCAATGATAAGTTCTTATTTTTTTAGAGAATATGTAAATAAACTTCTTTGCTAAAATGAGCCTGTACAGGAGAGGAAATACAGGCGTGCTTCTAATTTCCATTGGTGGCTTGTTGTTGCTTTGTTACTGTTATTACAGTATGAGCGATTTGACAGAAACGGTTGACCGAAAGGAAAGAGAGCTGAGGAAACAAATAAGAAATGGCAAAACTTTACGAGAACAACTTAAAGGTATATAGTTTACATAATTTAACTATAATAACCTTATTATAGGATATGTTTTTTAATGCAAGTTTGGTATGGTAATGGTATAACTGTCTTAAAGCATGTGGTATGTTTTTAAGTACAAGTTAGTCATAATTTCTTTGATTGTTTTTTTCAGTTGTGTACCAGCACACATCGAAACTAGAAGATGCGTTAAAAAATGAACGGGAGAATCATAAAGAGACAAAGCAAGGTAACTATATATTTACATAATTTGAAAAAGAGATTAAGATCATTTAATTCTTCTATAATTTGAGTTTTTACATTGTCTGTGAATTTCTAGAGTAAATTTAAACATGTTGAATCTTTTTATTATAAAAGTTTACGTTCATACTAAGCTGTACATTCAGAAATATACCAAGTGAATCTCATATATTAAGGAAATTTCCCTTTTTTAGAATTAATGGTTAAGGTGGAAATGTTTACACACAATTTAACAAAAACAAAGGTATGTATGTAAACAGTTGTAGACCACTGCATGTTTCGTATATAATGTCATAAGGGCAGCTTTTGTTGTAGGTTCGACCTATTGTAATGCACCTTTTTATGGTTTTAGCATGAGGCAATGAACAGATTCAATGCACTGGATACAGATTATAAGATGGCGAAAGTAAGTGTTGGTTTATTACTAAGTCTTCGCAATGAGACTATTGTTTTATCAGTTTTACATCAATTAGTTTCTTAAAAAATTAGTTTCACTATTCACAAAATTAATTTTCACAATAATTCAGATCCTTTTTTTAAAGATGATTTACACTATTTTCTACTGAAGCCAATAGGTGCAAAAATACTTTCCTGAAATAAGTGAAAATCTCCTTCAAAATCATGAAAATCATTTTCGAAATGGTGAAAATCCTATTCAAAATGGTGAAAATTTTTTTCAAAATGGTGTAAATCTCTTCCAAAAAATAAAAAAATCTTTTTTTGAAATGGTAAAAATGTTTCCAGAAAAAAGAGAAAATATTTTTCAAAATACATGACCCTAACCGTATTTCCAGGGTATTTTATATCTTGTATCAGCCACAAGAACACAGCGAAAGGCTATGACCACAAAGCGTAAAAAGGCTTATAGTAACAAGGTACAAGACCTCATCTCTTTTAATTTTCAGAAAATACAACTGAATTGGTATTTGGTAGGTGAATTAATAAAAAATTAGCTATTTTAGCAAAATTACAGAGTTAGAGACTTGCCCTTATATACCCAGTGCACACAGCCCCGCCCAGCAAACTATTGTTGGAACAAGTTTTTACTTTTGCGCCACAGATTCAGGACGCTAATCAATCAAAATATAGTGTTTCAAAATAAACGATGGCTTCGCTACCTATTGGAAAACAGACTTTAACGAAAAACGATTTCTCACTCCTTTAAACTTCCTAGCAGTTATTACTGGAGAAAGTGTCAATAGCGATTCAACATGAGCAAATATGAAATCATTTAACTCTAAAAAGAAGTAACAAAAAGAGAAGTTCATTTTTATTTCCCGCATGGGATAAAAATTACGGTATACAAATACTTGGCAGAGTTGAAGTTCTTATGTGGCGACATTCCCAGAAAATCAATCAAGTAGTTGAAGTATGACCACAAAATTTTCCAGTCAACTGCAATCCACACTCAGAGCAAAACATGATGAATATATAATAAAGCTAAAGGACAATGTCCATGGACTATTCCCTGGACTGTCTATTTCATTCTCTTTACTTTACTTTTCCCGCTAAAAAGGGGAACTTTAGGGTACCACCATTATACTCGGCACCAAACCTGTATTCGTCCCAGTTCTATTTAGAGAAACATTTTCATCATCTCTCTGGAAACATTTTCACTATTTCTCGGCAAACATTTTCACCATTTTGAATAACATTTTTACTATTTTGAATAACATTTTTACTATTTTAGCAAACATTTTCACTATTTCGAATAACATTTTCACCATTTCGAATAACATTTTTACTATTTCGAAAAACAGTTTCGCACAATTTAGAAAAAGATTCTTCACGCATATTAGCTTTCGTAATTTTCCCCTTTGATTTATATAGAACTATATTATGCAATAAAAAAAACGTTAACTTCATCACTGGTTATTTTACACATATATTTTTTATAAGAAACAGGGAAAAGGGCCTAGTAGTCAAGTTTATGTGATTTCTTAGGAATGAAGTGATAATTTATTTAATATTAAATATTGAGCTTGCAAGTGTCATCATTTAAGAAGAAACCTCATCCATTGTTGAAAACAAATGCAACGAAGGAATCAGACATACTATTTATTTTCTACTGATGTCTATTGTTTTTAATTTAAATTAACGAATTGATATTATTTGTTCCCGCTGAAATGAAGTAAACGAAAAACTTTTGACAATAAGGCTCATATCTTTATTCTTGTTACATTATTCAGTATCTTAGAAAGTTTTACTCAAGTTATTTTACTTTCTAAAGTTTCTGCAGTAGAGGTTTCGCATTATGGAGCAGGCACCATATCTCTTAAGATTTATTTTGGCATTATTGATCTGTCAGCAATTTTTGCACCTTCTGATTGGACAAAATTATTTTCTTCTCTCTATTTCGAATACAATTTGAAATACTTCTACTCACTCTCGAACAAAAAGAAAAAAAAAATTAGAGACGAAAATTAGAAAGTACATCAGTCCTTCAAGCAAGTTACAGTTCCAAGTTATTGGGACGAGCCTGGAACGAACAAACAATATGGCAAATTAAATAATTATGGCAAAAAAATTATATTAATCAATTCACCTTTATTAATCTATGCGTTAATAAAGTTTGTACATCCCTAACAGGTCCAAAATTACTGATAACAGAAGATATCAAAACTTGCTATTCCTTAACTATCACATCATAATTTATGCATCATAGTTAAATCTGAAATTCTTTAAATGTTAATATCTTAAAACGAAAAGAGCTTTTTAAAAAATTTAAAAAGACCAACTTTTTAGTCTCTATAATATAAGTCCAACATCATTTTATATATTTGGTTCCCTTTAAAGGAACCCCCAATGTACAAAATGATGTTGGACTTATATTATAGAGCTTAAAAAGTTGGATAACAAGTCTTTTTTTAATTTGATCTGCCTGTTGGGTTCCATCAAATTTTGTAAGTGAACATATATAGGGTTATTACAAGCTTACCCAGAAAATTAAATTGCAAACCAAGTTGCAGATTTTGAGTTTTGAGTCATCAGCAAAAATTAAAAGGCCTATAAGACGAACAAACAAGTGTCATTTTGACAAAAAAATTATGTTAATCAATTCACCTTTATAATATCTACATTGATAAAATTTGAATGCATATTCTGTAACAGGTCTAAAATTACTGATGACACAAAATGTCAAAATTGTGCTATTACTTAAATATGACATCATAATTAATGCACATAATTAAATCTGAGATTCTTTAAAGGTGAATATCTTGAGAACGGAAAGAGCTTTTTAAGAAATTTAAAAAGTCTTTTTAACTAATTTTTTAAGTTCTTGAAGTTTTTAAGTAATTGATTTTTTATAAAATATGTGTATATCTGCTACATACAAGTCCTTGAAAGGATGTTAATCGAGAATAAAACCTCATCGAAAAAATGGACGTGGTAACGTCGCAAAAAATTAAATATTTTTTTTATGAAAATTAATTCCATCAAAATAACATATAGCCAGGTAAACACTTGAAGCATGTGTACCGAGTTTAACCAGACCAGGATGCAAAAATGTGGACCGTTGTTTTGTTTATATTGTATAGAGCATTTCTGTTTTGATCAGACATAAGAAGCAAAGATGGAAGGTGATTTTAGTGACACGTTGAGTCATTAGGACGCATCAAATGCACTACGTCATATTAAATTAACTTTTTACCCAATAAAAGATTGATATTTTGTAGAGAAAACATTGGGAAATGAAAAAAGAATATTTATTGTGAGACGAATTCTGTAATTTGTGTAAATAAACTTTTTTAAATGTGCACTTGGTGTTGTCGATTCGCTGAGATTTTTGACGTGTGATATTTTCGGTTCATTCAGGCCAACCATGAAGAAATGAAGCAGAACTACCTTGCTTTGCAGCAAACTTATTCAAGACTGAGCAGCGAACATACTCGCCTGTCTGCTGAATATAAAGAAGATTATAGAAAGTTAAAGGATTCCAAAGATAGCGAATCGATCAGTCTGCAAAGTAAATAGTTCCTTATACTTTTTTTTATAGGCAACTAAGGTTTAGACAGGACTAAAGTCTTTATTTTTTTAAAAAATTCAGCACTAAATAACAGTATTTATATATTTATTTATTTTATTTATTTAAAAATATTTACAGGGTGGCTACCGTCAATTTAAAACATAAATTGTTATTAATTGGGGCCCTGTAATCAAAATATTTTTTTGGAACCAAAAGTTCACAGAAGTCATTAATTTGGTTTAATAAAATGTCCTTTTTTGTTGCTGCAAATTACTGAAAGTTTACATAAACACATCTTTTGTTTGGTTATTGTTTGAAATTTGCATTTAGGTCGAGTGCAAGAGTTATATAATCAAAGAGTCCAGTACCAAGAATTAGCGAAACGTTTTGAAGAAAACTACAAAAGCACTGTGGTAAGTTTGGGTCTATTACTTTAAGCGTACCTTCATGATTACAATTTTTGCGGGTAAATAATTTTCCAGATTATAGAAATACATTTTGCAGGTAATTAATGATATTAATGAACGCAGATGATTCTTTTTTGGATTTTTGAAAAAAAAAGCACCTCAATAAAACATGAACAGGAGTACACTTTTAATGATCCTTTGTTATGATCAGAGGCAAAAGCATTCCATTTTCTTGCCATGTATTTATTTGCTCGAGTATTTTACGAATGAGAGGTTCTTAAGAACTGTAAGAAATTTCCTCGATGTTGAATCTCATTAATTTGTTATAATGGAAGAAACGAAATTATGATGGATTAGTTAAAAAAAAGAGTAAAATAAGATTTAGATTTAATTTTCTTTTTCTTTAATATGCACATCTACTTTCACTAACTAACTTACGAGAGGCACTTATTCTTTGTTGGACTTGTCGTTTTAGGATCGCTTGGAACAAGTTACCGAGCTTGCGCGGCAATATCAAGACCGAGTGAAGTTATACGCTAAAGAAGTACGAAATGTCAAAGTAAGTTGTTTTATTTTATTGTTGTTGTTGTTGTTGTCGCGGTTGTTATTGTTATTGTTGTTGTTGTTATTGTTGATGGTGGTGGTGGTTGTGGTGTTTTATTGTTGTTGTTGTTTTGTGTGTTTTCACTTTATATTTTATATTTTTCTTTTTAGAATGAACTTACTGTTTGTAGATTTGGCTCAAGTAATAACTACACACGTATGTTTGATACTTTATCACTTCATTTTATTAAGTTTCATTTTAATACATTTTTAAAAAAACAAATTTATGATTTATAGTGTACCTGAGAAGCTACAATGGTTGACCCTATGGCCACTAAAAAATTTGGCAAAATTGACTGTTAAAATTGTCTATGTTCGATGCAATTTATGTCTTAATAAAGCGTAGGCCTTGCTACGGCTGTGCATTTCGGAGAAAAATGTTAAAAGAAATCGAGTCTGGCCTATGCTTAAAAATACCAAGTTTTAAATATTTCATGCGTATAAAGAAAAAAGGGTGTTGTGCAAACAAGCTTTCGTCTTTATCCTATTTCTGTAGCAAATCTTACATTTCAGGTACCGGAGATAAGAAAAACACTCCAGATCAGTTGGATCGGGATGATGCTAAGCTTGATGAGTTGGAAAATATTTCGAAAAATCTGACATCCTCAAAAAATGACCGTGCATTAGAGGATACACGTGATGTAAATTCATTACCTAAAGATAATGGTTTAAAACCATCAAATAGCGAGACTATGTCAACTGTAGCATCGGTTCCTGCAGATGACTCGATTGTTAAACGAGTTTTTGCCGGAGTAACCGAAAAAAAACCTCAAGGACTTGATAATTCAGTCAGCGAGAGAAACCGAGACGAAGTATTAGAGAGCAATGCCAATCAGTTTATAAATAAACAAAGACAATTATTTAAAGACGGTTTACCTGGAGCAAGAAAATATGACCATCAAGGTAGTGATGACGAGAAAACCGTTAAAGAAGAAACTTCGAAATTGACTGAAGATGACGTCATCAGAAAAAAGTACGGGAATAATAGGTACGTAGTTAACGAAATAATACGAGGAAAAGACGAAGAACCGACTATCAAAGAAAACAGCCGGTACCGTCAACTTGCCAGCGATGATAAAGATAAGTTAAGCCCGTTAGCACAGGCGCAACAAGAAGAAACACAAGAAAAACAATCTTTATATCAGTCAACTATACAACCCATCGCGCAGAAAGATGATCATTTTGAAGAAGAAAACCAAAAAATCAGAGAGGACAGAAACATTCGACCAATAAAGAAAATTGGTGGGTTGATCGATGGAGGACAGAAAATAAAATTTAATTCCGATACAGACTATACATTAAAAGACCTTAAAGAACCTAAAAATGTACAGGCTTTAGAAGCGAAAGCTAGAGTTAATCAATTAAAACCACCCTCCAAAGATATAGCCAATGAAGAAAACAAGGTAAAACCTATAGCGCAGATGATGATAGCCCCGAAACAACAAATGCCCATTCCGAATAAACGTATGCCTGGTCTTTTCAAGAAGTTTCTTCGCCCGAGAATAATGGTTAGTTTAATTGTATGATTTTATGTCTCTATGTCTGTCTCTATGTGTCTGTCTGTCTCTCTGTGTGCTGCCTGTCTCTCTGTTTGTCTCTGTCTGCTTGTCTCTCTGTCTGTTTTTCTCTGTCTGTCATTCCCTTCAGCTATTTGTCTATTTGACAAAGAAACAGATAAGAATGAAAGGTAAATTTACATAAGATTTGGAACAAAACATGCATTTTAAATATGATATAAAACTTGGAATTACTTAATACTTGACATTCAGCTTCCCCTAGATTATTTTCGACAGAATTATTTCGCAAATCAGTTAATCAAAAGTTTTATAATTTATTTTTGAAAATCAGGCAAAATAACACTTTTTTCATGGCAATTAATTTGGCGAATATGTCAATTTTTCACAAAATTTGCAAAAAATTCTGCGATTAAAATAATTTTCTAATAGCACGCCTAATTCCGAATTTAACCGCCACATTGGTTGTTTCTATGACATAGTCGCGAAATTTAAACATGTAAAAGTTGACTTGTAAATGTTTACAACGGACATAGAATTTCAGGTGTTGGTTTTGTTGAAACATGCTAATTGTTGTTGACGCCAGCCTGACTATTTTTTCATAGTAAATTTCGTGCGTACTAAAAAATATGCGGTGATCACACGCAAATGGAGTATAAGTGGAAACCTGATATGTAATAATTTTCTAGTATTTTTATCGTACTCTTTAAGTAAATCTCTTCGCCCTTATTTTTACGGCTGATCTCTATTTCTCTCTTGATATTGTTTGTTTGTTGTTTTTTTGTTTTATATTTCTCTATTTAGAAAAGCAAGGACGATTTCGTTAATAAAAAAACCGGCGTATATGAGCAGAAAGATATCTCAAATGAAAATGATGAAAATAAGCTTTCGCAATTGAACAAACCAATGATTCAGAATAAATTTGAAGCGAACAACAACAAAGATGAAAGAATGGATGTGAAAGGTGTCACGCTTGAAGATGACGAGAATGGGGATCAGAATCTTGATCATCAAGCTGGACAACAGAATGTACAAGGTGGCGATGATGATAGTGATGAGCGAGATGTTGAACAGGAAGAAACATGAAGTGAAAAAGTAGCTGTCGCTGTCCAATTAAACTCCACCTCGAATTTACCGAATCCAAACCCAAATCACGCATTGCATACTTTTGTTCAAGAGTACCAAGATTGAATTTTACGGAACAATAACAGTTTGTTAGCTAAAAAGAGTGTCATAACGTTTTTATTATGCACCCGTAGTGGTGCATAAAAACGTTAGTTATGCTAGCGTCATGAGTTTCTCTTTTTCTTTTTGTATTGCGCACTTAAGTTTGTGCATGCTTTGTAATTTACCTTATTGGTGAAAACAGTTGGCAAAAATCAGAGTCAAAATATTGATTTGAAAAAAAAAACGAAAAAAAAGAAAAATCGGCAAAAAATGATAGCTGGGGAAAAAATCGGCAAAGGTTGGCAAAAATATTAATCACTCACCAAAAATTTAATTCTGTTTTACTTAAGATAAATATTCACCTATATGTAAAAATTTAATAACTGCCGACTTTTTTGTTTTCCTTAAACGCATATTACCGTATATCCTTGATTAGGTGTACCCATATTGATTAAGCGCCCCCCCCCCCCCCTCCCCTTCGATATTTTGAAAAGGTTGTCTAATCAAATACGTTTTAGTATCATAGGCGTTGTTTGTACCTGTTAGCACGTAGAGAAATACTTTTTCGATATCCGCCCTGGGCAGTTGATTGAGCACTCACGTGACTTCAGTTTTTACGGACGCTCTGTTTTTTTCTTATGAATTTTTCACTTTCCAGGAATTGTTTTGTTTTAATTTTATAACGCATTGCAACACTGGAATTTTCATAGATCTATTTGTAAAATTAAGTTTAGTAAATATTTTAGAAGTTATTTATATTTGCCTATGAAAAGATGACGTCAACTATTTATAAATGTTTTTTTATTCAATCGCGTTGATGATAATTGTGGAAACCAGGGATAAATTGTTTTAAACAATTAAAATGTTCTTCTAATTTCAGAAATTAGGAAAAGCTACTTATTATTACGTCAGCAAAAGTTGACGCAGAAAATTCCGTGATGTTGAAAAATTTCCAAAAATTTCAACTTCTAATTATGTAGTGACTTCAAAGACATCTCAACTTTTTGATTTCGCTACCTTACGGAGATTAATATTCGAGAGGCTGGAAGCATTTCAGGAGCATGAAATTCTTGACGCTATAAAGAAGTACAGTATAAAATCGTAGTTTTGACACAAACGTGTTGGAAAAAGTGTTGATGACATTAATTAGAAAACAAAACCTTAAAAGAAGAAAAAGTGACATTCGACGGGATAATGAAGGAGAAAAGAGAATCATAAAAAAGCACACTTGCACACACGTGATCAAGGGATCCAAATTAAAGTTTTAATGCAGATTCCTTCTCAAGTTTCTTTTTCCCTTCCTTTCAACAAAGGCCTAGTAATATCATTGCAGATTTTGACATTGTATTTTTATACCCCACTAAAAGCTATATCAACCTTGACGGTATATCTGTCTTGCTGTGACGTCAATAGGCGTTTTGCAGAATCTGAGAGATAATTACCCAAATAAACGATATCACGTGACTATATAAATTGAGAAATAAAAAGCACATATAATCACAAAAATCTACACTTTGAAGTCGCCATAAAGTTACACAAGTTCCAAACACTTCAGACATCGAAGAGGAATGATTTCGGCTTTTTTTAAAATAGTGCACTATACAGTGCAGACCACTATAGTAAATCAAAAGAGTAAACATTGTCTAAGATTAGATTACCCAAAAACCCTTGGAATCATCACATGATCATTTCGTTACAAGAACCTACACACAAAAAATATGACTACTAACTTATTTTATCTTAGTTTTTGTTAATAAATCAAACTTATTATTGTACACCAAAAACAATATAATTTGATACAACATCCATCCACACTTGAAATACATGCCTAGACAGAAGTTAAGAAATTTAGGACCAACCTGGACACCAGGGCTCTTTGTGCGGTACAAATTTACTGATATCAATAAGAGAGCCCTGGGGTCGACGTTGGTGTAGAAGATCCATTCATAACGTAAAAAATGATAAACATATACAGGGTTAAAAATAATATATATTAAAATATTTAAGATAAGTTTCAGTATATACAATTTCTGTCTGTATCATAAAAACGCACGAGAAGTTGTATCATAATTATTTAACTACTCTTGATAGCTTTTTGAACTTCCATCATGACTCGTGACTGACCAGCTTCCATTGATACTCCTTTACTAGCCATTTCTGTAGCTTTCTCAGAAAACTTTTTTGCCTATAAAATAATAAAAAAAAAATTATATACCTTAAGTGGATAAATTTTGGCGAGTATTTAATTTGGCGAATGACCAAAATGGAATATTTGGTGGAGATTTAATTTGGTGAATTATCAATTTTATAAAATTTGGCGAGGATTTAATTTGGTGAATTTTTTTTTTTTTGGGGGGGGGGGGTATTTTGGCGAATGACACAAAGAAATGAATTTTTAAGTCTTAAAATGTTTTATAATAAGAATAAACGTAAAACACACGATTTACATGTAACAATCCTCTTTATACTTGTATTTGTTGTAAAAACTTGTTGTAAAAATAAAAAAAAGTTCGTTTTTCGGGGTAAAAAAAAACATTTTTCTTTTTTTGATTAAAAAAAAAAACGTTTTTTTTAAAAAATTTGGCGGGCATTTAATTTTGCAAACGGTAAATTATGTTAAATTTAGCGAGTATTTAATTTGGCAAGTATTTAATTTGGCAAAATTCGCCAAAATTTGTCAAATTCGCCAAAATTAATGCACGCCAAAATTTATCCACTTAATGTATCACAATAAGAACATTTCAAACAGATGACTGGTCTAATTATCTAGTGCTATAAAATAGTCTTGCTTCTAGTTTTTATTTTCCGGTCAACTAAAAGCCTTCTTGCCGCAGCCCCAAAAGTTTAAGCATTTTCGAAAATTTAAATGGTTGTAGGCTTTGAAAGTAAGTTTCGTGCCAACTTACAAAGCTGCAAAAACACTGACGGAAATGCTAACGCGCATAGTCAGACGATTGCAAGTGCGGCTAAAAACGTTTGGACGTAGGATTCTACTAGCGTATTTTTGTAAACAACAGTCGCTTTCCTGTGGAAAATCCACAGGAGTTCCCACATCGCAACAAAGCCCGTACAATGCATTGCAAGTGGAATTTTGTGTGTAGTTTAAGTTACTTTTACATGACTTTGAATTCGTGGACAGATAGAATATACGAATATTAATAGAGCGAAAGGTCAACTTATAAAAAGTAAATATCGCACATGCAAACTAAGGATTTGTAGTCAACCTGTTTTTAAAATAAATTCACCTAGTGTATTAAAAAATCAAAATATTTTTATATAAATATAAAAATAAAAAAATAGAAAATATCAACGGATAAATTTGCAACTAGAAGACTTATTTTTGCAAAGTTCTACATAAGACCATAAATTAATGCATGAACTGAATAAATGTTGTACAACTATCAATTATTTCTTTTTATATCGCAGTCATAAAATATTAGTTATATACATACAGTTGCTCTCTCTATCTCGACTACCCTCTATCTCGAACATCTCTCTATCTCGAACCAAAGTCTCGGTCCCTTGGACATTTGTGTAGGCTCTAAGCTATTTTCCTCTCTTTATCTCGAACCTCTCTATCTCGAATACCTCTCTATCTCGAACCAAAATCTCGGTCCCGTCTGACTGTTTCTCTCTCTATCTCGAACTTTTCCGGATTTAAGAACCTATTTACACTAAAAATCGAATTAAAATGTTCCATTTTCGAACGAAAATGTTTGACGTTCGAATTCTAAAGTCACTCACAAAACATTGTTTACAGTGTTTTGAACCAGAAACCTTCTTGAGGTGAAGATGTCAGCTTTAAAAAGAAAACTCAATAACGTTTCTTTAATTCAAAATGTCAAATAATTCGGGAAATCGAGAAAGGAATGTCAAACAAGGAGGCAGCAGAAAAATACGGGATCCCCAAAAATACAATTTCAACTTGGATGAAAAAAAAACATAAGATCCTACAAAGCTTGGAAGAACAAAAAACCGCGTCTGGTTCGAAAAAGGTTCGAGGCTGTGATTATGAGCAGATAGACAAGGCTGTTTTCAAATGGTTTACTGTTCAAAGAAGCCAAAACATTCCGATCGAGAGTGGCATCACTTAAACAAAAAGACATAACCGATTTCTTTAAATGAAGCTGTAAATTTATTTTATGTATTTATTTTAAAAGAAGTCTTGTGCATTGAATATTAACATTTTAACATCTCTCATTGACCTCTATCAACTCCCGATACACTGAAGGTTAAAAATACGTTTTTTACGAAAAAATCAAATTTTTGTCAATTTTTCCCTATCTCGAACTTTCTCTATCTCGAACAAATTTTCTGGTCCCTTGCGAGTCAACTGTAGTACATATCGCAGTCTCATACCGCAAAAATTTCGTAAAAAAGATAAAACCTCCACATTTCATGCCATAATTTTTGATTTTTTGACATTATTTATGGTTTACAACGAAACCTTAATTTCGCGGGGATTTTTTATATAACAGATTGTTTAGTAAACATTTCTAATGTTTGAAGATTTTTGTTTGCGCGTTACAGCACAAAACGCGATGTTTGTTGTACATGAACAGCTGCACATGTTTCACATTACAAGAATTTTTTCTTTTCGCAGCGCGGAGATCTTTAAAAAAAAGAAATGAATCCTATTGTTAAATTTTCTTTAGGGTTATTTTGCAGACATGTAATTTTCGGTAATTTACCTCTAAATTAAATAATAGTAAAAAAAATCAGCTTTTAATTCTAGCGCGCCTAATTTATGACGCCATCAATGGATTTTTTAAACCATCTGCCAATAAGATTTTACGGCATCCATAAGTTATGACAAAAATTCAGGCAAACGAAAATATGGGTAGACAAATTAATTGGGCGGTCGGATAATATAGATCAATCTAAATTTTTGGATAGATTTTATTAGGACACCGCAAAAGGAACGCCTTAACCAACTTAACGTATTTGCAAAGATTAACTTTTACAATTTTGCGTATTAATTATGAAGTATGATGAAGTATTCTTAGACATGCCATCAATCGCGAATAGGTCCTAAAATGTCCACAAACTTTGGACTAGATTTTAATTCTTGGTGTTAGTTCAACCGACTAATATAGTCAGCAACCTGATTATATTAGTCGGTTGAATGTTTTGTCGAACCTAAATGACGAAATTCTGAAGAAGTGACAAAGATTAACGCCGACAAAAAAGTAGGGTTGAAAAATGTTTTTTGGTGTTTCGACGATAATATACAAAAACAACTTAAAATAAGTAAAATGTGATTATATTTTGCTCAGAAGGATACTTACTAAAGTTTTGTCTTGCAACACAAGGTATAACATGGCTAGTGTAAAGTAAACTTTCAGCAATACACTTGGTGTTGAGGAAGATTGCTTTTCACGCACTTCAAGAATTGCATTTAAAATCTGAACAGCTTCAGCCCCCTCGGCTTCATCTAAAAAGTTAAAGACTCATATTATCCTTGTCGAAATTAATCATTTTTTATATCCAAGAACTATTATTGCTACTACTATTGCTATTAATATCATGCTTAAGCCCTGTTTACACGATAGAGGTTTTAATAAATGTCTAGCCAGTTACCGTACTTCAGACTTACCAAGAAAATCAAAATCCTCGTCTTGCTGTGTTCCTTGTGCTGGTCCAATCCCCGTTGGTGGAGGTGGAACGCGAATTCTTTGTTTGACCAACATCAACAGGTGATCGTACCACATAGTAGTCAGCTTAAAGAGGATAATGTACATTACAACAATGCAGAAAGTAACCAAAAAGAATAGCTCATTCTTAAATTATAACCATTGCATCGGTCACACTGAACAATAACGAATTTCATCTTTCTGGTATTACTTTCTTTAAATATAGCGTGGGAGCCAAGATCACACTCATGCTTTTTAATATTTCACGAAACAAAAATCCTGGGATAATAGAAAATGAATATGAAAGGATAGCCTTATTTTTTTTTCCACGTGTCACAAAACCGTTACATTTCAGGTCACAAAAGATTCATTTTAATTGTATACGAAAAATCGAGTTGGGTAAAAATATTGCGGTACGCGGTCGTGTACGATTAAAATCGAGCACAACAATGAGAAAAAAGTGAAGTTAGGCACCGTTAACGTTCACATGAAATTTTTCGTATTAAAGAAGTCACTAATATTAGACTAGTCGTTAGCGCGTGGAAAATTCCACGTTCTGAAGTTGTATCGCTATTTCGCGCATTCTTAGCACAATGTAGTGATTCCGCTATTATTTTAAACACACTTCCAACAGCTGTTATTATTATAGAGACTAGACGTTAACCCGTGCAAAAATCCACGGGGTCACCCGTCCTTTATATATCGCATTTCGTGTTTCCGTAACAAAAAGCCAAACAGACGCACAAACAGACAGACTACGGCTATCATTGTAGAGGTAAATGAACTTAGAACTTTAAAAAAATTGATATACATAGAATAAAATTCGCCGTGCACGAAATTTCAGGCGCCTTGTTGTATGTCCTGTAAACGATCCGTCTCAGATGCCTGATCACGCACGTTATATTTATGTCGCAACCGAAGTTTCCGACGCTTTCTCGAAGAATACTAGTAGTTCAAACCAACTATCGGCAGCGTCCTAACCAATACCTTCAGGGACACGTAAATCTAAATCGGAACTACCCTGTTTTCATATATACCTGTGAATACAATGAGAATGCAACATCAAGCTTATCTTTGCGGTAAAACACATTTGCCATGTGAAAATATCCTCCTGACGTACGAATATCATCAGGCCCAAATGCTAACGACGCATGATAGATCTAAAGAACAAATTTTGCTACAGTTTTACAAGTCAAAAGAAGCATAGTTCTAAAATAATTAAGTACCGTTTATAGGAAAAAGAATAAAGGAAATAACAAGTTGCACAAAAACTGCGACAACGAGATTAAAAGTTGACCCGTAACTTTAGTCGCGCCTAAAATTTACATTTGTACCCAAAGGAACTCGTTATAAAATATTATACACCGTTCTCATCTAAGTTGCCAGTTACCAGCTATAGCCCTCTGCTTAAAAAAATTAAAGCCTACATCTTCAGCTAAATATCTCAAGGCCTCATCATCATTGCCTTGTGTCGCATACATCATTCCAAGATTTCGATACAATCTCGATTTAATATCATTTTCACATTCAGGTGTTTTCAAGACAGTCCATTGAGCTTGGGATAAGTAATCTTCAGCTTGTTTCAGGCGGCCAAGCCCTAAAAAAAGAAATCGAAACCACAGAAAGATAATACGTCATTTACAGTTAAACTTAACTGTATAAAATTATGTTAACTCCTGCTTAAGTGTATAATTTTAAATGCTTTTATGAAAGAGCACAGGAATACCAATTTGTAGTAAATTTCCATTTGCATCTATTTAGTATATATATACTACTCTTATCTACCATACTGACAAAAAATTACCTTTTAGGTTAAATTTGTTATAAAATGTAAGAGTAGTGTGTGTGAAGCTAAAGTGAGTCAAATAGGATGCACAATTTATGCTACAAATCAACAATGCAGCTTAAATTGGTTTATGATTAAGAAATCCACCTAATGTGCAACTGACTTAACATATTTTTCTTTTATTTGTTGTGTTCCTAAATTTCATCTGCCACTAAAGCATAATAGTTTTCAATTTTGTGGTTTGAACTGCAGGAATGACTATACTTCATACAAACATGTGGATTTGAATCATTGAGGAGATCACCACATTTCAAAAAGTATTCTTACCAATGCATGCTTCTCCAAGGATAAGATAGGAAGGAACCAAATGAATACTGTCCAATCCATACACTGCTATTGAGAATTTCAAGGATTGCATAGCAGCTGGTATAGCATACTCATACTTCCCTTCAAACAATAACTTTTGACCAGCAGTTTGAGTTAATTCAATCATTTGTTTCTAGACAATGTACATCTTCTTAGAAATGTTAAAGTAACATTGGTAAACATGAATTCTTTAAATTATATGAGGGATAAGACCCAGCAAGACATAAATTGAACCAAGTTTTGTTATATTTTGTTATATCTTCATAAAAGTGTGGAGATTTTTAGGCTGTGTAAATATGCAAAAAAATATATGTAAATGCTAATTTAGTGTACTTTAGCCCTGAAGGTCTTTAAAACAAACCTGTTGAAAAATTTTAGGCATTTTTTCCAAAACTTTATTGATGATTCAAATTTATCTTACTTAGAGTTGCCACTCAGGTAAAATTTTAATAAAACCTTGGGAATTCATCACAGCAAAAAACAAGGGATAAAAAGGAACAGTATCTCAAAAAATATTTTTACAAGATGTTTACATGCATTTAATCATGTTTATATAAATTCTTTACCTGTCTTAAGTTTTGCTGTTGCTTTTGATATTGTCTTTCTTTTTCAGAACCACTGATAAAGGGAACAGGCATTCGTAAGGGTATTAGAAGTTGACAAATTTTTTCATGAATACCAATCCAATCTATTGCTTGATGTTCTGCATCACTAAAATTTCCATAATAAACTCAATCAATTAAAAAAATGATCCTGATACAGTTTGCAAGCATACTTTATCTTTCTAACTCAAGCCCTGAATAATTAAAATGGGTCTTTTAGATGGAAATCAATACATCACTATTGTGAGACATAAATCATGGGACTAGGATATTTTAGCCAATTCCTTTTTTGCTAAAGACTGTACACAAAATAATGTGTTAAAGAGGTGGGTATGGGAAAAACTATAAAGTTATTTATCAAGTGGAATTGACATTTTAGCACAGGAGCCAATTTAGGTAATCACGTACGTAAAACATGATGGTCATGGATTGACTTGCTAGCTAAGTTAGAAGTAAGTACGTAATTCATTTCACACAAGAGGTTATAGCTAGCTTCAAAAAACAATTGATTAGAGTCTTCTTATTAGCTAGATCACTTCATAGTAGGCGTGTGGGAGGAGGAAAGGGAAGGAAAATTACGGAGATGGCACAATCAGTCAGGGATAACCGCAAATTAGGCTATTCGCCAAATTAGGATAGTATCTTAGTTAGGAGATTTTCTATAGACTAGTTAGGAGATCATCTCCTATTTCCTTCAAAGAAGATTTTTTATAGTTTGCTTTAAGGGACTAAAAATTATACACCAAAAGTCTTTGGCTAATTAGACAAGAAATAGTCTATTTAGGCTATGTGAAAATATGCACGCAGGAAATTTAGCCTTTTTCCAGAACCAACCGTGGCCGTAAAACAAAGAAGCCGTAATACAGCGCATGCGTTAATAATCAAAACAAACTAAGCGCTATATCTTTTGACAGTGATAATAATAAAGAAAAATATATTTTTATTGAAGAAGAACTACTTTGTTCATCACTAACATACTGCCAAGCAGTGAGCGGGATTCAATCCGCAGTCCGTAGAACTGGGAGTCAAAAGTATGTTCTATATAGAATGTTTTTAGCTAATAAAATCATTGCGGCTATGCAACAGAACAGCGATAAGCAGCAAAAACCATGTTGATAGTTTAATAAGGAGAGATAAATCGCCTAAATAGGTTATCATACACTAATTAGACTATCATAGCCTAATTTGTGGTTATCCCTGACTGGACAATGCACGGCCTGTTAAATGTTGGAGTTGTCTGGTAGAGCGTGGACCCTTAAATGGGGCTGCATAGTTCAAAATAAGTATTATGGCCTCTCATGGAAATAATAAACAGGGTATATACCTCGACATTTGTGAGACTAGCCATGTATGTGAAATATGACATCCATCCTATTTATGATATTATTAAAAGTTCCTTCTTGTAACTAGCTAGCTAGCTAACTTGTCAGCTTGATTATATTATATCAATTATATACCTATCTATGTATGAGTTTGGGTAAGTTTCATAAAACATATTTGATTTTTGATTCGATATTTGATTTAGCTAGCTACAAGAAGAAGGAGCTTTTAATATTATGGCGAGAACGAACTTTACTTACCAGTAATAGGTTACTCGACATTTGGTGCAAAATATAAAAGCTGGCTTCGAACATAGTTCACAGCACAGCTTAACTCCTTTAGGATTTGCAAGAGGATTCAGTGTCATTATTTTAAAAATAACTATATTACACTTTTTTGCACAAGTGAGCAACAGCTCTTGCCGCCATCACTGTTTTGACGACGAATTTGCTGCTCTTTCCTTGAGCGAGGGTAAGAAAAATAAGACCCTGCTAATTTTCGACCCCTAAGCTCTTTGAAGGTTTTAATTCTCGTCCCCCCGGAGGTATGTTTCTGATGTCAAAGCAAAAACATACCCCTGTGGGGACGGACAGCAAAAACCCTCTGGGGACGAGGCTACTCTCTTTTATTCATTATTCAAGATCAAAGTCACCGACATGCAAATTCTTTTTTGAAGAACATTAGAATGATGCAACAAGTTTTACTTTCAAAATCTGATGTTAGATTCGACTAAACGAGCAAAAAGCGCAACGCTATGTAGAGAAGGAAATACTTTTTGGGATGAGGTTAGCGCCGACCCCAAAAAAAGAAGAGCACCAACAGAGGTAACAATTTCGTTTCTATTATGTAAAAATAATACATAAAAAAACTTTTGGGCTGTGATTTGTTAAAAACCAACCTCGTTTTTAGGGGTTTTTTTTAATTTTTGAAGGATCTCGAATTCAGGCACAGCTTCGCCCCCATGGTCTTGTGGCCCCTGGGCCGTTATTACGGAGTGGACAACAATCGTCGCTATCAACTTCATCAACAACGCAAATTTGCCCTGGGAACGAGGTTGGGGTCGGCAATCACATTTTTTATAAAGAAAAGATCCATGGGAATAAAAACTTGAATAAAAGCTTGTTTTTTTAAATTCGCCGAATGAAGATGATGCAACGAAAATGCATTGCATGTCCCAACCCACCTTTAAAATGCAACTTGTTAATAGGACAAAATCGATGTGCACTTTCATCCAATATTCCACACCTAAAACGTCAGAACATTTTGACGTCAAATTATCAAAGTCTTTTCTATTGAAAATAAAAGTAAAGAGTTGCGTTAGTCATGGTCGATAAAAGGATGGCGTCGCCGTATCAAAAAATCATGCCACAGACAAATGAAGTTGTATGGGTACATCAACGGTACACACCGACAGAACTAAGAGGTACTGCGCCCGTTCCCAGATTCAAGTTTATCATTCCTTCCAAATTGCCGCCAGTTCCAGAGGCATGGAAAAAACCAGTAAGCCCACCAACACATCTCTTTGAAAGACGGAAGGAAGAACAAACATTATACAAGTTTTCACCGTCGACACGATGCGAAGAATGGTCAACACTACGACAAATTTTGCCTTCAAAAGGACGGCCTGTGAAAACATTACCACCAAGATGGGGAACGGCACAAAGTGAACCGATCAAATTTGTCAGCAAAAAAGAAGTTCGCTTTCCTATTATAAACAGCCCAATGACAAAATATGTCGACGACATGCATGTAACAAATCGCTTGTTTAAATTGCATTGAAAAAACTTGTTATTTGTAGCTTATCTATTTAGTCGTTGTTTTTTTTCAAAGTTGTTCCAATCTCTTTGTATGATACACGTATGACGGCCATGATATTTGATCAAAACCAACAAATATGGCTTTTAGATAAACTTTAGCCGTGTGATTTTTAGGGGTAGCTTCGAGTAATAGCCAATATCAAAGCCCCTGACAGGCATAGAACCTAAACATCTGGCATGTAAGTGTCTAATAAATAAAGGAGTTATTAAAAAAACCGTCGGAGGGTGGGGGGGGGTGGCGAATCCGCCCGAACCGAATAGGGTTAAAGAAGTTCTCTGTCACTGTTAGGTTGAGTAATAAACAGACATAACCATAAAGCCCAACCTCGATCTCAGGGCTTTTCGTCTCTTTTTTTATAACGGGACGGCTTTAAAAAAAGAGACAAAGACCGCCCTGAGCTTGCATAAAGCAAAGACATGTACCGCTATCAAAAAGTTGTATAAACAAACGAGTCATTTTTGTTCTGCATCATTGCTTATTTTTTAGTAGAAAAAATATCTTAATGTATACTTCTTAAGCTCTATGCAAATATCATTTAATTATTTTTAATTATTGACTTTCTGGCCTGTCGGAGACACGGGTTCCTCAAAGGCGAAGGAGAGCTTACTTTTTTTTCCAGTTAGATTAACAAATGTAAACTCAAACGAGAATACACAAAAATATGTTTACGTTCAAGATAAAATCGTATGTTTACGGAGCTTCATTATATCAGTTTCCCGATCGCATTTTTTTATTTGCCCATATTTTACTTCAAATTGTATCACAAACATGATGACATATTTTAAAGTTGTTAGAAATAAACGCTCTGTCGAATAACGGTTTTCCATAGAAATCAATTTTCTAATTCTCAGTTTCTAATTACGGATAGTCCAAGAAGTGTACACTATTAATAAATAAAATTGAGCCATTGAGCAATGAGCAAATTGAGTCAGCAAATCCACCGCCATATCCTCACAGAAAATTTTCTAAGTAGCGGAAAGGTTTTTGCTGCGCACAAAATGAACTTTACTACCGAAAATTCCTTCTAATTTACAGATAGGGAAAAGGTGTTCGGTAGTGAAAGGGTCTGTAACTGTATTTAGTTATTGACGAAATTCTCTTAGACATGCAAGTTTTCTTTTTGGCGTCAGCATATGTGACAAATTCGAACAGCGCCATGCAAACAGATTATAAATATTTTAACACAAAGAAAAAATTATGTTGACATTTGCTGTCCCCATTTTAATTCTTGCCCCTCAAAAATTACACCGATGGCAGACTTTTTATTGTAAGAAGTTTAACAACATTTTTTTCGTGTGCTCTTTAGGCAGGTTGTTTTAGAACTATGAGATACTAATATTACAATCTTGTGTATTTTACTTAACCATTAGAGATATTTTTATTTTCTTCTTTTTCTTCCCGAGCGTAGTCTACTTAAAGGTATCTTCTCATATGGCATGGTTTTTCTACTTTTCTTTGCTCTTCTCCGTTCGTCCTCAACATATTCTTGATAACATTCATCTCGTACAAACATATTTTCATACAACAAAACACGTTTCTTTGATAACGCGTGTTGTAACGCGTGTAAAACGAGTAAAGATGATTTATTCGCGCTTTCGAATATTGCTTTCGTGTATTCAATGATATCGGCAAAAGAAGAACCATCGCCGGACTCGTTGATTGTCTCAGTTATCATTTTAACATGTTTATTTATTTTCTTCTGTTGTGATTTAGGAACAGCGTAACTCGAGTCTGTTTTTCGCTTGCCTTGTTTACTCGTGGAACTACCCGCAGAGGAGCGTCGAGCTGCCTTTATTAATACATTTGCTTTCTTCTGAGCAAGCTTAATCCTTGCGTCTAGAGTTTTATCATAAGCTTTTACTACGGCATAGCGTCGCTTAGATGGTGATAGTTTTTTAACATCAGATCGCTCAAACTGCCTGGAGCTTTTACGGGGTGGTTGTATCGACTGCTCAGTGTCGTTAAATGTTGTGTTTCTTTTATTTTCCTTAATCGGTTTTGATTGACTCTGTATTCTAGACGAACGGCGATGAACAGTGTCAGCTTGGTTATCTTTTGAATTTGTAGAATCTTGATGTGGTTTACCTTTAAAACATTTCTTGGTGTTGCTGCTGTTTTCAGATGAGCGAGCGGTCTCTGTTGATGATGATAATCTTTGAGAGCGTCGCGTATGACTCAGTTCTTCTGGGTTAATATCGTTTTGGTGTGCAACAACAGCTGTAGCCTGTGAACTCTTCAAACTATCGATGTTGCTTGACGAGATTCTTCTTTTAGTTGTAGCCTGTGAACTCTTCAAACTATCGACGTTGCTTGACGAGATTCTTCTTTTAGTTGTAGCCTGTGAGCTCTTCAAACTATCGATGTTGCTTGACGAAATTCTTCTTTTACTTGTAGCCTGTGAACTCTTCAAACTATCGACGTTGCTTGACGAGATTCTTCTTTTACTCTCACTTTGCGGAGAAGGGGTGATATGTCTGCTACGTAGCTGCATACAGGATTAATGGAATGAAGTGTAGTATCGTTCTTACAGTTTTACTTTGAATGTGTACGTTCATTTAGGTGTATGTGCGTGTGTGTAAGTGAACGCTATTTGCAAATGATGATAAATAATTCGCAATGTAGTTCTTACATTTGACGTCAAATTAATGTTGGTCTATTTCTTGCACACAAGTCTTTCGCACTTTCTTTTTCGCTATAGATAAACTATATTTTTTATTTACAACTTTTGGTTTATAAATATTTAATAGATCAGCACAGTCGTGTAAAAAAGGCACGAACTATTACAATATGGTAGAAAAGCAGCGCCTATTCAATTCACAAAATACAAAAATTTATTTACATAAATATTTAGATTTATGGACGGGGCTTTTATGTTAGCCACTCGTTTAGCAAATGTGCAAAAATACTCAATTATAAATAATTCAGCACTCACAAAGATGTAAACAAAATTGATTTATAGTGAATAGTGGTTTTGTGGAACAGATGACTAAAATCAACACTCATCGTCAACCTTTATTCAGCAGCCATGCCGCAGAGCAGTTCGCCTCTTTTTTAACAACTTCCAACAGGAACCCATTTCCCTTTGGATTAAGCTACTTTGCTATACTGCACTCTGTACAAATCCCACCCTGGTTTCCAGGAATTTTTACTTCTTTGATATCAAAACGATGACAAAAAAATCTCCCCATCTTCTTTCATACCAGAAAGGCTAAAAATCCCAAGGTTCATTTAAAACCAAAAGCTGATGAAAAATAACGAGATTGTAAAAAGTTGGAGCTCGTAGAAGCTGATTTTTTTCTTGTTTATGATACATTTTTAAATAGAGATTTCTGCTGACTCAGCAATTTTAGTGTTAAGTTAAAATCATTTTATTATGTATTAAGGCCTATATTTTTAGGAAATAGTAAACACTGAGTAAATAATTCAGCTATTCGGACAGCTAAAAAAAGGGTTACTGCCGCCTTAATTAAAATTGTGCGCACAACATTGTCCAGGAAATTTAACATTTACCGAAGAGATTTTAGTACTTCTTTTTAAAGACACAGATAAACCATCCTTATAGCGGATTTTCTCAGAAACGAATTTTGTCTACATATATTTTTTTTTATTTTTCTTCGATCTCCAGCATGATTTTTATACCAGATAGCTGTCATGACGCAACGATTCAAAAAGTGATACGTTATGTATCGGATAGGTTTTCATAACGCAACGTTTCATAACGTGAACAGCTATACGGTATAATTTCTATTCTGAAATACTTTCTTTTTTATTTTGAAAGCGCGTATGTGTAGAAAACAGCATGGCAGTTTTATTTCAATTATTACAGATCTTCAACGCATTGCATACTTTTTGGAATTGCTCGATCGTAATTCATCATAGACTAATAAACAGTATTTTGAATAACATAAAGAATAAATCAACTCCTTAGACTTGCCTTTTTGAACAATCAAGAGTTAATTTGGCAAAAAGAAAGAAACATGGAATAAAGGGGAGAGTGTGAATTCGTCCAGGGATATTTCTCTTGGGCCTTTTTAGGAGCCATCTTCTTATTATTTCTTCACTTAAACAAGTTTTCTCTTTACAAGGCTTCATATGATATTTATCATATGTAGAAGGGCAATTTACTATAACTTTGAGCGAAATATGCGGGATGACCTATCGGGATGCGGGATACGAGAAGCGGAATGCCGGATGCGGGAGGCAAAAAATTCACCGAAATAAAATACTGACCATGCTCGTACGAACGTATCGCCATCCCGGGGTCAGAAAAGATACCAAAATGCCCTGGGGACGAGTTTGGACCATGCCGTTACATCGCGTAGGCATTAAAATAAACTACGCCAGAATTTTCTAAAAAGAATACTACAGTTAGAAATGCATGACTTAATTTTTTTCGCTTGGTGAACTTAATGTGATACGAACGATTTATTTGACATTGAACTTTTAATCCTTTGGCGAGGTTGAGATGTCAAGCAACAAATGTAAATGCCTCCCATCTGAAAAAGTAGTGCGTTCGAGCTATAAACTCTGAAAAGAGATTGAAATAGTTGATATTGGAGAAACCAGTCTATGTGTGAGTGTTTACTTCGTTAGGTAAGAAAAACGAAAAAAAATTCGTGCCTACGAATTGTTTTTTTTTCTACCAGGAGTAGAAACGAAGTTTTCACAGCATATAGCATATAAGAGTAAACACAACTCTGTCTCGTTTTCTCGCATCTAAACTCAACTATCCGCGCTACGAATCACGGTCTAACGACTGAAATGATCAGGGAAATTATTCGACTGAAAACATTCGCAAATTTTGCGCCAATAGCTTGCCAGTGTAGTGTGTTTGAGACGTTGTATGATTGCAAGCTGTTATTCTTATCATTGTGAATATTATTTTGTAGTGTGAAACTCGATTCTGGATTTTGAACGCATTTCGATTATTCTACTGGACACGATTTTGGAACGGGATTTTGGAATTTAGCTTGCTGGACAAGATTTTACGCATTTTGAATTTTGAATTTAATTTTATAATTCTACCCCCTCTGCACATTTAAAAATTTTCAAAGCAAAGTCGTTTTCCCTTATCCTTTGTGTTTTTTATAATTCACATTCTTTTGAACTTGTTAAAATTCTGTTATTTTTCGTTATACTTTGTTAAGTCTGTTAAAAATAAACGAAAATCCCGTGTCCCGGTCAGCATGCCGCACCCACGTTTCCGACATGCCAAATATGCCCACAAAAATACAGGAAATACACTTCCCCGTTGATGTTATTTAGATAGATTTTCTGAATTGAAATTGTGCGGCTAGGGATGATTCAGTCAAAAAAGTGTAATGTAAACACCCATGAACGACACATGTCGACATGCAATGATTCTGTTCACATTATACCGGATAGATTTTTATAACGACATGAAAAATCTATCCTGTATAATGTGAACATGGTCTCACAACCAAGCTCTAAACACACTTTGTGGTTAATTCCACTTCAACACCTCAGAGCAGGTTTATGAAGCAATAGAATGCAATTTTAGAGGAAGTAGCGGACATCTCCTATAGCAGACACTTTTTTGATGTCTCCATGGTGTCCACTGTAGAGACTTTTCATTGTACTATATTACACGTTTTATATCTTACTATATATATATATATACAGAGACAGGTAACTTCGTCCCCAAGGCTCTTTTCTCCTTCTTTCTCTTTGTCTTTCTAAAGTCAGAGATTGTCAGAAAGAGATAAAAAAGAACCCTGAGGAGGAGGTTGAGATACAGCAACATAGAAGTGTTTTATGTGTGCTAGTCGGTAAGATGGCAATTACAAAATTGGAGAAAAGAAAGCAATACTTTATTATGTTTTCTTTTCGACTACTAAGTCATCGTATGTAATCATCTCAGTCTGCAATAATTTCTTTCTTTTTATAACAAAAGCCACTGATGATAAGTTTATTGGATTTAGATTTTGTTGTTTTTTCTTCAGGAGTAATTCTGGTTAATGTACAAATCTTCTTGATATTTTGAGTAAAATGCGAAACACGATGTTAAAAGAATTCCAACGAACGAACACCAGCACATTGTCCATGGATATCTAAAGTACAAAAATATAACGATATAGGAATAAAAGCGTTCTTGTTCAAGGGTTTTTTGTATGGTCCAGAGGCGCCATCAAGTACGTGACAGCCTTACTGTCAAAAAAGCAAGAACCCCTGGGGTCAAAGTTGGATTAAAAATATAGGTTTCAATATTTAAAGGATTTTTTAAAATGACTTTTCTGACTGGCGCAATAGTGGTTATTGGAAGGTGACATTTATAGGAGACAAATAAAAGACGCAATTCTCTATCCACGTCTCATAAAGACCTTACGTAACAAATCCCAGCCGATCCACAGACTACGGCTAAGTTAACGGACTACGGCTAAGTTAACTGTCAAAATAGCATACCCTATTATCTCTTCAAAGCCATCTGCTTGTCCTGTTTCTTCGGTCCATCCCATTATTTCCATCCGGAATCCTTCCTCCAAAAAGTCAAATTCAGCCATGTAGTTAAAAATCAGCAAAGAACACAAGGTCAGTAATCCTGAAATTGAAAACTACTTTAAGAAAATGACACACTGCTCTTACTATCTCGAATGTTTATACCAAATAAATGCGACGCAAAGGAATTCTACAATTTTCGTGTTTTTTTGAGCAACCTCGTTCCAGGGTTTTTTGCCTTCTTGATATGAAACCCTGAGGACGAGGGTGCCCTGGGGACAAGATTGGTTTTTAGGGGTAAAATTTATTTACCTGCGAGAAGACATGAACATGATGTAAAAACCCAGGGTTTGCTTTGGTCATTTCTTTTTCTGTATAATTCCATGCATAAATATACCAGAGTAAAGAAATTAACGGCAGCCGATGTTATCAGGAGATACTTCCAGCAATGAAACCAAGCTAGTGAAAATTAAACAGATGAAAGATAGTATATTAACCTTTGACATTATGCATGATATTTTTTATGCGTCGAGGAAAATTCGTCCAAGCTCGTTCCCAGCACTTTCCGGTAGAACTATCGGAAAGTCCAGTGCCGTTAAGAAACAGATAGACCTAGAGACAAGGTTGCGTTTTCGTAGAGGGTGTCCTTGCTATAGTGCAAAATTTATTTTGAGAGTTACAGCCGAATTACTGTTTGTTTGTTTTTTAAAGTTCTGCTTTGTATAGAGACTTAATCATAAAAAGTTTGTTAAAAAATTAACAAAAAATTCTCCGCCCTGATATCAAAGACGCTAGCCATAAAAAGAGAAAAAAGAACGACTGGAAACGAAATTGTGTAAAATCTTGCAGCTTGCTCTATATATCGTTTCCAAACCTCTTATTATTAATAACTTAATAAAAATCAGAATGCTTGGGAATTAATTCTTACGCTCAACTTCATTTTCTTTGTAAAAATCATCATAGCATCTAAAATCATCAACTTGGTTATCCTCCTCAAATCGGCAAATTGTCCACAACCCGATCTCCATGGAGTATTCACCAAATTTCTCAATCTTCCACGGACGATAAACTATTGCGATTGTGAGTGTGACCATACATAAAAACAACGACATCGTCGTGGCCACTCTTGCAATAACAAGGAAAACGAGATTCGAAGGATGCTGCGATTGAAATAAAAGTCATATCAGAAAAAACACAACAGTTACTATTCTCATTTTAAATAAATCTTCTTATTTTAGTTATTTTTCATTGCAATTTTTATTTAAAGAAAATTCTTTAGTTCGTAGAAAAACTCACAAAATTCGCAAGCGGCGTCCAGCATTGGCATACCGTGCTTAGCATGGTTACCATTCTCGACCCCAGAGCTCTTTGTGATAAACTCGAAAGTAGGTTGTAATCTTAAAGAGCTCTGGGGATGCGAATGTATGACTGCATTACTGTATAGAAGCCGTTGACACGTGAAAAAATCCACAAAAAATGGTTTCGTCACTAATTGCAGCTATAATCTTTAAGCCGCGCGTCGATATTTCGCCTGTTAGCATGGAGCTATTCTGTGGAAGGAGGGGTATCTAAAATACGCTGCGTTGCAAATATTTTGCGCAGAGAAAAACTATTACTCTAAATTAGGCGCGTGGAAAAAACCTACGGTTTCGGTCGTTGTACATATTCTGGTCCTCAAATTTTCGCCTGTCGTACATATGTATCCTGGGTAACGCTATTTCGTGTAACCTTAGAATAGGGTGGCGATTGGGCTATGCTAAACAAAATACGGGTATTTATATAGAAGACGCGCACAAAATGTGTCTGAGTTCGAACGACTCCCATTTTTTTGTGAAATGTAACGTATGTTAAAGAAAAAAAATCATTACAAAAATATACATATCTATCTGTAAAAATTGCATATCAATTATTAACCTGGGCTGGTTTAACAAGACATCTCCGAATACTTTGTTTTCCAGTCATTGCTATTCCATTCACTCTGAAAGCAAATAAAAACAATAGCAACCCTAAAAAGACCTGATGTGTCTGGAATTTGACACCAAATTGTTGTTTAGAAAACATACAACAAGCGAGACAAAATAATCAAGGCAATTTTAAACACCTTTTTTTAAGCACCTCTTGATTTAAATGTCTATCAAGTCTGGTTAAGCTGGACATGCTTTTTACGAACATCAATCATAAAGTTGGAAAATGAGTTGGTTACTTTTTACCAACTAACAGAATTTTTGTCCGTTAAATTAACAAATGAAACTGATAAAAGATTGCACTTATTAGTTTGAAGATTTTGCTACCTTTTTCTAATTTTATGCATCATATAGATGAAGAAAATTTTTGCCCATTTAATTGTACTAGAATTAAATAAAGGGTCTTGATAAACCAGCTAATTAACAATATTGCGTAGTACACTGACAAATGAGGGCTAGAAATAAATTTGTACCTGCTATTATAATGTTGTCCTTTGAAATGTGTCTAGTTATAATCCCTGCAGTCTGTCTTTGCCTGTAACAAATTTAGACTGATGTCTATTCCAAATACATTTAGCCCCTATTTATAAATAATAATATATAAGCTTTTAGAGATGTAATTAATTAAAGTCATGTGTGTAGACGCTTTGCGCCTCATTTAGAAGAAACCACAAAAAAACAAAGCTCGTTGAATGGTTGCTAATAAAGTTTATTATTATTTATCATGACACATTTTACCAACTTAGATTCCAGTTCATGTTGTATCTTTTTGTATATCTCACAGCAAGACGAGCATATTAGAGACACAAAATCCTGGGGACAAGGGGTTAACATTGCATAAAATTTCTTTAGATTGTTAGTGTACAAATTATCTCGTAACCTTGTGCCCTTTCAAACAAAGTATTAAATTTGAATACCAGGTCAAAGATTTCCATTATTTTTGATCTGGTATTCAAAGCTATGTCATACAACGCAGTGACTTTTCAGACGTTCCTTAAAACTTGCATTACATAACTACGAACCGTCGAGGTTAAAAATAATGGGTATTTTAACTAAATTAAAAATAAGAAATGCACAATTAATTAATAATCGCATGGTTTTATTTGTACAATTAATAAAAAATGATATTAGTAATGCCTAAAAAAAACTAAATAATCCTCGATCTACGGCCATGGATGGGTTTAGGTTTTTTAACAAGAAAGTCTGTCGGCTAAGAAGCTGCGACAAAACTACGCTACAACCATCTTTCAAGAAAAGGCAAAATATTGAATCACAGCGTTAACAATAAAGGTCAAAGATAAGCTGAATCGCAACCTCATTCCCAGCGCTTGTTGTCTCTTTTCTATCCCCGATGTCAGAAAAAATACAAGATACCCTGGGGACGAGGTTGGCTGAATCGTGGTTTTGATAGTCATGATAGTCAAGGCTTTTTCAGGTAGTGATGGAGAGCATAACTTCGCATCAAAAACAACATTTTTAATTAGACATGTGCTTAAAACAAAAACGTAAACAAACTCTCTAATTATTCTCGACTGTTTATGGAGAAATGCAATTGGTTTAGGCATTCTTAATGTTTTCAGAAAAAAAAACTCCCATTGTTCATTCAATTCATACACTAGGTATGAAAAAAATTTAAGATGGCGATTTTAAAAAAAAAAGTCATCTGGACCTAAGTCTGGACTTGTGCTTGCATCTCCATCTGTTTCTGCGTCTGCGTCTGCTTTATAGGTGTGATGAAGGCATTAGTTTTGAACGATGTTGAGTGAGAAACTATGTTTATAAAAAAAATAAAAACCAAAAAAGCATTGAGATTAACAACAAAAATAACACTGAAAATTAGTAATGAAATCGTGACGCAAAAAATGTGATATGACGTTGAGTACTAAAAACATGGCGTCACTAAATTCCATCCTCTGTAATTTACAGAAAAAACAATCCCAAATTATTTTGACTGTGTTTCATGCTTGAAATATTTAAAGCTGGGCTACTTGCAAATCGGCTTTGCTCAAACGTAGCAAAGTGAGAGTATGAGTACACTCGCGCCTTCTTTTTGCTTCAGCCATTTTTGTAAATATTTTAAGAAATTTAAACCTGTAACGTTTATATAACGGCGAAATATATGTATATATCTATCTAATCTGAAACAGAATAGAAAGAAACAAAAACACCATAGCAGAGATTGAGGTGAGATCACCAGAACATATGACCCTGATGTGACAATTAGCGTCCCTTAGTTTTTTATACAGAAATTTAACGTGAGGTATCTTGAGAAATGATTAGAACAATCTGTAAAAATATAACCCATTTAGTGTTTGGTTTTTTTATTATCCTTGTCGCTGCTGATGATGAAGATGGCAATTTGGACCAGCTTTGATCTCTACTATATCATTGGTTCGGTTTCTTCTGAGTATCAAGATCGCAAACACGTTAGGCGTATCAAGGTAACAGCTTTTATTTATTAAATGCAGGGTACTGTATGCGCTAAAGTCAGGGTAGTGTATTGTGTGCGCTGTCGTTTACTGGTAAACTTATAAAGTTGCATTCAGTAGCATGTGTCCTGTAATTCTAAGAGGTACGTAATAAACTCCTAATTCGACTTTAGTGACCTAAACGGACTTTGAACCGGGCAGTATAAAATTATGGGCACCGTCATTTAACTTATTTTTGTTCGTCAATGAATAGAGGGTCGGTTGTACGTCCAATATAGATAATTTAGCGATTCGTAACCTAAATAGTTTTTAGGTTTATCTCAAAGAGGTTTGAAGTGTAGAATGCCACTTCAATGAAGCCTATAAATATTTTTAAAGATCTCACCCAGCATATACCCCTTACTATCACATGATAAAAGATTTCCCGTAAATAACATTTTTAATGCCAATATTTTGACAGGAGGTAGGACTGATAGGAGACGAGTTGTTACATAAACAAGCAGAACAAACCAGCTAATAGAAAAGAACTTAAGAGGGTGATTGTCTCAACATTTTGACATGTTAAATTTATTTGTGTAATGAGAGAAACTGCTAAAAATAGCAGTTTATGGGTGTTGATGAAACCAATGTGTCAGATCCAACTAAATCGACTCTAGAAATAACAGAACTAGCCAAAATTAGATTAAATTATAACTTTGGTAATAAACATCGAGAAAACTACAAATATCAAATGGCGGGAAAATATAAAGATTATTCCTTTCGTTCCCGCGATATGAAGAATCAAAAGATTTTAAAGTTAGTTATTATGAGAGTGGTCACACTTCTTATGATTTTATTCTCTTGTGTTAGCTTAGCATGTGCTATTATTTTGCGACCATGGAAATCAGAGTCAATTAAAAGATCGCCGTGGACGTTGGAGATAGGACCATGGAATATTTGCAGGCATATGTTTTTTAGAGAAACCTGCTTTTCGTCACAGTATGAGAAAAGTGCTAAAACGGAAAGTAAGTCGATTTATTCCTTAATTATTGTATTGAATCGATCTACGATCCGCAAAAAAAGAAACAGAGGATGAATTAAAAAAAGATTACTAACCACGGAAAAAAAGTTATATCCGAATATATTATTATTTTATTGATTTTTTGATCTGGCATCTTACTACCCAAAATGTCATGTACGTGAAATGAATATGATGTGTAAAAAGGAGCGTTTTTGCGAATTATTTACGGTTTCAGAAAGAAAACAAAATTGTTTTTCAAACTGAAATTTTTTTTCAGTACTGAAAACATTTTTTTCACTTGAAGTTTGGTTTCAAATATGGCGATATGGAATGGTTGTTGCTATGGCGATGCTTCTTATGACCTTCATATACATTTGTGTTGAGCTGATGCGGCTGTCAAACAAAACGAAAAAACCATGGCTGATTGCAAGTCTAGCTTGTTTTGTCTCAGGTACATTTTTTCTTAAAATTATCATAATAACTACCAACTTCGATCCCTGGACCTGCAGCCTTTCTTGATATAAGGGTTTCACTTTGATATACAAAAAAACGCTACAGACGCTGATGACAAGATTGGATAGCTACATAAAAAAGTTAATTCGGGTAATAAGTGGCACCATACTAGTTCTTAATGATCAATTATGTTTTCTTGTTTTTGTTTATTTTAGCTCTTATAAATCTAGCATGCTTGAGTTTATTTTACGGTTACCGAAAATTCGAATTTATTGATCCTTTTCGAATGCAGGTAATGAGCTGGACAAGCGTGGTCAGATTAGAAGACCACTGGATTGAAACGTACAGGTAAAATATCAATTTCTGGAGTAAGCAAAAGCGTTACTCAAAGAAATATTGTACGTGTAACACTACCCTTCACATGGGTACATTTATACTGGCATATTAGTTAATGTGATCTACTGCCATTTCTTTTTTAAATCCTGATTGATGAGTTTAAAACCTTTGCCTTAGACCCTGGGCTAGGATAAGAATTCGTTCCTGCTTTAGCCACACTTTAGCAATTTTTACATCCTCGTTCATTACGGAGTTTCATACCACGGAGGTCTGGGCACTGGAGAAACGCTTGTAGGGACAAATTTTTAGCTTGTTTATGTTGCACTCGATTGCCCCTATTGGTTTCCCGATCAGTTGCTCATAAAAGGCATAAATTGCTAATTTTAGTATATATTTTTTCTCATGTTTATACTTTTCTACAACATTTAACTTATCTAAAACATGCAATTGTTCTGCTTGTCATCCCTTTGCTATAACAACACAAAATTCAAATGGAGAACTCTGAAGTGTACGTTGGAAATCGTTTAACCACAAATTTCAAATTGCAAAACAAGAGACTTTTCTCTAAACAAGAAACTTAAGATGTTATAACATTGACACGATGGCAATTTTTACATATTTAGATAAAGTGTCAGTTAAAAAAAGGGACCTTGATTTAACGCCCTGTTATGACGGCATAAATTTTTAAAAAACGCCCCTCAAGTTCTCAGTGAGGTACTTATTTGAGAATTATACTAAGTGGTCGAAATGTAGTAGACAATTCTCCCAAAGTGAACATAAATCATTTCAAAGTTAACGAATCAAATAAATTCATTTTTACAGTCGATGCAAGCGCCCAGACTTTTATTCATATAAATACGATAATCCAAAAGAGTCTAATAGAGAACAATAATATTAAAAAATGTGGCCGTAAAATGATGCAGCTGCAGTTCAGAGTATCCTTTCAAACAAAAAGAAACAAACCCTTATCATAACCTCTGGTATAAAGTTGACAGTATAATCATGCAGGTTACAACCTCGCTACCAGAGGCTTTTTGTATTGTATTTTAGAAACACGTGACTGTGGTTTAAAGTAGTAATTCGTTACTAATACTCTCAGATATAAATAGAATGGAGGGCAAGATGACAAACACGAAATAAGAAATTGTTTATCATTTCATTGACGTCATTGTTTACCGCGTTCGTATACAGGAGTCGAATTTCCACATCACACAGCCGCCATAGTATTAAGAAAAATGTTCAAAATATTAAATTGAAAGTTAATAGTTAACTCTGTACAACTTCTCTTAAAAAACGGCAAAAGTTTTAAATTTCCAAACTTTATGATTGAAATAAAGTATATGTCTTTTTTTTAGCATACCACTGAGGATGTGTTGGTGCTCTGAAGTATCTATGCTCGTCACAACTGTACTATGTGCAATAACATGTGTGGTGGAGAACAGCTATATCGTAAATTGCAAATAAGAGAGACAAGGGGAAGGAGATAAAACTTACACTAAACAAATTTGACGATACCAGATGGGGACCTTTAGTGTTGAGCATAGAAGACAGTTTTTGGACCTTTTTATACTACCTTTTTATATAAACAATTAAAATTATGCTCCAGTGCTCAAAAGTACTTGGTTCAATCTCGTTCCCAGAACTGCTTTCTCGCTTTCCGGATATGCGCTTGCCGATCACACATACTAGAAAGCGAAGTAAAACCATGGGAACAAGGTTGGTGCTTAATCATGTGACTGTGTTCAGATTCCACGCGCACCTCCCTTTTGAGAATTATTTGCCAGTATTTTAATTTCTTTTGTGTAAGGATTTCTCTTTTTTGATGGAGTGTAATTTTCGTATGTATATATTTGTCAATAGATCTGTTTTTTGTTACCAAAGCTTTCGATTGTTTCCATGGTTTGGTGAGCTACAAAGTTGATTTTTAGTCCTGTTGTTGCATAACACACACCCTCGTCGCCAGGGTTTTTTAGCCTTTTTGGTATAAGGGCAAAAACCCTCTGTGGACGAAGGTGGCGTAACACATAGTTTATTAATCTCTTCACTAAATTACAAGATATAGCCACTTCAGTGTTGAAAACACTGTATCAATATGTGCACTGTGTTGTGAAGGTACACATTAGGTTAACACCGGCATTGCCTGCCCAATTTGTCTACCCAAGTTGCTATTACGCAGATAAAGCATTCTTCAACCTCAATTTAAGGGCCTGTAGCGTACGCGTTTTATCCTCATATCAAAAAACGCTACATGCCCTGGAATCGAGGTTGAGCATTCTTTTACTATTTAAAGAGAAAATCTTAACACGTTATTTCACACTTTCTTCAAAGCGTTAAATGAACTTCAAGCGCTAACAGTTGTACATCACTAAAAATTTCGTGCCTTTACTTAAGCTGGTAACCCTAAGAACTTCGACGAATAATGTTTGATATGACATTTCGTTGAGTATCTCACAATCAAATTTCAACGTTCCAAAGTGAATTTGAGGAGCAGTAAAATTTTCTTTTTCCAATATTTCTTTACAAATGCTCGTATAAGGTAGTTTTCTCCATTCGATGGCGTGTTTAAAAAAATAGCGATTCTTGAATGATTTATCTTGCATAAATTATGTGTTAAGTTGATTGTCACATGAACGACTTAGTTTCCAGGCTGATGCAGTACATACGTTAAAGCGTATGTAAGATGTTAGTTTCTATCACAATACTTTTATCCTCGATTAATGAACGGTCACCTCGATAAGCCACCCACCTCGATTAAGTGCCCATCTTGATTTAGCCGCCTAGATCGAATTATTTTCATGTCAGTTTCTCGATTTTTTGCGACGGGTGTTAGTCTTCGGAAAGAGTAGAAATAAAAAATAAAGTTTGTTCTAGCTTCCATTTTTTCAGTTTTTATTCGTTTGTTGTTTGAATTACCATAGCTGCTAGATAATTGCCTGTTTTTAAAAATCATACATGGACACATCAGATCTATGTCAATAAGCGTAGCCGCCGATGTAAGGCAAAAAACCATTAGAACATACAAGGTTGCGATAGAAGAATCTTTTTGGCAAAACACGTGGTTGTCGAATATTTAATGAAGACTTAAAAGTAAAAGATACTTGTATATTATTCAAAAATAAGTATGAGAAAAGTTATGTTATTTTTAAAAAAAATTAGGGCAGCACCCGGCCGTGAATACTGCAAATCATAAATTGGGCCCTGGGTCTTTTTATTACTTTTTTGCTACGGGGTAAAGTGAGACCTAGTCCTTTTTTCGTTACGAAAGTGAAAGAGTGTTTGTAAAAAACGTAAAACCTTAACTAGGCCAATATTGATTTTTCTGGACACTGATTGGAAGATAAAATATGGTTTTCAGAAAGGTGAGTTTTTATTGTGGATATAAAGATATAAAATACTAAGTGATAGGCAACACGTGTGCATGTGCCAAACAGGTTTATTACAATTTTTTCTTCCTATGTTTTACAAAGTATTTAATGTGTGTCTCTCTGGAAGCACAGTCAAAGGCTTATACTTATGTTGTCTTCTTTGAGATACTAATGTTGAGTTTCTAAATCACCATTTTCCCTCAAAACTTCAAAGAAAAAAGGATTCCCCGATAATGTTCACGTGAGCAACAATACAATCAAAAAAGCACTGAAAAATCAGTTTGCTATCCTGCGTAATTTTTCCCACCTTTATTATTTCTGATCGTTTTTCTGCATTTGAGTTGCTCATTTGACCTTTTTATCCAACTTACTTTTTGATTTATTTGACAATTCATAATGGAAGAACTGGCAGCTATCATTGTTTTAAACAAGTTGTTCGATTCTGATTATGAAAAAGCAACTCTGAAAAAAACAACAAGAAATTGGATGAAACAAAAGGGGATATTTCAGACACTTCACATTTTTCAGCAATTATCTACTTCCTTGACTTTTGCAGACTTATTTCTCCTTTCCAATGTTCACAAATTCTTAACTAACTCACCTGGGTTGTCTTTCGTGGAAGCACCTGCACCTTTCGTGGAAACGCTAACTCTCCTAGGATGTCTCTCGTGGAAACACCAACGTCTCTTGTGAATATGCAACCCTCTCAGCAAATCTCGTGGAAACAGCTACATCGCAGTGACTCTCATGGAATTACCTACATCTCAGCAAATCTTGTGGATATGCTTACTACCTGCTATTGCGCAACTCATTTGCCTAACAAAGGAAGCTTGATATCCTTGCCAACGCGTGCTATCAGTGCTTCTACCTTTGGAAGAAAAACGTGGTAACCACGAATAGCCAAATTAGATCACCAAGATAACCTTGAGGCAAACCAAACTGTCAACAATAAATGATAGGGGAACTAGTATACTTTAGCTGCTCCTATTTATTGACTATGTCAACTAAGGTATATAGGCGAGGCAATCTGGACGCCTGGATCAACAAAAATCCTGGGCAACACCTTTAGAGTCTGGAATAAGAAGAACACTAGTGTCCATGCCCTGTGACCACCCCTCACACTGGCTCACCAACTTATATTTGAATAAACATTGGGCTTCTATTAACACTAGAGTACTGGATGCTACATTAAAAGTTAAGCCTCTTAACAGGTATAAGTGCTAGCTTCAGCAACTGCAATTAACATATGGTAAACTGTGGGTTCACCACCGTTTACGTATTTCATAATAATCCAACTAAAAGAGACTATTCCAAATTCAACGAAGATAATTACCTTGCTGATATTAGTGAAATTTCACTAAATAATGTTTTATACAAAAATGACAGATGATATACAGAATTTCACAACCAATTTATGAATATAATAGAAAAACATGCTCCTTTAAAGACCTACTCTAGCCAGGAAAGTAAATGGTTACGGAAACCATGGATCTCAAAAGGTAAATCCATAGAAAATTACATAGAAATTATTTAATAAAGAGAGACCAAATCTGGTTTCACAGGTATAAATTTTATCGTGATTCAGTGAAAACCCTCATTAAACACTTTCTATCAAACCGATTCCAACGCGTGGTGATAAATGGTGAAGAGTCAGACTGGGCTGAAGTGATTAGTGGGGTTCCACAGGGATCTGTGTTAGGACCAATTTTGTTTGTGATTTACATCAATACCATAATACAGGAAGTTCAATACTCGGATATATTCTTATTTGCTGATGATAATAAATTATTTCGTGAAATATTTTCGAGTGAGGACTCTCGCAAACTACAAGAAGATCTAAATAGTATAGTGCAGTGGTCTAATAATACCCTGTTGAAATTTCATCCAGATAAATGTGTTGCAATGAGAATAACTACAAAAAATAGACTATCAGGTCCATGCAATTTCGTTATGAATGGTTCCGCCCTTAGAAATACAAGTTGTGAAGAAGATCTTGGTGTATTAATAGATAACCATCTAACATTTTCAAACCACATTTCATCAAAGGTTAAAAAAGCAAATCAGATTATGGGCTTGATTCGAAGGACATTTGACTATATGGATAATGAAAACTTTGTCTTGTTGTTCACATCTTGTCAGACCACATATTAAGTATGCTAACACAGTATGGTGTACATTCTTGAAAAAGGACATGTTGATTGTGGAAAACGTACAACGTAGAGCTACGAAAATGCTCCCAGGTATGAAGGATTTAACATATGATAAAAGGCTCAGGTTACTGAAACTTCCCTCATTATTCTACAGAAGATATCGAGCAGATATGATTGAGACATTCAAGATAACTAATAATGTTTATGACGAAGCTGTTACTGAGAACTTGTTATTGCCAAAATTGTCTAACACCAGAGGACACGATAAAAAGCTGTAACTTGGATTTGCGAAAGTTCTCATTCACGAATCGTGTAGTGACTTTATGGAATTCTTTACCTGAGGACACAGTGTCATGTAACACAGTAAATCAATTTAAAATGAAGCTAGACAAATTATGGTCTGATAAAGACCAATTATATTATTATGATCTGGATATTACTAATTTCATATATTAGATAGGGAGGAGTGTCTTTGTGAATGGGGTGTTTGAACAATTTTTTTTTTTTTTTTTTTTTTTGAGATTAACCTCACTAATTTCGTTATTATCATACTCTTTTCTTGTTTGTTTGTGTTTGTTTGATTGTTTTGCGATCATTTTTTTTTTTTAATTGCCTTTTTTTCAAATTTTATTTATAATCTAAAGCAAAGTTAAATATTTTACAAATTACATTTTAAAAAGTATTAAAAATTTAAAATCATAGTATTTCATGCCTGGTACACAGATGTATTCGAAATCGCAGTGTAAATGTATTTACTCAAATTGACTGAGAAGCCTCCTTGTTCAATTGCTTTTAGGTAGCTGCTATAAGGTTTATTCAAATCTTATCCATGTTCTTTACCGAGCTTCCATTCTTGTCCAGGGAGTTTATTATTTAATTATTTTTATTTTCTGTTTTTTTTTTGTTTTTTTTTTTGTTTTTTTTTATCTATTTATTATGAGCTGACCCTAGAGGTTGTTGTAACCTGAAATTATTGTCAGAATACACTATACTATACTATACTATTAAAGCTGGTAAAAAATACACTACTTAAGCTACATTCAGAAACATCAAAACAACTCCAAAAAGATTTAGGCAGGAATGAATGAAATTATTCACAAAAAAGTTACAAGAATAGTGAAATCTTTCTCAATGACAATGGTAATATTATAACAGATCAAATAAAAGTAGCAAATAAATTTAATCAATTCTTTGGTGACATTGCTAACAAGTTAGTTGAAAACTACCAAATTCAAATACCAAATTTCAAGATTACTTAAAAAACCCTAATGAACACAGTATATTCCTAAATGAAGCAGAACCAAGTGAAATAGCAAAACTGCTTCTAAATCTGCAGTTATCTATGATATATCCCCTAAGGTACTAAAAATAGGAGCTTATACTTTATGCGTCCCACTGACACAGCTTTCTAATAAATCATTTGAACTTAATCCCGATCCATAAGGCAAATTCTAGGCTAGAAGTAGGCAACTATAGACCAATTTCACTATTACCCCTTATTAGCAAGATACTAGAAAAGGTCATGTATTCCAGACTGATAGAATTCTTTAAACATGAAAAAATACTTTGTAATAGACAATATGGATTTCAAAAAGGTAAATCAACAGAAATGGCAATTCTAGATCTACAATCTATAATCATTGATTCACTGGAGAAAGGAGAAACACTGTGTGGTATATTCTTGGACTTTGCTTAAGCCTTCGATACCGTCAACCACAACATTCTTATTCAAGAACTCGAATACTATGGAATTAGGGGAAGAGCTGGTAATTGGATATCTTCATATCTATGTAACAGCCAACAATGCGTTTCAATCCAAAATAACACTTCTGAATTAATTACAATAGAAATTGGAGTATCACAAGGCAGTGTGCTAGCGCCACTGCTCTTCTTAATTTATGTATAAGTGACATTGTCAAAGTCTCTGACATTATCACTATGTTCTTGTTTGCAGATGACACTAGTATTTTTTACTCAAATAAGAATAGAGTAGAATTGGAATGAATTTTGAATATAGAATTGAACAAGCTATCTGATTGGCTTACAGCTAATAAACTTAGCCTAAATGTAGGAAAATCTACTGTCATAATATTTAGACCAAGGAATGCAAAAAATAACCTGGACTCTAACCTGAAAATACTGATATGCAAATAAAAGAAACTGACTGCGTTAAATATCTCGGTATCTTAATAGACAACAAAATTATATTCACCCAACAGACATGCATAATAAATCAGAATTGAATAGAGGAAACTATCTGCTTGCAAAACTCAGACACTTTGTTCCACACCAGTTACTTAAAAGCTTATACTATGCTCATTTCCATTCATTTTTAGGTTATGGTATCCTAGTATGGAGCACTACTGTACAAGGTTACCTTCAGGATTTAAGCAAAACACAAGAAGGCTGTCAGAATAATGAACTTCTGCAATAAAACTACTATAACAGCTCCTTTATACAAGGAAATGAATATATTACCCAAAGCTACTAATGTAAAATTAGCATCAGGGAAATTGATCTGGAGAATCTCTAACAATTGCGTAGCTGACAAAAAAATGTTTTTCGAACATGGTCTCCTAATTAACAAAAGAGATAAGGAAAAAATTATCAATCCTCATAGAAACACAGAGGTAGCCAAAAGCTTTATAACATATAAAGGAGTAATCAATTGGAATCGTGGCATTCCAAGTACAATAAAAAAAGCAAATTCTCTTGAAACCTTTAAGAAATCTTACAAACAACATCTTCTTGCAACAATTTAAAATAAAAAAAAACCTGAAACCAAATATCATTGTAATCACTCATTTTAACTACTCTGTATTCCTAACATGTTTCTACATTCTAAAACACTACTATACAGATTTTTACTAGAATCAGTCTTTGACCCGTGTCATCACATAACCGCTTTCGCTGCGCCCTGCATGAAAAAAACGGAAAACAAATTGGTACTGAGCTTGTTAAATCTTTCATGATTTTTCTCAGTATCAACAACCTAAATATGTTGTCTTCTTTAAACTATATATTTCTAGTGTATATTTTTCCTATGGAATTGGTCATACGTTTTTATAGTGAAAGTTATATTTCTATAGTTGTTAAATATACTAAATATATTTTATTGTATAAATTTAATATATATATTATATAGTATTTGTAACATGGTTAACGGCTGAAATATATACATTCTACTCTACTCTACTCTATTTTTTAAACAATAGTAAACAGACTCATGAATATTAAAATATTATATGGGATTGTAATGTAGCTCAGGGATTGTACAGTTACAGGATTTTATTAAGAAACATTTTGTATTTATTTAAATTGGGTTGTTTAAATAAAGCTGTTTCTGTCAACAAACAATATATATATATTACATACATATAGATGCATCCTATATCGGTACACATGTGCAGATATAGGATGCATCTAAAATGTCAAACAAATGATGACACAACAAACCATTAATTTACATTACTTCTCCTATTGCATTTATTTATTATCATTGCATTTAAAACATAGCTCATGTATTCAAAAATGTGAAAAGAATTAATGTAAGAAAGCTCTTTGGTATCTACCCCCTATTCAACTATAGTACATATTTTTCATTAAGCTTCAAAATTCAGAAATTAATTTTGTTAAAAAACGGTTTCTGATTCCAGATTATTAAAAGAGAATTAAATCAGGTTTCTAAAACTGGGCTATCTACCTAATCCAGAACCAATGAGTTAATGATGTCACTAAAAACCGTTTAAACTTCATTATTCCTGTAACTGTTTGTCTAAAAGCACATAATTATGTAAATTTTCCTGATTGGATTTTCAGCTGTATATATAAAATGGAAGTATTTGGTATCAAATTTTGTCAATATGCACATGAATTCATGCCAATGTCATCAAGATTTTAGTTTTCACAATGGTAAAAGTGTTTTTGCGGGCGTTTTACCCCCCCCCCCCCCATTCAGTTTTCATATTTCCTTTCTAAAACGCTAAATTATGTATTTATGCCCTTGGAAAATGACAGTTGCAGTAAACTCCACTCTTCACTAACATCTGTTAAACATTTAGATTGTGACAATGCATTTGACAACAATTTCCTATTTGGGTTCATTTAATTTCCTTGATTCACTGTATTGTGAGATTTTCGGACCATTTCTTTGTTTAGTTTGGTAGACCCCCTTTCTTTTTTTTCCAATTATTTACATCAGTGTTTTTAGGTTCTTTGTTTTTAAGTCCTCTCATTTAGATGTCCTCTGTATATTTTACAAGGTATATATTTTAAAAGATTGATTTGTTGATGCAAGTGACCATATCAGTAAGGTCATGCCCAGCATTTTGCTTTCTCAAGATCGAATTGGTTCACAATCTGCTAGCTTGATTGAATAAACTCTTGTAACAAACTGTTTTCGCATGATGTCATGATCCTTAGCTGTCACTGGCCCCAAACATAGCACTTTTGTACATGTTAATGTCTTTGAGAATGTTTTTTTTTATATGAAAATACTATTGTTTGTGGAAAATATTACAGAATTAAGCAAAAGGAGACAAAAGAAAAAAACAAAATTTTCTTCCAATTATGCTATTGGATTGTTAGAGATCTCTCACAAAGCTGGAAAGACTACTGCTTGAAAATGCATAGGAACTATTTTAAACATCAATAAAATTCAGTTCTAAAATTGTAGCACCTGAGTCAATAAAACTGTGACAATATTTTAAGCGTCTGTTCAAACATCTCCGAATCTTCTCAAAGACAATAGGATTCCTAAATCTCATTTTTTGCTGTTACTTTTTTAAATTAAACTTTAAACTATTTGTTATTAAACAAACAAAAAATGTCAATGGGCTGTTACCTATTCTTATGTTATTTTGTTTTGTGGACCAGAAATTTAAAAAAATATTTCTTCTGAGGTTTATTCTATTTTAAAACAGTGTGGCAATTCTGTACAGTCCAATAATCCGGACAACATGCACTTCATAAAAATATATGGGCGAGCTGTATGGTACAGAATTAGTGAAGCTTATCACATTAAAATATGATTCACTGTTGCTTTAGTTACAACTTTATTTCAATTTCTTTTCTCTTTGATTCTTTTTTCGTAGGTGCTATAATATCTTAATTTTAAAGAAAAACTTAGAGGTAAAGTGTTGTGACATTTTCACCTGCTAAGAATATTATTTTTTTAAACATTTTCAATTGAAATAAGGTCAATTATGTAACTGCTTTATATATCACTGAACTTCAATCGAAATGATCTTTTAATAAATATTTTGTGAAAATGCAACGCTGTATATAAAATCCAGCTTTAAGTTTTGCTAAAACTTAATTGTGCTTTTAAAACATTAGTTAATAATAGTTAACTAATAATATAAAATTATGCAATTTAAAAACATGACTATAAAGTGATAAATAAATTCCAAAAATTACTCTTTTGAAAGGGTGTTAACTAATAAAAATTATTTTATATTTGACAGCTTTATAGAATTGATTTGAAATGTAGTGTCTTAATTCTAGTTATAAATACTTTATAACTTTATTCATGTCGATTAGGGAAATAGTATGAACAGGTCGATTAATATTGTATGAACGAAATTGAGTTGTATACATGAATGTATGATAAAATAGAAACGAATCTCCAGAACTGAATGGTGCTTTCACCATTTACAGAGCTGAGAAGCAAAGCAGAGAAGCTTTTCTTTACGTATACTCTGAGAGGGTGTGCATATGTATAGGACATATATTTTAAAGTATTTTATGAGTATATATTTGTGATTCAACGGAAATGATTGTGGCTGGGTAAGTGTGTAACTATATTTCAACCTTCTCTGTGTGTCCTGCAAAATAGTAAACAAAGTAAAATTTAATAGTGAGTTTTAGTATCCTCAAGTGATCTAATTCTTTTAAAACGTTTTGTGAAAGTTAATAGCAACATTAAGTATAATTTGATAGGTAAATATGTTTTAGTAACTAAATGTTAGATAAAATGCAATTCTAGATTTAAAATAAAATTTGGAAGACATCACAGTAGCTTTTGAAGACATCACAGTATAAACTGGACCTTAGGTATCCTGCAAGAACTATACTCATAGCTTGATAACTTAACCTCATACAAAGCATCTCAATAAGAACTGTATTTACTTATTGAATAGCAAGCTTGTCAGAGAAAATACTTTTAAAGTTGTTTTGAATTATCTTCTATTGAATTTATAACAAAGGGTATTCTAAACATCACAAGTAATCATATTTTTTAACCTAGTAACTCTCATTAAATTAATTAACATTATTAAAATGTAATTGCTAATAACACACTACCTAACAAGTTATGTCCAAGCTGTTTTTTATAATTATGTATGAACAAAAACTATGAATTTGTAATAAACATGATTTCGAATCACAATCATACGTAAGTTGTTTTTATTCACTGCAAAACTTGTTTTTAAAATTTACTTTGTACAGGAAAAACGTTGATTTTGTTACTTTTATAGTATATATTTATTGTAATGATTTAATAGTTTGGTTGTTGCATAAAATTCTAGTAGCAACAGTCTTTTATTGTTTGCTTCTAAATTAGTTTGTTTACAGAAGCAAATAAAATTTTTATGTTTTTTTCTTTGTAATTTAGTTTGTCCATATCTTAGGCTCTAACAACAAAGTTGTCATGACTATTCTTTTTGTGAATCTAAAAACATAAGAAATGTCACTCCATTACATGTGCAAGAGCTCGTCTTCCCTAAATTTAGTTTTAAGCTGTTTTTAAGATTCACAACTTATAAAACTTTTATAAGCATCTATTTCAGTGATAAATTATTTAAACATGACTACAACTCATTCTCATAATTTTAATTCACTCTTTAATTCAACAATTGTTTATCTTCTATTAGTGTGGTGTATTAACAACATTTACTGCTTTTATGTGTAACATAAAAAACTCTTTAAGCTTTTTACGTAATGTGATTTGTGCATGACTTGAGATTTTTTATCATGCATGTAAAAAATTTAAAATGTGCTTATGGTGCCATTGCTGCTTTTATTCCTAATAAGATTGTTTATTTTTTTATTGGTTCAGAAATGCAAGTAAAAAAATAAAAAAGCAAACAAACAAATAAATAAATAAATAGTAAATAAATATATGTAAATAAATAAAAACTTTGAACTCTAAAAGACTGAAAGTTTAAAATCCACATGCAACAGATCTTGTTTACATTCTTAGTCCTTAAAAGAAACTATCTTTTTATAGCTAGAAAAGCTACCTTGATATCAAGAAATAGAATGTTAAACTTGCAAAGAATGACAGAAAATGAATCTAGCAGTAATCAAGTTAATTCTATCAGAAAAGTGAATTTATAAAATAGGATTTCGTTTATATTTAAGTTATGTTTGCATTGAACAAAATAATTGTTTAATAAATATAATTTAAATTTTGGAAATTCTTTTTATATCTTTATCATTATATAATTGTTAAAAAATACCTCACCCTTAGAAGATGTAGACGATTTTCTAACAAAGTTAAGATTTGCTTAACATATAAAACACTAAACTTTCCAAATTTTTTTTTAAATTTTTTTTGAAAAAAGCTAAGTACAGGCTAGAATTTTTTTGTTTGTTCTAAAATTTTTGGCCTAAATTAAAGCATTCATGCCCTTAAAATTTGCAAATTTCAAGTTTGATCTAATTTGAGTTATTTCTCAGCATATTCTTGATCAGCCTTTAACAAAAATTTATAATCTAAATTTAACGCAATGCTGAAAATTCTTTATACCATAGACAACAGAATCATGAGCCACCAAAAGGCATGGATCCTGCATTTCGTGGTATCAATGCAAAAGCAGGACTGACAGTGTGGAGAGTTGAGGTGAGAATATTTTCTTTCTTTGGATAAAATTTGTTCTTTTTAAAATTCATATGCTTGTTCATATTCCCCAATTCTTGTTCTGTTATTTTCTTTTTTTCTCTTTCTTTACTATAAATGAATAAACAAATCAATCAATAGATGAATGAATAAATGTGCAAACGAAGAAATAAAAACTTCTTGTTCCTTAAATATTGTTATCACTTTTTCACTTTATGTTAAAATTTAATTTCTAGAATTTTGGACTTAATAAGCTACCCGAAGCACAATACGGTCAGTTTCATGATGGCGATTCCTACCTTGTCTTGCAGGTATACTCGAATTATTAAATCAAGTGTGAATATATTTTACTCATGTTAAATAAATCATAGATTAAATCATGGATTAGATGTAAACATAGATAAATGTCGAATAATTACATGATGCAAAAAATTTTTTTCTTGTATGCACTTGCTTTAATTTGAAGATGACCTGATAATATAAGTTTGCACAAATTTATTATTTTAAAGGCTGAAGGGAGACAGAGTCCATACAACTACCATGTTCATTTTTGGCTTGGAAAGAAAACATCTCAGGTGACACAATAACATTCATATTTTATATAACTGCAACTCCTGTAAGATACCGATCATTAATGTCCCAAATTTATCAATATTTTTTTGTTCTTAAAATAAACCACTTGTAACTATGCAGGCTGAATTAAAGGATTTCGAACTGACTAATTTGAAGACAACCTTATAAACAATATAAGACCAGCCCATATTTCCATTATGAGTCATTCTACTTATACTTACCGTCAAACACCAAAATTAGAAGTTCTGTCAATTGCTTAACCAACCTTTTTATTGTTCACATGACAACAATTTTTAATTTTTTGTAACTTTGGTCTTGAGTTATGAGATCTAAAAGAAGATAACCATTTTTTATTAATGAGTGTGTTTTCTTATTATTTATTTATCAATGGTATTACTAAAGATCTGTTTCCATGTAAAAGGGGAACATAGTTTTACATGATTTCACATGGTTACATTTCCCCATTCCATATTCCATACTGTTACTTAAAATTAATGAAGATTTTGTTTAGTAAAAATCTCCCGACCTTTATTTCTATAAAAACCTTCCAACCTAAACTACATTAGTGTAAACTGCAAATGGGAACAATGATAACCTCTGGGGAAAATTCCAACTTTTAATTGTTTTTAAAAAGGTTAGGTTAGCTTTGGTAACCCGTTATTTTATTTTAAACAGGATGAAGCTGGCACTGCAGCATTAAAAGCTGTTGAATTAGATGACGTTCTTGGTGGTGCTCCAACTCAATACAGAGAGGTAAAATAGAAGGCATATTTTAATTTTCATAATGACCAACCAGTAGCCTTGTGGTAGAGCATTCGCTTCTAGTGCAGGAGGTCTTGAGCCAAGTCATGCCAGAGAATATAAAGTTAATCTATCTTTTTGCTTAGCGTTCAGCATGAGAATAGGAGAATAGTTATCTAGTAGGTTGTCTAGTTGAGCGATTGATGTGGTTGCACGACTTTTGCAGCCCACATAGAGCTTTAAATGCACTAGGATCCCCTTCAGTTTAACAATGATTGAAAGCTATATGGAGACTCAAGTCAGTTAATAAGATTAGTCATGGAAGAATATGATATAAATAAATTCGCAATTTTTGAGTGTAAGAGAAAAAAATTAATTTCTTTTCTATCTAATAAGGCGTTCTTAAATTTAATTTTTTTTAACAAAAAAATTGTTGTGGAACTCTGAAATCATTAGGGCTTTGAATGCAACAATACTGGTACCAACATAACATTTCCTGTAGTCGAATTCTAAGTTTATTATAAAATTCCTATAAATGTCTTAAAATTCTCATAAAGTGTATCACATGAATAAGATAGTTAGGGTATTCAAGTACTTTCGCTCAACGTAGACATTACTTAGACAATACTTTTTCTGGAGAGCATATTTTTATATAATGTTTGCTTATATCTTAAGATTCAACATCATGAAAGCAGAAGATTTGTCTCGTATTTTCCAAAAGGTCTCAAGTAAGTTAGGTTTTTGTTAATGCTTAACTAATAATCTCATGTGTTAGTTTTCGTTTGGTCTTGTGTTGACAAATTATGTTCAGTGAGGTCAGATTTCCTTCCTGAAGACTTGGAAAGATTTTTTTTTGTAATAAAACCAATGTCTGATGAATTAATATGTTGAATACTCTCTATTTAAATCTTTAGCTGATGTTATAAAGTAGACTATGAGAATTTTTTCAAAGATTGGTTTGTTGTGATTAATGTTTATTTTTGTAGATACGCTGAGGGTGGTGTAAGAAGTGGTTTTAAGAAAGTCGAAAAACAATCTAGAAAACGATTGCTGCAAGTAAAAGGGAGAAAAAGACCAAGAGTTTTTGAGGTATTTGTTGTTGTTATTGTTGTTATTGTTGTTATTGTGGTCGTTAAACGAACTTTGGAATGTATTGCTATTAGTGTTAATCCAGGACAAATAGTCCTTCGGTGTTGACGTCATAAAGAAATGTTTTTCAATTAGAACTCGAAATTGAAAGAACTTATATAATCATTTTCTTTCCCTTTTTAACGTTTAGGATCATGTTGTTTGAAATTTTTAAGTAAAAGGTTTTAAAAAATGAAAGTACACGTTGAATTTGAGAGAGATGTTTATTGAAGCTTTATATTTCACCACCTTTTAGACAGAATTGTAATATTTATATGAAATTGCTTTTTAGGTTCCCTTGCATTCTGATTCATTAAACAGAGGTGATGTGTTTATTCTTGACAATGGTGCGAAAATTTGGGTGTGGTGTGGAGCAGAAAGTAACCGTGCTGAACGAAGAAAGGTATGCACATGCTGTGAAAGCTCTATTTTAGCTTTATAGAAGTACCAAATAAAGTCACAGCCTTTTCAATTCGATTTTTCACAACTGCAAAAAAATTTATATTTTTATTTGCTTTTTTTCTTAATACGGCAATTTTTGACGCTGACGTAAAATTAGAAATAGCTGTATTTATGTACCTTATCATGCGTTGGAAATCATGCATAAATAAGCGTGAAGAATTATCTTCCCTTAAAGGCCTATCTCCATTAGATGATATTTATTACGATCAACGGAAAGTGAAGAAACACATCTCAATGAAATTACATTTTAGAACGATTTTTTCAAATTCAAGATGACTGAGTTAACATGCGTTACATGTTTTTACTTCGAAGAAGACTGCTATTACATTATTAATATTTTTTATAATTCATATTAATATGGGGGGGGGGTTCACATTAGAATTATAAAAGCATGCTATAAATTTAAAGCGTGCTTAATAATGTGAACGCATTTTTGCTTTATTAAAATGCCTTTCAAATTATGTTTACTTGCTTTAACATGCTTCAAATAAAGCAAAAATTAAGAGTGCTTCGAGGCACTCTTTATTTTTGCCTTAGCTGCTATAAGTGCATAAAACAATAGAATAAAAATTATGCACAAATATTTGAGTATTAAAAGTGAGGATTTTGAGCGGGTATTATGAAAGTGAAAGTTCATTCGTATGTGAGAAAAACAACAACATGATCGTTTTATTTAAATTTTTTTTACAACTCTCGCTTTGATGTTACCGGCAACTTGCTTTAGTCAAAGCATGCTTTATTTTAATACTAAGCATGCTTTATTCTAGTGTGACCCCCCCTATTTGCTTGATTTGTACTAAGAAGTTGCAGAACTAATTCTGATAACACAACACGACTATACCCTTCGGCTGCCATCTTTAAATTATTCTTAAAACATTTTGCTATTTGATTTTTTTCTACCTTTTGTATTGGGATAAAACTTGACGATCGCTTATTCCTTAAAGAGCAGTAGAAACCATTCCTACTTTTCGGCAGCCGATTTTTTTCTTTTTTGCATGTGTCGTCACGAAATATTTAACGATCGTCGTGACAATCATGTAGTGGAGATCCTCCTTAAATGTGTGTTATTTTTATTTTTTAAAAACCTATATAAATGTGACTTGAATCCTGAGAATATGAGAAAGTGATACCTCCATTGGGGTGTACTATATGCTGTGACCAATAGTGAATATAGTTTATAAGCGCATAAAAAGTTGTTTGTTTTTGTTTTTACAATGCTCTCATGTTTACCTTGTAGGCAACAGAGATTGCACGTGCTTTACGTGATAATGACAGAGCGGGAAAATCACATGTTATGGTTGTCGGTAGGTACTGCATGTAATTCTCACATAGCTCAATCCTTCTATTGTGGTTGAAGATGAGTATAAAGAGTGTTTTTAAAACTTGTGATTCGTTATATAGATGATGATCCGATGGCGCGACCACAGAAGGACAATAAGAATGACAGCCTGTCGTTATTCTATAGTGACCTAGGGTCATATGGACGAATTAAACCAGCAGGCGAGCGAGGATCTGATGAAAGAGTTGAACGTGAAAAGATGGGAAATACAACGCTACACAGGTAAACACTAAAAACTCAAGTCAATGAAATGTTTACTGTATGTATTCTGTGTTTTGAAATCAATAAATAAATGCTTCATCACTCATGCTAGTATGCAAATGCCTCTAAAATTGTCAGAGGTGAATATTTTAAGCCTGTTCAACTTATTTGTGATTTGTTAGAAGTAGGAATACCAATAAGTAAATAATTTTTTTTTTAGATTTGCCCCATAGATTTTCCTTAACTTTACGTTTTACACCCCAAATAGTGGAAAAGTTTAAAAATTCCTCACCCTCGATAACACTTCATATATCAAAAAACATGTGATAACTTTAAAATGTATTTTACTGTTGTTAAGACCATGTGATTTACGTGATAACTGGTGGAATGGTTCTTTTTTTTCAGAGTATCAGATTCCAGTGGGCAAATGAGAGTCACTGAAATCGCCACTGGCAATCTTAAGTACGAAATGTTGGATACAGCTGATACTTTCATTCTCGACCAAGGTGGCACGGCGTTGTATGTTTGGGTTGGTAAGAAGTCAACAAAAGAGGAGAAGTTGCAGGGTATGAAAGTAGCTGTTAATTTCCTGCGCAGTAAGAAGTATCCTGACTACACACAGGTTACCATGGTAAAGCAAGGATCTGAGCTTTCTTTGTTCAAACAATGCTTCGTTAACTGGCCACAAGCGGTGATGAACTTTCAAAATAAAACCTATCATGCCGGTCGAGGGATTGGTGAGTATTTTCTATGTAGTTGTGGGCAAAACCGCCCCACAATTCCACCGTCATAACTCCTGTGATTAGGTTCTTATGAAAAGTGCTTACGTTTTGTAAAGAGGATGAACTGGGTTACAAAACAGACCAAATATGTAGGTCCTTGCCTTAGCCACCAATTGCAACTCAATATTTAAAATAAAGCTAAATATTTTTTGACCAAAAAAGACCTTTCAAAAACATGTGTGAATTCTTTGAATTGGGTATATCCTAGCTATTACATAATTTTTGTTGTTGCTGTTGTTGCTGTTGATCCTTGTTTGTTTTTTATTTTTTATTGTTTTTGACCAAATCCCAAACATTAACTTAATAACAATAATTTTTAGCTCAAGTTCAACAAACAAAGTTTGACGCAGCAACCCTTCATCAGCGACAAAAACGTCAAGATGAGAAGATGTTTGATGATGGAAATGGAAAAATTGATATATGGCGCGTTGAAAACTTCAAATTGGTTCCACAACCTAAAGAGATGTTGGGAACTTTCTTTGGTGGAGATTGTTACGTTATTCTCTACACTTACCAGAAGAACAAGAAGGAGATGTATCTTATATATTACTGGCTGGTATGTTTATTTTTGCAATTTATTCTCCACAATGAAGTTTCAAAACAATGCTAATTATTTCGCAAATATTTGATGTTGGGGGTGAATTCAATGCATAGAGGTTTAAGAAGAATAAAAGCAAATGAGACTATATTTCTCGTTTGTTGTTTCAACTTTTTTTTTGTTGTATCCAAGGGGTTCGAACAGTTTGTTTCTAAGTAACATTTACGAAACTGAGTGGATATTAGTTAAGAATTTGACTTTTGAAGTGAGGGGACAGAAAAAATACCACCCTAACACTGCCTAGCCATTCTTTTTAGGAAACTGAATTTTTTTACAAAGACTTCTTTTCCCTCTGTAAACCTAATGAGCACCAGATATTGTCTTCATAGAATCATATAAAACGTCATGACTATTCTGTATAGGGCTTAGACAGCACTGCAGATGAACAAGGGACTGCAGCCGCAATGACGGTAAAGATGGATGACAGTTTGGGAGGGGCTGCTGTACAGGTTAGTATTTTTGATATTTTTGCGAAAGTCATGTATCTGCTTTGCGTCTGCTTATGGTCTTATATTGACATTGCAATATGGCGACACACAGATGGAAAATGAAAAACTCTAGCTGTCCCTCGATAAAATGGATTTAAACTTTTTTTTGTTTATAGACTTTTTATTTTTCGGGTTAACTTTTTATAACCAAAACTTGAATTTGAATTATTTTGAAACAGGAATATTTTTAGTAACATTGTTTTGTTTTTTTTTGTATTTCCGATATATTTTCACAAAATAAGGAAATAATTACGCTCTTAAAAAGGCGGGGAAAAAATCAGTATATCGTATTTTTTAAAATTCTTTTTAAAAGGCAACAAACTGGAAATGGTTACTTACTGAATATAGTTTTTTTTAGATTCGCGTAGTTCAAGGTAAAGAACCTGAACATTTTTTGAAAATATTTAAAGGAAAGATGATTGTTTACAGGGTAAGACCTCTTTCTTCTTGTTTTTTACTGTTCTAAACAATTTCCGAACATTTATAACCGAATCAATACCAACAAAATTGGTAATTTTAAACTTCATCATTTTCTGATTTTTATAAAATGCGATACTTCCCAGGGTGGAAAATCGAGCGGATTTCGTGGACATCAAGCGGAAGTACAACAAAGTGGAATACCTCGCTTGTTTCAAGTTCGAGGAATGGGTGCTGACAAAAAGAAGGCTCTCGAGGTAACAAAAATAGATTGTATTTATGAGTTATCCTTTATCTATTTGTATGACTTCTTTGATATTCGTTAGCGCTGTTTGATTTACACTAATACTCTGGTTCGATATTTAGATATTCTATATCCGCCATAGTGTCTTCTTTTTTACTAGTAGGAAAAACCCCAGCATATGCGTTTTTCTTAAGTTTGTCTTAATTAAACCTGATTTTATCTTTCAACATTTCATATTTTTTTAGGTAGAAGCAGTTGCTGCGTCACTTAACTCCAACGATGTTTTTGTCTTGCTTACACCACGCGAAGGATTTCTGTGGTACGGTAAAGGGTGTAGCGGTGACGAGAGAGAGTTGGGTAAAGAGTTGGCCGCACGCATTGCACCACGATTTGCAGAAGATTTCACAAAAGTTTTAGAAAATAAAGAGCCCGCTGAATTCTGGGATTTGCTTGGCGGACCAGGAGAATACTCAAGCGGACACTATTTTGAGGTATGTAAAAGTTTTGACTTAGCCAAATTCACTTTATTGGAGATTTCCTTGATCTCGATGCTTGCATAATCAAGAGTGTCAATTTGAAAGTGTTATAAAAGATATTTAGTGAGTGAGAAATTTCTCAGAATCTTAACAGCAAATGGAAATTTTTCAGACTTTGTATTATCCGTAGTGCGATGTTTCCATACGAGGCCTTTCGTCAGAGCAGATTGCTAAAAAGCATCCTCGATGTAAAATGATATAACATCTTTTATTTTCCTTTTTCAGCAAGAGATACCAGAATACCCACCCCGTCTCTTTTTATGTTCGAATGCATCTGGAAGATTCGAAGTGGAGGAGATCTTTAATTTCACCCAATCAGATATGGAGTATGACGACATCATGTTATTAGATACGCATGATAGCATATTCATATGGGTCGGAAAAGATTCCAATACGGTTGAAAAGAAGGAAGCAATGCGCACAGCCATTGTAAGTACATTTTATGTGTTCTCACTTGCAGATGGTTTTATTGAGACTATCACACTAACTTTGTTGGTCCTAAGTGGGCATCTTAAGGTTACAAACATAAAGGGTGGTAAAATATTAGGGCCCGTGAAAAATTTTAGACTGCAAAGTTTGGGCCAATGAAGCAAGTTCTCGGAGAGATTACCAATATCACATCCATTTTAGAGGACTCATAAATGAGCATTGCGTATGATTCTATGTGTAATGTTTAGGAATATGTTAAATCGGATCCAGCAGGGCGAGATCCTGACAGAGTACAAATCATGGTAGTGAAACAAGGATTCGAACCTCCACAAATGACTGGATGCTTTCCTTCTTGGGATGACAATGTATTTGCTGTGAGTTGTTGTCATGTTTTCGTATTTTTCTTTCCTATTTTTTCTGAAGTAAATAAAAACACCATTGTCTCGAATAGGCGAGACTATAGATTTTCGGTGTTTTAATACGTTTTTCTTTGTATTTATAGCATGGGAAAAGCTACGAAGAACTAAAACGCGAGTTAAACGACGAAAACGCGGGTGTAACTTTCGTGCAAGAGGAATTAAGCAAGTTTTCCTTTGATCGGAAGTATCCATTGAAGGTTTTACAGCAAGAAGAAGTCCCAGAAGGTGTCGACCCGACGAGAAAAGAGGTAAATGTTTAAAAAGCTCTATGTGGGAGCGTTTGAAAAACTCCGTCTGTGCGTACAAAAATTTACACTCAACTTCAAGGAAGCCTTCGATTGTTTATAACAGGTGCATCTTTTTACAACGAGCTTCCTGTAAGTAACACAATTCAGTGAGATTTTGTTAAAATACTTTACTATATTTTTATTGTTTTTTTAGTACTATTTAAGTCCTGAAGAATTTCACGAAGTGTTCGGCATGTCTTTAAATCAGTACGAAGGTATACCACAATGGAAGAAAGACATTCTGAAGAAGAAATTTTCATTGTTTTAATTTATTATCCACGCACACTAGATCTTTGCTAGAATGTTTCTCAATTAGTATATTTATTTGATTTTGCCTCGATTAATAATCATTCTGTTTTGATCAATAATTTGTGTTGATGTCGACCGAAATGTTTCAGGCTGCCATTGTGTGTGCCCGTACTGCAACGTCTTACTTGCGTACAGACACACAGAATTGCATGCTGTTTGGTGCAACCATAATCGTCCATGGTCATACTTCCCTTTAATTATGTTATCATAAACTCACTTTGTTTTCTTTTGAATAGCTGTATATTTCTTTTTCATGTACATATACATTATAGTAAGCATCTATTTAGTTAATGCACATTTCACCTGTTTATCTCCACAATAATTACCAGCTGTGTATTTATTATCTCCGTAATGTTTGTGGTAGTGGTATTTATTTATCTCCCTTATATTATTATTATAATTCTAGGTAGTATTTTTTGTGTAAACAGCGCCTTAAAAAAGTGCGTATTTTTTATTGGTCTACTTGAATTGTTATTATTACGAAATAGATTTCATTAAATTTGATGTTGTCTATTATGATTTATTCTATTTTGCGAATTACATATTTTTGTGAAGCAACAACCTTTCTTAAGAAGAGCCAGTCATATTGATCACCGTGAAAAAAGATGCATTTATTATTTATGTATGACAAGATGCGGTACGTATGCTACACTAAGTAGATTTTTTAGGCTCGTTTTACGCTAAGTGATTTTCTTTAAAAAAACTGCTTCATGCGGTACGTATGCTACACTAAGTAGATTTTTTAGGCTCGTTCTACGCTAAGTGATTTTCTTTAAAAAAACTGCTTCTGTAAACAGGAAGTTTTAATCATATTTTTCTTTGGTCCCTAGAGGATCTCGAAAAAAGCATCTCGTGATATTACTTTACTGCGAAAACTACAGTGCTAAGGAGTTAATATTAAATATTGAAGAAGAAATCTTAAAACCTCTAATGACGGTCCGCAACTCTTTTATATATAAACTACGATTGTAATTGGGAACGAAACAAAAAGGATTGGGAACGAAACAAAAAGGATTGGGAACGAAAAAAAAAAGGATTGGAAATAAGTGACATTGGAAATATAAAATGGTTTTTGGGACCAAAGTATTAGTCATTATTCCAAGCTCCAACAAAGGTAGAGCAAATGAATACAGAAAGGTTATAATTTATTAGACATTTCTTTGCAGCAGAAAGAAAGCATATTCGAAGCAGGCAAGGAAATGTGGAAAAATGTTGTTTTGTTAGGAGCCAGCTAAAATTAAGGAATCTGGACCATAATTCAGTAGCACATTTTAAATAACTCTACCATCATTAAGCTAGATATAAAACAACCTTGTTTGAAGGGCATTTTATCTACTCCATAACGGTTAAGGGGCTCTGGAAGGAGGATGGGAAATAAAGATTGATAAAGATGTTTTGATGGCCTTACTTATGTGTCATATTGTCATTTAATCTAAAATAATAGTTAACCTTCGAACTTAAAGTTCGAAGGTTAACTATTAAAGCCACCTGGTTAATGTTTATTCTTGAGCTTTAAATCTCTCCAGAATTTATGGTGAAGTCATTCAAGTGCTTTAAGGGAACGGCCGACAAGCGTCTAGTTGTAAGTGACGAAAAAGAGAGAAATTAGACATGGAAAAATACATATACATAAAGTTACCTTTAAATAAATTTTACAAATATCCCTTTTTTAAAACATTCCTTTATCATCGCACCAAAAAGGACTACTATTCCGACTATTGTGCTGTAGGCTCGATTCCAGTCCCGAAACAAACAAAATAAAAACGCAAGAGAATTTCTTAATGTTTATATGGTATCAGATATTTGAGCACACCAAGCATTTTTGTAATCATGTGTGTAATGGCACGGTGTGAGACAGTAATCCGCTTCCACTAATTCACCGACGAAACGAGCGTTCGGGCCAGTCCATCCCCACCAGCATTTGCATTTACCTACAAGAACAAAAAATGATTGATAAATGATAATTTCTGCATTATTCAGGTTGATCATGTCAGGGGATCCTTAATAACATTTTATCATCCTCGTTCCAAGAACTCTTTTTTTTTGCTTTTTTATATTAGGCAATATCAAAAAACGAAAAGAAGAGTCCTAGGAATGAGGTTAAACGTTTAACTAATTTCCAATTGGTCTTTGGAAACCGCTTATCTTCTTATTTTCTCAGACGGAATACTTCTCGCCGTAGATATACAAAAAAGACAAAACCATTTTGAGAAAAAGTATATGAACCAATTCATTTGTGCGATGAATTACTTTTACTTCAAAGTGTAATCTGAGTATATCAATTTAAGTACATGTTACTGAAAAAAACTTTCAAAGAAGCTATGGAAGACACTATGTACAAATTCAATTACTTACACAAAATACCTTAAAATACATTGAGCACAGAGCAGTGTTCGTACTAGAAAAGCGCTAAAGTAAACCTTTGACCCCCTTTCATGGATCTTTTAACTTAAGTATTGCATCAAATGGTAGCGTCTTCAAAAAACAAGTATAGTGTTATTCTACATACCGTTGGCAAGGCATTGAAAAGGAAATACACAGCGTGGATTGCATTTTGATAAACACCGTGAAGAATAAGGAGTACACGTCCATAAACAGTGATCAGCCTCAACCTGTCCAATGACATTCACGCTTGGTATTGGATTCGGGCCTGTGTTCCCCAGGCTGCATAAACATTTTCCTGATGGTAAACAGCGGCCTTCAGGTCGATTACACATGCGATTGCATAGACTTTTAACACAGCTACTATTCTGAGCTAGAGAGGGAATAAACAGGGATATGAATCAGGTCTTAATATGAAACGTAGCATAACAGTAAAACTTTATCAAAACTTATTAAATCTAGTTCAGCAAAGTTTCGCGACCCGTTAAAATTTCTTCTTGTAAAATATACAAAAGTCAGCCATTAGCGAAAATTAATTTCTACCAAGAAAAATAAATTAAAATCGCCAGATTTAGTACTGTAATACTTTGTGGATCTTGGTTTAGTGGTTATGCAGTGCGCTTCGTACGTAACGTACGTAGGTACGTTGTTCAGTTGCGGGCATGTTTAGCAAGTGCTTTTACAAAAACTATGGGTAAACATGAAATGTAAGAAAAAACAGGGTAGGTACTGCCGATGTATACCTAAGATATAATATTTGGAATAATACTAATCGTATATGAATAGGAAGGTGTTAGGAATGTAAGGAAATTATTCACTTAAATGATCCCAATAGAATATGCAGATCTTGTAGTAAGAAATAAGAGCCTTGACTACCCAAACTACCCAGACTGGGTCATTAATAGGCGATAGCCGCTCAATCTAAAACTGAATTTCCTAAGTCATTTCACTAATTTAGTGAAAGAGCATTAACTCGATGGGGAACTTTATAGCATCATGACAATATTTCGACAACGTCATCATGCCATAGTCTTGGACTCAACGAAAATTTCCCTTTTTTCATCGGGGCGATGAAAAATACCTAAAATTTCTGGACGAGCTTGCGTGAAGATCACAAAATATACAGAAACAGGTGTGTATCAACTGCATTATTTCTTTGTTCCACTTGTCCTAACTTACATTGGATTAGATGTCCATTTTTTGTTGAGTTTAGTGGAGAACGGAAACAAGGTGGTTTCGTAACCTTGACGTTCTTTCTATTGATTACCATGGCGCCTGGCAATATTCATCCAATCAAAGTGCGTTTCTGTTGACGTCATGTTCAAAACCGGCCAATTAAATTTTCTTTACATCTAACCTATTTGACGTCAAATATGTGCAAAGAAAGCTTTAACTTCAGTACTTACTTTGTCAAGAAGATTTAGACAAGTACTTGAAATATTTGAGCGGAAAGAAGAAAAGAAGAAAATATTTCAGAATGTATAGCAAATATAGAGATATATCTGCAAACGTGAAGAACCTACGAACATGTGGTGCTTGTTATGAGCGTCCCATTTTCTTTTGCGATGACGATTTTAGAATACATGAGAGGAATTGTCATCGCTCATATCAAGAAGAGGAAAAAGAAGATTTAATAGCTATTAAATCACAATTGTCGCTTTTAACCAGTCTTTTGAGCAGACAAAGCAACATACATTACCCAGTCTGTAAAGAGAGTAAGGAAGAAAGGCGGAAAGACGTTGAAGAAGAAATTATCTGCATAAAGAGACGAATGGTTGGATTAGAAAGTGAAGTAGATGCTTTGAAGAAAACTTGCATGTGTAAATGTTTACTACAAGTTGTAGAAGGTATGTGTTCATCTTGCGTAAAACTGGAGAAGACACAAAATGTTGTGAACGAAAGTCAAAATGCAGGAGTTTTCAAAGAAGTGGAGGAGTTTAAGTTGAGGAACAAGTTGCTGCAAAATGAATTGGAAAACAAAACAAAGGAATTCAATCAGATGAAAGAACAAAGATCTAATGACAAGAAAAAGTTGCGAAAAATGAAAGATTTGTTTGATGCAAAACATAAGAAGATGGAAAAGATGGAAGAAGAGTTAAATGCTGCTCAAAAAGATAAGATAGAAATGACAAATTGCGTTGAAAGTGTGAAACAAAAAAATCTTCGCATCAAAGGTCAATTGAATACTGAACGACAAAGAAGACAAAGCTGTTCTCTAGATGAAGCAAATGATCAAAAGGAAAAGTTGCTAAAAGTTGAGGGTGTTTGTAAATCTCTACAAGAAGAGGTAAGGAAGTTAAATGATGAAAAAATGGAGTATGTAGCAGAAGTTGAACGATTTAAATCTCTTCTTCGTGACAAGGAAGCTTCAATGAAGCAGTTGCAAAGCGATGCTGACAATCTTACTGCAACAAAGAAAGAAAAAGAAGAGTATGAGATGGAAATAAAGAAAGTCAATGCATTACTTGTTAAAAAGTTCGATGCTTTTAAAAAGTTGAAAGTGCGTTGTGAAGAGCTTGAAAGGATTATCGAAAATAAAGAGCGAAGTGAAGAAGAACTTAAGTTAATGAAAATTCTTCTTGCCGAAAAAGATGGATTGGTGAAAGAACTGCAAGATTACGTAAAAGAGAAAGAACAGCAGGTCCAACAAGAAATCAAATTGCAAAAACAAAGAGATTGTGAAGTTTCTACCCTTCTGAAAAGGGTTCAAGATTATGAAAATGCTGTGGTAGAGTTAAAAGCAAAAATCGACGAGTTGGTAAAACAGCTAGACGACAACAACAACCAAAAGAATTTGATTTCCTTTAGCCTTGCAGAAAAGAAGAATGATTTAGAGGAGCTTCGTGATCGATTAAGATGTTTTGAAGAACAGCATAAAACATCGATGTCTATGATCCAAAAGTTGAGTGAAGAAAAGCGTCATATTTCCGACGACTTGACAGAAATTGAAGATGAAAACAAAAAATTGTTTAATAGCAAAGCAGATCTTCAACTGAAACTTGACGAGCTGAATGATAAACTCCAGGATGCAGTTCAGGATAAGATGAAGACAGAGGAAAAGTTGAAAAGAATGGATGAACTCGAACAAGAACTGTTTGAAGTTAACAAAGGCAACAAACTTTTACAAGCACATAAAGAGGAGTTAATGACAGAGTTAACTCAAATGACAGATAAAATAAAGCACCAAGCTGAGAGATATGAATGGAGATTGAATGTAGCCGACAAGAATGTCGATGAGCTGGAAAAAGAGCTTGCTGATGTAAAATGGAGTTTAAAAAAAGCTGACAGAGAAATCAAAGATTTAAAATTGGAACATCGAGACATGCTAAGTGCGGCTGAGCAAGTAGAGAAGTTGAACAAAGAATTTACGTTGGAGGAGGAACAGTTCGAAGAGATGTCGAAGAAATTAGAAGAGAAAAGTCAAATAGTGAAAGAGATAGAAGAGAAGAATGAAGAATATGTTAACACCAACGAGAAGTTGAAAAAAGAGGTTTTGGAAAAATACAAATGTCTTGAGATTGCCAACAAGAAAGTTATTGATCTAGAAATCGATTTAGAAAAAGTTAAAAATGACTGCACAAAGAAAAGCGAAATGACGAAGCAGCTTACAACAGAATTGCAAGAAAAAGAAAAAGTGTCTGCAAACCTCGAAAAAAAGACGTTGCTGCTACAGGAATCAGAAGCAGAACTTGAAAAGGCTGAAGAAAATATCACCACCTTAAGCAAGCAGCTTTCTGATTTGCAAGAAGAATTGGATAAAGCTCAAAGAGATTTTTCAAAAGCAAGCACTGAATGCGAGAGTGAGGAGCTTGATAAGTTGAAACAACAGAACGAAATTTGTGAGTTGAAAAAGCTTGAGTTGGTTCAAAACAAAAAGGACTTGGAAGAAGAGTTATCTCATCTTAAAGAAGCGCATTCATTATGCGATGGCCATAAAAGAAGATTAGAGAAGGATAAGGATAACATACACAAGAAGCTTCACTCAGTTGAAACTGAACTGAATGCAACTCTGCATGATTTTGAAAAGACCAAACACGATTTAAAGACATTGCAAATTGAAGTAACACGCTATGAAAATCTTGTTAAGAACTACAAAGAAGAAAAGAATGAAGCCAAGAGTTTAAGAAAAAAAGTAAAAGAATTAGAAGCAAAGGTATTCGAACTTAACGCTACCTGTGAAATGGATGTCTCAGAGAGGTAAGTACTACAGTATTTTACTCATGGTTTCATTTATGTGATCATGTTTCACCTTTGTAGCTATTTTTTTGGTTGTAGCCATTTTAAGTCCTATTTAATAACTTAATTTTCTTTCTTGTTAAAATAGCGACGACAATATACCAACTCCAAAAAGAGACTGGGGAGAGAAAAACATGAAAGAGCGCGAGAATGAAGAAAGGAGGGATGCTTGTGTTTCTGACAATATTGAGCTAAAATTTCAAGAAATGGAATATAAGGAGATAGTAAATATTCAGAAGAATACTAGTGATGGAGATAATGGGGAGAAAAAGGTTGCCTCCATCAAAATTGATAAAATAAAGAGCGGTATGACAGAAAATAACGAAGTCAGAGTAGAGATCCTCACATCAACTGGGAACAAAGATGAAGTTGACAGTGATGCATCAACAAGTGAGACAGGATTAATACAACCAATTTCGGGAAGTATCAACATGCTTGCAGCTGTTGAAGAAAGATGTGAAGAATCTGTAGCAAGTGATGTTTCAACATGTTTTAAAGATGATGAAGATGACATTTGTCCTTCATCGGATGATGACGATTCGAATGAATCGTTTGAAATTGAAGATGATGAAATGGTCATTTCAGACAACAGTGCAGAGGATATAATGATTGATACCAGTCAATCAAATGAAAGTAAATATTTTTAATTTAATTTTTTGCACAACCTAGTCCTTATATTTATATAGTGAAGATTTAGTTAATTAACACAAATTTTTTGACACGTTTTTTGTAATTAAAGGTACAGGAAATGATGAAGAACTTACAGTGAACATCAAAGAAGACAAAATTGAAAAACATTGTTTACAAGCGAACAACATTTCTATCTCTTCTAATAATGATGAAGTTGACATTTGTCCTTCATCGAATGATGACGATTTGAATGAATCGTTTGAAATTGAAGATGATGAAATGGTCATTCCAGACAACAGTGCGGAGGATAAAAAGATTGACATCTGTCAATCAATTGAAAGTAAATATTTTTGACTTAGCTACTATGAACAACCAAACCTTTATGTTCTTACTTAAACAATTAATCTTACATTAAGATTTAAACGAATTCCACGAATTACAGATAGAAATGTTATTTTATAGGAAAACTTACGGTAAACATCAAAGAAGGTAAAAATGAAAACCAAAGTTTACATTCTTCTAAAAATGATGAAGGCGATAAATGTCCTTTATTGAATGATGACGATTTGGATAAATCGTTTGAATGTAAGAAAGATGAAATGGTCATACCAGACGACAGTGCAGAAAATAAAATGATATTTACATGCCAGCCAAGCAAAGGTAACAAGTTACTTTATTCAATCATCTCAATGTTCGCGAAAAATATGCAAAAAGTTCATTAGAACATCTATATTTTAGTGTCGCCATTTTGTAAAATAAATTATTACTTAAAAATTTATTTTATAGCTAAGACGATCAAAAACATCGAACAAAAAGACGATGAACTATCGTCCTATGAAGACAGCAACTTTAAATTGTTATCAAATCCATCATCACTGTGTAAAAAGTTATCCCCTCTCTCAATATCAAAGAATAGACTGGGAAAACTTCCACCATTGAATCATAAACAAGATAGCAGTGTGTTTGACCTTCCACCACTACCTGTAACTGGTTCGTCGTCAACTTTGATAAACAACAAAGATTCTGCAACTCAAGAATGTCAACTGCTTGCTGAAAACACAGATAATGACAATTCCACAAAAGATGAATTCAATGATGCTTCGAAAGGTGGCAATATTGATATTTTTATGTCAACAAGCAACGATGTCGAAGCGGATGCTAATTTATCAATGGAAAAACAACATGAAGTTGACAGTGATGCATCAACAAGTGAGACAGGATTAATACAACCAATTGCTGGAAGCCTCAATATGTTTTTAGCTCCACAGTCAAAAAATGATAAATTTGATGAAAGTATCAGTGAAGAGATTGGAGAAGAATGTGAAGAATCTGTAGCAAGTGACATTTCTACTTCTTTCAAAGAAGATGAAGTTGACATTTGTCCTTCATCGAATGATGACGATTTGAATGAATCGTTTGAAATTGAAGATGATGAAATGGTCATTCCAGACAACAGTGTGGAGGATAAAAAGATTGACATCTGTCAATCAAATGAAAGTAAATATTTTTGACTTAGCTACTATGAACAACCAAACCTTCATGTTCTTACTTAAAAAATTAATCTTATATTAAGATTTAAACGAATTCCATGAATTACAGATAGAACTGTTATTTTATAGGAAAACTTACGGTAAACATCAAAGAAGATAAAACTGAAAACCAAAGTTTACATTCTTCTAAAAATGATGAAGGCGACAAATGTCCTTTATTGAATGATGACAATTTCGATAAATCGTTTGAAATTAAGAAAGATAAAATGGTCATTCCAGACAATAGCGTAAAAGATATAGTGATTGACAACTGCCAATCAAAAAAGGGTAAGAAACGTCTTGCCTCACACAAATAAGCATAGAAAACTCTATAATAGTGTGCAAAAATTATTTCAGCAATAAAAGTAAATTTTATTTACTATAGGCAATACCAACAACAACATCGAACAAAAAGACGACATGTTATCGTCCTATGAAGATAGCAACTTTAAATTGTTATCAAATCCATCATCACTGTGTAAAAAGTTAGCACCTCTTTCAATATCAAAGAATAGATTGGGAAAACTTTCACCATTAAATCATAAACAAGATAGCAGTGTGTTTGACCTTCCACCACTACCTGTAACTGGTTCATCGTCAATGTTGATAAACAACAAAAATTCTGCAATTCAAGAATGTCAACCACTTGATGAAGTTTCAGATCATGACATATCGATTAAAGATGAATTCAATGATGCTTCAAAAGGTGGCGATATTGACATTTTTATATCCACAAGCAACCATGTCGAAGTGGATGCTAATTCTACAATGAAAAAACAAGATGAAGTTGACAGTGATGCATCAACAAGTGAGACAGGATTTATACAACCAATTGCTGGAAGCCTCAATATGTTTGCAGCTCCACAGTCAAAAAATGATAAATTTGATGAAAGTATTAGTGAAGAGATTGGAGAAGAATGTGAAGAATCTGTAGCAAGTGACATTTCTACTTCTTTCAAAGAAGATGAAGTTGACATTTGTCCTTCATCGAATGATGACGATTTGAATGAATCGTTTGAAATTGAAGATGATGAAATGGTCATTCCAGACAACAGTGTGGAGGATAAAAAGATTGACATCTGTCAATCAATTGAAAGTAAATATTTTTGACTTAGCTACTATGAACAACCAAACCTTTATGTTCTTACTTAAACAATTAATCTTACATCAAGATTTAAACGAATTCCATGAATTACAGATAGAAATGTTATTTTATAGGAAAACTTACGGTAAACATCAAAGAAGGTAAAAATGAAAACCAAAGTTCACATTCTTCTAAAAATGATGAAGGCGACAAATGTCCTTTATTGAATGATGACGATTTGGATAAATCGTTTGAATGTAAGAAATATGAAATGGTCATTCCAGACGACAGTGCAGAAAATAAAATGATATTTACATGCCAGCCAAGCAAAGGTAACAAGTTACTTTATTCAATCATCTCAATGTTCGCGAAAAATATGCAAAAAGTTCATTAGAACATCTATATTTTAGTGTCGCCATTTTGTAAAATAAATTATTACTTAAATTTTTTTTTTATAGCTAAGACGATCAAAAACATCGAACAAAAAGACGATGAACTATCGTCCTATGAAGACAGCAACTTTAAATTGTTATCAAATCCATCATCACTGTGTAAAAAGTTATCCCCTCTTCCAATATTAAAGAATAGGCTGGGAAAACTTCCACCATTAAATCATAAACGAGAAAGCAGTGTGTTTGACCTTCCACCACTACCTGTAACTGGTTCATCGTCATCTTTGATAAACAACAAAAATTCTGCAATTCAAGAATGTCAACCACTTAATAAAGTTTCAGACCATGAAAAGTCGATTAAAGATGAATTCAATGATACTTCGAAAGGTGGCGATATTGACATTTTTATGTCAACAAGCAACCATGTCGAAGCGGATGCTAATTCATCAATGGAAAAACAAGATAAAGTTGACAGTGATGCATCAACAAGTGAGACAGGATTTATACAACCAATTGCTGGAAGCCTCAATATGTTTGCAGCTCCACAGTCAAAAAATGATAAATTTGATGAAAGTATTAGTGAAGAGATTGGAGAAGAATGTGAAGAATCTGTAGCAAGTGACATTTCTACTTCTTTCAAAGAAGATGAAGTTGACATTTGTCCTTCATCGGATGATGACGATTTAAATAAATCGTTTGAAATTGAAGATGACGAAATGGTCATTCCAGACAATAGTGCAGATAACAAAATGATTTTGACATGTCAGCCAAGTAAAGGTAACAAGTTACTTCATTCAAGTATCTTAATGTTTGCAAAAATATTATGCAACAAGTTTATTAGAACCATTGTATGTTAGTGTCGCCATTTTGTAAGATAAAATGTTATTTAAAAAATTTACCTTGTAGGTAAGACGATCAGAAACATCGAACAAAGAGACGATGAACTATCGTCCTATGAAGACAGCAACTTTAAATTGTTATCAAATCCATCATCACTGTGTAAAAAGTTAACACCTCTTCCACCATTAAATAATAGATTGGGAAAACTTTCACCATTGAATCATAAACGAGATAGCAGTGTGTTTGACCTTCCACCACTACCTGTAACTGGTTCATCGTCAATGTTGATAAACAACAAAGATTCTGCAACTCAAGAATGTCAACCGCTTGATGACGATGACAGTAACAATGATGATGATGACGTCAATTTTGATGACATTGATGCGTTGCTGTTGGATTTAGATGAATTTGATTCGAAACGAGCTAATAAAAACCCAAAAGCTTATTGAAAATCAGAAGTTCGAACTTTAAAAAAATCAACTCCGTATATTTGTTTGTCTCATGTTAGTGTTGTGACGTCATATATGTTGTGCTGTTTTAAAAATTGGGTCTAAAAAATACAAAAAATATATTTATTTATTTATTTATTGCTAAACTTGTGCTTGTTTTTCATGCGATTAAAATTTGGATACACCAAACTGAATTCTGTGAAATTTAAGCAAGCTTTTCGTATTCATTTTTTAATAGTTTATTGAGATTATGCAATGTGGAACTTTTAGATATGCATGCAATGGAATTAACTACACCTATTTTGGTTCATCATTATGTAGATTTTTAATAATAAAGCAGCACTGTATTTCTGAAATAAAAAAAATACGCTGAGAAAAAAAACCCTGGGAAAGAAGCTGGTATAAGGACTAATAATAAAATGTCAAGTATTTTAAGTAAAAGTAAGTAATATTAATGTATGATCAAAAAAGTTAAATGAAAGAACTCGAGATCTGAACCATTGACCTGTACTTCCGAAGCCATTATAAGGGAAGATAACAGTTATTTGCAACCTCTTTCCCAAGTCCTCTATTTCTCTATTTGAGAATTGTGAAAGGGTGAATATTTATTGTTTTAGAAAAAAAACTCTTTATGAGTGAAGATCTCGTAAACTCGTTCTTATGGGCTTAAACTTTTGTTACGAACGTTGGCAATGTACTGAAGTAATCGCTGTTGACGTATTTGACAAAAGTCCATGTTGCTATAAACTTCTCAGAAAATCTTCACGTCTCGTAATTTTTTTCTTTTCTAAAATCCACCATCTCCGTTATCTTTTTCCCTCCGTGTTAATTCCCTGTCACGAGCTAAGGTCTTTAACGTAGGGAGAAATTCCATCATAACGAAGGAGCGAGGGAGTTTATTATTATTTAGAAAAAAAATACGATATCATGTCAAGTTTTCTGCTTTTTCTTTATTTAAGAACGCGAAACCAGTACTAGTATTTCTAAACTTAAAGACGAAACAAATATAAAACAAAATCTATACAAATATACACTATTTCCATTACAGAGAGTGTGTCCATTTATTTAAAAGCTCTGTGTCAAAACATTATAATATTAAGTACGAGTACAAGTGGAAAATATTTTACCTGTAATAATTCCAAACAGACATAGAGTAAACACACAGATTCTTAACATGTTTGTCATTGTCAATAATATTCTTGATGTTGTAAAACATTGTTGTTATTTGCTTAAAAAGTTTAACACATCAATTAAACGTTATATAACATAAAGCTATTGTTTATATAATTGTGTATTTTCATGTGTTTTTTCTCTGGATGACATTATTAAGCAGGAAACTATTTTGAATGTTTTTTTGTTTTCCGTGTTAGGTTCAGTTTCCCTTCTCAAAACGGTAATTAATGGCTAGGGAGGCAACATTAATTATTTCCTTAAACTTTAAAAGAAAGAATCCTTATCTGGCGGAATAAGATCATTTATGTTAATAAAAAAAATTTGTTCTAATGATTTTAATTTTCAGGATCAATGCATATATACATGTTTAAAATATATCTAAAGATGTATTGAGTTAAAAAATACATGTTTTTAAGACATCCTCATCCCCAGGGCTTTTCTCAAGAAAATATCTAGCGCTGCCCTTAGAGGACCTTTAATACATCGAATCAACGAACTTTCGAAAAACGCTCCACCACAGCGTCGGTAATAAATATTTTTCACCAAGAAAAAATTCGCCACTTTTTATCAGGCTGTATATGAAAGATTGTCCGGTTTCCTTTAGTTTGCTTTATTCACACTAGTATATTGGAACTAGAATAGAAGTATAATGTATTATAAGCTTAATCAATCTAGTATAATTTAAACTGGTGCGTCCTCGTCATTTATTAGCAAATTCATTTTGCTCCACTGACTTTCCGTCTTAATTTATTGACTGTTGATTTCTTTTGACTCGATCATGATGGCTTGATAATTCTCCGTATCGTTATCGCCATCTTAATTATCGACAATTGAGAGATTTTTACTGTACTTATAAGTATAAAAATTAAGCATGAATTCTTTCATTGTATCAACATGTCAATATAAAGCGATGTCTTTGAAAGATTTTTTTCTGCTTGAATCACACTGAGGAAAAGCGCTAACTGATCGTGCATTTATTTTGGTCACGTGACCAAGTTTTTTTCTATCAGCTAGTATCAACAACATATTTAAACTTTAAACACAGTTGCCTGCTATGACGTAGGTTCTAACCAATCACATTGCGCGATATTCAGAAATATTGATGCCGCCCTTTTACCCGGGTAATAATCCGTATTAAAGGAGGTCCTACTATGGTTGGGACCGATGGGGTACGAAAATGTTTAAACTTTCGTCCCCCTAGATTGGCTAAAACATACTTCAAATTTTGAAATATTGCGGTCGAAAGCCTTAACAAAATACAGGAGATTATGTATAGAAATATAGAAACGCCATATTTTATGTAAGATATATTTTAAAAATAAGCAATTGTAACATCGAAACAAAATAAAGATAATGCAGAGAAATGCTATAGTATATGTCAACTACCAGTCCTCCTTTGTACATTTTCCGAATACATGCTTTCTGTTGTCGTGCGATTGAACAAATGCGTTGGCAATTTTGATCAGGTCTAGTTGTCAGTCCTATCTTTCTGGAAATTAAAATCGAGATAGAGTTGAAACGAGCTGGAAGCATTGTTGATCTCATACAGAGCATATGTATGTATTGATCAATTAATAATTGATTAAAACATATGATAACCTTATAAAAAACATCACTTCTTGGCAAAAAAGTGAAAAACTAGACCCTATATGTTGAACAAGTCCACGGTAATATACAGCAAGCAAGACACAACCTCGCCCCAGGGTCTTGTGGCCCCTGAGCCCTTATAACGAAGTGGCCAGCTATTATAAGCTTCATCAACAAGGCAAAATGCACTGGGAACGAGGCTGGCAAATACAGTAACGTTTCATTAAAAATAAAGGAAGATTTTGGAAAGTATGCCTTAATCCATGGGACTCTAAATCCGCCATCGATAGTGTATACAAAATATTTACTCAAGAGAACAACCGTTAATGGATGGAAAGAGAGTTGCGAAAGGAACAAAAATAACCAGCTCATTGCACTAACCCAAACAAAAGGAAGACCAAAGTGGATGATGAAACGTTGAAAAAAATCAAAGATATTATCGTTGGTTCACGCAGCATGTTGGTTTTTGCCTACCTAACTTATCTACCTAACTTGGTCCGATTATAAGAAAAGAGTTAGCTTATTCAAGAAGCTAATTTTTCCAATCTTAAATACAAATAGAATGAGCTTGGATACCCAAAGGAGCAGTATTCATAAACTATAGGGGATACTTTCAATGGTCAAAATAACGTTGATATAGAGAAATTGTGCTTGGAAGACGATAGTGAGCTGGTTATCGTCCTGCATAACTTAACTAATAAGTCCTAGCCCCTTGATATTTTGATTAATCAGCAAGCAAAGAAGTTTGTCTCTCATAAATTCAACACGTGGTAAGCAGGTCGTGTTAGCGAGCAGTTGAAGAAATGTATGGCTCCTTTTACTGATGAGGTACACTAACTGCCACCCTGTCATGTTTTCATTTGAAAAATTACAAATTAAAAAACGTATATATTTATGATTAAGTACGGCAGCTTGCACCGGTTAAGAACAGGGCAGAAAATACATAATCAGGGCAACATAATCAGGACAGGCCGGCTTATTACTCAAAAAATATTATTTGGCACTTATAAAAGGGACATATAATCAGGGCAGGCCAGTTTATATACGACAGTGTAATATTATTTCTCATTTATTATAGAACGAACATAATCGGGGCAGGCCGACTTATGTATGACACAGTCAAATATTATTCGAGACTTATAGAACGAACGTAATCGGGGCCGACCGCTTTTATATCATTCGTCATCACTTCTGACAAGCGAATAGCCCTGGTGGCAAAGTTGTTGTTGCTCTCAAATGAAACGAAATTTCGCGGCAAATACTAAATTTTGGGATTCGCAAGTTTAATAACTTTTCACCAAACTTAATTCCCGCAAAAAGAATAATTTAGGTTCCGTGAAATTTAGTTACTTCAAAGTATATTATGCTGAAATGTATTTACTACAAGATTAGTTTTAAACTAAGAATTACGTCGAGACTTTTTTCTTCCGCCATCTCTAGTTTTTAGGGGTGTTCTATCTTCCAGAGAATGTTTAATTCACAAAAGTTCGAAGAAAATGCCAATCACAACCTGCCTGGCCAGCCATTATATCAGCGTTCATAATCCGGTCACCACTACATAACCAGTGCAAAAAAAAACATAATCAGATTATGTGTATAATCCGGCTGTCCCGGTTGTAAACAGGCCGTTTTCGCAATCTGGGCAGAACAGCTTTATGTAACGATTACACATGCGTGGCCCCGCGCCCCATAACAGTAAATTTGGGTTTAAATTTATATTTTTTTATTAACGGTATGACCACGATTTTAAAATTTAGCGCGAATGAAAATGGCGATATAGTTCAAAAAATCAAAATAGTGCCAGGTAATCTTTTCAGTTTTTTAAATAATTATTTTGTTTAAAATGCTGCAAACTCTAAATAAATTCTACAATGGTTATGCAAACCCTACATCATTTGATGAGAAACATCTCTTGTGTCTTGTGCACATAGCTAAGTACTAGAGCTAGCTAGCTAGCTAGCTAGCTATAGATAAAGAAACTTTGATTGATTGTACACAACTAGCTAGCTAGTGTTGCTAGCTACAACATTGCTTGACACAATTTGTACTTGGAATCCAAACTCCTGCATTGTATCAGATGTTACTCTGGACAAGTTGAAATTAATCAAGAGTGGTTTTTTAGTATGTGTGGCAGGCACACAAGTGCCCTAGAGGTGTGCTTGGTAATAAATCTTGATATTTTGCTAAGGTTTTTTTTATTTAGAACATAAGTAACAGAATAACATATATACAGAATATTTAATAACCGAATGTAACAGGATGATATAATAACAGAGTGATATACAAATACAGTGCTGCTTTACTTTTTTGCTGGTCATTCAACCTCTGCAACCAATGCATATTTCCATTGCAGTTTTATCTCATAAATTCTGTAATAGCTATCTATTCTAAAGTTTGCCAAACTTTATCATTTTTTTAATAGCAAACCTTACTGTAACCAATTTGTATGTATATGTGACGTGCTATTGCAGGGCTCTTCCAGAAAAACCTGCATTATAGGGTCAACATTAATTTCTTTCGAATTTCATGACAATCTTTTTACATATGTTACGAGGGTGCCGATAAGCCGCATACGCCGTAAAAAGTGCGGGTGTTTTCGGGTGAGTTCGGCGTTTTGAAAAAAATGTAAGAATTCGCCCGAAAAAACCCGCATAGGCCCGAATAATGCCCGAAAAAGAAAAAAAAACAGACACTAATGTGATTCAAAAAAACTATAAAAATTAAAATAAACTTACTATGTGGTAGTGAAGTTCTTAAAAGAACTGTTTTTGATGGTTTTTGATAAAGTTTACTTTATAAATAACTTATATATAAACTATATTAGCTTCTTTCTCTTTAGGCGCCTTCTTCACAAATATCGTCCGCATGGTTTGTTACAAGGAATTGCATTTCGGGAATGTTCCAGGCGATTTCAGGAAAGTGCGGGTGATTTCGGGGGGCAAACGCCAATTTATTCGAAAAGTCGCCCGAACTCGCCCGTATATATGCGGGCCTTTGCGGCTTATCGGCACCCTCTTCATATGTTCTATTACATTTAACATAGCAAAATGATTTTAATGATAGGATTTAGAGTGACAATTTCTTATGGGATTTCTTATATATAAAATGCTATAAAAAATCCTAAAATGTCTTAATTTTATTGTAAAAGCTCCTGAGAATCTCCTATTTTTTAGGGACATTCATTTGTCAAACTCTAGGGACATTCTTTTGTCAAATTTTGTATTGTGGAACATAAGTCCAAAATATTTTTATTCCGCAAGTTCTGTAGCTATTTGACAGATTAAAAGAAGGACCTGACAGGAATAAAAGAAGGACCACAATAAAAAAGTTGCTATTAATTTTAAAGGCATGTTATAATCGCAGTTATGGGACAATATGGACAAGTGAATGTTACCATAGCCCTGGATTAACCCTAGTTATGTAGGAGGAAGAGGGGAGATAGCATATTTTGTGGACCATTTATTATTGCAGGGAGTTTTCTTTCTGAGCAAGGACCCTAATTGGGCTACATAGCTAAAAAATAAATTGGAGTTTCACCTTAAAAAGTCTTAATACTTTTTTATGGTACTACATACTTCAAGACATTTAATGTTAATATAAAAGACTGATTTTTTATTATTTCTTTAAATCACCAAACAGAATTGCCTTGCTAAGTGCCAAGATGAATCGAAAGGCCGTGGTGTAGCCTTGAAATAATACAAAGAAAATTTTTAAATATGTGTTTTTATTAAAGAAGAAATAATGACTATACACATGGTTAAGACCAGGTGGAAAATTATATTAAAATCTGCCTGTTATGGCTGAATAACATCTTGTTTTTTTTGCCCCTGTATTATCTGAATGTATGAGCCGTATCCCAAGTTGTTTGTATTATGAACAACTGCTAAGTATGTCATTGAATCTAGTATTTAAGTGGCTGCTCTGTCTTTGGGCTTTATCTAATTGAATACCGTCCCTGTACAGATCTCATTTTACATTTTTAGATTAAACATGAGTTGGGCACAGGACGAATGGAAGAATAACCTGCCCCACAATGCTTTGCTAAAAATTGATGGATTAGAAAGATGTGTTGAACAGTTGAAAAAAGACCAACAACAGAAAAAATTTCAGGTAGAATCACTTGAAGCTGCGTTCGAAAATCAAAAGAAAAAAACTGAGGAGCAGAAGTCGCAAGTAGCTATATGTAGGAAAGATGTGCAAAATTTAGAAGAACAATGCCGAACAAGTGAGGCAAATAGAGAAAAGGTTAGTATTATTTTCGAATTAAAAGAAAAATATTAGGCAGTTTTGGGTACATTACTTTGTCACAAGGAACTTGTATAAAAAATAAAGAACTATTTCGGTAGCTTAGATATATCAAGCAAGTATTTTTTTTAGAAATAACTAATAGAAGCTATAATAAAATTCTAACAAAAAACACAGATAAGCATGATATAAACACAACATCCACCCTTAAAGTCAACATTGTTATCACTTACTTACTTGCACTCACACTTACGTACTAAACATTGTTAAATTAGTGAATCGTTCGGAAAATCAGGGGACAATCTTGGAAAGTGGTAGGAAAATTGCTGATAGAAAGACCTTTCAATATTGCACAAGTCTGAACAGAATAAATGAATATGAGTGGAACTTATTAAGGAATTAACAATTTTACAAGTAATGTCCCTTAGTCATATGATGCAAGGTTTTAATCATCTGTGTTTTATTTTCTAGGCTATATATGAGTTGGATGCTAAAAGGGCGCAATTAAGTTGCTTAGAAGGACAGTTAACAAAATACAAGCAGAATTTAGAAAAGGAAGTATCCAAGGCAAGTAAATTACAAGTAGAACTGGAACGAGAAGTGTTACAAAGAAATAAAGTTGTTGATCAATTGCAGCAGAAAGACAACGGTACTATTTTTTATTAATGGAATAAATCTTTTTTATTCTTTAGTAAAACAATTCAATTTTATAAAAAAGTCTTCATTTCAAGATTTGCACCCAAGTTAGAAATTGCATGCTTTCCATGTCACCTAACCACCACTTCACCTTTTTCTTGACATCCTCGATTTTTGTGTTTGCAAGTTGCACTTTTCAGTAATTTAAATTTTCTAACAACTCCTAAATTTTTGTATGTGTTTTTTCCCCTTTATTGAAAAAAACAAAAAACCTCCTAAATTCTCCTAAATATCCTAAAAAAAATGAGTTGCACTCATTGCAACAAGGAACCATGAAATGTTTGTGGAAATGAGAGCAATGTCAGAAATCTAAGGATTGTTGTATTGTGTCTACATAAGACTCAGAAAATGTCATGCTTAGCCTGGAAATGATGTATGTAGACTGGAATTTTTAATTACACAAAGTAAAATGAATGAATCAAGACATGATTTGCTTTTCAAAGAATAAACACAATCAATTCTGTTTGACTGATTAAAAAAGGCATTTTTTGATAATGATTTCTTTTCAGTAAATTTAAAAAATAAAGAAATAAAATTAAACATGCTCACGATTTGTTGTTGATTTTATCCTGCTGAAATCCACTAAAAAAGGACATCATCATCATCATCATTCTCGGCTTAACGTCCGTTTTCCATGCTAGCATGGGTTGGACGGGGTATATTAATGACCCTCTTCCAATAAACGGTCAAGATCTTCCTGATTCACTGCCCATGTCTTACTACTGTACAACATAACACTTCTTACACAAGTCTCAAACAATCTACCTTTTAACTCAATTGACAAGACTCTGTTGGTCAACAAAGGAAGTAACTCTCTGAACTTTTTCCCAGCAGAACCTATCCTGCAAGTAAGACTTCTTCCAACACCCTTTTCACTGCCCAACATATCACCTAAGTAACAGAAGTTCTCAACTATCTCTAACGAACCACTGTTGTACATCATTGAATCTGGAAATACTTCATTCTCTATAATCTCACCCTTGCACACATTGGAAATAAATCAGTATATCAATGTGGGGATCATTCTAAACTAGTTTATATGTCACATGTAATTTCCTGATGAAGGTATAATAGTAGATAAAGGTCTACGGTGAGTAAAGACTAAAATGAGACTGTACCTACCTGATAACAGTTGATATTCAGTAACAAATGTTTCGGCTTATCAGGTTTCAAATAACTATAGCTAAGATATATAAAAGCTATATATCCAAATAATATACCATCATTTCAAAAAATGAATCTATTAACACATGTCACTTGTTTTTTTTGTTCATTTTATAGATTTACAAAAACTTCAACAACGTCTTAAGTTAAGTAGTTCTGACGATGTTTTCTCATCTGACAAAGAAACAACTTCAAAGGTAAGTTTATTAAGATGTTTATTGGATGAGATAATATTCATATGCTTGAATACCAGGTTCTAATGGTAATTACTATATAACCATGATTACGTTCTCACAATTTTAGATGGCAGGAGAAGTTGTGGATACACTTATCTCCTTTGATGAGCCAATGGCTCCTCCACCAAGCACATTAGGTCATCCATCTGGCAATCTTCTAGATTGTAGCATAGCTACACCCATCAAAAATAACAAAAACAGCAGCACAGGCTCTCAGCACTGTACGTTTGATATATTTGGTGGAGATGTTGAGATGAAGTCTGGATCAACTGGTGCAGTGAACAACAATGATTCCACAGACTGGAAGACGAAATGTACTGACCTTCAAACGAAATTGAAATCTTTAGAATTCGAGATATCGTCTGAACAGAGCAAGTGCAAAGATGTGACTTTGAAATTTGAAAATTTAAAAGCAGAGCTGAATTCGAAAACAAGTGAATGTCTTAAGGCTGAAAACGAAGTTATCAAGGTAAGAATCTGTTTGGTTTGCTGGATTCATGATAAAACAGGACTTAGTTAATGGCGAATTGATCTAATCTAAACTTTGCACCTACAGAGAGAGCATCTTGGCTTGCATGCACCATTTTATACATTTGTTTTATGTACTTTTCTTTCCTTTCTTTTTATTTATTTTTTATTTTTTTTATAATATTACAAAACTAAAAAACTTAATAAAGAAATATCAAATAAATCACGGAAAAAGAGTGTGGCTTTAAAAATTCTATTAAAAACATGGTGTAAAACAACACGTGATTTATGAAGCCCTTTCATATTTTTTTGACATTTTATTATATCACAACTTTGTCTTTTTAGGTTTAGATCCACGTCTATTATAAGTATAGGTTCCTTACACTTCACATGAATCAGGGTGTCTGCCAGACTTTGAAAACGTTGAAGGCAGAATAAGAGAGCTTAAAAAACCTATATTTTTCATTTTACAGGGAACCTTATAGTTTTGAAATATCAATAGTGTTAAAATATTTCTGTTTAGTAATGAAACATTGCCTCGTAGTAAGATATGGCTGCAAAATAATCAACTTCCCATAGGTTTTAATGTTTGGTACTCCAACCTTTTGTTAGTTTTCGCATTACTTTAGTGCATACCTATAATGTAGGTATTTTCTGTAATCACTTTAAAATTGAAAAAAAAATTGCTGATGTACAGTTTCTGGTTTTGCTACCTACTATTATTAGCTTCTTTTTATCTGTTTTGTTTGTGATCTTTGTTAATAGCTCACAGCTTCTGTTGACGAGAAGGACAACAAAGTTTTACAACTTGATCAAAGTATAAAGCAACTTCAACAGCAATATGAATGCGAACGACACAACACACAAGCTGCAATGAAAGCACAAGATGAGAGAATAAAAGAACAAGAAAAAAATATGAGGTTTGTTTTGCCTTATAACTTTAAAAACAGAATAGAAGTGCATTTATATGAGTTCCCTCGTTGCTTATATAGTAAGGTGCACGAAAAAATGAGCACCTAGAAAATATTTTTACCTAGTGTTTACCCCTCATACCGTTCTTTTTTTTATTGAAATAAAGCTGTACTTTGCATTTTATCAGGGATAAACGCTGAGTAAATTTTGTTTTGTTTTGTACCAAACCTCTTTTCAGAATTGTTGGAAAATTTAAGTAATTTATTTCAGGGAAGAATTGGCGCGTGATCAAAAATTAGCTGAAGACCAAGTTAAGGAGATGCAGAAAAGTTTAGTAGAAGTTGAGAAGAAATATAACGAGTCTCTGCGCGAGTATAAAACGTTGGAACGTAATCTCTTTCAAGCTAACCACGAGAAAGAAAGTCTAGTTCATACCGTGGAAGAATTGAAACAAGAAGTGCCTCGCTTGAAATCTGAGCACCAGCACGTGTTGGCAGAAGTGAAAAGGGACCTGGAAGAGGCTCATAAGAAACAGATAGCTTCTTTTGAAATTAGGCTTCAAGAGAAGCAGAGAGATAACGCAGTAATGGCGGACGAATACAATAAAGTTAAAAATGAAATATCTTTGTTGAACAAAGCATTAGCAGAGATCAATGATAAATACATGAAAGCCATAGATGAGAAAAATAATGCGGAAAAGAGAGTAGCTCAGTTGAGCTTAGCTATGGAGGAGCTCAATCAAACATCCGTAGCAAAGCTGAAAGAAGTAGAAAAACAGCTGTCTGAGAAGCTGAAGGAAAAGGAGGAACACAATAGCTCGTTATCGAAATCAGTTCAAGAACACCTACAGAAGCTTGAGGAGTACCGTAAAGAAGTTGATGTTAAAAAACAGTCTGCGGAGGAGTACAAATATAAGTACGAGTCCGCAGAAGCGACGTTGAACAAATTGAAGAAGGAGAAAACCGATGTTGAAAAAGAATATGCTCTCCATATGAAAGATGCTGAAAAAAGAGAATTAGAACTTGTGAAATCTGCAGAAAGGGCCGAACACGCCGAAAAGGTGATAAAAGAGCAGCATAATTTATTGCAAGTTCAAGTTGAAAAATCAAACCATGAGCTGTCTGTATTGAAAGAAAAGTTTAACAGCTCGTCAAACGCTCTCCAAGCGAAAGAGAGGGAATTGTCCTGTTTGGCCGAGCAATGCGAAGCCACCGTGAAAAAGTTGTCTCAGAAAGAAGAACAGCTAAAAGTTGTGGATGAAACAATCAGGAGGATTACTGAAGAAAGGAATAAGTATCAGAAGGAATTTCAAGAGTTTGAAGGGAGAATTGACAAAAAGAACACCGAAATCGAAACCTTATCGACGTGTCTCGACGAAGTGAAAGCAATAGAAAATGAGTTGCAAGGTCGTGTTGGTGAACTGCACCGAGCTGTTGAAGAGAAGACAAGCAAGCTGGAAGCAGTATTGGTAAAAGAAAAAGAATGGAAGGTTGAACTAAACACGAAGGAAGGTTTGCTTGATGAAATGGGTGAAAAACTCCACAATTTAGAAGAAGAAAAAAACTCGCTGCTTGAGTTTGCAGAACAAAGGCAACAGGTTGTCACGCAGAGGGATAATCAAGTGCAAAAAATGACTGCTGAATGTGAAGATCTATCCCGACGCTTGGAAGAGGAGGCAGAGTTTAAGAAGAGCTTGGAAGCAAAATGTATGGACGTGTCCACGAAATTGGATCAATCCCATCAAGCATTGCATGATAAATGTATGGAACTCAACAAAATGGAAAAAGAATTCCAAGAACAAGTAAGGCTTCTATTGTTTTTACTTTCTTTAAATTTTAGGCGCAGAACTTTTGTTTTCATTGAGCTAAATCGTACAATGCGAAGACGTCCATCTTTTTAGAGGTTGTTTGTGCAATGTGAGGTTTTATACAGGCGGGTATTCCGCCGTTTTGATACCGTTTAAATTTTGCGCTTACGCTCTAAAGCTTTGTAAGGGCTCACACAGCACCAAAAATGGCCTGATGCGCCGTACATACACAAATTTTTGTATATATTCAAACTAAACACCGTAACGGTCAGCAAATTTGTCCACGTCAACTAGAAGTCAAAAAAGAGGTCGTGAGTTCGATCTCCATTTAATGCAGTTGTCAAAATGTGAGAGAGTTCCATGAACTTTTGCACTTTGTTTACAAAATTTTAAACAATTTGCATTAAACGAATAACAAACAATGTCCATGGTGCGAGATAAACTTTGCAACTTTAACTTACAGTGATATTTTGAATGAATATTTTGCAAATTTTTATGTTCTGACTTTTAGCTGTTTTGTCTCATTTTAAAATAGTTTGGAAATAAAAACAATTCGTCCCGTATATCTTACCCAGGTAAACAATGCTAGGGGCGTTTTTTCCCTAAGTAGCTAAACAATGTTTAGGGCTATGTGCAAAAAATTAATTGTTTATAAAAATAATGAAAATGCTCTACCTCCCTACCAAAAAACATCTTTTATGTAGCTTGTAAGTTTTTCGTTCTAGTATGGAAACGCTAAAGAGGAAATCCAACTCGTTTTGAAGGAAAAAGAAAATCTTTTTGAAAAAATTCAGTCGCTTGAAGAATCTTTTGATGGTCTCCAGCAAATCAAATTGAGAACGGAAGCCAACATGTTAATGATGGCGGAGGATCGCGAGAGCTTATTGCAAGAGAAGAACGAGCTGAACACCAAATTTGAAGAAATGCAAAGCGAGGTGACAGACGTCACCAATAAATACAGCCAGTTGACCAAACAATATGAAGAACTTTGCTCGCTTATTCAAGTAAAAGAGGAAGAAATTGCAACTTTTAAAGATAATCAAGTCAAGTTGGAGCAAGAACATCATTTTAAGGAACAAGAACTTAAATCCACCGTGAACGAACTCACCATGAAGAATGAAGAACTAGAAGAAAGTGTCTTAACATTAACAAGTGAAAACGAGCAGTTTGAAACAAAGGCTACCACCATTGAAAAGGAATATAACACCATGTCAAGTGAGTTGTCATCTCTTAGTATTGACTACGAAAAAATAAAGAGTGAACGAGACCAACTTTCAACAGAGAACCAAACGTTTAATGCTAAACTCGAAGAAAGTTCAGATCTTCTGCAAAGCAAAGACACAGCTGTGCAAGAATTGACGAAGCAGGTGGAGAGTTTGCGGGATGACATGCAGATGAAGACAAAATCTTATGAAGATCTCATGACAGAACGAAACAACGTGCAAGCCCAGTTGGAAATTACACAAGACGATCTCAACCAAATCAACGAAGCTCTCTTTCAAAAGCAAGAAGAATTGGACTGTGTGTCTTCAGAGTCGTCAGGTAAGATTGCAGAGTTGATGACTCGGGTAGAACAGCAAATTGAACAAATACAAGAGCTACGCGAAAGGATTGAATATCTAGAAGAAAAATTAAACGCCTTGGATAGTTTGATGAAAGAGAAAGAAGAAGAGTTGCGGCGGGCTTCTGAACGTGTTACAAAACTTGAAGAAGAACTGCAAGCATCGTCAGAACATGTCATCAAGTTGAGCAGCGATAAACGCTATGTTGAAGTGCAACTCAGCACCGCTTGCGGCGAGTTAGAACAAAAGTTGCGTATGATCGACGATCGTGACAATTCGCTTCTTACTTTGACTGAGGAAATGAAAAAGAACAATGAAGCATATGATAAAGACATGACGTCCAGAGATGAACAAATCAAAAACATGGAATGTAAGATGTCTTTTGTCGCAAGTGAGCTTCAGCAAGCGAACGACCTGCTTCAAACTAGGGAGGAAGACAACGAAGAGTTACTCGAAAAAGTCGAAGAGCTAATGAAAGAATCGGACGAACTAAACGAAAAGTTAGCAGCTGAACAGAAGCTATCTGAAGAACAAAGATGTCTAACGCAGCAACTTGGTGAGAAGCACAAAATGACAGAGGCAATGTATACTGAGTCCAAGACGTACAGTGAGGAGCTGGAGAAAAAGATACGTGTCGGTGAAAGCAAATTAAGTGAGTTAGAGATTGATATCGATACATTAAATGATAAAATCGAATCTCTAGTAGTTAACGCTAATAAATTGGAGAGTGATTTAAGTAATAAAACCGAAGAATGCAACTCGCTACAGTCTGATTGTGAAAACACTCGATGTCAATTCCAAGAATTAAGCATTGCGATGAAGAGAAAAGATGTTGAATTAAAATCATCTGCGGATGAGATCTTACAGCTTAAAAACGAGAAGTCATTGGCGGAGTCCATGTTGGCTTCAGCGAACGAAAAGTTCATGCTGACAGAAGAAGAACGGGTAAAATTACTTCAAGAGGCGGAGGAATTAAAACAATGTTTAAAAAATACTGAAGCTTCCCTTGAAAACGCGAGAACGCTCCAGTCGGAAGTAAATAACAAAATGCAGGAGGATGCTCTCCATCATCATGATGAAGTTGAGAAAAAGGAAGATGAAATACGTGAAATGAAAGTACAAATGTCTGCATGCCAGTCTTCTGTTGAAACGCATCTCAATACTATAAACGTAATTAAAATCAGATTTGAAGAGGAAAGAACTGCGCATCAAAACGAGGTTACCCGACTCTCAAAAGAAAACGCTGAATTACAGGAACGTTTGAATTATTTGGAAAATCAAATAAAAATATTGCAGGAAAGTCTTAGTGAAAAAGAAGAAAGCTTAACTGACATGTTAAACCAGGCTGAAGAAACGGATGAGATACTCATGAAGCTTAGAAAGGAACATGACAGTGTGTCTAATGAAAAGATTGAAAACGAGGCTCGCCACCAAAAAGAGGTGGAACAATACCAAGACACGTTAAACAAAAAACAAGGCAAACTGAAGGCTCTCATGGATAGCAATGATACTTTGCAGAACAAAGTTGTAATGTTCGCTGAGTTAATGGAATCTGTACAAAATAAACTGAAGCAGGAGCAAGACAGACATACTCAAGACAGCATAAAATGGAGTAAAAAGATGGCGGAACTTGAGGGCGTCTTAAAAGAGAAACACGCGGAAATAGAAACAACCTCTACGGAATTTGACCAATTGAAGACGAGCCATGGGAAAGAAGTTCATAAGTTGAAGTCGTTTGTCGCAAATTTGACTGACACTTTGAAAGAACGCGATGCACAACATGAACAAGTTGTTCAAGGTTTAACAGAACAGTTCGAACAGAAACACCGCGAAATTCAAGAAGAGTTGGAAGTTAAAATCATGCAATATAACTCTCTGCAAACGAACTATGACGAGAATGTGCAAGGGAGTGAAAAATCGTTGCGCGATAAAGAAGTGGTAATCAGTGAACTTAAGGAAGTTCTTTCGGAAAAGGAAAAAAGTATGGCTGAACTAGGATTGAACCTCAACAACATTCAGCTGCAGTTATCCAATGTGACATGTGAAAAGGAGCACCTTTTCTCAGAGCTTGAGAAATGCAGCAAAGATTTGCGTGCAGCCATGAGTCAGATTGATGCTGAAGGTTTGACTTTTAAAGAAAGAATGATAGAAGCGGATAAAGCGATAACTTCTCTCGAGTCGAATCATCAAAGCGAGATAGAAAGGTTTGAAAGTGAAATGGCGAGGTTAAAGGAAAAACAGGATGATTTGCAGGCGGCTAAGGAGATTCTTGAAAGCCGGTGTCAAAAATTGGAGGAAGAGTTTTCTACGAAGGAGGGAATATTTCAGGAAAGTGAAAGCAAGTCGGAAGCGCTTGGAGCAGCCTTAAAACAGCGAGAGAACGAGCTGCAAGAAATGCAAAGTCGACATGCTGAAGAACGTAGTGAATGTGAAAACAAAATGTCTACCTTGCAGGGAAGCCTAAATAACACCCTTCAAAAATTGGAGCTAGCTTGCAAAGAACACGAAACCGTGACGCAGAAATATGAATCCTTGGAAAAAGACATGGTTGTGAAGATTAAAGCTCTTGAGTGTTCTGTATTTCAAAGTCGGCAGCAAGCCGACCTATTCAAAGCGGATATCGACGCAAAGGAGACTTTAATCTCTGGTTTGAACGAGGAAAGTGAGGAGTTAACCAATAAGAATCAAGAAATAGAGTCGTGCTATGAAGAACAGTTGAATGATTTAAATGATGCGTTATTGCAAACTGAGAAGAAACTCGAAAAAAAGTGCGAAGAAGTTGCTGAACTGACCAGTCGAGTCACAAATCTAAAGCAGGAAACATTGTTGTCTTCAACACAATCTGAACAAGAAAGGCAACACATGGAGGCAAACTTTAAGGAGCTGTTGAGTGAAAAAGAGCAAGTCATCTTGAAAGTAAATGGATTGTTAGAAGAAAAGAAAACATCGTTGTTAGAGAAAAATAAAGTTATAAAACAGCTTAATGTTGAAGTAGAGGAAAAAGAGGCATGTGCAACTTCACTTCAAGAAAAAATTAAAAACTTAACACAACAGTTCGAAGACGCCGTGACCACGTATGAACAGCAGGCGGATGACATTAGGGCTTCGTTAAGTTCTTTTAAAAACGATAATCAGCTGCTTCAAGAGAAAATCGAGGATTTGAAAATTGAAGCACGAAATGAAAAAGAGACGATTCAGGGTGAACTGAACGCACGTGTAGATTCGTTAAGCTCGGAAAATAGTACGTTGGCAGAAACGATGAAATCCTTAGAACTATGTATCAAGGAAAAAAATAATAAAGTCACTGAACTTTTAGAGAAGATTAAAGAAGATAAAAATAAACTTGAAAGTTGTGAAGATTCGATCAAAACTTTGACTGCCGAAGAATGCAGGTTAAAAGAGAAGAACGAAATTTTGAAGTCAGAAGTCCACACAGGATGCAAAGCGAAGGAAGAATTGGAAATTCAATGTTCGAAGTTGACAGATCATCGCATATCTTTACAAGCTGAATTATCGACGACTAAAGAAGAATTGGACAGTGTGAATCTAGCTTTAAAAGCAAAGGATAGTGAAAACACTGAATTAAAGGAAAAGTTAAAAGGACTCTACAACCTTAAGTCTGATCTTGACGGAAACCTTCGAGAACAAAGCCGTAAGCTTATTGATTTAGAGACTAGATTTAGAGATATGATGGAAAAAGTTAGCAAGATAAAGCAAGAAAGAGATGAACTCGTTGAAAAACTCACCAAAAGCGAGGAAAAAAACTTGCAACTCGAAAAAGACGCCATTAGCACTCGCGAAAAGTTAGAAAATTGCAAAGAGACGTTGGAGCATGCTGAAAGCGCCTTGGTAGCCACAGAGACGAAATTAAACGAAGTATTAAGTTTATTACGACAAAGAGATGAAGAATTGAACGATGCGCTGGGAAAACACGAAGAACTGACCTTGCAACTTCAAAACAAAGAAACCGAATGCGTTTCTAACGTGGAAGATATTCGTAAGCTTCAAGAAAAGATCGAAAAGAATGAAATTATGATCAACGATTGTGAATGCGACAAACGTAGTCTTCAACAACAAGTCGACGAATTGCGGGATGAAATCTCGTCAGTGCAGGTCTGCAAGGACGAACTTGCCGTTAATTTAAAAGAGAATATCGAACGCTTCACAAGTGAGAAACTGGAGTTAGTAAATAAGTTATCTTCTGCTGAAAGTGTGACCGCAGAAGTGAGTGAGGAGTTAGGTGAATGCAAAACAGTTTTGAACGTTTTAAAAGATGACATCACTACGTTAACTGAACGTAAAGAAGATTTAAAAAAGCAAAATAAAATTCTCGCTGACAAGTTAAAGGAAGAAGAAAAACGAGCGGAAAAAGCTATTCAACATGGCGACGATTTGTCGATCAAACTAAAAGCGGTTCTAAGCGATAAGGACAGCGCAGTGCAGAGTTTAATCGACGAAAAAGAAAAATTGAAAACTCGAAACTGTGAAATCAATGAGTTGTATAAAAATGTGTCGGCGGAAAAAGAAAATCTGAGCAGTCAGCTGGTAAACTTTTCGCGTGAGCAGAACCAAGCTGAAGAAGTGATCAGTAGCTTAAAGGTAGACAAAGAAGAATTGACTAAAAAGTTAGAAGACACGGAGAAGGTTCTCGAAGAAAGGGCAGCATTACAAGTCGTGTTAAAAGAAGAGTTGTTGCAGAGTAACTCTTTATGTGAAAGTCTTCAGCGAGAAACTTCAGAGGTTCAGCAAGCCGTTGAGAAGGAATTGAATGAACTAAAAGAGAACGTCGTAGAAAAAGATGATTGGCTCCGCGAGAAAGACCTTAAGATTGGAAAACTCGAGCAGGACATCGAAACTCTTAGAAAAAAATTGACAGAATCTGAGGATGCATTGAGCTACGCTGGAACCATGAAAGAGGAGTTTGCCACGCAGTTAGAGGACACGCAGAAATTGTTGAAAGCTGAACGGAAGGCTAGATGTGAAGCTGAACAGTTGAGTGAAACTCATCTAGAGACAATCAAAACATTAAAAGAAGAAGTTAGGAAAATTAAAGAATCTTTTGAGTATCTGACCACGGTCAAGTTGGAAATGAACGAAGAACTTCAGAGTAAATCCACTAAACTTGACAACGCCAAGGAAGAAAAAGAAACTGTTTTAAAACAATTAGAAACTTGTAAGGCACGGTTGGATGATTTAGAAAGTAAAACTGTAAGAGAAAAAGAGTTGAATGACCAAGTCCAAAAGGAAAGGGACCATTTCAAGAGCGAGGTAAACAAGCTAAGAATCTGTTTCGACACGTTAAATGAAGAGAAACACAAGAACGTGGAAAATTTGAACCAAGTAAACATCAAACTACAAGAGATGCAAACCTTGTTAGATGCTAAACAGAAGGAAGTGCGTAAGATGGAGGAAGCGCTTGGAAATGAGAAAGAAAACAATGTGTGCCACAAAGCGGAGATTTCAAACTTGAATATAAGTCTAGTAGAAGCGCAGAAATCAGCAGAGAAAGAAAAGCGAAGAGTGAAAAAACTACAACACGATATGGAAAAGAAAGATCTCTCAATTAGTGAACTTGAGCAACAACTTAATTCGCTTAACTGTCAACTCGCAACGAAGGAAAACGCGCTCAAAGAAACCGTGGAAAATCTCACGAGAGCCGAAAACACACTCTCTTTAGAGAAAGAGATGCATACCTCGAAGCAGGCAAAACTAGAAGAAATTAAAAAAAGTCTAATGCGTTCTCGCGCGCTTTCCTCCCAAGAGGATATTACTTCAGATAATTCTAACTTAGACGAAACTATTGATTTCAACTCGCAGATACTCAAATTACAAGAGGAGATTGTAAAGGTATGGTTAATTTGTTTTCTTTTTGCATTTCCTGTTTAAATACTCTTCTCCGGTCTTTTTATAATTTTCTATGGTTAAAATTTTACAACGAATGATAATGCTAACTGAAATGGTAACTGCGAAAAGCAATCGGCAAATCCTATATATTTTCTTGGTTACTATAAATCTATTAGCAAGTAGAGTAAAAACTAGTGGGCTATACAAAAAAAGGTTTTTACTGTCAATGCATCTTTCTTAGCTTGAAAAGGACAAAAAGCAGATGGTGGAAGCAGCTGTTGAAGAAGAAAGACTTCGTATAGTTGAAGCATCCAAACAATTTGTTCTCGAGAGAGAAAAAGAAAACGAGACTCGTAACCAAGATCTTCTCGATGATATCAAGCTAAAAGAAAAGAAGATTACAAATCTTCAAAAAACGATCTCACAAAAAGAGGAGGAGTGTAAACAGTTCGAGTATATACTGAGCAAGGAAAAAGAAACGTACCAAGAGCTATTGAAAACATCCGAAGAAGAAAAAAACGTGACCAGCGTGACCGCACCCGCTGAGCGTTTTAACGGAGATGAAATTAATGAGATGCGAGAAAGGCTGGAGAGGGCTAAATTACAGAATGAAGAGCTAAGAGGAGATTTTGCGAAGACGGTAGATGATTACGAAAGAGCTAAGGCAAAGGAAAGTCGCGAGTTTGGTAAACTAAAAGAACAATGTGAAAACTTTAAATCGCTTTGCGAGAAGAAAGACGTTGATTTGAAACGTTTAAAAGCTTTGACGATAGAGCCAAGACGAAACGAGAAATTACTGGAAGATTTGCGTGAAAAGTTAATGTCCTCGGATGAGAAATATATCACGCTGGAATTCAAAAACGAAGACTTGCAGAATGCGTTAAAAAGCGCAACAAAAAAACACGAAATTGAAATGAGTGGAATCAGTAAAAAATTGTCTTCCCTAATGAAGGATAACGATCAATTGCGATTAAAACTTGAGGAAACCATGAAAAGGCTTTCCTTGCTTGAAAAGGAAAATTTGATATTAAAAAAAGATTTAGCAGCGTATCCGTTTGCAAAAAACAGCATGGTATCGCCTTTAACGAGATCTTTATCTTCTTTGAAAGTGTTGTCAAGCGAAGATGATTCTACAAACGATGTCTCTTCCATCCAAACCAACTCTTCCATCCAAACCGACTCGTCGCGAGTGCAATCTCAAGCTAAAGGGATTCTGAAAAAGTCATCTGAGACTCCAAAACGGAGTATGGAATCTACAGGTTGGTACAGGTGTAAACTTTTTTTATACAACTTTGCTTCCATTCTTTTCACTTAAGAAGAGGGCGGGGTAATTCCACTTCAAACTCTTTGATTTTTCGTAGCTAAACTTTTAAAATACTGCTCCGTTGCTAAGCTTCGATTCTGCTAAGATGTTCAGGGATACACTTTGTCAGGAATGTGAGAATTTTTTTTTTAAATTGTCAAAATGTCAGAAAAAGTCAAGAATATCAGGAACATTGCGTCAAAGCTATGATGTTTTTTTCAAGTATCAATATTTTGCTTTATTAATATACTTGTTGTTAAATGTACTTATAGGGTAATCTAAGGTTTCATTCCAATAACGAATGTGTTCTCAAACCAGAACAACTAGAAATATCAAAAAAAATATCGCTGATTCGCAAACGATTTGTTCTGTGGTTAGAATACTGACCGCGCTGATTGGTTGGTTACTTTCACTTGATCATTATCGGGAAACATATTTCTTGTTTTAAGCAAATAACTGCCGAAATTAAAATTTGAATATTACGCCTAGATTTTAGACTGAAAAAATGAGTAAATTTGAGGCTAAACTCGAAATTAACTTTGCAAATTTTCAGTCTGGTCAGTTGCTGACCCAGATCACGTCCTGGAACTTTTACTCGCCTTATTAACCGAACAAAAGTGACATACAAACCAATCATTATGAAGCATGATAATGTGCACGTGCTCTTAAATAAGTCGTGTATACTAAAATTTCCTGAACTTTCCCACTATATTTCTTTTATGCCATGTCATATTTCACCAAGTTCCATTGGCGGGGTTTAACCCGTTAGGGGGTAAAAGATGCACTGCAGATGTTTCAGAAGCGCTATGTCACTTAACCATAGAATGTGCCATAGATAGAACACTGTGTAATTTAAGCAAGTTTGTTTGAATCTAGATGTGTAGGCAACTTGACTACTACTTGTGATTTAGAAACGGATTTTTTAGTTCCGTACAGACTTCCAATTTTCCAGTTGACTGTGTATATATTTATTTCTACTGCTTATTTTCTTAGAGAGTCTGTCATCAAAAGCCAACTCGAAGAGGACACGTTTAAACACCGTGATTGAGCATTCTAATGGTTACGAGACAAAAATTTCACCATCGTCGGCTACTGATCAAAGCGGAAGAAGAAGGTCGACGAGGCTTGCACGTAAACCATACAGTAGAGAGATGCCTTCCAGTTCTTCTGATGACGAGGTGAGTGAGACCTTAAGTGAGACCGAAAGAAGAGGGAGAGATACAATTTGTAAAAATAAGTCCGCATAGTATATCATAAAATTGGAGTTCGTTAAAATAACTATCGCACGGAAGCTCATGGAAACCTTAGTACAAAAACATTTGTTCGCAAAGCGTTTCTTGATATCTCACAAAATAAATCTATAACAATAAAAAATAAATAAAAAAATTACTTGGGATCCAAATAAATCCTTTAAAACAAAATATTTTCCTATTAAATCGCAAAAATAAATCCAGAAAAAAGTTTATTTAGCATTAATCTATTTAAGATATGGTTGCAACCTTGTTTATTTGACGCCATAAAAAACATAAAAACGAGGTTGTTTAATCATGCTTTTATTATCTTGCATAGGTTCTGCAGAAGCAACTTTCGGGTTCAACCACTTCTCACCCTACGAAAGAAAATCCAGCACATGCTCGTGTTACTCGTGCACGTGACAAAGAAACGACACCATTGTCCCCCAAAAAGACAAATATTACAGATTTAAACTCTTCTCTAACGGTACCGAAAAAGCCTCATCGGGATCTTGGTATGCCGACAAGAATAGTTGGTAATAAAAACGTACAACAAGGTAAGAGTTTGTTCATTTTCTTCTCTGTCTGTTTGCTTGTCGGTCGGACGGTCGGTCGGTCGGTCGGTGGTGACACGAGACTTTGTTTATAAGTTCTGGCCGCCTTTGATCCTTTGAAAGGGTGACTAAATACCCAGTATAAAAGATTTGACAAAATTCTCCTAAAGTCCTAATTAAGTTTTGTCCTTTATTCTAACATATCATTTTTAAATAGGCCCCTGCAGAGCGACGCGTTTAAATTCGACTCGTAACGCAGATGCTGAAGTTACGAGCAAACATTCCGTAAAAGCTCGTCCGCCGTTACGGAGTGATGGTAACAGCGAACAGGAAGAAAAATGCAATATGCAGTAGTGTTTTATTTATTTTTTATGTAAATATTTATCATTTTAACGAAATTGTTACGCACATGATTTTGTTGGAAACCCTCAATTCCAGCCTCCCCTAATTATTTTACATCGGTAATAGCACGGAAACGAGGCTGATTTTCTGTATGTTTGAAATGTTTATAATATGTGTGATTAGTATCAACTTCGTATCCACTGCTTACATAGTGGATAATTCAACTGTATATGTACGCTCTGGTACAGGCGAGAAAAAGAATGTATCCAGAATGAAATGAAATTTCCAGAATTAAACATTTTATATTTTAATTATTTTGTCGTATTTTTGTCGTACCGGTGTTTTCTGGCTCGTGTCACCCCAAAATATTGAAAAGCTGACAGATGGAAATGAGACTCACGCGGATGGAATTAAACTAAGATCAAGCTAAAGACATAAAAAAAAAACATTTTTTCTTTTCTCTGCATCAGCAATTTAAAGAAGCTCTTGCCAAAGTTACTGCGAGATTTGGCATCACATAGGGCGACCTTTACCTTGAATTACTTAAGAAATCCATTTCCTGCTAAATAAGTTAATCTACGGCTTGTTGAATTTTGCCTTAAGTGTATTCGAAGTTTTGTTATTATTCGTTTATAAATATTTGTTTTGTTGCGTTTTATTGCAAGAAAACAATGGTCCCAATAACCTTACATTAGATACACGAGAGTGGTAAAAACACGATTGATAGAAAATGACAATTTCCGCACGGGCTTCAAATTTATGTGTCTGTTATGAGTAGACAATTTTTTTAGGCGAACTATCCTGGGAACGAAGGTAGTAATCACATAGAATACCAACCACCTTAGGAAAAAACATGCGATTTTGTGTGAGTTGCCAAAAATCGCAAAAAAATTTATTCCGCAAAATTTTTAGGTTTCAATCGCAAAAATTTATTCCGCAAAATTTATAATTTTCTACGTAAAAAATAACATGTTTGTATATTCTTCATGTTTCAATGCTACAAAACTGAGAATAGAACAGTTTTCTATCAATTTTATCACATTCGATGACACGAGGAGCTTCTTTACAAGAAGACTGTACTCTTTCTTTTCTCTTTTCGTCTCACACCTTGCTCGGGACTTCATAGTTTTTGGCCGTCAACCAAAAGGAAGTTAATAATTATACTACTACACAATAGTGATGACAAGAACGCAGAGTTGACGAAGAACAAATTAACAGCATATTCAAAATACATTCATTGATGACTTTTAAAAGCTATTTTTTTGATAAGCATACGAGTAAATTGGGCTAGAGGACAATACGATAAGATTTTGCCCATTTAAGCTTGAAATTATGCCTAATTTTAAGACTTATTTGGATATATGATATTGCGTTTAATATGAGCGCCTTGGTTTCAGGCTATTTTTTAGACAGAGTTTCTTTGTGTAACAGTGTTTCTTTGTGTAACAGTATTTCTTATTTAATTTCGGAAGAAATAAAAGTAAGGGACAGACTTGGAAATATGCTAATTGTATGCTCATTTTTTTAAGAACATGAGTTTAAGTATGCTTTAAAGCTGGTTCACCCTTGTGACATAAGCGCGAACGCAAGAAAAAGAAAGTTAACACCTTCCACGCAAGCAAAGGCTTGAAGCAAGATATCGAAAATTTTTGTCTTGCGTTTGCATTCACGTTTGCAGTGTGTGAACTAGAAAACGCAAGTGAACGCAGACGCATCAACAAACGCAAAAATATTCTCAATGATAAATTTAAAAAACAGAATTTGAAGTCAGAGATATTAAAAAAGTACTGGGAACGGAATTTTTCGAAGAAAAGCTGTGTGGAAGAAAAATTATTTTTAAAAATTCGTTTTGTAAGGATAAAAGGTATAAGAACGTAATTAAAGTGGCTTTGTGCTGATTACGATCGTCGTTTCTTAAGTATAAAAAACTAATAAAAAAAAATCGATTTTTTGATAAAATCAAGGTATACCGTCACCTCAATGCAACACGTGCACAAGAAACGACACAGATGTTGCGCAAAACGGTTTATCCATAAAATAAATACGGTACAACAATATTGTTCCGTTTTTGACAAAACTAAATATATTTGTAAAAGCTAAACGCAAACGTGGACGCTGATTATCTCCACTTGCACAATTTAAAAGACATTTGAATTCTTGGGTTTAGAATGAGGACGAACAACTACAGAATTTTGGCGTTAATTAGTTTATTTCAACTAGCTACGTTCTTTGTGGGGCTACAAAAGGTCTCTGTTGCGCTCCACCAAATGGTCTCTGTTGGGCTCCGCCAAATGGTCTAGGTGGTGCACCAGGCGCTCCAGGTGTCTGTCCTGGACGTTGCTGTCTGTTGTCATCACGCTGAAAAAAGAAAAATGTTGTTTATGTTTGCTGTTTCTGACTAACTTCAACAAAAAAAATTGTAGCCAATACACAACGATTCGTTAATATTTACCCTCATTCCGAATCTTGGCGGTGGAGTACGGATTTTTCTGTCTTCTCGAGATCTGTTACGCACAACCTTCGAATGGATAGCACAACTCACACAGTAGCTCAATTTTGCATACAGTTTAGGAAGTTGGTAACCTATAAACAAACAGAACTAACATTACAAGTGACGAAGATGTATTTACAGACAACTAACATTCACGACAGGATGACATGATGTTGCAGACAAAAAGAATAAAAATGAAATTCAAGATGAAGAATCTGCAGGTGTGCAATCTTACAGGTGTGTACACCATTATTTAGTCATGGCACTCAATAAAGGTGTGTGAGTCCACGGTGGAGAATGGTGATTAATTTAGCATCGTTTATTAATCACTGCATATAAATAATGCACAATTACTCAAACAGTGCAGATTCAATATAACTAGTTTTCCTTATACAGCCGAAGGATTTCAGTAAAAAAAGGTTGACGGATTGGATTACCTAACTTATCCACTGTAAATTTGCAGTATGTATTTACCTTGTTTTGAGAAGCTAAACAATGTTTAGGGCAAAGTGAAAAAATCAATTGTTTATAAAAAAAAGTAAGAAATTTGTACGCCCAAAAATGGAATATGCGGAATAAACTTTTGCGGATAGAGACCTCAAAAGAGATATTGCAGAATAAATTTTTGTGGATGCAAGAAATTTGGTAAATCGAAAGTCAGGAAAAACCTAATTACTATCTCGCCTGCGAGGAGTATTTAAATACAGCTGTCCGTCCTAAAATGGAAATTTTTGGCTCTCTGAGCACCGACACGGGAGTAGTCGTGTGTTCGAATCTTATCTTGGTAACTATTTTTACTTTTTTTTTTCTTTTTACTATCTCGCCTGCGAGGATAGGTTTCCAACTCGTAACCAACTAAATGTCCCAAATGGTCAATTGCAAAAAGGTATGCTGAACATAATAGTGACATCATAATTTTGATTTTTGTCACCTAAATGTCATTTTAGGCCAAAATTGGTCTGAAATTAAAACTACTTTATTTTCGACAAAATTTGGCACAGATAACAAAAAAGTATGCTAACATGATGGTGACATCAAAATTTTAATTCTTTGTCACCTAAATGCCGTTTAAGACCATAAACGTTTCAATCGCGCGACTTTTAACCATTAGCAGAAATTGTAGAATTGGGTCGCATTGTGGATGTTTCATAGTTGTGCATTTTTAATAGCGAGATAGTTTATGCAGCGCCTGCATCTTGTTTAGTATGAAAAACATCTGTCTAATTTTAATTAAAAAATCAAATATTTTTATTTGGTCAGTAACAGATCAGTAAGGTTAGAAAACATGTGTTCACCAATTTTTAGAATATATCAGGGTTAAAAGAACTACGTCACGAAACATGATCCATGGTCCGAAACAAGACCACTGGAAATGCATACTTATTACTAAACACAAGCAAATTGGCTATGAAGGTGAATTTTGCATGAACTATTTTCTTTGATAACTAGTATCATCATGTCATTAAACAAAACCCAACTCCCTTAACTAGGCTAGAGTAAACATTATATCAATGCTTTACAACCCTGTCATGATTTTAAATGTACACTATTTTTTAGTCATGGTAACTCAATTTAGAATGCACATGAGTCCACGGTGGAGAACAGTGATTTATTTAGCAATGTTTATTAAATTTTACATATAAATAACGTAAAACAACTCAAACAGTGCAAACTTATTTAAAATTTGTTGTTTCTTGACCATCTAAACGATACTTCAATGGTAAAGTTAAGTAGGTAACATGTCAGGGGACCCTTTCCAGTCATCAGGTAAACTAATTACACAGGAGTGTATTGGTTTAATTGTTTTTCCACATGGTTTTTATTTTTCACAAAAAAATTTATTTACTGCGTGTTTACTATGTAAAACATGAAATGAAAGATTGCGTATATCCAAGTTCAACAACTTCTCATAGTCGCAGTTCAATGACGTTTTAATAAAAAAACACTATACTCCCTTGTAATGTACTGTGTACTCTCTTCGCTAAAACAATTTTAATTTTAAGAGAAAATAATAGCTTTTATTAAAAGGACTAAAATGTAACACATAGTCCTGGGGGGAAGAGATGGTTGTCACTATAAGCATTTCAGTCAGGAATTAATTCTGACTTTTGGTGATCAATGTAGCTGTTTTCGGCAATGTCTCTTTAATAATAACCGTCGTCTGTCTGCCTGTGTGTCCACGAAAGCCGCGGCCCGTAACGGGAACACAACACATATTTTTGTTCACTTTGTTGCAACGGGTAAATTTAAAGGACTGGCGACCCCGTGGACCTTTTCCACGGGCTAATGACTAGTCTATATTATAATACCTGTATATGTCTCTCTGTCTGTCACGCAAAATGGTAGCTTAGCTGCACAAGTACGCACAGTATAAAAAGGACTGGCGAACCTGACGACTAGTTTATTTAATTTTCAGTTGGTTTCAATACAGTACCAACAAATGTAAACTCGACTATTTTACTACGACAATATATTTATTGAATGTACACTATTTTTTAGTCATGGTAACTCAATTAAAAATGCACCTGAGCCCACGGTGGAGAATAGTTAGTTCTTTAGCATCATTTTAAGACCTTGTTTTATGCAATAAAACAAACTCATTATTAAAACAATGCTGCATAACAAGAATTAAAAAATGTTGAATATCTTACTTTCATAAACGCTGGCCTCACTTAAATCTCGCACAGCAGCTGCTTCAACAATATTTCTTATAACAAATTTTTTGATGGCCTTATCCTTGGGGACACATCGGGCACAGTTTGTGCATCGGACATATCGGACGTGTCCACGGCCACTTTTGTTCCGTCCACCATTCCTTCGCTTTTGTGTCTAAAAAAAGAAAATAATGAGAAATTGTCTTTGAACAATTTTAGGGTGACTTACAAATTGAAAAATACATGCTGAACGCCAATTCCATGTTTAGATAACACAATGATTGCAAGAACCTTTTAACTTGTTGTTAAAAACCCTTGCTAAACTTGCGTTTAACTGAAACAAGTCAGTCAGGCCTGAAAATTTGGCAGAAACGATCGTTTTGTTTTTGCAACATTTCTGCGAATCAATAAAGCTGGTAAGGATAAATCGTTTCCCTTGGAGAATATTTAAATTATAATCATTTTATATTATAATATATATTATATATTTATATTATAATATTTTACTATAGAGTAGGTCTTGTCACTGACCAGGGGGATTATGAAATGGATCTCCACTTATCCACAAGGTCCACTTGGAAGAAACGAAAAATGTTTTGATTGTTTCCGTCAGCTTCAAATCGCGGTAATGATGGATCGTTTCCCTAGAATCCATAAATTTTAAGGCCTGTCATTTATGGTAAAGTGTCTTGGTAAACTACAGTGCCTTTTTTGTGGTGCCGTAGATTAGTGGTTATAGCTGTCGTGCTCTGTGTGGGAGACCGGATTTTCTGGGCCCTGTAAACTTGCCATGAGTACCCTAAAGAAATTAATTTTTACGGGAATTAATTTTTGCAAGTCTATATTATAATACCCATATACATCTGTCTGTCACGCAAAATCGTAACCGCATTAGCGAGACACGAAATGCAGGTAATAAAGGACAGGCTGAGCCGTGGATTTATCTATTTTTGTCAATTTAGGGAAAATTAGTTCTCACAAATTTTTTTTCAAATATATCTTGTTTGAATCAAAAAGTTTTTTCCATGTTTTTTCCGTCTTATAGCCAAAAGTGAGTCAGTCGGAGGACGCGAAATAACATATTTTTGATGGCGACCTAACATATATGGCACTTTCCGGCAAGTTGGCAGCCTCTTCCCAACTGATATTGCACAGGAAGAACTGACACCAATCAAATCCTGTTTAATTTTAAGACACTGTAGTTTGATTAAATGACAAGTGCAGGTAAGGTAGAAGATGCCGTTTAAATGACACAGTAACTGCCAGAATGAAGTTTTTAATCACGCAAGGAATTTCTTCTATCCAGGATAAAAAGGTACTGGCTACATTTCTTTAGTTTCTAGCTCGCTAAATTGGCAAATACATATCTAATTCTCAGTATGAACAAATTTTGTAATAAAAATTTTCTGTCACGTTAATAAAGCTTGTATAACTCTAAATAAACGATCAGTTTGCACTCTTACCATGCTTGCCACCGAAGGTACATATATAAAAGAGAGATATCCGAAAGAGAACGTTCCGAAGCATGGGCCCGACATTATTTGCAGCCGTGTTTGGCAATAAGCTGAAAACTACAGGAGATGGGCGTCCGTTGTTAAAATTCATGTAGAAATTTATGCATCCCAGTAAAATTATTGCTACATGTATAAATATAAAACAAAATAATTACTAAAAGGCAAATTAATTACATAGAAAACACTTAACTGTTTTTAAATTCTCTATTATTTAATTAAGTCTTTTTTTTGCCCCCCCCGTCTTAGATTTTACATTGGTTTTGTGAGCTGGAAAAGCGAGGCAAATTTGTGCGTTTGAAAGATAGCTTCCCAACCTGATGTAACTTTCCAATGTGAGCACAAGGTCTAAATGCTAAAGCTCAACTCCAAACAGCAAGTATGGCTGCAAAGGTTTTAAACACCATTGGTAAACTGGGTATCGGACTGGCTATCACTGGAGGAATCGTGAGCAATGCTTTATACAATGGTAGGCTGAAGATTTTTTAACTAGAAATTAAAAAAAAGGTTGCGAATCAGTTTGCAAGTTGCAAGCAGAATTAAGCTATCCAATACTTTATCCCTAGCGCTTCTTGTTTTTCTAGCGCTAACATCTTCCGAAATACATCAAAGTTGAATATCATAGCGTAGAAGATCCTTGGGAACGAGGAAGGGAAATGAACGCTCTCCTGCAGAACAATTCGTTGTGCAAAAACAGTTTTTTGTACCACCTTTTCCCACAGAATGATAAAAGTAAAAAGCACATTACAAAATTACACTTTAGTAGTATTCTGAAAAATTTATAATACATCGAGTTGTACAACCCACAGAACTTGGTCTTAACGTTAATGATTTTGTAGATGACCTTACAAAAAAATAGTATTTTTTTCACATAAAAATACAGGCACTAGAAGCCACAGTATCTGCTGGAACGAATTTCGAAAACTTGCGGGAAACAATTAAAACAAACAAATCAAAACAGTTTTTAAACTTTATCAAGATTTATTAAATAGCTTCAATTTTGGGCAGAAAAAACAATAAAGGTTTTGCTTTCTTTTCACCACACGCATTGGAAGATTACATCACTCAATCCAATTATACATAGTCTAAAAAAAAAAAAAACATTTTCATATAGTGAAGTTTCAAGTGCCTTTAAGGGATGGCCAAATCAATGGAATTGAAAGTGCTGTTTTTCATCTCATAAATAAGGCAAGTTCAGTAAAGTATAAAAGAAAAAACTATGGCAACTTTACTAATTTTAGATTTTACTAATTTTTAAATATTTTTTTTCAGGATTTGATTGATGCAAGGTCAAGGGAAATTAAATAAGTTTATTGTCCCAGACACATTAAAAAATACATGCGTCTTATGTTTCGTTTTTTTTTTCAACCAACATTAATGCAATCACCTAGAGGAAATTATAATTTCTCTTGCCTGTGTCATGCAGTTTGCTTAAATCAATGCACAACACAAAGTTTTGAAGCTAAGTACACAAATACAAAAAATATTACAAGTGCTGAACTTTCGTAATTATATTTTGCAATCAGACCCTATTGAAAACTATGCTGAATCATGTCTATTATTAAATTTATCCCTATAGAATAGCACCTTGGATAGGATTATTTGTTGGATGAATAAAATGACTGATAAATGGTTTATTGTAAATAAAATGGAAATTTTTACACAAATAGTTTTAAAAATAATGAACTTTTTTATGTGGGTTGTTCTCAAACATACGGGGGTGGTGGACAAAAAAATGTGATGTAATTTCTCTTGGTCTATTATTCCTGAGAATGTTCTAAGATTACAAGCAGTTTCGAAAATGGCCACACCTTTTAGAGGACCTGTCTGGCTTGGGCATCCTTGGAGTTTTGTTTAAATGACAGTTTTAATGTCATTTTAAACCTTGTTTTCAGGGAGGGTGTGCGGACAACTAATTCCCATTGACAATTACATTGCTGTTGGTTTGATAGCAAAAGTGGATATTTTTTTTAATTACTGTAAATAAAAATTGTAATGAAAAACGGTTGGTCAGCTCAATCTAACACCCAGAGCTATTTGTTTTGTTTGCACCCTAACTACAGGTTTTCCTCTATCTGGCTATCAGTCAGGTAGTAATACAGCTTCTCCATATTTATTCTACAAATTACTTTCAATTCTTTTATATACAAAACAGAGCTAGGAGGTCGCTAGCCACCTTTCGTGTTTAAGCCATACCTTGATTTGGATAAAACTGTAAAATGGTAATATTGTATTCTTACATCCTCTTAGAAACAATAAAATAAAACACAGCTCGGCGCGTTATAATTCTACAAATTACTTCAATCTTTCTTTAGAAAAGGGTAGCTTACACAGGAGCTTTCCAATCCAACTTAAATCTCCAGAAAAAGCACAACAACAGAAGAGCTTAAAATACACAAGTAAAGTCAATTAGAAACAGGACTAGCAATAAATTATTTTAAAAGAAGAAAACAGTTTTAATACTATTATTGAATTTCCGCGCCTGAAGGCGTAGGAAATTCTTTAAAACCGTTGTTTTTTTCTTTCGGAGCATTTTTTGAGAAAAAATCGACCCTGGGATTTCACGTTCTTCTGAGAGGAGGATAGTATTGGTATAACCGACTAACTAACTAACCCTGTCCCAAATGGTCAAACTCAACGTCACAGATTTAAACTTCGTACCCAAGCTCCCAAGTACTGGGAAGTCATCTAAATGACGTTTCAGGCCAAAATTGGTATTTGTTTTCGACAAAATTTGGCACAGTTAACAAAAAAAGTATGCTGAACATAATGGTGACATCATAATTTTGATTTTTGTCACCTAAATGTCATTTTAAGCCAAAATTGGTCCAATAATTAAAACTACTTTATTTTCAACAAAATTTGGCACAGTTAACAAATGAAGTATGCTGAACATGATGGTGACATCACAATTTTGATTTCTTGTTACCTAAATGTCATTTTAGGCCAAAATTGGTCCAAAAATTAAAACTACTTCATTTTTGACAAAATTTGGCACAGTTAACAAAAAAAGTATGCTCCACAATTTTACTTCGCTCGCGAAGTTCAATTGCATCACAATAATCTATAACTTTTCCACACCAATCTTTTTTACATGTTTAGCTAAGGGGTCTTTGAAAAAAATTTTGAGCCCTGTTAGCGAGATATCACTACTAAAGGGGGGGTCTGAAGTTTGAAAAAAAAATCCGCTAAGGATTGAGAAATTTCAAAAATTTGTTCGTGGCCTGAAAATTCTTCGTCATTCGTGAGCAGAATTCCTGTCATCAATTCCGATAACTTTTATCTACAAAACACGCCCTTGAGCCTTCCAAGATTTATCCAAATGTGTGTATTTCACGGACAGAAATCCACTAAAAGAGGGGGGAGGGGGTCCGAATCTTAGCGATATCCCGCTATCAGAGCCCAAAAAATTTTATTAAAAGGCCCCTGAGGCAATATGAATTAGTACCTTATAGTTAACCTTTGTCTCTACGTAAAAATACTAACCTTCTCGGTTCAGCAAATGTCACACCATACTTTTAAACTAATTACAGGTCCGTATATTTCATGGTAGCCATTATGATTTAAGGGAAAACATGCCATTCACCCAGTCACCTCTTCATAAATAGGGGCTAGATTTTTTTCAGAATCATTGTTTTCTAACTTCAAACCTAACATATTGTATAGTTTCAGGGGATTTTTCGCCACATGTCATTTATGACCGATTATCTTGCATTTTTTTCTGGGCGTGCATCATATAACATGACGTAATTGGAACCTCAAAAGATGCGTGTGGAAGAATGGAAACAATGAAAACATAGTGTAGAAAAAACATAGCAAGTACAGCGAAAAAGAGGAAGAGATCAACTAACTGCTGTGTTGTAGGATGCACGAACAGCCAATACTTGTAAAACTGGAAAGTGACTGAATGTGATTCAAAAGGATTTATTTCATCATTCATGCACTGCAAAACAGTTTCATTTTCGCTAAAAAACAAGATTAGATTGCACATATATGCTGTGCTCGGAGCGATACACCAAAAAACTCAAGCTTTGAATGCATGTTTTATTTGTGTCAATGTTAACATAAAAATTTGTGCCAGTAAATAATTACATAGCTTTTTTTAAAATTATTGTGATTAAATGTTGAAACCCAAATGTGGATTTTGTAAACATTTTCCTCCGTGTCTGCTTGGTTTGTTTACATTTTTACCTCCAAATGTGCACGCGCATCAGGCATTACATAATCACTCGAATGCACACAAAAGTAAATATCCAGACGACTGTAGTTCCATGTATTAAATTTGTTACTACTTGTGGTACAAACAATTAATTTCTTTGTTTAGGAATTCTGAAAGCTTTTTTTCCATTTGATATCAGCAATTACTAACAAAAAGGTAACAAGTAACCACCTGTATTTAGACGCTAACATTTATATCTAGCGTAAGATTACCGTCCTAACTACTGATTATCTGAACACACACCATATTACTTCATGGTTTTGACTATAAGATTATTTTCTAATGTGAGATACATTGGACAAATTTTTTTTATTTTTATTATTGAAATAATTGCACTACTTGGCGACTGGTCTTTGATAAATCTAGTAGCTGTTGCAAACAGTCGGTCTAGTTTCATAATAATATATAGGTTTGTTTAGTATTTAATGAATGATTACAAAGATAACATTAAAATAAATAGAATAAAATCTTATACCCCCCACCATGCAGAAGTTTCTCATCTGTGATCTACCCCTGTGATGTTTTGGTTGTCAGTTTTTTCCATTTCTTGTTTACATGGTATTATGGTACATCCTAAATGTAAGGCTCAGGATATCATATAGCCATTCAGTGTTGCCGTTAAAAAAGGGAAGTTACCTAGAAAAGTGAAATCATGAATTAACACGTTTGCGTAGTATGCACAGTATACGCTATATAAATAATGAGAAAAAATATTGAATAGCACATGTAATGAACTAATGGCTCAAGTGGACAAAATTTATGTGGGACTGGGAGAGCATGTAATGACTCAGCTATATGCTCTCGCTTCACAGGGTTGTGTGCATCTTTCTGTGTGCCAAGTATTGAGGGTCTTGGGTTTTTTAAAGTGTATTATACAGAACCAATCCAACTTGTGGTTTAGTTATTTTATTTTTTCTAGGCACTAGAATTTTTAAATTGCTTGAAATAAAATAGAAAAAGCATCATAGTTTACCCTTGCAGTTATACCACACTAATAAATATGAACTATACTGTAACCCTTTTTTTTTAGTGGAAGGTGGACACAGAGCTGTAATATTTGACCGTTTCAGTGGTGTTAGTCCTAATGTATCTGGAGAAGGAACACATTTTCTAATTCCGTGGGTACAAAGGCCTATTATTTTTGATGTCAGAAGTAGGCCAAGAAATGTTCCTGTTATAACTGGTAGCAAAGGTATGTTATTATTGTTCATTTTTCTGTTCTAACTCGACTTCAATTCTTTTTTTACGAGGAAAAATTTGAGTTTTTTAAGGGTTTTTTTTGCGAAAAAACAGAAAACAAGGACTTTCCAGGTTTATGATATATATTATATTAACAAAACTTAAGGGATCTAATAAAAAATTAGCAACTAAACTATATGATTACCATAAAAAACTTTGGCAACTTATTGTTTTTTCATAAAATATGCTGTCAAATTTGCCATTTTGGCAAACTCTTTAAGACAGCCACCTCTCTAATACTGATGCATAAGGCAGTTAGCTGGCCTCCTCAACACAGCCAACTTTAATTTTACCAAATTTTTAACAACATTGTTTGTGTTTAGTTAATTTTAACAAACAAATACAAACAAATTGTTTCCTTCCCCCTGAGTAAGTGCGGTAAACACGTCTGGCAGTATACATTTGAATCATTTGGATTCTTTACTAGATATTTAATAAATAATGTACTTAGTTTTGTCAAGCTTGTCTGTAGTATAATTATATAGTATAATGTTTTTAAGATACTTGGAAAAGCATTAAGTAGACGTTTTTGTTGTAGCTCAATAAGAAATGTGCAAATGATTATTTGAAGTACTTTTGTGGCATCCCTTTGATAATATTAATTTAAATCTTGATTTCCCAGCAATTGCAGCAATGTTTTACTTTGAAGAAACTCATAATTAACATAATATTTGCTGTGTCTCATAGTGATGTACAACCTATCATGTTTTTTTTTTAAATTAAGATTCCTTGTTGTGTTATTAATATATCTGTTAAATATTTATTTTTTTATTTTTTGTGAAAATTACATCATGTTACTTCTTTTTTCTTTTTTTTTTAGATTTACAAAATGTTAACATCACATTGAGGATACTATTCAGACCGCTTGCTAGTGAGTTACCAAAGATTTATATGAGCCTTGGTGAAGATTACGATGAAAGAGTTCTGCCATCAATCACAACTGAAGTTTTAAAGGCTGTTGTGGTTAGTATCATTCTCAATCGAAACAGAATGTTTAGTAGGAAGATAATATATATATAAAAACATGGAACATATTTTTAGGCACAATATGATGCAAGTGAATTGATCACACAGAGAGATATGGTTTGTCATTTTTTTTATTTTTTATTTACAAAAGTAAAGCATGCAAGGCCAGGTTTGCCATGCCTCCAAAAAACTCCTTCATTCCCCTCAAATATCTAAAAGTAGTTTTTTTACAACTTGTCACAAATTTTTATGTCTAAAATGCATAGAAATGCTAAACTTCTATAGCAATAATTTCTTCCTTACATCAAATATCTACACTTTTTTCCTCGAAATTGACTCTAGAGTATCCATGTAAGCATATTGTTGTCTATGTATACATTGGACTTGTTATAGGTATCTCATAGTGTTCAAGAAGCACTGGTATCCAGAGCATCGTCATTCGGTTTAATTTTAGATGACATTTCATTAGTAAGTAGGCCTGTTCTTTTTTAAAAAAATATTGTGCAGTCTCAATGTAGCAGTAAGGTGTGCAATAATACCCAGTTAGTTTCCAGTTTCTTTGTTTCTGTACTATATTACTGTACTGTTTTTTAGACGCATCTTACGTTTGGCAAAGAATTCACGGAGGCTGTTGAGTTGAAACAAGTTGGTGAGTATCAGATAGTTACAGAAGATTTTGTTTTGTGTTTTTAAACGAGACAGGAGAATGAAAACAGCATTTTGAGGAAATTTATTTTTTTAACAAATTTTCACAAATTTCCTCACAATTTCCTTTTTTAAATCAAAGCTCTTTTCTATTTTTATTCCAATACACATCATAAATGCATTAATCTAGGAAGTGTTTCCACTAACATGCATGATCCAGTAATATCCTTTAATAATAATATTGTGCAATACTTTTCTTTCTATAGCTCAACAAGAAGCAGAGCGTGCCAGGTTTTTAGTCGAGCGTGTAAGTCGATGTATTTTAACTTGTGTCTGATAATGTTGATAGAAAGGATAGCCGAAATTAGACTATGTAACCTTTAAAACTTAAGATATACATATAATTAAAATTTTTACAAACCTTGGAATAATATCCTTTTCTTTCGAAAAGCATTTTTGCTTAGCTATGTTTCCTTTCAAGTTTAAATGCTGGACAATATACCTTTGTTTAAATTTTTGGTAACAGCAATTTTGCGTCTTCTTTGCATGGTACCTATGAATTTCTCCTGGATTTGTGTGAGCTGACTTACGAACCTTTTAGATAAATTAAACCTTAAAAGTGTTAAAAAGAATTAACAGATCCCCTGTAACCTTTAGCACAGCTTAACATTTTTGTGGTTAGATTTACATTTGTAAGTGACTTTCCTTTAATTTTTTGTTTTTAACTTTCAGGCCGAACAACAAAAACAAGCTGCCATCATTACAGCAGAAGGTGACGCAAAGGGTGCAGATCTTCTTTCTCGTGCGTTTAAAAAAGCTGGAGATGGACTAATAGAATTGAGAAAGCTTGAAGCTGGAGAAGAAATTGCACAAAATTTAGCTGGGTCTAGAAATGTGGCTTACCTGCCAGACGGGCAAGGAGTATTAATGAATTTACCGGCACCCTAAAGTAGTGAATGATACATTTGCAAAATAGCAATATTTTAAAAAAAGGTGTTTCTGAAACATACGCACCTACGTGTACAGCATTTTATCTTGTGTACTTGCTTTGGAATATTTTTTTGAAATTATGTCAAATATTTTAGTTACCTTTGATAAATATTTTTCATTTTTCCTTTTCACCAATGTGTTCCTACTTAGCAACCGTTGTTACAGGGTGTATGTAGCATGGGTGGATGTGTTTCAGGGAAAAAGGGGAAATTAATGGGGAAAAGGAGGAACTAGGCAAACTCTGGGCGTTGCTTAAACTCAAGAAAATTATACATCCTGTATCTATTCATATGCACAGTGGCGAAATTTGTCTGGAATGTTTACTTAGTATATTTTATTTGAATTCACTTGGATTCAGTTGTTAATTTTTGCAATTATGTATGAACATTTTATATTGTCACCGCGTCACTGTGCTAGACTATTTTCGATACAGTACACTCGAATCTGCCTAATTCGAACATTCGTTTGTTCGAACAAATTACATTCGTAGTAACTTATCAAGAAAGTCTTTTAATAACGCCCAGGGCGTAAATACTAGAGAGGGCACTTTTTATTTCCCGTGTTACCACTAATGCTCTGTTTTGTTTTAAGTACTAGTTATAAAGCAATCTTGAATGGCGGCTCAAAGGTTGTGTTCAGTTGGGAAGAATGTGATAAAGAGACAATTACCAAGAACGGTATGATATGTTTTGTGGCTGTGAATCCTTTTCGTTTGAAAGCAAGGGTATCCTCTGTTGCGAATGTCAGCATTTGGCAGAAATTTTAAAAATATAGGCAAAATTTCAAGAAAATTTGGTCTTTTTTATTATATGTCAGGAAAAAGTCAGGAATTTTAGGTTTAGATAGTTAATCAAAACTATGTTCTATTTCCAAAATTTAGCAAGGAATAAATTTTAAAATTATTTTACAAGAGTTAGCATTAATTCTAAATCAATATGTTTGTTATACTTCCCGTCGTTGTCATTGGAAAGTCTCTTCAAAAAATGTCAATTTTTACTGTCTTGTTGAACAATGATTTATTTCTACTACACAAGGCGTAGTCTAGTTAGCTAAGCTTTTTTCGAGGTTATCAAATTTAGTTTCTTTTAAACGGAAGCTTAGACGCAAACAAATGTCAGAGCAGATCCCTAAAATTCAAATCCACCTCATAGCAAACCCAAAATTTCAATCAACCAATAAGCACAAAGTTGGCGTGGTGACATGTTCCCTCTTAAATAATACAAGAATTAATTATATTTGTTCGGGTGAGTGAGGCCATTCGAACTCAAAACAGGATTTTCCAATATTAACCACATGAGCAAAGAACAATAGAATTACCAAACCAACTAGCCCGGTCAGTATACTGACCGCAGAAAAGTCGTTTGAGACCCATCGTAATTTTTCCCATCCCATTTTCTGGTGGTAAGAAAAATTATTCTGGGTTTCCTGTCTACAAAAAGGCGCTGGACAAAAATACCTTTTTTAATTTTTTTTTTTTTTTTTTTTTTTTTTTGATTTTGTGTCATGTCTGATAACGTGTTACTAAGGTGTTTGTTATTTAGTATCCACAATGGAAAACTGACCTTGGGAAAGAGATCATCAACGTGTTCGAAAATAATTCGAAAGTATTGTTGCTTCAATACAATGCTTTGAATTCCGACGAGTGGCAAGATCTTCGGTATGATATGAGAAAAGAGAACGCAAAGGTGAAAGTTTACCCCAACAAAATCACTTGCAAGTTTTTGTCGGATACTGTGTACTCCAATTTGACTATTTTATTTCGATCGGAAACATGCATTGCGTACGGAGACGGCATGAATCTAAAAAACATTGTTCGAATACTCAATACCAACCCGAAAACGGAACTTATCGGCGCGAAAATTGACAATACACTAATGAACAAGCAACAAATTGTAGACTACTCAAAGTTACCGTCATTGGATCAATGTCGGTCAGAACTCGTGCAAATTTTATCACAGCCTTCGAAGAAGTTGTCTCAGTTACTACAAACGAACCAGTCGTATTTATCGATGTCACTAGCTCAATATATGAAGCAACTCGAAGAATCTTGACGATAAAAATTTCTCGTCAAATGTAATTCACCCAAGCAAAAATGATTTTGTAGAGTACTACTTTTAAAACTTATCCTTGTGGATTGATATTTTCTTATATAACAGCATATTTCAATATCTTTGTTTGAAAAAGAATGACACCAAATAATGTTAATTTTTTACTGCATAGCAGGTATCACTTTCTTGGAATTGGTCAGTTTGTAAGCAATTCACTCTAGGTTCAGGTATTCTAAACAACTTTTAGTACTCACTCACGCTTACCAACCATATGTCTGTCTTTAAAAAACGGAACTTTATTTCCCGAGAAGAAATTTTTGTAACAGTGAAAATATACTATAATGATTAGGGAAAATAATCTTTTTACATTTGTATGAGTTTCTTATGATATATTTCCTCATCTATCCTATCTAACGAGTTTACGAGAACAATTTTTTTTTCACGTATCAGGCAATTATTTGTTTACGCAAGAATTAATTTTTGCGAATCACAACGAATTTCGTACATTCAAACACTCTCTTTGAAACTTCAAATTATCTATATTATAATGCCCGTATACATCTGTCTGTCACGCAAAATGGTAGCTTAGCTGCGCAATAGCGAGAAGCACGCAATGCGGTATAAAAAGGACAGGCGAACCCGTGGATTTTTCACGGGCTAACGACTAGTCGTCTATAATTTCTGGTGCGGATTTAGAAAAAAACTATTCGCATTAAAATAACTAAAAGTTCAAGCTTGCGAAAAACGTTTTTGATTCTATAAAAGTTGTTAATATAACACGAAAGTTAGTGCGATGCTTTAAAATCTTGTAATTATAATTGGTGTCTGACTTTCTTTCTTACGTCCTATGAAAAGAAAAAGAAAACAAATTTTGTAAAAAAATAAATTTATTTTTTGTAATTTTTTAGACCCAATGTTTAAAACAGCACAACATATATGACGTCACAACACAAACATGAGACAAACAAATATACAGAGTTTATTTTTTTGAAAGTTCGAACTTCTGATTTTCAATAAGCTCTTGGTTCTTTATTAGCTCGTTTCGAATCAAATTCATCTAAATCCAACAGCAACGCATCAATGTCGTCAAAATTAACGTCATCATCATCATTGTTACTGTCATCGTGATCAAGCGGTTGACATTCTTGAGTTGCAGAATCTTTGTTGTTTATCAACATTGACGATGAATCAGTTACTGGTAATGGTGGAAGGTCAAACACACTGCTATCTTGTTTATGATTTAATGGTGGAAGTTTTCCCAGTCTATTCTTTGATATTGAAAGAGGTGCTAACTTTTTACACAGTGATGATGGATTTGATAACAATTTAAAGTTGCTATCTTCATAGGACGATAGTTCATCGTCTCTTTCTTCGATGTTTCTGATCGTCTTACCTATAAGGTAAATTTTTTAAATAACATTTTATCTTACAAAATGCAACACTAACATACAATGGTTCTAATGAACTTGTTGCATAATATTTTTGCTAACATTAAGATACTTGAATAAAGTAAATTGTTACCTTTACTTGGCTGACATGTTAAAATCATTTTGTTATCTGCACCGTTGTCTGGAATGACCATTTCACCATCTTCAATTTCAAACGATTTATTTAAATCGTCATCATCCGATAAGGGACAAATGTCAACTTCATTTTCTTTGGAAGAACTAGAAATGTCACTTGCTACAGATTCTTCACATTCTTCTCCAATCTCTTCACTGATACTTTCATCAAATTTATCATTTTTTGACTGTGGAGCTGCAAACATATTGAGGCTTCCAGCAATTGGTTGCATAAATCCTGTCTCACTTGTTGATGCATCACTGTCAACTTCATCTTGTTTTTCCATTGATGAATTAGCATCCGCTTCGACATCGTTGCTTGTTGACATAAAAATATCAATATTGCCACCTTTCGAAGCATCATTGAACTCATCTTTTGTGGAATTGTCATTATCTGTGTTTTCAGCAAGCAGTTGACATTCTTGAGTTGCAGAATTTTTCTTGTTTATCAAAGATGACGATGAACCAGTTACAGGTAATGGTGGAAGGTCAAACACACTGCTATCTTGTTTATGATTTAATGGTGGAAGTTTTCCCAGTCTATTTTTTGATATTGAAAGAGGTGCTAACTTTTTACACAGTGATGATGGATTTGATAACAATTTAAAGTTGCTATCTTCATAGGACGATAGTTCATCGTCTCTTTCTTCGATGTTTCTGATCGTCTTACCTATAAGGTAAATTTTTTAAATAACATTTTATCTTACAAAATGGCGACACTAACATACAATGGTTCTAATGAACTTGTTGCATTTTTTTCGCTAACATTGGAGGATTGAAGTAAATTGTTACCGTTGCTTGGCTGGCATGTTACAATCATTTTTTTATCTTCCGCACTGTTGTCTGGAATGACCATTTCATCATCTTCAATTTCAAACGATTCATTCAAATCGTCATCATTCGATGAAGGACAAATGTCAATCTCATCTTCTTTAAAAGAAGTAGAAATGTCACTTGCTACAGATTCTTCACATTCTTCTCCAATCTCTTCACTGATACTTTCATCAAATTTATCATTTTTTGGCTGTGGAGCTGCAAACATATTGGGACTTCCAGCAATTGGTTGTATAAATCCTGTCTCACTTGTTGATGCATCACTGTGAACTTCATCTTGGTTTTCCATTGATGAATTAGCATCCGCTTCGACATGGTTGCTTGTTGACATAAAAATGTCAATATCGCAACCTTTCGAAGCATCATTGAATTCATCTTTAATCGACTTGTCATGGTCTGAAACTTTATCAAGTGGTTGACATTTTTGAGTTGCAGAATTTTTGTTCTTTATCAAAGATGACGATGAAACAGTTACAGGTAGTGGTGGAAGGTCAAACACACTGCTATCTCGTTTATGATTCAATGGTGGAAGTTTTCCAAATTTATTCTTTAATGTTGGAAGAGGTGCTAACTTTTTACACAGTGATGATGGATTTGATAACAATTTAAAGTTGCTGTCTTCATAGGACGATAGTTCATCGTCTTTTTGGCTTGGCGGGCATGTAAATATCATTTTATTATCTGCACTATCGTCTGGAATGACCATTTCATATTTTTTACACTCAACAGATTTATCCAAATCGTCATCATTTGATAAGTGACCTTTGTCGCTTTTATCATTTTTAGAAGAAGTAGAAATTTCATTCGCGTGTGAACTTTGGTTTTCAGTTTTGACTTCTTTGATGTTTACCGTAAGTTTTCCTATAAAAAAATACTTCAATCTGTAATTCATGAAACTTGTTTAAATCTTTATGTAAAATTAATTGTTTGGGTAAGAATACGAATGTTTGGTTGTTCATAGTAGCTGAATTAAAAATATTTACTTTCATTTGATTGACAGATGTCAATCTTTTTATCCTCCACACTGTTGTCTGGAATGACCATTTCATCATCTTCAATTTCAAATGATTTATTCAAATCGTCATCATCCGATAAGGGACAAATGTCATTCTCATCTTCTTTGAAAGAAGTAGAAATGTCACTTGCCACAGATTCTTCACATTCTTCTCCAATCTCTTCATTAATACTTTCATCAAATTTATCATTTTTTGACTGTGGAGCTGCAAACATATTGAGGCTTCCGGCAATTGGTTGTATAAATCCTGTCTCACTTGTTGATGCATCACTGTCACCTTCATCTTGTTTTTTCATTGATGAATTAGCATCCGCTTCGACATGGTTGCTTGTTGACATAAAAATATCAATATCGCCACCTTTCGAAGCATCATTGAATTCATCTTTAATCGACTTGTCATGGTCTGAAACTTTATTAAGTGGTTGACATTCTTGAATTGCAGAATTTTTGTTCTTTATCAAAGTTGACGATGAACCAGTTACAGGTAGTGGTGGAAGGTCAAACACACTGCTATCTCGTTTATGATTCGATGGTGAAAGTTTTTCCAGTCTATTCTTTGATGTTAAAAGAGGTGCTAACTTTTTACACAGCGATGATGGATTTGATAACAATTTAAAGTTGCTGTCTTCATATGACGATAACATGTCGTCGTTTTGTTTGATGTTGTGGTTTGTATAGCCTATAGTAAATAAAATTTATTTTTATTGCTAAAATAATTTTGGCATGCTATTATAAAGTTTTCTATCCTTATTTGTGTGAGGTAAGATCACTGTAAGACGTGTCTTACCCTTTCTTGATTGGTAGTTTTCAATCACTTTATATTTTACGCTATTTTCTGGAATGACCATTTTATCTTTCTTAATTTCAAACGATTCATTCAAATTGTCATTATTCGATACGGGACAGTTGTCGCCATCATCATTTTTAGAAAAAATAGTCATTTTGTTCGCTGGTAAATAATGTTTTTCAATCTTGTCTTTTTTGATGTTTAATGTAATTTCTTTATCTTTTCTTGTACTTTTACCTACAAAAAACGTGTTAAACCATTAAAAATTAGGGTTAATTAACTATCCTAACGATTTTATCAAATTAGAACATTAAAGCGAGACTGATACTGTGTATATATGAGGACTTGGTTGTGTAAAAAGTATATTAAAAATATTTACTTTCATTTGATTGACTGGTGTCAATCATTTTATCCTCTGCACTGTTGTCTGGAATGACTATTTCATCATCTTCAATTTCAAACGATTCATTCGAATAGTCATCATCCGATGAAGGACAAATCTCCCCTTCATCATCTTTAAAAGAAGTAGAAATGTCACTTGCTACAGATTCTTCACATCCTTTTCCAATATTTTCACTAATACTTTCATCATTGTTTGACTGTGGAGCTGCAAGCATGTTGATACTTCCCGAAATTGGTTGTATTAATCCTGTCTCACTTGTTGATGCATCACTGTCAACTTCATCTTTGTTCCCAGTTGATGTGAGGATATCTACTCTGACTTCGTTATTTTCTGTCATACCGCTCTTTATTTTATCAATTTTGATAGAGGCAACCTTTTTCTCCCCATTATCTCCCTCACTAGTATTCATCTCAATATTTATCTCCTTATAATCCATTTCATGAAATTTAAGCTCAATCTCGTCAGAAACACAAACATCCCTCCTTTCTTCATTCTCGCGCTCCTTCATGTTTTTCTCTCCCCAGTCTCTTTTTGGAGTTGGTATATTGTCGTCGCTATTTTAACAAGAAAGAAAATTAAGTTATTAAATAGGACTTAAAATGGCTACAACCAAAAAAATAGCTACAAAGGTGAAACATGATCACATAAATGAAACCATGAGTAAAACACTGTAGTACTTACCTCTTTGAGACATCCATTTCACAGGTCGCGTTAAGTTCGAATACTTTTGCTTCCAACTCCTTTACTTTTCTTTTCAAACCCTTAGCTTCATTCTTCTCTTCTTTGTAGTTCTTAACAAGATTTTCATAGCGTGTTATTTCAATTTGCAATTTGTTCAAATCGTGTTTGGTCTTTTCAAAATCATGCAGAGTTGCATTCAGTTCAGTTTCAACTGAGTGAAGCTGCTTGTGTATGTTATCCTTATCCTCCTCTAATCTTCTTTTATGGCCATCGCATAATGAATGCGCTTCTTTAAGATGAGATAACTCTTCTTCCAAGTCCTTTTTGTTTTGAACCAACTCAAGCTTTTTCAACTCACAAATTTCGTTCTGTTGTTTCAACTTATCAAGTTCCTCACTCTCGCATTCAGTGCTTGCTTTTGACAAATCTCTTTGAGCTTTATCCAATTCTTCTTGCAAATCAGAAAGCTGCTTGCTTAAAGTGGTGATATTTTCTTCAGCCTTTTCAAGTTCTGATTCTGATTCCTGTAGCAGCAACGTCTTTTTTTCGAGGTTTGCAGACACTTTTTCTTTTGCTTGCAATTCTGTTGTAAGCTGCTTCGTCATTTCGCTTTTCTTTGTGCAGTCATTTTTAACTTTTTCTAAATCGATATTCAGATCATTAACTTTCTTGTTGGCAATCTCAAGACATTTGTCTTTTTCCAAAACCTCTTTTTTCAGCTTCTCGTTGGTGTTAACATATTCTTCATTCTTTTCTTCTATCTCTTTCACTATTTGACTTTTCTCTTCTAATTTCTTCGACATCTCTTCGAACTGTTCCTCCTCCAACGTAAATTCTTTGTTCAACTTCTCTACTTGCTCCGCCGCACTTAGCATGTCTCGATGTTCCAATTTTAAATCTCTGATTTCTCTGTCAGCTTTCTTTAAACTCCATTTTACATCAGCAAGCTCTTTCTCCAGCTCATCGACATTCTTGTCGGCTACATTCAATCTCCATTCATATCTCTCAGCTTGGTGTTTCATTTTATCTGTCATTTGAGTTAACTGTGTCATTAACTCCTCTTTATGTGCTTGTAAAAGTTCGTTGCCTTTGTTAACTTCAAACAGTTCTTGTTCGAGTTCATCCATTCTTTTCAACCTTTCCTCTGTCTCCATCTTATCCTGAACTGCATCCTGGAGTTTATCATTCAGTTCATCAAGTTTCAGTTGAAGATCTGCTTTGCTATTAAACAATTTTTTGTTTTCATCTTCAATTTCTGTCAAGTCGTCGGAAATATGACGCTTTTCTTCACTCAACTTTTGGATCATAGACATCGATGTTTTATGCTGTTCTTCAAAACATCTTAATCGATCACTAAGCTCCTCTAAATCATTCTCCTTTTCTGCAAGGCTAAAGGAAATCAAATTCTTTTGGTTGTTGTTGTCGTCTAGCTGTTTTACCAACTCGTCGATTTTTGCTTTTAACTCTACCACAGCATTTTCATAATCTTGAACCCTTTTTAGAAGGGTAGAAACTTCACAATCTCTTTGTTTTTGCAATTTGATTTCTTGTTGGACCTGCTGTTCTTTCTCTTTTACGTAATCTTGCAGTTCTTTCACCAATCCATCTTTTTCGGCAAGAAGAATTTTCATCAACTTAAGTTCTTCTTCACTTCGCTCTTTATTTTCGATAATCCTTTCAAGCTCTTCACAACGCACTTTCAACTTTTTAAAAGCATCGAACTTTTTAACAAGTAATGCATTGACTTTCTTTATTTCCATCTCATACTCTTCTTTTTCTTTCTCTGTTGCAGTAAGATTGTCAGCATCGCTTTGCAACTGCTTCATTGAAGCTTCCTTGTCACGAAGAAGAGATCTAAATCGTTCAACTTCTGCTACATACTCCATTTTTTCATCATTTAACTTCCTTACCTCTTCTTGTAGAGATTCACAAACGCTTTCAACTTTTAGCAACTTTTCCTTTTGATCATTTGCTTCATCTAGAGAACAGTTTTGTCTTCTTTGTCGTTCAGCATTCAATTGACCTTTGATGCGAATATTTTTTTGTTTCACACTTTCAACGCAATTTGTCATTTCTATCTTATCTTTTTGAGCAGCATTTAACTCTTCTTCCATCTTTTCTATCTTCTTTTGTTTTGCATCAAACAAATCTTTCATTTTTCGCAACTTTTTCTTGTCATTAGATCTTTGTTCTTTCAGCTGATTGAATTCCTTTGTTTTGTTTTCCAATTCATTTTGCAGCAACTTGTTCTTCAACTTAAACTCCTCCACTTCTTTGAAAACTCCTGCATTTTGACTTTCGTTCACAACATTTTGTGTCTTCTCCAGTTTTACGCAAGATGAACACATACCTTCTACAACTTGTAGTGAACATTTACACATGCAAGTTTTCTTCAAAGCATCTACTTCACTTTCTAATCCAACCATTCGTCTCTTTATGCAGATAATTTCTTCTTCAACGTCTTTCCGCCTTTCTTCCTTACTCTCTTTACAGACTGGGTAATGTATGTTGATTTGTCTGCTCAGAAGATTGGTTAAAAGCGACAATTGAGATTTAATAGCTAATAAATCTTCTTTTTCCTCTTCTTGATATGAGCGATGACAATTCCTCTCATGTATTCTAAAATCGTCATCGCAAAAGAAAATGGGACGCTCATAACAAGCACCACATGTTCGTAGGTTCTTCACGTTTGCAGATATATCTCTATATTTGCTATACATTCTGAAATATTTTCTTCTTTTCTTCGTTCCACTCAAATATCTCAAGTACTTTTCTAAGTATTCTCGAAAAAGTACTAAAGTTAAAAGTTTCTCTACACATATTTGACGTCAAATAGTTTAGATGTAACGGTGATTTTATTGGCCGGTTTTGCGTATGACGTCAAAAGAAACGACATTTGATTGGATGAACATTGCTAGATGCCACAGTAATCAATACAAAGAACGTCAAGGTTACGAAACAACCTTGTACCTGTTCTCCCATTACCAAGAAAACAAGGGCAGTCACTGTCACTGTCTGGAGATCTAAGCGAGTACAAGTTGAACACAGAAGTAATCAGAATCGCAGTTGATAAAGATCTGTTTTTGTATATTATGTGATTTTCGTTCAACCGCGTCCTGGGACTTCAAGACTACGCCATATAGAAGGTTGGCAAGCTGGGATAGCTCGATAATGTCATCAAGTATTTTCCCGAGTTTGTGTCCTCTTACTGAATAAGTGGCCATTTAAAAATTTTCAAAAAATCAAATGGTAATTTTTTATATTAGACTTTTTGTTGATCAGCTGATGTCATTTCGCTTGTCAATTTAAACGGTCAAAATTTTAAAGCGTACTGCGTGAAATTTCTCGTAAACATCGCAACCGAAGGAAAATTAAAGCCGTCAGCTATTAGTCTGTCTCTTGGAATTATTTTAACAAAAAATTTGCTAGTTAGAAGTTTCAAATTAGACACGACGAAGGCGTGAATCAATAACAATCAATTACGCATGCAAATTTTAGACATGACTCCTTAGTGTTTAGCACTAATGAGTCATTGTCGTTTTTGTAAATTGACAAATTTTTGGCCCGCCCGCACTTATTATCTTATTAACGGAAAAAATAAAAATTTCCATCGCTAACCTTGCGCAAGCTATAGAAGTGCAGAGTGACAGTCGGTGACTTTAAGGGGGGTTTTCACGAAGCGAATTGAACGGCGAATTCGACGACGAATTGTATCTGAGCATGCGCATTTTTGTTTGTTTTGATTTTGCATCGAACTGCGCATGCTCAGATACAATTCGCCGTCGAATTCGCCGCTTAATTTGCTTCGTTAAAATCCCCCTTTTTACCTAGGTCCTGAGAATCCTTACGTTAATGATGGGGATGATGATTCCTCCGATGAATCTGATTGGAACAAAAACTTTGACGTTGACGAATTTTAATGAACAGCCGTAAACTTGCGCTACTCGTTTTGATTTAAAAAAATATGCTTTATAAGGACATCAGGCTGGAAACGTTAAACAATAGGTCTATTGTTTAGAACAACAGAATAATATATACTACCCTGGTTAAAAACTAGGTATTCTTATTAAAAAAAGAGTGTAAACATTAAATATGCTATTTGCAAAAATAAATTTTCGCAAAATTTATTGAAACTACCTTTCTCAAAATTGAATTCTCGCGAAATCTAAAAAAGAAACTTCGATTGGCGATATTGTGAAATTAAATTATCGCGAAAATATATTCCATTAAGGTGACTTGGCAGAGAGAGAAAATGTTCTCTTAACACATCTCGATAATTTGTCTCGATAGTCTTTCGCTTTCTATTCCATTTGGCGTTAAACGGCTGTCATTGTAATGTTAACAAAAACTGTTGCGTCAATGCAATGACTTCAAACTCGTGCGAGAAAAAGTGAATACCCAAGAGGAAAATGGCGAGTTATTTTGGAAGGAAAACTCTCAGGATAAGAAATTTGAGGGAAGATGTAGCAGAGGTAAGACATGATTGAATGATAACAGACAAAAAATTTACAATCAATAGAATAAAATCTAAACGATATATTGCAGTACATGTATTTTATAAAAACAACCTTAGTACTTCAAAATTTTAGTCCCTAATCCCTGAAGCTTCAAAAGTTTCAAAAGCTTTGCCATGATATAATTTTTTGCTGTGGCTCCATAAAGCTCTTATTACCGAAATTCAAAAATAAGTACATTAAAGCCCCCATAAATTTAAACTGCTCGTCAAAATGTGGGCACGTATATCGGAAATCGAAAAGGAAGCTCAAGATAGTTCAATACCCCTTTTTTCTTAAAAATGTATTTCTATTACAGATACTCGTCAAAGAAGTTTCAAATTTCATACAACTAGAAAGAATTGTAAAGAAAAACGGCACAGGTAATTACATTTCTGTTTTTATTGATGTTGGCCAGAATTAGTTGATTCTGAAGGTTTGTTTAGCTTTATTTATCACCGCGCATACGTTTACCTTTTGCAGAAAATAGAACATAGTGCGAGCGCAGCGAGACTAGTCCACGATCGTGCTATTCATATGACTTTTATCCTTTAAGGAGTTGACGGGCAAAAAAGAAACAAAAATTATACAGTAGTGAAGTAACTTTGTTTTTTTATCGTGGAAATATGTCTGTACGCCACGTCAAACTTAAATTGTTGAATCATAAAAAATAGGGGTTGTAATAAGCTTCAAATTGACATTTTTATGGTTTAGTATCCGTCTGTGTCGCATCACAGTTGAAAAATCTTGTCGAAAGAAAAATTTTGTCAACTCTTAACAAGTATGTGGAAAATGCAAATTACACGTGCGAAAACATTGAAGTGAAATCTTCGCTCGTCGTTGTTACAAACATACCGCAAGATGTAAGAGAAAAAGATATGGACAAAATGTTGGCCGGATTTGGTAGAACTTTAACCAAGGTATGTAAAAATGATTTTTCAAAACTATGAGGTAACTGACGAGTTCAAAAACTGTACGTCATTCCGACAGTCTCGTCCGCAGGGGCTTTTGCCTTTTTGACATCTAAGCCGGCGGCGAAAAAACCGTCAAGTAAGCGCCAGCGGCTTTGACATAGGACAAACCGTGGGGACGAGGACATCATTCCGACGCTTTGATTATAACCACACCAACCCTAAACATCAAAATAAAAAAATATAATAAGTTTCACAATTCTCACAATCCTTAAAATTGCAAGTACTCGTATGTGCGTTTCTGTGAACCGTGTGGACGACAAACTAGTTCAAAAGACCTCCCTAAAGTTGGATCCCCATGTCGCTGAAGTAGAATTCCGACTAAAGTTGGAGCCCGACAGTTAGGTCCTGACGTTTCTAAAATTGGGTCGCGACGTCGCTAAAGTAGTATCCCGACTAAAGTTGGATCGTGACGTCCCTGAATTTGAGTCCCGAAGTTTCTGAAGTTGGATCCCGACGTCGCTAAAGTGTGATCCCGACGTCGTTGGATTGAAGTTTAACATATAGTGTTAAGTATGTGAGTCAACTTTAAGCAAAATTAAAGGCAAGTAATTTTTGCTGGGAGAATTTTTTTTATTTTTTTCAGATTTTTTTTCGTTTCGCAAAAATAAATTTTAGCGAATCAGGTGTATAAAAAATTTCCTTGAAAACTAATTTCCGCGAATAAGAAAAAGAAAAACAAGCAATGATATATATACAATAAGTTGATTATAAGCGGTAAAAAATGCATTTCGCTAAAATTAATTTTCGCCAATCAGTCATGTCGAGATATTTCGCGAAGACTAATTTCCGCAAATCCGACTCCCTCAAGAAGATTTTTTTTCGCGCATGGACCATTTTTGGATTTTTTGCAAATACTCATTTTTGCAAATATTTAGCATTCTACATTTCTCCTGCAAACATATGAAGCTGTATTTTAATACGAATGTAAAAAAACTTGAAGAACTGTACTGTCACCCCAAAGAGGAGTATATCGCCTTCCGAAGCAATTAGTGGAAAAGCCCCAAAGGGTAACAAAGATATTTGTGAAATGATAAAAAAAACAACAGAAAAACGTAACAAATCAATTTTGCATTTCTAGTCATATCGCGAATTGACCTTTTCGAGAATTTTCGCGCATAACTTAAGGCACAAATACTGGTGGCAAAAACAAAAGTTTAATAGTTTAAATAATGTGAATAATGCGGTGTCGGCGGTGCTTGAAAAAGGGGCTATTATTGCTGAGATGCGCAATTTGATATTTAAACACCGCTGTCCAATATCAAAAAGCGAAAAGGAGCAATGGAGACAAGGTTGTGAGATCAGATCATTTGAATTGATAGTGCATATTAAAATACTCGTGATGCAAAGAATAGGATCTGATATAGACGCAGTATAGATGCAAGAGAAATTAGTTTGTTGTAATTTCACAGCTAAGAAGCTAAACTGTGCTTTACTCGACTCTCGTAAGATATGTTTTCTTTAAATCAATGGCACTTCAGGAAACATAATAGTCAAGTTTTTTGTTTAGTTTGAGCGTATCCTTTATTTTAAAGTAGAGATCTCTTAAGCCGACAGCATTCTCGTCCTCGGAGTTTGTTGTCTATGTCAAAGCCGCTAGCGCTTACTTAACGGCCGCACGCCCTGGCGTCAAAAAGGCGAAAGCCCCTGGGGACGAGGTTGAAGCAGACAGCATAAAATCGAGTATTCCTTTGATGGTGTCCACTTTCTGGAAGGGATTCTACTGCGACATAAAACTAGAATCATAAGGATTACACATGACATTTTCTGAAAAATGCTGTTTTTTTTAGTTTCAACTGATCAGAAAACGAAACTCAAATCTATCATTGAAGTATGGTTGGATAGTTTTTGAAGATCTCGAAAATGCTGAAAGGTGTGTACTGTCGATGTCAAGAGTTCGCATCAAAAGTCATTATTTACAAGCCATGTTATTACCAGAAGCGATTAACTCAGAAAGTTCGCTACAAGAACTATCAACTCTACAAATTGAAGGCTTTCCATTAAGCTTTTGCAGCGAGGAAAAAATTAAAGACATCTTAAAAGTTATTTGTGTTGACATCGCACAAAGCGTGAAATTTATCAGGGTAAGTGTGACTCTTACTGTTCTTATAGCTTTTACTCTCTACAAAACTTTTACGCGTTATATATTTATTTATCTGTAGACGAAAACACTTATTGGCAACAATGTAACACGATATGTCGCTTTGATCGACTGGAACTCTCCGCAGCTGGCTATCACAAATTTTCAAAAACTTGACACTTTCAAAGCTGCAGACGAAAATGGACACTCGTTGGTAAATTTAAATGCTTCGTTTGCTTTGCCAGGAGTCACAGCATTTTCAGACTTTTGTCAATCTATTAACGAAGCTTCGAACTCTTTCGAAGTAGCACATGAACTTAGTAGAAACATTAGAGGGACCGAGAGATGTGTAGGTGTTAGAAGCCCTCCACCACCGTATGTTGAACGAGAAGTACCACCTGGGTCAAACAATTGTCCTCAGCCTCCTCCCTATACGCCACCAAGACCACTTATGTCTCATGAAGTGATGCAACCAATGTTATTCTCAGTTGGGCCTCAAAGCACAATACCAGTTTGCCCTCCACCGCATGTGCTTTTGTCAGTTGTTACACCACCTCACAGAACACACGGCCAAGATGCACAAATGATGAACGGCATTTTTTATAATACACCAGTGCAACGAAACCAAGTTTTTCGTCCTCCACCGTTGGTGATTCCGACGCAAGCACATGTTATGCAAAATGGTAGACCAATTGTAGTGCAATTCGCAAATCATTTTCCTCCTTTAAATACCAACAAAAACGTTCCTCCTTTGAATAACGTACCGAGAATGTCCATTCCATTACATGTAGGAGAGGTTCCTCGTTTCAACGCCGTTGTTTTAAACAATATATTACCGCCAAATCGTCCAACAGGTAGAGGACCAGTTCATGGTGTAAAACCTGTAAATACTGCGTCTCTGCGTAGAAACATTATACATCCCGTATCTAACAATACCCGACAAACAACTCCATCATCGACAAAACACGGACAGGCGACAGACGTCTGCAGTAATGATGCCTCAACCTTAATAATAAAAACTGCGACTACTTCCGATGTAAATTCAGTTGTTTCCGACATAAGAGAAAACAATGACGCACCAATGATAAACGCCGAATGTAGTGCAATTGATCCGTCACCATGTAACGACAATAACGTTAATGAAAAGCCTACTTCAACAGCAACGCCGTCAACCGCCTGGACACAAAAGAAAACAAATCGACGATGGAGTACTGCAAAAAAGGTTAACAAAAACCAGAGGACGAGTACATTGCCGAATGAGGCTATTATCGAAGAAGTTGTGAAGGAGTACGCAATGAAAAATGAAGTAACTGATACACCTGACATCGAGACGAAAAGCGATTTTGATGTAAACGAGACAGCAAACGAATCTAGACCGATAAGTAATCCAGATAATGACAAATCTCAAGTGGACACTTTAGAAGGATTCGAAGTTGAAATAACGAATGAAACAGATAAGTTTTCACAGGGAAAAGTTTTACACGCTCTTACGCGAATGTCAATCTTGGATACAATGAAAGCTTATGAAAATCCGACAAGTCAACGTGCAGTCGTCGACGTCGAAAGTAGTCGTTTGATGACCTTTATACACACAGACGAGGCGGAAAAACAAAGATTTTGGAACCGACTACCGCGCGAAATGTTTAACAGTTTATTTTAGTATTTAATTTTCTTAAATTTTCACACCAAACAATTCTTTACACCACTAAATATCTTTGAGATAGTAGTCCCAAACGAAAATAAAGTCTAGTCCATCCGGACAAGAGTTGACAAAACGAAAGAGATAACAATAATTAATACTGGAGGCCTTATCTTTACTAAAATATTATTATTGGTACAGAAAATTAATGAAAAGTATACAGAAATATAAGTCATTCTTTAATTTTCTCTACACACATGCGCATGGAACCAAACTGAAGTTAGAAAGGCTAGCTATCGCACACACAAAAAAAGTCAAGCGCCCATAAAAAATGAAAATTAGTGGGAATTCTCGCGTTTACATTGAGATTGAAAAAAAAATTAGCTGTACCTTTAAATTGATATGCTGCGAACACGTGACACTATTGGTGCATCAAAAACAAAGCAAAATTTCTGTGAAACAGCAAATTACAAAACTGAGCTTGTGTAAAACAATTAAAAAACAAATAACCAGAATGCTTATTATTACAGCGAATAGTTCATAACAAACTATATTTCTAATGGTTTGTAATAACTAACGGTATTTCTTAGAGCGTGAGGCCAGCAACGTTCATGCGGACCATTTTAATTTCTGGTTGCCATCATTAACGATCTTGGCGTAAACTAACTAGGGCTACAAAAAAATAATTTTTATCGAACGTTTTCCTATACAGGCATCGCAAGTAAAAGGTCCACCTCCAATGATGGTGACCAAACTTACAGTAAGTAGTCAAATGTCGGTACTTATTTTGTTACCCTACAAAGTAGGGATAAAGAAGAAAATACAAAAGAACTGCTAAGACTTGGCTTATTTCTTTTGATGCTGATATAGAAAAACGCACGAAATTTGTTAGATGTAAAAACAGCGAAAGAATTTAACTGGCCTGTGGCAAAGAGAAAAATATTTCGATGAAAAATATGAGCACAAAATAAACTTTATTACACACCCAGTTAAACGAGTCGGATGATAAATATAGTACAATTTAACATAAAGATTAGACAAAAATAATAATACGTAATGACACAAAAATTTATCCGTATTCTGATAAAAACTATGAACAAATTCATTAACGATCCAACTACAATTTAATTACGAAACTACGGCTCCATTTACACCAGAAAAAACAGTTAAAAAAAGGGCAGGCGCTCTAATAAAAAGAAGAAAAAAAGAGGCTAAGAATTTAAAAGCATTAATAAAAAGGTTTCTATCTTATGTTTTACACTTTAATCCAAACCATCTATCACCAATTGTTTAAGAACATTATAACCTGCAGGAATTTTAAACAAATTAAAACGAAGCTGGTTCACCTCTTTACCTAATTTTTACTAAGCAGGATATTTAATTAAAAAAAATGCATGCACATACAAACAATCCTATCTGTTTTCAGAGGTGTTGCTGGCTGTGGAACTTGATGATACAGTGTCGTGATCATACTAAAAAAGAAAAATATACAGTGAAGATTCTGTTCTTTTTTCTCATTCTTATACAGTTTTTTTTTTCATTGTTAGTCAAGGTTTTCCATTTTTTACAGTAAAAATTAAGTAGAATTGAAAACTTTTAGTTGCCTAAGATTTGCTTTCTTAAGGAGAGAAAAAAGTATTGCTATTCCCATTGCAGCGAAAGTACTTTTTAAACGATCCAAGATTGATTTTTAAAACATTTAGTTTTTAGCTAGATATTTCTAAATTTAAGAAACAACGCGAGAACAAACAGCGAGAAAGCAAGACATCATAAAACTTGATTCTGTTGGATAGCATAGTAACTAATCCCGAAAAGTGAATTTATTTTCGCGAATTTAAAAAATAATTTTTTTCCTAGAATTAAATTCCGCGAGTTGCCAAAATTCAAATTTTTGCAGGAATATATTTTCGCGTTCTCGGAGAAATCAAAAAATTTTGAATAAAGAAATTTTCCATTATCAAGTTGGAATGACAGTAAAGAGAAGGGGGTGCTTTTACTATTGAAATCTAACATTGAAAAGTCGCAAAAAAATTTCGTTCTTTAAGGTATCACAGGGAAATAACATGAATTTTAAGCATAAGTGTAAAATGTTTAATACACGTAATCTACCTGTGAGTCAGGTTCACTTCCATCAAGCTCCATCGATTTTGAACGTTTCATACTAAAACAAGAAAAAAAAATTTAACCCACTTACCAAACGCTGCAATTTACCGCCAAAGTTCACCAACATGAATGCTGACTGGACATTATTGATTAATATGAAAATCTATTGTATGCTCAAAAAATTCAAAATCTCACACAGCATAGATTTTATGTTGATGCGACAAATATAAAGCAAGGTTCGAAGCATACAGGTCACAGAAGTTTTAAAATAAAGATGACACCTTACCCTGCCAACTCTTCTGGCGGTGACGCCTGATAAGAACTAACTGGACGTCCTCCTTGCTGACGTAGTCGTAATTTCTGACTGTGCGACATGGCAAGTTTATCGTCAACCTGTTAGAAAAACGACCAATGTAAAATTGTAGATGTAACAATACTTTCATTTGATTGGTTCTGCAATTTTTTGTGCTTTGATAATCCTTTTCATTTCTTTCCAAAAAAAACAATGAAAACATGTCGCTTCCCGTCCCATAATCGGGATTACACAATCTACAAGTGGACATCATGATGCTAACTTACTATTGGAATGTCCTGCAATATTTGAAGCCCATCTCCTGGTCCCATATGAGACACGTGACTAAAATTGGAAGGTCCAGATATTAACTTAGACATTAGGTCGGCTTCTTCTGCTTTCAAACTTTCTCTTGTTTTAAAGGAGAGACGTTTCTTGGTCTGTTTTAGACGATAGATGGCAGCTACTGCTCGTTTGCCTTGATTTGACTTCACTGAAAGTTCATCTAAACGAAAAAAAACCCGGAATATCTGCTAAAGTTTCTTCTTCGAATTTGTTCGTTTGTGTGTAGTGCGTGACAAATAACAACACCAACAAAGTGACATGACAAATAACAATATCAACATCACGGCGACAAGAAAAAATACGTCAACAACAACAAAAATACAACAACGACAACAACACGAATACGACAACGACAACAAAAAAGATGACGACAACAACAACAAAAAAATTACCACAACAAGAACATTAACAATACGACAACGACAGCATCAATACGACAACGACAGCATCAATACAACAACGACAGCATCAATACAACAACGACAGCAACAATACAACAACGACAGCAACAATACAACAACGACAGCAACAATACAACAACGACAGCAACAATACAACAATGACAATACGACAACGACAGCAACAATACGACAACGACAGCATCAATACGACAACGACAGCAACAATACGACAACGACAGCATCAATACGACAACGACAGCATCAATACAACAACGACAGCATCAATACAACAACGACAGCAACAATACAACAACGACAGCAACAATACAACAACGACAGCAACAATACAACAACGACAATACGACAACGACAGCAACAATACGACAACGACAGCATCAATACAACGACAGCAACAATACGACAACGACAGCAACAATACGACAACGACAATAACAATACGACAAATTATTTTCGGTGTTTACCTGGCTTATCAGTTCTCTTGACATAAATAACTGATTGTTGATCAACTAATGCTACAAAATTTAATACACCACTTCGTGATAGGGGTTGTGCCTAAAAAATAGTAAAGTTAAAAAACAGGGAGTTCAATAAAGTGGGAGAGTGATCATGTATTCAAGCAACCTGCTAGTAAGCACAGTAAAGTAAATCTTAAATGTTGGTTTTAACACTTCGTCCGTGTAGGATCTGACGATAAGTAATTTTTATCACGCTTCTCAACAAAAAGAAAGGGGAGGAGGGCTGTCCTTCGCGAAAACAGTGCGCAAACCTAATAAAGGTGTTTCTGAGGTATTAATATAACAATACTGTGTAACAGCACGATATAATGGATAGCAGAACAGTATTATTTACCTTGGGTATTTGTAGGGTTTGCAGCCACAAACCTGATACAGTATCAAACAAATCGATACCACGATCTGAATACGCCTGTATGTAAGGCTTGTTAAATGCTACAGAAAAAAGACAAGACAAAGGTTTAAAAACAAATAAATTCTCACTTTTTAACACTTTAAAAATTATATGGTTCCAGTTTGGACTTAACAAAAATTTAAGCGTTAATTAGCGTTACCTTCACGAGAAATAGATACAACTAAGACCCGTCCTTATTATGAATTCAAAAGTAGGGTAGTTACATCGTCGCTGTGCAAACGTAAGGAGATATGGCCAAAAGTAAGAGTGCTTTATCAGAAATAATTATCATTCGTTGTTCCGACATGAAAAGTTCCAAATAGAATAAGGAATACCCACACGCTGATACCTAGTAATCTTTGTGTTTAGGCATAAAAATAAAAAGGAATATACCTAAGCTGGTTATAGGCGTTGGCCAGCTGATTTCTTTCGACCTCGTTCGTACGCCTGACTCGTTGACGTACAAAGCAAAATCTAAATAGTAAGAAAAACTAACCAGTTGAGTTTAGGGAAAACCTTTGATACATGCTACATGATGTGTTTCTTTATTTAGTATATATCCGCTGGATTTATTTTTATAAACAAAAACAAAAATTTGAATGCAAAAGGAATGGTGTTGTATTTTTCAAACACAATTCGAAAAATAAACAGCATAAAACTTGTGATAGGGAAGAAAACTGCCCGATTTTGTAGCATCCATATTTATAATACGGTTTGACCTATCACTTTAGCTTCCTTTTACAAAAAGAAACCAAACATTCCTTATAAGCACATTGAACTACATATCATGTTCATACGGACGGGATTAGGAATTCGCCATACCAGATGTGTGTTTTATCTACAGATTAACACATGCTTAAAAAACAAACAAGCATTCGCTTCCTTACCTCTAAAACATAATAAATATTCGTCTTGTTCAACATCTGCGACAAGTAAGGCTTCTATGTTCATACTTGCTAAAAATTTCAACGACGAGTCTTCTGGGCTGACTAATCCTGTAATAAAAATGGATGAAAATCATTTTCAGTGTGTGTAACCAAAAAAGTGTGAAGTGTTACGTACACGAGTATAATTTTCAAATTTTATATTTTAATTGAAGTATACAACCGTACTTTGCATTGGACCTTCTTTTATAATATCCGCACACACAAAACCAGATGGATATCCGATGATTAATTTACTTCGAAGTATACCAAGCCATTGGCAAGTCAAGTTGAATGGAACATCCTAAAAGCGAAACAAAGCAAAAAACTTTTTTCTTTCGAATGACTCTTTTGCTTGGTTTAAAGTTTACTAAAGCAATCAGAACTTGTCTTACTCTTATCTTTCTATATCTATTCTTGGTACGATTGAGCTCATACAGCATTGCACTCTTCTTTTGTCCTACACACAAGCATGTGCAGCTTCCATTCCGTATACTACCGGTTGCAAACGACAGAGCACCTGAAAGATAGAAATAAAATTTAGGGAAGTATTAATCAACTGATTTACTTTCCTAACTTACATACAGGTTGACTTTCAACGTGAAAAAAGGCTCACGATTATTATTAAATAGTACACTCACCTTTAGATTCTGGTATTTTAATCGGCTCTATTTCGTGTCCCTCGACAACCGATAAAGGGTAAAGTCTGATATGTCTCTGCTTTCCTAAAACAAAAATAGACACCGTGAAAAACCTTGTATAGCCTTCAGAATAAACGTTACGCGGTGCAGTTGTTTATTTCATCTGTGGACACACTTACCTCCTAATACAATAAGTAATTGTTCCTCAGCAATCATCTCCACTTGAATTACTTTCTTCACATCGTCAATCCGAGAGATGATCTCTTTAGTTAACTCATAAGCATACAAACCATCGTCTGTGCCAAATACAACTTTTTCCGGATTAATGATGGCGGAACTGGCTGCGGAGCGTATTATCTGCATGCTGTTATCGCATATTTCCAAACCTTGTACTTCGTTCTAAAACACAAACATGATTTACACATCAGCGAGAATGACCAGCAACTTGTTTTAAAACAGCGTAGAATTCGTCGCATAGTTTTTAAACGTGAAAACATAAAAAACGATTTTAAACAGGACGTAAAAACATAACATACGCCGAAAAAAACTTTAGCCCTTTTAACATCTGGCCATTTGTGTGGAAAAGTTCAGGAATTCTAAAATTTCCTTTTTTTGGTGAACAGCTAATTGCCTTCTTGTTTTGAGTACTTAACCGCGCCTTTTTGTAAGGCCCCATGTAGCCCCATATTGCAAAGACGTCTCACCTTTCGATCCGCCCCGTGTGTTTTGTTAAACAGTTGTACAAGTTCCTGCAGCATTGCTACCCACTTATGTCGTTCGCTTTCATTCGAACATAAAACTAATTGATTAAAAGGACTGGCGTTCTGTCCTAATCCAGAAACTGAAATCTAAGAGAAACAAAAAATGATTTTTTGCGTGAACTTGCGAACACATAACACACGATATAAGTATACTCAAAGATTAGACAAATTTAAAGAAAGTTAGGCGGGTTATAGGTAACATCAACTCGGTGTGTTTGCGACATTTTAAACTTTTAGTTGTGTCGATTACCTTAAAAATCGATGGTACATCACGTTTGTTGGCGTGTATGACATCAGATGACAACACGCTGGACACAGAGAAGCCTTCGTCTCTAAGTAAGCAGAAAAAAACACATATGAGACAATGATTATATAAACAAAAAAAACAAGATAAATACAGATGTGGTAGAGTACAGTAACAAAAATGCTAGACCTAGTTAAGCAGGACAGTATAAACAATATAACAAACACACTTCGCCTAATACGAGAACATTAGACCGCCCAATAACAAGTAATAAAAGTGAGGGCACGTCTAGATATTCTGCAATGCTTAAAAAGGTTATAAAATCTTTTACTTCATGTCAATGACTTCAATGAGTTCATTTGTAGGTGTCTTTTCTCCAGATGTTTCATACAACAAAACCTTGAAGTCACACACTACAGCATACGCACGCATCCAACCACGTTTTACACCGCCTGGTTTAGGAATCTGTGTAGAAAATTTAACATTATTTAAGTGCATTCTCTCCCTGCGATGTTTAAAAAACATTTTTCTCCATAATTTTAAGGCTTATCATCTCTATTTTGGCACTTTTATTTTATAGCAAGACCTTGGTATCGGTAACTCAAATTTGCCGATAAGCAATATAACTGTTAGAGATCTCTAAAAACCATTGTAAAATTTGAAAGAGTTAATAAATTGAGTTTATCTAAAATATATCACAAAGAGAAAAAATGCCTGAGATTTCTAGCTTTTCAGGTGTTGGTCACCGAAGACTCAACTTTAACTTGATATTTACTTTATATTTTAACCACTATATTTTTCGAGTCTTAAAAACGTTCAAGCTCATATCATTAGTTAGAAAAAACATGATTGAATATGTTAATATGTGATCTTACCCTCACGAAACTTTCATGCGCTGTTCCAGTCCCCTTCTTTGGATCGATACCAAGTGGTCGATTAGTTACTAAAAAAACAACCGATAGGTAACAATGTGGAAAACACACGAGGATAAAAACAACACAGCTTCTAAACTTACACAGCTGTTGAGGAACAGGACATGACTTTGGTGCATCGTTTACACAGTGCATATGACAGTGATAGCTGCAAACTACAAATAGTATATTTAAATAAGTTAAAATTAAAAATTTGTTATATAAACAAAACTGCTGGGACGAATTAGTCATTGCCCGACATAGGCACTATAACAACCTGCTTAATGAGGAGCTAAACTTACTGTTTGAACTAAATAAAAATACCTTCGCAAACCATTCCTTGTCTGGTGTGACCAATCATTATGGACATGCAATTGTGACATTTTGTAGGAGCTGGGAAGTTTTTGGACATTAAACGGTGATTACTCTACAGAAATAGAAAGGCTGATATAACAGCCACTGTACAAACAGCCGAACACAACAGATATGCAAAAAAAAGTTACTTAGACTAGCATGGTGTAAAGAAACCACACCATAAATTTAACATACCTCTAGTTGCACTGCTGGTGTTGCAACTGGATGATCACGCTCAGATGGAGTTACACTCTCCGCAGCAGAGGGTGCAGCATTACTTGTAGTGCGTGGCGTGGATGATACCGATATGCTGTAACTATCAGCACGGGAGTTCATTTGTGGCATGTCTATATTAGTTTCCTCATCTTTCACCTGGAAAAAACGTGAAGCATGTTCTATTACCAATATCTTTCAACAGTAGACATTGATGTACATTAAACACGTAAATTTTTTGTTAAGCTAAAGAATCCAACAAATACAACTTTTCTTCAGGACACGTGTCGCCACATACATCATTTCGAAACATTTCATATTGTCCAAAATAACAATACATAAGCACAGAAATACCTCATCAAGATTTTCTGTTAAAGATATGTCAGAATTCATAAAGTTGAGAAAAGAGAAACTGAAATCTCCAGCTCCACCTGGGAAAAAACGAAAATATGGTTAGAGTGATCAACTAAAACACCAGAAAGAATAATAGTTTATTTATTTATTTAGTAACAAAAACAATGACATTCATTCACACCTCCAAGTTTCAGTTTCTCATTCTCTTTCTGAAGCTTTATGACTTCACTTTTTAATTTGCTCAACTGTTTATCACTTTCTTGGTTGCGTCTAAAAAGGGAAAGTAAGTCAAAGGTTAAGGACAGACTTCTTTTTCGTATTCATTTTAATTAGATTAGTTGTTGGAAACCATTACATCACTTTTGTCATGTTTGAGTGAAGAGGTTGTTTACACGTGTTTTACTACTGGAGTGAATGTTCAACATAAACAGTTTTACGTTATCAAGGGTTTAGCTTCCAGTACGTGTAAACAGCTCCTTGGTTAACCAATTAAAAAGTATGTATTTAACAAAATGTAACAAAATGTTTTCATTTTTTTAGAGCTATTTACTATCATCAATTTAAAAACAAATGTTTGTTGTACCTTTCAGATTGGTTAAATTGATTTTTAAGCTTGGCTAGTTCATCATTAAGATGTTGTTTTGCTTGCATCTCCATTTTGAGATTGGCTTGCAGTGATAACAATTCCTGCTTATCAAGTCGTTGTGATCTTCTGGTTTGCCAGTTTTTACCCTAACAAGATAAAAATCGATTTTACAGATATAGCAAAAGATATAGATAATGCAATCTTCGACAAAATGTAATGAAACAAGACAGTTCATTTTTAAGTTCGCCTACACAAGTGATTACATATGATGTTTCTATATTAGCGTACCACAATTTGAACTTGTCAAAGTTCACAGCAGACTAAGAATCTTTGGTAAATCCATACTGTTAAACCTGCTAATTGTTGCTGATGTCAGAACGACTAATTTTTCCAAATTTTGGGGACCTTCATGGGCCCCCACTGGGATTATTTTATTGTGCAGGAAAACGCCACTTTTAAATTTTAGACGCTGTCCGCTGTCTGCTTGGCCTACGCGTGTGTAAAAGTGGCTATTTAATTTTGCTTCCTGCTGATGCAAAGTATTAAACACTTGACCCCTTTGGCCATGTTTGCGACATGACAAAAAATACTGTCTTTGTTCCAATAAATTTATCCCAGATAGTGAGCCTGAAGACTTTTTATTTTAAGTCCACAGTAAAGTCTTTCCAGATGTGTGTATTATTTTAGGAGAAATAAACTCAAAAATGCTCATAAACAGAATTTACAAAACACAGAATATATAATATATATATACGTACAAAGCTATTACACATGTGTAAAAAGTTAATAGGACTCACACAACCCAAATGTGAAAATTTCATGTACACAGAAAGCTTTTTCGTTGCAGTTTATTGTCAGTAAATATCATTTTCGTTCTGTGTAAAGACTACCAAGCCCTAATTATCTTAATCGTAGTCAACTTTAACAGTACACTTACAGCTCCAGCACCACCAGCCAGACCTGATACTTTTAAACCTTCTAACTCTTCCGACATCTTTGTAGCAAGAGCCTGAAGATACCCTCTTGCATCTTTTTCATCACTCACCCTTTATAAAGTAAAGTCACGATAGCTTTAGACACAAATTAACTACAAGAAGTAAGCAACAAGTTTTTCAGCTTATATTTTTCTACATGCAAAATTTCACAGTAGGTAAACAGTCTTGTCCATGGCACTTAGAGTTTAAGTCATTGTGTGAAAAGCATCATGGATCATAGAATAAAAAAATACAGAAAAAATGCTAAAAGTTGCACAGAGAATAAGGTTTTAAAATTAAGTTTTTTTTTAATCGCAATTTGAGTTAACATATATGTCAGCATTAAATTCCCACTAGATTTGTTCTTGCTACTAATTTTTTTAAACTCGTTAAGGTATTGTAAGGAAAGACTTACCACTGAATTATCTCAGTTATTTGTTCCTCCCAATGACTGACAGTCTCTCTTTTTTCTGCTCCTTGTCGTATCTCATCATCCAACCTTTTCTGATTTTCGTTGCTTTTCTCCAATTGTGCAGTAAGCTAAAACATTAAAAATATATAAAGAATTACGTAACTGTTCTACCATTATGAATCACAAAGTTGTTGGAAAGACAATTAACCGACTGCTTAGACTTATGTTACATTCTATGGCTTAAAGTTGGAAATATCCAGAAACATACTTTTTCGATTTCAGCGCTCAGCTTATTATTTTCTTTCTGGAGTTCATTTTTATTACGTAAAGTAGCATTTTTAAAATCAGCAAACACAGCATTTTCTTGGTCAGCACTAAGAACAACATAAACAAATATTAACAGAAGTTTATAAAATGTTTTTTAGTGAGAGGTTAAAAAAGGGAAGATATATTTAGTAAGTAAGTAAATTCAAAAAATTGACTTGAGTTGCATCAAATGAATTTAGATCAAAATCTGGAAAAATTGACATACACATCTCTACTTTTCCTATCCAATTTTTCTTTGAAAGTTTTAATCTAAAAGTAGAAATATAAATGAATATAATCAAAAAATACACAGGTCTACAAATATAGACAACTTTTTATGCTAAAAACAAAGAGAATGTACCTCTTGTTCTAATGAACTATTCATTTGTTCAGTTTCGGCAACTTTTTCCTTCAACATCTAAAATTGCAGTAGAATTTTTTTTTTATTTACCGACTGGTGACCTTGTGGTAGAGCATTCATCTCCATTGTGGAAGGTTGAGGATTCAATCACCCGAGTCAATTTAATTCATACCTGCTTATATGTCAGGCAGAGCTTTCTATATCTCAAACAGAAGCTTTAAATGCACTAGGACACCCCTTTTCCCAGACCCTCATTGATTAAATTAGTAGTACAGTAATTAGTACAGTACCAACTTGATAAATAGTAGCCTGGGTATGAGAAACTTAGGGAAAACTTTTGCGATTTCTTTCTTGTTCCGCGCTGATTTTTAGGTCTACAAAAACATTCTGCTTTTCAACATCATTTTTTTTTGCATTGTCGCATCATGTAACATGCACTTATAATATATTTTGTTAAAAAAATCATCATTTTTTTTTGCATTGTCGCATCATGCAACATGCACTTATAATATATTTTGTTAAAAAAATAACAACATTCTTTAACAAAATTTTGGCTACAGAAACACGCATGGAACTTTGCAAAGTGTGACCGTTTTTTCCTTGTGTGCTGACGCCTGATACTATATATACTACGTATAAAAAGAGACCAAGAGACGAACCTTCACTTCAACAGAAGTTTTCTTCTTTTCCTGACTAAGCATGTCTTCATGTGCAGTTTTCATTTTCTCAATTTCAGATTTTAGCCTATAGTAAAGTAGTTATAAACAGTAAATTCTTAGAAAGCGATTTTCTTGCTGGAGATTCAGTTAGTTAGAGACAAGAGTGAGGGATGGTTTTTCAGCTTAGAGAAGGATTAAACTTTAAGCACTGGGCTTCACATTATACATAATGCTAAAATAAATAAATAAATGAATAAATAAAAAATAATTAAAATGAATAAAATAGGTACGAAACAAATTATACTTAGATATTTCTTGATCCTGTCCTTTTCCAGAGACTCCAGAATATTTTTTACTTTTAACTGAATCAATTTCTTCTTCCAATTGTTGACAATACAAATCTGCTTTTGCACGCAACTTGGACTCCCTGTGTACATCGGCTTGTAGTTCTTCAACTTGTGTGATTAGTTCCCGTTTCTTTTTTTCTGATGTACGTAAGTCCTGTCTATGTTGATCTAGTTTGTTCATAACATTCTCTATCTCCTCCTCCTTCTCTCGAACCAGACGGGAAAGTTTCATTTTTTGAGATCGTACTTCAGCTAGCTTATCATTCAAGTCACTAAACTCTTCCATTGCAAGTTTTTTTTGACCTTGAGTTTCTCTGAAATCTTTTTGGGTGTTGGAAAGCTTTTCCTTCAACTCCTTTACTTCTTTTTCAGCATACTCACGATCTTGAGTAAGGCTTCTTTTGCTTCGCTCTAGTTCTTTGACTTTTGTAGTTAGTTCTAATACAAAACCAAAGATTAATTTTGGTAGGATCGCATAAAAATGTAAAAGTGTGAAGCTCTCATTTTTTATCTAGCAAGCACAGTTTTTACAACCATACTATACATACCATCTCTTTGATTCTCAATGTTCTTCTTCGCAATGTCTAAGTCACGGTTTGCCTTTTCTATCGCTCTCATTGATTGTTCTAAATCTAAAATGAAGTTTTGAGAACGTTAAAGAAATTATTATTAAGTTGCATTAACCAATAATAAATTTAGATCTGATTGCTATACGTATTCCTGTGAGCCAAAATGGTAGCTGCAAGTAGTGACAGACAAATTCTGGTGGATTTCTCCACAGGCTAACAACTAGTCATCAAAAGCACACAATAATGAAGGACTATTGTACCTGTTACTTTCTTTCTTGCTGCCACAAGCTCAGCTGAACCCGTTTTGCTTCCTTCATTCATTGAATTTTTCGTTTTTTGTTTTAGGCTATCTAAATTAAAGAAGTTAAGAAATTGTTAAGAACTAGATGGTGACAGAAAGAAAAATTAGCTGGGGAAACCTTCTAGACTAGAAAAAAGACTGATTTTAATGGCTATAGATAAATTTATTGAAAAATAGGCATGGGCAAATGGACAAATCTATATAGGGTTAGCCTACCCAAGGGTTATTTTTATATGATTGATCACCTGTGTCATCTTTGATGCTATATGTGTCTACAGCAGCATAATAACAATAACAAAAAATAAAAATAAATAAACAATAAACAGTATACAAACCTTCTAATTTCTTCTGTAATTCTGATTTTTCCTTTCGTAGTGTAATAATTTTCTTCTCTAAAACACCAACATCTGCATTGGATTCTAAAACATATTTTATGTCTCTTCATTAAAACAATCTGAAGCTATGGAATGATAAAATAAGAACAATAAAAAAAAGAAACAACAAAACAACTATATACCTTTTTTGGGACCACCATCTGTTTCATCCTTTCTCATTATTGGAAATTCTGATGAGTCTGCAATTGGACTGAAAAGATAAATATTAAAATCATTACCTACTTTCTTACAAACCCATGTTAAAAAAGTCAGTAGCTTCAGGTTAATAGTACACCAGGTAATGACAAATTAATTTCCCTTGAGATGTCAAGACCATGGATCGACCTTTCTTTAATTTCCCATGTGGAACATGTATGCCTTACATTAACATTTAAGGTTAATGATGTAATATTTAAATTAAAACCTAAGTATCACTTTAGGTAAACCTCAACATAATTTCACACAATAAAATTTGATAGTATTATCACATACAACAGTTATTAGAGAATTGTGATAGTGAAAACAATAAGTTTTAAGTATTTAAAACACAAGCTTAGTTTAACATTACCTGTCCTTTGTGAAAGTAAATCCTATGAAGGGGAGGTGATGGCCAGTAAACGCTTGATGAGTGGGTGGAGGCGCAAATTCCTACAAAGTAACATGAAAATGGAAAACAATTTATATAGAATTAATTTCCTGGTGTAGAATAAAATTAGTTGTCCAAGAAAATTACACCTAGTTGCAAGGATGATGAACATAACAAATAGAAAGGAAAGTATAATAAGAAATAACTGAAAATTGTCTAAGAACAGCCGTGTTTTTATAGTAGCATTGTATCATTATTTGTGACTTTCCACAATAGAAAATTATTTGGAGAGAAAAAAGGTTTTGTAATTGCAAACTTGAGATTTTTTAATTGAAACTCTGTCTACAGGAGCTTTACCCAAAATAGGACATGTAAAGAGTTGAAAATTGAACAGTGAAATGTAACAAGACACTGATGCAGATTTTTTAAGTATCCTTTACTACATGTGGGGGTCACATTAGGTGCCTGCTTAAGCTATAAATCCATGCTTTCAGTACAATAGAAGTTTCTTTTTCTCAAAAAAAATAAAAAATGCCGATGATAAGTGAAGACAAATTTCTTCATTACAAAAATATTTTAAACATGAACAACCGATGTAAAAAAAAAAAACATCAAACTTAAAAATATAGAGCATATGACTGACAATGCTTTAGCATCAAAATGAAATGATTATGGGTGAGATAATAAGTGATTTTTTCAGTGACGTTGCCACTATGATACAATTCTAATTAGTCAAACACTTTTAGCAAAACTTCTTTTTAATAACAAGAATCATTTTTGTGGTCAAAATGAATTATTATACATTTAGTATCACGTCATGATAAAGACATACTTGTGACTTGGCTTCCATAAGATCATCTACGTCAAAGTTCGAGACATCAGTGGGTCCATCTAACTCTGGAACATATGGTGGAGTGCCTAAAATAAAAATTTGGAACAACATGATTTTACGAAAAACACATGTTAGGATGTAAACAATTGAACTTTCGTGTATTAATAAGCATGAAATAAAAACAGTAATGGACTTTTCCATAACTAAATATAATAACAATAACACAACACAACACTAAAAAACTTACAGTCAAAAATGTTTTCCCAGTCTAAGTGCTCAAAGAATGGATGAGATTTGAAGTCATGGATTCCATTTCTTCCCAATCGGATAGAAGAATCGCACACAAGTCTGAACAGTAAGTATAAATATAATTTTCTAAACTAACCTACAACTAAAAAAATACATAACTCAGAACAACACCAAAAGAACAAGAATATATTTTCTGTTGTCGAAAATGCTAATGAAAATTGAACAACAAAACTATGTATTCTAAAATGATCCCCAACAACTCTATCTCTAATTGCGTAAGAAATAATTGCCCAAAAAAAGATAAGATGCAAATCAAAAAAAACATACTTCGACATTAAATCCTTGCAATGATCAGACACCTCGTAGTCATCAGGAAAAATAAATTTACTCTAAATAAAATATCCAGTGAGATATATTGCATTCCAGTTTGTGAAATCTCGATTACATAACACAACAATAAATATCAGGTATGAACTTTCTCTTTATGTAAACTCCAAGGTGAAAGTGTGGAGAGTCAATGAGTTAATTTATCTACAAAATGGTAAACTTAATCATTTTATTGCACCACATGTTCCATTTTTTTACAAAACGTGGTGAATGTAACCTCCCTGTGGTTTTGTATATTTGCTATACTCAATACTGTGTTAATATCAAGAATACTTTCTTCATTATAGCCTGTATCAATAATCTACTTTTTCTTATTCACACTCGTAACACAAATGTGGAAATTGTTCATAAGCCAAGATTATCTAAGTAAACCTACATCACTACAGCTCAGAACAATACCTTTCTTCTTAATTAGGTGATTGATGCAAGATCAGTAATGATAAGATTGTGTTAAATGAAGATTATAAAAGCTCGCTAATTTATCTCTATAGCATTTACTATAAAGTAGTTTATTTAAATTTCATTAAAAGACATGAAATTAATTTAACCACAGGCTTGAAAATATATGCTTTACCAAATTGAGGAAATAAACTATCTAACAATGCAATTATCTTAATACTTAAAAGTAAGAAGTGACATCAACTTTAACCATATATAAAATATCCCACTTTTTTCTCATATATGTTTTGTTGTGACATAATACACGCTTATATGTCTATCAGTGAATTTTAACTTTATGCATATAATGGAATGCAGCCTAGAAATGATGCTTTTATTGTATTAATAGATGACAACAGATTCTTCCCTAAAGTATAACAGCAAGAAAAGAGCACGCCAAATCATAAGTAAACAAGAATTGTAAAAGCAGTTATTGGATAAACTAATGATTTTCTCAAAAATCTTCATGGCCTGTAGTGATATTTTTTTCTAAATAATGTATCTTTATGTTTGAAATATGTCATTTTTTAACCGTTTCTCTTTTGTAATTTTCTGCCTTACCAAGCATGATGGGTAAAATTTTTAAGTTGCACTTAGAATAATCATCCAATTTAAAATCTGCATTATTTTATATAGTTTTATATTTATAAAGAAATGTACTTCCCAGATGAGCTATGTTTAATTGTGCGTTTAATTTAGTAGCAAAGTTAGATACCATAGTAACCCTAAGCTTATTTCAATTTAGCTAAAAGCCATATGTGTAAACACAACATATTAAAAAGAAGCAAACCAACAAACAAACAAACAAACAAAAAAAGTAAATTAAAACGATCAAACAAACATATTGATATCCAAATAAGTCTTAGGTTTGGTGAAAAACATTGTGTATACAGACATGTTTAACGTAAAAGATAAGAAAATAAAACATTCTTGAAATACGCATTTATGCAAAAAAAAAAAAAAAATTTAAGTGACTAAAATCAGTTAAGTAAGCTCTCAATTATTGATGTTACTCTCCATCCTTACACATCCCAAATGACAGCGTGTAATAAATAGACCCCTTGAAAGGCTGGGAACATGGAATCATATGCACTTGACAACTATCAGACAACTTGTTTATAAACATTTACTTTTTCATGATGAATTTCCTACTTTTTTGTTCTTCTAATAAAAGAAATATTATCTTTCAGTATTTTTAGTATATATGCTTATTTACAGAAAATAATATTTGTATCATTAAAATATAAATTTTGAGGAGCTGTATTCTGTAAAAAATACTATAGTACTAACTTTAAGAAGGTAATTAATAAAAAAAAAACTTTTAAGACATTGTTGTTGCTTCGACTAGCTTATGTGCAATGGTCTTGTGTTTCATGCTAAATTTAGAGGAATATAGCAAGGTAGCTTAAAAGTTTTAAGTTTATTTCGTTAGAAAGTTCGACTTAATAGTAAGGTAAGTGTTTATATCCCATAAATTATGGATGCATAATAATGTAGGGAACTTTCAGTAATTTTCAGTTATAGAACTGACACTTGGATGTCCAGTGTGATATTTAAAAAGATTTTAGATGTTGTTTTTGTCCTTGGTGCTCATAAAGCTTTTCACCACCATTAGCTCAACTTTTGTGCAATCAACAGCCTGTTTTATAGTACATGTCAGCGTTCGAATTAGAAATATAACTTCAGTTCACAAAGATTTCCTGATTGTAGGAAAGAAAATCTTTTGTAGATGTAATCTGGTAGCATTATAGGCCTCTTTCCATCAGTCACTCATTAATGGTTATTTTATTGCAACAATAATTGTAAAAATAGGTGATACAAACGATTGCTGAAAAAACAGGCTTTACAATTTTGCTATTTTCTTCGTACAATGATTCGCAAAGATGACATTTCAATTCACAAATTGCAAATTGTGAACTGCTAATTCGAACCCAAATGAAACAAATTTTTTTTTAGTAATAACTTTCCTGCAAAGAATAATTTCTATGAGATAAATGCATTTTACCAAAAATTTGCATTAGTGGCAAAAATTGGCTTCCACAAGGATTGGATGTTGTTCTTTCTTTTCCATGGCTCATTCTATTGCTTGCAATTTAAATGAATAGATACAAGCATATCTGACACACATACATAATTTGATTATTGCCTATTGAAAAACTCAATATCTTAAGTCCACAAGGCTGTCAATAAATTGTTTTAATTACACAAAAAACTAAATAATGGACCACACCTTATGGTCCATAATTTTTCCATAAGTTTCAACCAATGATTCAGCATAGAATGGTGTTTCACCATATATCATTTCATAGCAGCAGATTCCTAATGACCACCAGTCACATTCTTTCCCGTATTCTCCTTTCCCTGCTTCCATCGCCTAAAATCACAACATATATGGATGTAACAACAAATGCTTTGTTTTTATTGATCTAAGGGTTGTCTTACACATTCAAGCAACATTGCTCTATAAGGGTTTTTTTAATTTTTTTAGCAATTTCTAGGTGCAAAACAAAAGCAACGATGAAAAAAATAACAAAATTTACCTGTAGTATTTCAGGACTTATGTAATCTGGTGTACCCACAGCAACAGAACATTTGACCTTCAAATGAAATGTATTCGTCACAAAATTACATCTAAAAACACTGGTTTACAAAAGGGTGACAAGTCCACTGACAAAAATTTACTACTGCCCAACAACATAAAATATAAAGTGTTTTTTTTTTTTCAAAACTATTTGGTGCTTCTTTAGGATCTCTTCATATCAATAATTCCAAATTTTTAATTTTTTTTTTATATTAGATTTTTCTTCTGGTTGAAACAACATGCACACGCTCAATTAAAAAACCAATAAATTTTATCAATCAAAAAACTTGTACTTTAAATTCCACCAAATTGAACCTGTATGCACAATTAAAAAACAGTTTTATGCTTACATAACCGTCTTTTCCAATTTTCAGACATGATCCAAAATCAGCTAAGCGAATATGACCAGTTACATCAATTAATACATTGTCTGGCTTTATGTCCCTGTAAATAAAATTTAAATGCAATTTTATAAACACATATTAATCCAGACGTTGAAGAAATTAAAAGCAATTGCTGTTTTGTTATCTGCAACTGCTAAGAGCCAACATAAATTAGAACAGCTGGACTGGAAAAAGTATATGGTTTATGTGCACAAAGTAATTATTAGCAGGTAAAAACAGTGGGACAACACTGATAAAACCCATTTATGACTTGTTTAACTGAATGATCTTGTTTGTTTATTTATTTTAAAAGTCAATAATTAAATTTTACATAGTTAGATAAACTAAATTAAACTCACAAAATAATGCCATTCTAAGACACCTTGGTTTACCTACAGCATAATATATACCCCTAAAAGTCCCCTGAATAGAGGTTGGCGGAACATATTTTATATGAAAGATCTAAATAGATTTGTGTTCCATAACGATTTTACCAAAGTAAAATTTTTTATCTCACAAGGTTTCTCTTCCTTTGTACAAAGAAGGTATATAACTCATTACTATTGTAACCATTCCGAATTATCAATGATTTGACACAAATTAGTATTTTATCAAGACACAAAACAGCATTTAAAGCAGTGCCGAATTTGTGTTGAGTTTGTGTCAAATTTTACAAATTATTCACAATAAATTGCAAGTTTTTGGTGTGTCTAATTTAATTCAATGATTCAAGAAATAATAGAGAGGCCAGAAAACAGGTGTATAGAGTTATGCTACCCTTTTTATTATGTCATACTGTTCAAGCTCTTAAATGGTTTAAATGAAAAATGTGTTAGCTGGACACTGGTTTAATTGTTACAAAATTGACTTCATTATAAACACTACCAAAAACTTTTACCCACCTGTGCACATAATTTAATTCATGAATTGAATTTATAGCCAGTATGATTTCCGCCACGTAGAATTTTAACATCTTTTCAGGTATATGGTCTTCATATTTACTTAGCAATGTTAACAAGTCACCACCACTATAGTAATCCATAACAAAGTACTATAAGAAAAGAAAAAGGTAGAAGCCACATTTAATGTTAAATAGATCTTTTCACTGACTAGTACAGTAAAAAGACATTATTTGCTATGACTTTGGCGAAAGAATAAAACAAGGCGTTATTTTAAGTGCATATTGGTTCTGTCAATTTTTTTCTGAATTTTGTATAGGCTTTTTCTTTGTTTTCACTACTTTTACCTATTTTTCAAACTTAGTAAAATTTTTTTAGATATTTAGTGTATATTGAATTATCTTGAATTTAAGCCAATCTTTACCAATTTCCACAAATTTTTGCCCATTTCATCAACAAAAATACTGGCAACAACAATCTGTCAGACTAAGTTGTTACTTTTTAGGGTCTAGACAACATCCCAAACATTTTTTGAGAGGCGTGCGATCAATCACACGTGCAAATGTTTTTTTCTTTACATCTGCGATAGCTTCCTGAAATTATCGAAATTACGAAAAATATAAAGTCAGAACGATTTAAAAAAGGCTTTGGAACACTTATCATTAACTTTAATTTTTTCATAAAAAAATAAGTGGAAGTAATGTAGAGGACAAAGTTACATGTGTCTTATTAATTGTATTTTTTTATTTATTTTTTTATTTTTGGGGGCCCTTTTGTTAGAAAGTAGCTCAAACTTAATTGTAACATTTTTTGCTCTTTTTAACAGCATTTATCAATTTAGTCCTGGTCACTATAGCTTGTCAAATACATGTCAATAAAACCTACAAATAATAACTGCCATAATGCCCGGAAGCAAATCATTTTAATATGCTCAATGTGATTGAAAAGATATAGGAAAATTGATTTCCAGAATCATCTTTAAAAAAAAATAAAGTCATTTGTTAGGGAAATACAGCAAATAATATTTATGTCCTGTTCGGTAGTGATTTTATAATTTAGGATTTAAATATTTATAATCGTCTTTCAAAGAAATAAAGATAAAAAAATAACTTAAACAAAATAAGTAAAAAAATCAAAAAAATTCTTTAATAGCAACGGAATATTATTTTAGTAAGAAATTTCATGATCTATCCTTAGCATTAAAATTTTCTTCAACTTTCTGTAATTTAATTAAATATTGCTTATCCCAGAAGTAGTTACAAAGTTTAATTAATGAGTTTACTCACAATTTTTCATACTATGGGTTTAAATTTCCGGCTGTGAGCTTTGTTGTTACTTGTTCTTCGCATGTTCCCCATGCCAAAACAATGTGCTGTGTAGGGGGGAAAGGAATTTTGTTCTTACTTTTGCTTCTTAAAAATTTATTTTGCCTCGCATGCGCGGAATTATTGACACGTGCGATTCGTTGCACGCCTACCTAAAATCTTACGAAATGGCCTGACATTTGTGGTGAGTTTTATATCTATTAAACACCAACATCAGGGGGTCAGCCACTTCTCTGCCTTGAGCCATCAAAAGAAAATACAGTTATCTCCCCCCCCCGAAAAAAAAAAATAATAAAAATATTTACCAAGTTACTTTCATCCTGGAAAGCATAATGCAGCTTTGTTACCCATCTGTTATCACCAAATACTAAAACATCACGCTCCTCCCGAAAACAAGCTGTCTAAATTTAAGCATAGAGGTTTAGAGGAAAAATTATGCATATAAAAAAATTAAAGTAATAATATGCAATCAATGCAAACCTCTGCTCTTTTTAACATCTCCCACTTATTCAGTGTTTTCATGGCATAAATCTGACTTGTGGATTTCATTTGAACAACGGCAACCTAAATAATTCAAAAGTCCTAATGGTAATATATAGCGTAACGGTACAGTCAACCATTATACATAACAGAACTACATTGAAAACAAAAAATTAAAAGTGAAATATTATTTCGTAATAGTTAAAACTTGCTATCATTGAAACTTTTGTCGTATGAAACATTTATTTTGTTGATTACACTACATAACACCAATTTAGGACACATAAAAATATTATTTTTAATTTAAAAATTTTTAATTCAAAAATTGACAGTTTTGTCAAAATAACCACATATAAATCAGTAGTTTCTGCAACGCATTTTTGACCTACCATAATCATAAAAATGATTTTTATTTATACAATATTAATACCCCCGTTTTACTAACTTATCACGACACGAACCTTATTCGATCCTTCGATCACGCATTTCAATGGTCCTCCATCATGGAGAATATTTCAACGTTACATAAAATTTGTTTGTATTTGTGCGCAAAAAACTGCATGCGGAGGAAATATATTGCTGAACTGTGAAATAAAAATAAATTGGCTTGTAAAGTAAGAAAGATTTTTTACTGAAGCAAATGATAAATTTTTTTGACGAAAAAAATGTAAAAAAAGCGATTAAATATATTTTTTATTTTCTTAAAAAGAAAATGTTTTGCCAAAAACGTTGCTTTGAGTCAGTAAAAGACACCTCGTCACTTTGCATCATTATTAATTTCTCCCTTGTGAGACACAAGAGGTTTGAAGTCGTATTATGGCTGTAGCTTTATAAGTCTTTCTCATGAAGAGAATTATCTGATTCTAAGTTTTCTAAGTTATAATCTTCATTATTACAAGACGTTTTATCAACGAACAATGTAAACAATAAGTAAACAAACTTTTAGAAGGTGTGCTGCTGAGCTTACGGACTTTCTGCACGATGTGACATATCCTTATTTTTTCGGACCTAGTCCTCCTGACTGTATGCGACCTTGCAAATTTATTCGAAATTGAAGATGTTTACATAAAGATGTTTATATAAAGGTTTTTTAACGATTGTAAAAGGTTTATTTTGTCATATTTATGTATTGTCTTTAAAATAACATTTTTTTAAATATTTTTTTTCACTCGAGTGTCCCTTTAATTTCTGCAAAATATCAGGGGTTGTTTGCAAACTAATAAAGTTTGAACATGAAATTTTATTCTGTCATATTCCTTTTTTTTCACTGATTGTGCATAAAATATTACTAAGAATGTTTTAACAGAAGTATTAAAAATATTGAAATCTTAAGTGGGTATTCAATATTTAATGTTTAAATATTAAATGTTTCAATATTTTTAGGAAAATAATTTCCGGCAAATCCATCGAATTTGTTTCACCTCAGAAATTAATTCTGCAAAAAATGGTGATATTTTGGAATTATGAAATCCTTCCCCTGTGAAAATCTTAGGCAATAAAGTAATGGTTTTTATCATGCCATAAACTGCTTCTTTTCAATGAAAAGATTGCTATAACAATATACTAAAACAAATATACGCCCCATAAAAACTATTTAATCATTTACAAGCATTGGAATTTAAAATTTAGATCTTTCAGAATTTAATTAACATTAAAAGCTTATTGTACAAAAGTGAAAGTAATAAGTATTTTTTTAAATCTGATTAGTGTTGTTGGCAGTATTTTATTTTAGCATAATCAAACCAATCAAAATTATTTAAATTTTTGTCATTGTTCTTTTTAAAAGAGACACCATGGGTGATTGTTTCTAAACTTATTAAAATAACAACTTCTAAAGATTAAAAATTTGATCTTACAACTGTCATATCAGTCCTATTTAAAAGCAAGGCTAAAATAAAGGCTACCATTTTCTATTGAAAAATAAAGTTAAGGGACATTATACTCAGCCTCCAAATAAATCAAGTTTAAATATTAGAAACTGTATTACCCCACATGGTCCCAATTGTGCACACAGTCTTTTTTTACCAATGCAAAAAATATGGAGGAGTTCTTTATAAAAATCAAAGAACCAATAAGAAACAAAACTTTTTTCAATCCATAAATTTAAATTTTTTTTATTGTAAATCATTTAAAAAAATAGTGGAAAAACTATTGCAAATCGACAATAAGATTGTACTGCAGGTTAAATTCTGATTACGCTTACTTTAATCAGGAGTAAAAGCACATTGCTTACAACTGTGGTACAGCATTAAGACTTTTAACATTATTATTATTAGAAAATGGTTAACATATAGATCAGTCTGAGTAACCATTATGATGTCAGCAGTATGAAATAGTTAAGTCCTATAACTTCTGTAAAAATTGAAATAAGAACTGGAAACTTAAAAATTTGTCATTATCATCACAGTTTCAGAGATTGTAAATTTAGCCATTTTTTGAGATGAAAATAAACTGTTTTTCATATTAATTTTGACATAGATACATGTGTAGAAAACATCAAAGACAATTCTCACAATTAAAATACCGTATTTTCCGGTATATAACCCGCACATCGTATAACCCGCAGCTCAGCTTTTTTAGGGAGTTACAAACCAGATGTTGTCAGATAGCCTGCACCTTCGTATAACCTGCATAAAATTTCAATCATTGAGTTTTACTAACCCACACCTTTGTATAACCCGCATCGTGTTAGGAAAAAAATTCAGCATAGTTTTACTCCAAATCATTTTATAAACATGTGCGTGTGGTTGCTTTTATCGTTTGTTTTTTAGTTCTGGGTCATTATTTTTTTTCCATGCTGGAGACAAGTGGGAGACGTTTAAACTCGTGAACCCCAAACACAAGAACCGAGTGTCTGAACTAGCGACTCTCTAAATCTTAACTTCCTTGTCCCTGATTACGGAAATAATAATAAACAACATAATAATTATCACAGATTGTCTGTAACAGCGATGTACCAAAATTACTTGTTTCATTCTGCGCAATTTATCAGGTTGTTAGTATTACAAATAAATAAAAAACAACACACAGAAGATTCTGTTAAAAAAAGGAAACCTTAACTTGTTTGCACCAGTAAATGTTTAAACTTTAAATTTCACAATAAATAACAGAAAAAATAAAACTTATCATATAACCCGCACTACCAGTGGAAGTCATAAAAATCAACATATATCGGAAAAAACGGTAAGTCAGACAGATAAAACGTTTCCTAAGCCCAAAGAATTTGGTCTTAGGCCCAAGCCAAGGACTAATTGCTTCATCCAGTTTAGAGAAATTAGAAATGCGTAAGAAATTAGGAATGCGTAAGAAATTATTAAATTATTCCCAATAGACAAAATGCAATTTTTTTACATCAATGGTGCAAAATCTAAACATGCCACATTGGATGAAGGGTCTGGCTCCATAGTATTTATAATCATGGTTGCTTATATTAATCACAACATGAAATATTCCTTGTTATCCAGCTTTGCAGATGACACACAAATCATGGGCACCTTTAAAATCCAAAGTGATTTAAAAATAATACATTAGTGGACAGATAATAACAACATGAAACTAAATGGGTGTAAGTTTGAGCTTCTAAGTTATGGAAAGACAGAGTCTTTGAAACCATTATCTGTATATTTAAGCAACATTTCAAAAAAGATTAACACAAAAAAACAATGGAAGAGCTTGAGTATTATAATGTCAAATGATTGCAAATTTAACCTTCACATCTCTAACCTTATATCAAAGGCAAATAGTATAACTGGATGGATACCACAAACATTTGAGACCAGAGAAAAAAACCTGTAATGCTGTTCCTCTGGAAATCACATTAGAAATTCCTAACTAGATTTTTGTTCCCAGTTATGGTCTCCACTACTAAACTGACACATAAAGGACAGATAAATGGTCCAATAAACGTCACCAGGAAAATCACTGGAATTCGAGGTTTTTCTTACTGAAATTTACTAAAACAAACAAAACTGTATTATTTGGAAAGAGAAGAAGAGAACGTTAAACAATAATCTGAAAAATAAAGATAGTACCAAACTTTGGTCAGGAAACTGTGATTGGAGGGATCATATGAAACATGTGATTCGACTTGGTTTCATTTGACATAGTTTGATTGAAAATGTGTTGTTCCTGTTGTGAAGAAAAGGCTATTTTATAAGATTCTCTGTGCAAGCTTAGCTGTTTAAGGGATGTGATTTTTTAATTGTCTACCAAAGGCAACATCCAATCTGTCTGATTGCTGTATGGACTGTTTAAATGGAAGTTAGATTTTTTCTTTCTATTGTTCCTGATGAGGCACTGATACCAAATTATGTTTAGTTTTAAAAAGCCCAAGACAAACAGAATCATTGACATGATGAGCAAAGGACTCTCAGAGTTAGTTGCATGGAGATCTCACAGAATCTACTTTAAAGTAATTATAATACACTTATTCAACCTAAATTTTATGCTGCATATATAAACAGTTAAATCAAAGTTGTCAGAAATTTATTTTTTGTGTTCTACCCGAATCTGCGACACAGTTTATGTACTAATCGGTTAACTAGTGCCAATCAGTTACTTTTCGAACAACCACTTGAACTTGTTCTGCAAAATAAACAGTGCTGAACAACTGTTACTGTTGTTTTTGACAGAGTAATAATAGGTTTCATCATAATTCTTGGGAATGTCAGTTTTGAAAATTGTTATTACACTCTAAATGATGATATTCAGACACACTCTATTGTATTTGTGACATTCTCGTACTAAGGGCACTGCTTCATGGTTTTCTGGGACTAGAGCATAATAGACTGGTGTCATCTGCAAAGTGAAAAACATCACTATAGGAAATTACGTTTAGGAGGTCATTAATGTAAATCAAAAACAGCAGTGGTCCAAGGACCGATCCCTGGGGCACCCCATGAAAAAGTTCTTTACTAGTCCTTAGCCCATGAAAAATTCCATGTAGTTCTCTTGTCAGACACATTTCCTGCATTGCTATATGCAGGCCCATCAATAAGGGGAGAGCAATCGCTCTTGCTCACACAAAGACTTGCCCAATTCTAAGAAATGAAAAACTAGCTGAGCCAATAATTACTCCCCCAATTCCACAAAACGTTTGTCTGGCTGAGCAATATCAATTCATCTCACATGGAAATCAATGTTATCATTTTTATTATTTGCAGTAAAAAATAACCCAAATTATATATATATGTAAGAAAGACAAGATAAAATAAGTAAAAAGAATTTTGTAATAAAACGCTTATAAAGTTTAAAAATTATTTATTTCAGTTGCTCGCACAGGCTGACTTATTGTAACCTTGTGCTAGCAATTTATTGCTTGTTTATTATTTGCTTATTGATAGGCTTGTACATGCATTCTTGTTGTAATATTAGTAGTTATTACTATGATAACATGTGCAATTTTAATAACATTTTTGATTTCAAACCTCACGTTTTAAAAATTGGCTCACAGTTAGGAAGCAATTACATTTTTTTGATCATGTAAAATGATCTAAAACATTTAATCCCTATTAATATTATTTTTTCTTTCAATTAGAGCAAAAAATCATGACCAAATTAAGATAAGATCCAAAAGGCTTTGAATAATATATTATTTTTGGTTTCCACTTGTCCATGCATTCGAACAAAACACACATATGTAAAATTAATCTCACAGTTTGTGCATAATTTAATAGTTGATTGCTTGAATCTATTGACATTGATGTCTTTTTAAATCAACATGACATCATAAAAAGGTCCACAAATGACGGTTTACAAAAGAAACAAACAAACAAACAAAGAATTTACAAAGCAACTAGGTTAGTAAAAAGCTTTAAAGGGAATGGCAACCAGAGTTATAATTTCTAAAACTGATTAAATTAACACAGTTGTTGTATTCTTGTAGCAACAAACAAAATGTCAAAAGTGTGAAAATAACAATTTTGTTATTTACACAATGTTATATTTACTTAACATGCATTATTAAAAACTGACAACAGTGTAAGCAAACATTGGGTTTATTATTAAAGAAAATTTTATTATATATGTATATAAAGAGATTGTCACGATGTAACACTATAAAAGTTAATTGAAATCTTCTCACTCCATCCCATACTTCAATCATGTTGCTGAATTATACTTAAAATATTATCTTCGAAAATCTATTTAATAAAAATTTTAGGGCCAGCTAAATAGGATTTTTAAACAGTATAAAATCTATGTCTATTATGTCCAATTTACATATTCACTTACTTCACCAAAAGCACCCCGTCCAATAACATTTAAGGTGTCAAAATCATCACGCTTTAGCCGTAAATGTTTGACTCTTGTAGCAACAGGTTTCACTATAATAAACAAAAAACAGATGCACTTTGTCATTTTTAAAATGCCCTACATTGACTCTAATAGATAAATGTTTGCAGAGGTGAAGCTGTTCTATTACACATTTTAAACAATGTTGTAAGATGAAATTGACCACCCAACTAAGGTATCATATATTGCCATTTATAATATAATATTAAAAGGCAATAAATGCACAAAATGCAAGTCTCATATACATATAGAGAGTCATTTTTTTATTTGATTAGGAGTAAACTAACAACAATCACATATCCAACTGATTATTGCCAATTTGATCTCTGTCACTATGAATATCACTGAAAAATATCACAGATCACTGCCACTATAAATATACATTATCATTATTATCTCTGTAAAACTTTTTAGAAATTGATGAGGTGAGAATTTGAAAAATTGGAGGGGGTTGTCTAGACTTCTATAACTTTGTACACACTGTTCATATTCTAAATAAAACCATAGTATAAAAATATATTATATACAAAACTTTATGACAACACTAGGTGTTTGCATGGTGTACAATGACTTAATGTTATAATTGACAATATATGTAAATAAAATTGATTAGGGTATTATGATTGAAAAATGCTTTTTGCCACCATTGCTTTTTAGAGCCTTAGCTTAGTAGCTAGTTATAACTCTTGGTGGCAATTTATTATTGACCAGTGCATGTTACCATAGTCCGTGGTTAACTCCAGCCATGTGAGGGAAATGGGAAAGATGGCACAATATGTGGGCTATTGGATATTGCATGAAGTTTTTTGATGAGCACAAACCCTAATTGGGCTTGTATAGCTTAAAAGGAGCATTAAATACTGGATGAATCTTTATCTATAGGAGAGAATGGGTCTAATTTAGGTGATTTTATTACGTATGCATACTATGAGAACCCACCAGATCCACAAAATGTTTACTGTTAGATTGGAAAAAGAAGGACAACTGGTCTTTTGTTAGTCCAAGCAATTAATAATCATTTCTTCACTGTTCACAATTTATATTATACTTTTCTGGGGTTCAAAGTCTGGATAACCTCAACAATTCATCTGTTCATTCATTTTGACAGGTGGAGATAGTATGCTAGCGAGAAAAAGTTAATCTAAATTTTTAGTAAAAAAAACAAACTCAACAGGCAATAACATTTCAACCTTACCAATATCAATAAAATCAGTAACATGTTTGTCTCTTTTAAGTAAGGGTGTATTGCATTCATCATATAACACAAGGAGAATATCAAGTAAAGTCTCTACACTGAAAACTTCTCGTTCAATACCAGGTATTTGTGTGTATAATTTCTCTAATTCTTTTAATCTTTTTGCTCCGTTCTCTTCCATGTTTATGTGATAACTAATTTTTTTTAGCTATGACTATTACAGTTCAATATGGAAGCTTCATAGACTTCCATTATCTCCAATTTTAGTCTTTATTCACAAGCGACAAGCGACAACACGGGAATGACGCACACGGGGGTGGTTCCTGTCCTCTTCTTTTGCTATAGAAAGTAAAGTTGTAATATCTACTTAGACTGGGTTTATCGATTTATAATAAAAATAGAGCAAGGTAAATTTAATGTTAGATAAATTGTATTAGTGAGCTTCGAGGAGTTGTATGTAGTATGAAGATCTTGTCTCTCTTTGGTTACTCCTTTCGATGGGGTCAACTTGCTTGCTCACTCCAAACTTCACAGTGTTTTGCTCCTCCTTCTGGGAGGTTAAAAATGGCGGCTGATCACGTGATATATAATGATGGATTTTTTGTGCATTTTAATTCCTGAATTTTTTGTTTGATAAAATAAAAAAGAAAATTATATCTGGGATTCAGGTCAAGTATCATGCTAATTTCTTCCAAGATTTTATTTTTACAGGCACATTTCTTTAACCAGATAAATATTTCAAAAAACCCGTATACAACCCAGCCTGATCGGGATATGCGGCTTTAGGGTTAAAACGAGGGTAAAAACAAAACGAGGCCAAATGAAGGAGAATTTAATAATTGATCTTGATACCTGAACAAAATCAAGTATGGCTGCCCAAGCCAGGTAGGTTGCAGAGAAAACAAATAACCTATGTGCGGAAAACTAAGATTTTGCACGATGTTCAAAAACATTTAAAATTTACAGTTGAATACAATCTCTTAGATATTCTTTAAAGATATCATGGAATTTAAAACAAAGATTTTTAACCATATATTCCATGCTTTTTATCTTAACTAACTAGATACTCTAATATTTTGTTTTTTATAGATCCTATGAAAAAAGTATCTCCTATTCATCACGGCAGGTATGTTATATGTGTAACAGAAATGTATAACTAAGTAAATTTTGTTTGTTCTTTTGTAGATATCAAGAGAAAATGTTCAATATCATAAAGGAAACATGAAAAATCAAGAATAAAAAATATTCTTTTTTGCATGCAAAGTTTTTTATAAATCTTTTAATTTTGCATTGCCTTTTACTTAAAACCATCTTTGCGTAGCTTATTTTGCTTAAAGGTTACATCCCATGACAAAAAAGTTTAGCCATCTAAATCAACTCAAATTAATGTGATGATTAAGAACAAAATAATTATTTTGCTCAAAACTCACAACTTTACCAGATAAAGCTCCTCTATGATTTCGATATGAACCAGCTAGAAGATTTGGAACAGCATTAATATCTATTGCAAAGCTAGCAAAAAGCATACAATTTTCCATATAAAAACAACACAGCATGGCTTTTTATTCAAAAGTTTACTATTGCGTTACAGTATTTCTTGAGAGTTTCGTTTTCTTCACATACTCCACTACGTCACATACCAAAAGTTAGCTCAATTAAATTTAGTGAGTGACAATCAAAACACAGACATACTTTGTATTATATCTTGAATATAAGTATGGGTTTTATGAAAGGACTGTTATATTGTTAAATCCGAACAAATATTGAGTCAATTAAGTAATCATGTTGGATCTATGCCATAAAGTAAGAAGACTCAAAAAAGCTTCAGGTTGATAACAAAGAACAGATGTTTCTCCTGAAGGTCTACCCCCCACCTTCCTTGCCTTTTATGAATTTTAGAAATCAAGTTTAATTTTAAATTTTAATTTTTTGCTAGGTTTCTTTCCAATGTTTTATACTAAGCCTCTCTCTACTAGCTGGTCAAAAACGTGTAGTATTAGGGGTGATGCATGTATAAAGCATGTATCATTTTTTTTCCAAAATCCCATCCTTTTTCTCATATTTAACATCAAAATTGGATAAACCATAATGCGTAAACTTTGTCACTAACTTCATCATGTTATCAGCGTAAACAATGTTAACGTATTTAAAAATATCTTTGGTGTAATATTTAACAATTTGTTTGCCCGCAGGATATTGCAATTGCAGGATACCTTACCTTTCTTTAAAAAATGATGTTTATTCTGCGATTGTGTAGTGCGCTGTGTTTGTGGGATATAGAGACTTCACAGAGTGTGAATAAAGCAATTGTTTTGGCCACTAAAAGAAATATCAGAGAACTCCATAGACACTTTTAATTGCACGCGTCTGCACACACAAATGTTATCCAGGCAAAAGTACAGATTGCTGTTAAAATTATGATTTTCACCTGCAAAGTTATTTTGAACATTTATCTTCTCCTTACTAAATGATTTAAACATTAAGCATTTTTCATTAAGTCTTCTCATTTGTGTCTTCTTGTGGTTTTACAACTTCAAATATTATTCTTAAATAGTATGGTTCTACCATTATTTTTGTTTACATGTATTCATATGAAATATATTATTTTTAAATTCTAAACTGTAATAAAAATGCTTGCATGAGAATTATTTAAATAAAATGTTATGCACTAATTGTATGCATAGAATGTTTTAACATTGCTCATTTGGCATTTTTGCCACAAGTCGTGGTTTATTTTCAATGCAATGCACACGCAAATTCTTATTATAAGGTCATACGTGTGATTCGTAGCAAGTGATCGGATTTTTTTCAATTTGCAAAAATTAATGCTTGCAAACAAAAAAATCTAAAGTTTCAACTTTAGACTTGATGATAAAACGTATCAAGGTAGAATTCTTGAAACTTTTAAGGAAACTCCTGGTCATTTGCAGAAGTTTTATATGCAAATCTTTCATTTGCAAAAGTTTATGTTCACTAAATGCCAAAATCTCTTTTTTCATTCTTAAAACTTTCTGTTTACAAAAGTTTCTACACTTAAACCAAAATGATATCACAGGAATCTAAACGATAATAAAAAACATTTAGAAGAAATTAATTTTTAGAATATACACAAAACAAATAATTCTTCCTCTTGTTTCTTTTTATTCGCTATTATGCAGGGTGTCCATTCTAAGCAATAAACTGAATCAAGCTGAAAAATACATTTTCAGCTAATCTTTGGGTATAACATTTTAAAATGGAACCTGGGACCCTGTCAGCGTTAGAAATTTTATGTTTTTTTTTCCAATGATAAAAACAGTAGTTGCTTGAAGTATCGAATAATCCCTACCATTAGGTAATTGTTTTTGATTTACCATGCCACAAAAAATTGCGTGCATGATTGGCATCAGGCACCGATCGTGTACATTACATTAAATATGGGACTTTTTAACTTCGTATATTTTCAATTTTCACCTACAGAGAAAAAAAATCGTGATCTTTTAGAATTGATTACATCAAAACCTAGGGAAAATGGGCAACTTTGTTTTGCAGGTGTTTTAATGGATTTATTTCAAATAACAAATAATTTAAATATTTTTTTTACTGTGACTCTCATCCACATTTGAATTTCTATTTTAAATATATATTATTGAAAAAATCATCTGTGGAAGACGTGTACACGATTTCGGTGCCCAATTTCACATATATTTTTTTGTTGCCGTGCTTGATTCCAAGTGTACACGTTCGTGTAACATTACTTAAAATACTGAGCCCGATTTATTGTGTACCATAAAAAGGAATCTTTTGTAGTTAACCCTAAAAAAACAGAAATTGTTTGTCATGGTAAACACATTCTCTACCAGAGGTATATTCATAGTTTAGAAATACAAAGATTAAACATACCTTTACATGTGTATATAACTAAAAAGTTTTGTCGATCTAATGAACAACAACATCAGTAAAAATATAAAAAATTAAAGTTAAATTTGTTTACAAAGACACTCCTAACTTTCAATGATAAATTTACACGCTACATATTTAAAATGTCATGATTTTTTTTAAAATATGTTGAATTCAACAAATTTTAATTATCACATCTGATTTTCTTCTTAATTTTAGGTTGATGACAAGTACATTCCTAAAAATCACCGTCACTCAAATCATCAGCCATCAAGCCGTGATTCATCACCTTACAGAAATAAGTTAAACCATCATTCTTCACCTAACGGTAGAAAACGTCCATATGATTCGCCATCATCTGTTTCCTCTAAACATTCAAACTCACCTTACGAAGTCTCACGAAAGAAAGGTACTGCAAGAATTTATTAAAACTTGAAATGAAAGAAAAATGTTTATGAGCATTGATATAAACATTTTCCTCTCATTTTGCTGCACTGTGATTTATATGCACTAAAATTGGTCTGCAAAGTAGTCATGGCCTACAAGATTTGTATGTTTTTAAATACACTGATCAGAAAATCAATCTGCTTTGGCATTTCTTATAGCTTGTGACAACTTGACATTCATAATTTTTTCTCCATTAGATAGAGGAATGAACAATCCTGTCAAATCTTCCAACACTCAACAAGTAAGTTAAAGTGGCTATGATTTTTTTTTTAAATTTTTGACAAATTCCAATTTATAAGTATGCCAATTTATTTTTAGTTGCTAAATGAAAATTACATTGTTTTAAGGATAATAAGGAATTTTAAAAAAACTTTCAGTTAAACAAATCAGGCCTTGTCATTTAATTCTCTTAAAGGTAACCCGAGGTATAAAATGATGTTGGGCTTATATTACAGAGTTAAAAAAGTTGTTTAAAGATTTTCAGATTTAATTATGTTGTATAAATTATGATGTCGTATTTAAATAATATCAAATTTTGATATTTTCTGTCATCAGTAATTTTAGACCTGTTAAGGGATATGAATTCAAACTTTATTAATGCATTGATAGTATAAAGGTAAATTGATTAACATAAATTTTTTTGAGAAAATGATACTTGTTTGCTCGTCCTAGGCCCCCTAAAAAGACGACTCTATAACTTGGGATCTGCATGTCGGTTTGCAATTAAATTTTGTGAGTGAGCATAAAGGCCTATACAAGCTGAGAATTAATGAATGAATAAAATAAACATTTAAGTTTACTAGGAGATAAATACATTATTGATTAAAAATTATGCCCTAGTAAACCCCAGAAACTGCCAAAGTTAGAAGAGCTAGAAGTATGACAGCCACCGTGGACAATACAAAACAGACAACTTACACAGACAGCACTGCAAAACCAGACATACAAGCGAAAAAATGTGAAAATATTGCAATTGCAAATCCCAAGAACAAAAGTGGTGTGAAAGTGATTGCGAACAATAAAAATTAATCTAAGCAGTAACGCCATAAGTTCAATAGTTTTATTGTTAAAAAAAGATTTACACAATAAATCCATAATAAATTTGCCAATATTTTTTATTTGAAAGAGTTTGTTATTTATGGTTATTTATGGTATGCATTTAATGTTTTTGTTTTATTTAAAAAAATTTGATGAGACGTTCCTACTTCCATTTTACAAGAAAATAATTTGAAACTGTGAACTTTGTTTTTTTAGTTCCTAAAGTGCAGGGCATTTACATTTTTAAGCAGAATGAAACGTACTGCCCATCATGGTGTCAATTCACACAAAAGCATTAATTAGGTTTCCTTGACCTTAAATTTGTTGCAATAAATCACTTAAATAGTTAAGGACAAAGGCCAAGAAGAGAATGATTGTGTAGCAGTTGTTTATTTATTTTAAGTAATACTTCTTTTGTTTTTGTATAAAGACCTTTTCAACGTTTCCCTATGGCCATCAAAAATCTTCAGAAATTAAATAAATGCATCAGGGAATTAATTAGAGACTTTATGCATTTAATGCATGCTTTTCAAAACAGTAAGGTACAGTTGTCAAATCAAGTTGTCAAATCAAGTTTATAAATAATATGCTAAATAACTTTCATCATCCTTAGTTAGTTTCAGGACAGAGAAAAGTTAAGAAATTTCACACTTGTTATCATGGCAACTCCTTGGTTAACAGGTCATCAGAAAAAAATATTTTTACATATTTTCTAGCCCCCTGTCTTTCCCATCCCAAAGCTTCCAATAAAATTCAATTCACACTAAATCACAATACCCCATTGAAAAACTATCAAAACACTTGTATGGAGCTTTTGCATGTGTGATTTGTTGTCACAATTGCACTTGCATGATGGCTTTACATTTTATTAATTTTCTTGTATAGCCATGTAGGTGGCGTGCAGTACAACAAGTTTTTTTCATTTATTAAGTTACGCTCTTTAGCATAAAATTTTTGTGCAGGTCAAAAAGCCAAACATTACTCTATAATGTAAAGATATTTCTGCTAACTGTATGATTTTCTGTTAATTTTTAGATTGACAGTGATTGGTCACAACATGTTAGTTCTTCTGGTAAAGTATATTACTATAATAGGCGAACAGAAGAATCACAGTGGGAAGTACCAAAAGACTGGATAGATAGGTAAGTATAAATATTTGTTTCTAAGAAGTCATGTGTAGTGGAATGTGTAATTTGACATAAATATCAAGATTTTAAAGAAGAAAAGAATTTCGAAGCAAGAAGAGTCAAATTTCCACGTTTTAAAATGCCAAAAAATTATGAATTCTCATATGGTGACACAAACAGTGTTTGTGTTGATCTTATTGACACTAGCACTAAGGCACACAAATCAGTATGTTTTATAGGCCTGGTTGTGAATGGTTGGGCGATCAAACTTCTACACCCCCACGCATGGCACTATTTTTTTTAGGCATCGAACGATAATTGTCATTTTCACAAACCCGCTAGCGATTGCTAACAGCACTGTTACTAGGCAACAGTTCTGCTAACAATCACTTATGGGTTTTTTGAAAATTGACACTAGTTACTAGGCAACAGTGCTGTTAACGATCACTTACGGTTTGTGAAAATTGACAATTATCATTCGATGATTTCACTATTTTGGCTCACAGGAATAAATCAACAAGTTTGAACAAATAGTGTTCTCCTAAAAAAATCTCCTTAATTTATGCATTTCAGTGGCCACCCCAACCTTAACGAAATTTAAATTTTTTTAGACAAAAGGAAACGAAGAATATTCAACGAAATAACCATTTTTCAAGAGACACACGAACCAGTAATAGTAATAATAAAAACTTTTCTCAAAACGATAAAATAAATAAAGACACACGAGATAACAGAAGTTATAAATTACCTCCCGATAAGAATTTTGCAAGGGATTACAAAGATAATAGAAATAATAGAGACAAAGTTGAAAGCTGGAATAATCGAGATCGTGAGAGAGATAGGGATTCGAGAAACAGTCGAGATTTAAAAGACTATTTTGATGGTAAATATAAATCAAGTTCAGGTAAATAAAGAAAAATATATATATATATATATTTATTTATGTAACTTTTGTTTGGTAAATAATGTTTTTTAAGCTCATATATCCTGGTTTATCTTACGCTGTCAGGTCTTTTAAGAAACTTGTGGAAAAACATGTGTGGTTGGTGGAACTGTTGAGATATAAACCGATCGGTTTATATCTCAACAGTTCCACCAACCACACATGTTTACAATATAAAAAGATCATTACAATATAAAAAGTAGTTTCTTTAGAATTATCAAAACGGTAATTATACCAGTATTATCAGCAAAGTGTCAACAACAATAAATACAACCTGCTACTAAATAGGAAGTTTTAAGTAACCAACTTGTTAACACTTGATAAACTGGAATTTTGTTTTTTTGTGTGATTTATGTAGTTTACTTACTGGAAGTATAATTTATTATAATATGTATTAAGTATAAATGAAAAAGCCTCCTAATTATGTTTCAACTGTAAGAAAGAGAGAAAAACTTGATTGGTTAAAACTTAACTAATTTATGTACTCTTTCACCCCTCAGGGTTTGTCCTGCTGTTCGTACCACCTCTTTATCTTTTTACAGGTTCTTCTTCACAAAGAGATACAAAATACAATTCACTGAGTGTTAAAACTCATGGACAGTCTACTCCTTTATCTTCTTCCACTTCTCTGAATCGGTAAACAAATTTTTTGTAATGTTTTATGTTGTTTTGTTGAATTCTACCTGGTAAAATTGCCTTGCAGTTTCAAGATTTTATGCCTTAAGTTTATAATCTAAGTAGCCGACATTTTATCCTAATACTAATAGCTCGTATCGTGGCACTCCAGACCAAATTAATGGTGTTTATGATGTTCTCCAAGACATTTCACCGCCTGGCACTCCCACAAACGATGATGTCATAAACATTTCCAATATATCACCTGCTCCAGTGTACACGCCGCATGGTTGTTCGCCTCTGCTAAACTCCTCAAATTCAATCATGCCGCTACCCACCACTCCTTGCACACCATTGTTGTCACCTGTTGTTTTAAATGCAGCTGTCGTGGGGCAACTCCCTGCACCATTTCTTCATCCGTTGCAACAAGCGTTATTGCTGCAGCAACAGCAAATTCCAGTGGTATGATTAAATGTTGCATTATTTTAAAAAAGAATTTAAAATTCTCAAAGCATGAAGCAGTCATGACAAAGAACAAAAAGAGCTTCTTTATAATTTTCATATTTTTCTTTTCTACTTTATAGAATAAGGATATGTATGGCTCTCCAAAATTACCAACTGTGAAAAATCATTTTGCTGATACAGGTATGCAATCAATCAACTTAAAATACTTATTCTTGTGTTGTTGTTTATTCTTTCTTATTATTACCTGACTGATACAAAAATCCAGTTGGTTTGAAAAAATCCGATGATTTAATTGGTTTACGTCTTATTTTAACCAGTAGAGACCTGTTGAAGCCATACTAACCGGTTTTGGGAGCCATTATAAAAATGGTAACATAAAAACGTAAACAAATTAAAAACATTTTCATAGAACACAAAAAATATAAAAGAGGCTCACTTAATACCATCTTTTCGTTTCAATTCACATAAACAATGATTCGAATTTGTTTTGTGTACTTACAAATTTTTAAAATCGAACGATCTTAAATTCGAAAAGTATCAAAATCGAACATGCGTTTTTTTCTTCCTTGTTGCCTGAAAATAGCAACTTAACTATAGCTTTGTTTGTTTGTTCAGAAAGGAATATTTATTTGCAGACCAGATACAGTCAGGTAATAAAACGGATACTGACCGGTTTTGATGGTTGCACTGTAAAATGCAATACCCTTGGTCAAGGGCACAGACCTCGCAAGTTTGGTCTGTACTTTTGACCTCGGGCTTTGTGATTTTACAGTACAACATCCAAACCGGTCATTATCCGTTAATTACTGCTTCGTATTTTGTATTATTTTGTTGTTTCTGCTGAAATCCTGACGTTATTTCTCCTCTTTGTACAGGTTCTGCTTCTTCATCACCACGTCTTTCTTCTTCTTTTCACCAAAAGTCGTCACCTCTACATTCATCACGTAGCAACAGTAGCTCTACGCCTCCGCCTCCACCGCCGCCACCGAAAGTTCAACATTTGGAATCCAGAGAGGGCGGGAGAAATAAACTCGATCGATATCATCGAAACAACTCTAGCTTTGATGCTAGATCCGAGCACCACTCGCCGCGGAATGATCTTCAAAATAGATCGAAATCTTTTGACTGTCGCAGTGATGACACTTCTTTGAAACCAAAATCCAGTGAGACGAGATACAACTCGGAAAGAAGTCTGAAAAAGCAACAACAGAAAAAAGACAACGAGCTGACGTTTCCGGAATTACCAAGTGTCGATCATCATTTTGTGAACTACACACATTTTCTTGGTGATTTTGCTTCTGCATTTTCGGGTAGTGTGGTTGAAAAACAGGTTAGTATACCTGTAGTGTTACTTTCCCTTAGATAAGCCTACTTACTTGTATAGCGTAGGGGGAGTGGTTAGTTGTCTTCTTTGTTAGTTGGCCTTTTTTGTTAATGGTTCCCTAACTTAAAAATTGGAACTATTACGTTATTGCAATTAATACCACAACCTAAAGAATTTGTACAGTTACCTCAAACTCTCTGGGAACGACCAAATATAATTTTTAAAGAGGGTAGAGTTTTGTTTTATTTATTCGTTGTTGCTGTTGAGCTTTTTGTTTATATATCTGCTTAGGTGTCAGCTGTTTGGGACGAAACAATGGGTTATCTTCACGCTGACGGCTGCCAAACCAAACACAGACTCTTTATGGCAAGAAATGATAGCGATCTTCAAGAGTTGAAGTTTGATGTCTCATCTAACTGGTAAGTTAAGACTTTATGGGTTTTAAGTTTTTTTAACTCACTCTTCGTATCTGGGTTTGTATATTTCAGATGCCTTAAACTCTCCATTCATTGATCTCGAGTGTTTTAACTAGTTATGGGTGCTATCGTCTCCGTGTAGTTATTGAATGTAGATTTTGGTTTTATTAAGACAAGAAGGGTGTTTTAGGGATTTACAGGTGTAAACATCATTTTGTCGTTCATTCTTCACCAATAAGACATTAGTATTTATGCTAGTCGGCCTGTTACACGACTCAACAAATTGCGGGTATTATTAAAATAGGGACTTCATACCTCTTGCGAAATCTGTTGGGAATATGTGCAGAAAATTGGACATTGTATTGTCTTTTTTTTAGGAATGGAGCGTTAAACACAGTACTTGTTAAAGTGGAGAGTTTGCAAGATTCCAGTATGACGTCATCAGAGTCTCGCTCTCGAGATCACAAACCAACGCCAATGCCTCGCAAACAAAAATACGACACAAGCATTGACGCAAATGGAATCGAGAACGAAAATAAATCGAATTCGTCGGTAAATCCAGAGCGTCATGAAGAATTGGTCGACGACAAGTTACCGAATGTGAATGACTCCAGAACGATTAGGTGACAAAAAAATTGTCTGTTCTTTCGTCTGGTAGATTGTTTAAAAAATGTTGTTTATTTTTTGATACGTTTTTTCTTGTTGTAACTTATCTGATCTTGTTCTTTCTCATCGGATTTTTGGTTTACTTTTTCTGACGCGAGCAAACGAATATTCTTAATTTTATTCAAGAACTGTGCCTTGGTTTTCTTATCAGGAATGAGACGAATTTTTTTATGAATGCTTAGCTGTTTGTTGACTGTTTTGTAAGAAGCCTGTACATACGAGTAACATTTATTCTGTTCAATGAAATAAATCAATCAAAGGAAATGTATGCATATGTTGTTGTGGTTTTGTTTTTCTTTTGTTTCATCAGCAACCCGATTTTTGGGGGTGAAGGCTCGGATAGGCTAAGGGTAGAGAGTCTGTTTCGGCTTTCGAGTTATTTGCTGTGTTGATGAGTACCTATTTGATCACCGACAGTAAACCCTGTCATTACATATGTTGTTTCGGGGAAGGCCTTCACCAGCAAACCCCGCCATTACACATATGTTGTTTCGGGGAAGGCTTTCACCAAAGCTTTTGAAGAGAGAAAATGTGCAGCGGATGGACAAGGCTAAGCAAGTTGCTTATTTTTCGCCAAATTCGAAGACTGAACTTGCAAATGAGTTGCCTATATAGCAAGCGGTAGATATTTGATATGTCCAATGACAGCAAATGCCACTGACTTTAGAGAGGACCTAGCAAGCTCTTGGAAAGCTCAGAAAGCAAAAAATTTTACCTAAATCTGTTAACATGTTGCTTCTATCTATTTTTATTAGGCATGATTAAACAAAATGAGCATGTGTGTAATGATGTACACTTTTTTTTTGGTCAAACGCGATAGCAAAGTGACCTATGAATTAGGGTCCGTTTGTCCGTCCCTTTGTATCACAGCAGGAGCATTTCTCTGGATCCGTTCATTAGATTTTTTTTAATTTTGCACCAAGTTACTTATCGATAAATGCTAAAAAGTGACGATTTTGGATTTTCAAAAGAAATCATAGTGGCGGCAAAATCAACAGAATTCGGGCCAAAATGAGTTTTTTTCAAGTGTTTCTTGAAGAAATGCTATTACATTTTTGTCTGAATGGCTTAAATGTAAAAACAGACCATTATCCACTTAAGTTATTTTGGTCACACATCTGGCAAGACTTTTAAAAATAGCTAAAAATATGGTTCCCCATTTTCCTAAAATTTATCTGTTTCCTTTTATATAGACGAACTACCTGAACAACCTGAAAATTTTAGTTGATTTCAATGTTTGAAAAAAAAAATTATGTTGTTTGGCAACAAGCCTTACTGCCCGCCCCTATTAACGGGATAACTAGTGTAGACAAAAAGGTCCATCGTTTTTTCTGTCATGCATGTCTAGTTATTATTTTCAGGATGGCTTTTAGACCGATTCTTTTGCTTTGTGGTATTTTGCGGACCAGAATATATGAAAACCAAACTTCATGTACTTCCTACGTACATATAAAATTTTTAAAGTGACTTGTACATATTGTTTATATTTTAATAATCACGTGACTTGTAACATTTTTACTTTTGAAATTTTTACTTGTTGCGTTAAGCTAAGGCGCCACGAGGAACATTTTCATGCGCGTGCTATGCAACATGTCCCATAGCATGCGCATGAAAATGTTTCTCGTGGCGCCACATCTTATTTGCTGCAAGATTATTTCGAAAATCGAAGTTAAAAAATCATGCTCAAAGGGTATACCGTATCCTTAAGTTTTTTATTGAGTTCATGTGTGATTAAAATATGGCAGGAATAAACAGAGAAGTTATTTTAGCTTTACTTTTGTTGGACGAAGAAGAAGAGGAAGATCGTGAAGAACCACCAAGAAATTGCTGGGTGCAACCGTGGCTTGGGAATAGAGAGTGTCTTGGCGCTTTTCATACAATCTTCAACGAAATAAAAAACGATGAGAAGAAATGTAGAGGGTATATACGTATGAATAACGCTCAATTCGAATACCTAGTCGGTCTTCTTTCTGAGGATTTGCAGAAACAAGATACAAATATGAGGAATTCTATCACACCAGCTGAGCTCGTTTGCGTGGCCCTACGTTACTTAGCGACTGGTGAGACTTTCAGGTCTTTAGAATTTCAATTCAGAGTGTCAAGAAAAAGAATTTCAGCAGCTGTTATGGAGGTATCTGAAGCTATCATAAAGAGGTTGGGTCCAACCTTCCTTTCAACTCCGAAAACACAGGGGGAATGGCTAGATATCTCCAGAAAGTTCAATGAGCGTTGGAACTTCCCAAATGGATTAGGTGCTCTCGATGGGAAGCATATCGTCATTCAGCAGCCCCCAAATTCAGGGTCTCATTACCGAAACTATAAAGGGACAGACAGTGTAGTGCTCATGGCTCTTGTCGGGCCAGAATATGAGTTTCTTTATGTGGAAGTTGGAGCGAACGGTAGAAATTCTGATGGAGGTATATGGGACCAATGTAATTTAAAGAAGGCGCTAGACAGTGGATCGCTAAATTTACCAGAGGTTTGCAATTTACCAGGTCGAAACAACAAAGTGCCGTATGTGATAACAGGAGATGATGCGTTTCCTCTTAAGAATTACCTGATGAAGCCTTATCCACAAAAAAATCTGACAGTAAACAAACGCATCTTCAATTATCGACTGTCACGAAAGAGAAGAATTTCTGAAAACGGATTTGGGATATTGGCAAATCGGTGGCGCATTTTTCGTCGACCTATAAACTTAGAACCAGAAAAGGTTTCTACCATCACAATGGCAACAGTGGCATTGCATAACTGGCAGAGAAGCAAAAGTTCTGTGGGCAAAATTGAGCTACCAATTGGTCTTGTCGACCGAGAGAATGAGCGTGGTGAAATTATCGAAGGTGCTTGGAGAGAAGATACTCCTACTGGCACATGGTTTTCACTGTCCAATGACATTTACGGCAATCGATCTAGTAATCAAGCCAAAGCAATAAGAGACGAGTTCACGGAGTATTTCGTAATGGAAGGTGCTGTACGCTGGCAGTGGCATTGCGCTAGAGTTGACATTTAATTTTATTTTTTGCGAGGATAAATAAAAAATGATAAGATTTACTGAACGTTTAATATATTTTTCTGATTTATTTTACTCCAGAAAATGTCTGCCAACCATAACGTAACGTATCAAAACGTATCGTTCGAACAGGATGAATTTGCGGGTGAATACGGCTGATTTTGAGAAGGTAGAGGTGGCGATTGCAGCATACCAGTATATGTATTTGCCATGGGATATGATGGGGTGTATGGAGTAAACGTTGAAGCTGCGAACATACGAGCATGATGGTTGGTAGGCATAGATTGGTGTTGTTTCTGCTCTTCATACTCGAAAAAAATATCCATGATTTTTTTCTTCAACCTTGGCCAATCTTTTAGTTTGCACTGGACCAAACTGTCGGCCACTGTACTTCCAAAAATTTGGGCACGTTTTTCGACAGCAGATTGCGCTTCGCATCCATATGTAGAAGCTTGTTGCGGCCGGATTTCATGGTGATCAGCCCTTTGTGTGATGGAAGTTGTCAACGCTTTCCACAGTTCGGCTTTGGCACACTTCTCCTCCGTCATCTTCTTCTCCCGTCGTTTTTTAGGAGCAGGGGTACGTGGTTCATCCTCGTTCATTGTATCGACGGTCTCATCCATATCGCAAGTAATCTCAACGAAATCCATTTGATTATAATGGTCCCAGGTAGAAAAATATGCTTCGTTTACACCTGCACCAGAGGATCTTGATCCAATCTCCCTATTGCGCTCACTTCTATACTTTGTCAATGCGTTATGCCATGACGTTTTGAGCTCGTTTACGGTATACTTCCCATCAAAACGCTCACTCAGTTTGACCATCAGAGCTTCGCGCAACACTCTGTCTCTATAATCTTGTAGAGTGTGGTTCCAAAGCGCGGGATTTTCACGATAAAAATCAATCAATTCTTCCAACTCGTCGGACGAAAGTTGCGCTTTTTTTTTTTCTTTTGTAAGATCACTTACGATAAACTCCATTTGTTCATAAAACTTCCACTTTTTCGATGGAACTTCGCTTCCAGCATTACGTTTAACTTCACGGAGCATCGATGAACGAAGAGAATGGAATGCTTTTTTTAGAAAATCACAGCTATACGCCCCCTCAAATTCAGTGACAAGGTCTATTTTCGCAGCTTCTTTTTTGTCTTTATTTTTGTAATATATATTCCCACTGTCCCATAACGTTGGGTTCGCTTTATAAAAGTTTATTAAAGTAACTTTCTCCTCGTCTGATAGTTTTTTCTTTTCATCCGCCATTTTCGCTATTTTCTCACTAGCTACTCTTCACTTGCAGTTCAACTTCTCAAGAAAAAAACTTGTTTATATCTTTCTGTGATTTGATTGGTCAATAAAATAATGCCTCAAATAATTTTGTAAAATATTTGTTGCAGAAGGTGGGGACACGTGCAACATTTGCTCCACAACAAATTTTTCAGCACATTTTGTCCCCGGAGCACGGGAGCAAAATAGATTCAGATCTATTTTGTCCCCGAAGTTGTGGAGCAAAATGTTTGCTCCATGCAACATTTTTTTGCTGCATTGCAGTGAAAAATAGGCATGGGACACGAGTAATTTTTTTTATGCGCGTGCTATGCAGCAATGTTGCATAGCACGCGCATGAAAATGTTCCTCGTGGCGCCTTAGCTTTAGTTATGGTTCAACAAATGCTAAAACCAGTGTGTTATCAACCTCGTCTCCAGGGCGGTTTAGGTTTATATTGGGACGGAAGTAGGTCTTAATAGAAATAGTTTTTGATGCAAAGGCTCCTTTTGAGTAGCAACTCCAAGAGATCAATCATTGTTTCGCATAAAAAATTTCTTTGATGAAAATGTCCCACCTTAAGTCTAACTACACAATTCCAAACAAGACCTTTGATGCCTTTTTGGTGGGATAACCTGTCACGCATCGCGTGTTTTTGTTTACTGCATATTTTTACCTAACTATTTTGCTGACCAAGCAGAATGAACCAAATTCAGTTTTTATATAAACTCAATTTTTCAAGGATTATAAAGCAAACAAACCAGCTTTTTGAACGGTTACTTTCGTCTAAACTGTGCTAATTTTTTGATGTAGCGAGCGTAAAGAGCCAGCGTTAGGTTGGTTTGACCACGAATAGAAACATAAAGTCAATAAGGAAGGGGGCGTAAAGGAGCCAACAAGCTCGTATGCATTAATTTTTACAATATGCACGCGCACAAACTTACCCAAAAATGATCTTTAAACAATTTCAAATTATCTGATCGGTTAAATAATTTGCAATTTTTGTACAATAGTAAAACAACCTTTTTTTCGTCAGTGTGACCACTACACAACACCAAAAAAAATGCTAACTCTTATAAATTACTCTGTACAAAATAGTCACAAAAAAAAAATAAAAAAATCTCTATGCACAAAAATATTTCATCCAAATAATATTTTATTCTTTTAATTTCCTCCGATTCTTTTTAAACTCGTGATGTCACACATCAAACAAAGACACCGTGTTCGAAAGAGCTCAAAATTCACTTTGGGTTTTAAGTCCTAAGTACATAAAATTTATAGATTCATGGGGTTTCAGGCTAGATTATGATAGTTGATTGACAGGACTATTACCCACGAGCTTTTCTGTGAGACATGGTTTAGATGTAGTTGATAAGAAGTGTACATTATATTCAGTATATAAAACATATTCGTCCAAAATACGGATTATTTCACCACAGATCACGTCTTTACTTGAGAATACGAGTTTGACAAGGTGTTCTTCAAACTTTTATTTATCTCGACCACGGCATTTTAGTACTTTAATATTCTCGGTCACGTACACTTGATACTTTGCTAATCTCGGTCACGTTCGTTTTGTATTTGGAAGTAGCATGCCTAACAATAAAAATGATGAAAATAGCAAAACTCGTTCAAACATTTTTTATCCTGCTATCCTGCTATCAGCGTTATAGCAGGCGTTGGCCCATGGAATTTACCTGTCGCTGCTTTCCCGGTTTTGTCTCCCATGAGGAAAGTTAGATATTATAGTATAGATACTTACACTTAAAGTGGTGACCATGTGTCCAGCTTCTCCGACCAGCACAGATTGGTCGGCTAAATCTTCAATAAACTGTATTTCTGATCCAAGGTGTGGCACTCTAACAGATAGAGGTATCAGTAAGCACTTCGAAAGAGGCAACGAATGAAGTTAAAGACAAACAGAAGGTTCGCAGTACGTTGTGAGCTGTTAATAAAATAAAAATCACCTTGCTCTGATGACGATATATTGAAATAATGGAAATAAGTCATCCATGGCTAGCACGTGGCGTACGCCGACATAATGATTCTCAATCTCCTGTATAAAGTAAGCAAAAAACATATAAAAAAGTATAAAGTTTATAAATCGGAAAATTATGGCTAAAATTCAAGTAGCAACAACAGAAACAAAAGTAGGGAAACAGAACTAATTCATGCGATATTGCCGTTAGACGGTGTTAAACTAAAATGGTGCCGTGTTTACATGAGATTTTACGCATCCAACTTCTACACCAATTATCGGCTTTATGAAGTCGTGTCTCCTCAGGGTTCGTCTTATTAAGAATTTACTGTAAATCTATACAGGAATTACGATTGTTTTCACCTTATGTATCATGGCGAATGTCTTCCTGATCACCTCAATCTTCCCCATAGGACTGTACGTTGTACTTATATCTTCCAACAGTTCGATCGCTGTTATGTATGGGCGTTTATCGTGTGATGCTACAAGCTATGAACATAAAGAATTCTTAGCACTGGGAGAAGCCCACACAAACTTTATATAGTTTAAATGTCTCACTAACAATGATATATATGACAAAATACCTCTGTCGATGACAACTGATCATCAGGAAGCAACCAAAAAGTTCTAAAAGCGTGGAATGTATCATATATCTATATCTTAATACTTTATATGTCTGCCTGTTAAGAAAAATGGTAACCACAGTATTAAAACACACAAAATGCAGTAAATAAAAGACCAAGAACCCGTGGATTTATTCACGGGCCCCTGACTAGTCTGACAATAATTTCTCAAGACTCGATAGTTCAAACTTCAAAAAGTGTCCTACCTCTTCACTCCTAAGAAAGATAATAAAGCGATATCGCCTCGCTTATTCAAGTAGTATAGTTTTTCCGTATATATAGCATCGGTCTTCTCCGTGAGTAAGGCATACAGTGTAAACAGAGGCGGGTACAATCGAGGTAACAATAAAGGATGAAGTAGCGACATGCTGTTTATCGGTGTTTCCACGACACCATCAACTGTTTCATTCGACAGTAAAACGAATTCTTCATCGTGTAAATCAGGGAAAAGAACTCTAAAATATATAAACACACAAACGTTTTCAATCGTGGTTTGTTGTTATCAAGAAGTGGAGGTAAGCAGAAACTCAAATATTTACGTTTAAATTAAACCTTCTTCGATTTGCTTTTTTCATCGGCGTTCACAATTCAGGTATGCAGGGGAATATCTATATTTTAATGCCCGTATACGTCTGGCCGTCCGCCTGTCTGTCACGAAAAATGGTAGCTTAGCTGCGACGGGCGAACCCGCGGATTTTTCCACGGGCTAACAACGACTAGTATTTCTGGAATTGTTGATGTTTGTAAACACTTTTTATGGCAACTCTCTACGTTGTGAATTCTAATGTGCTTCTCAGCAAATTAAAAAATAGTGGGATATGCTTATCTAATTAGGCATGAATTCAAAATCTGGATTAGAAATTTATCTAATTATCGCTTTCTGTTGTATACTTTAAAAAAATTAGCAGTTTTAAAAACTGTTCGGACAACCTAGTACTTAGTATCCTATATATCGGTTTCTTGTTTAAAAAACGTTTACCAATTGTCTTTCTTTATACAGCCTCGATTCTGCTATAACTACATACAGCAATTTTTTTGTTGTTGAGAAAGATAAAATTCTTTTTAATATATGCCTTTACAAATTTACTTTCTCAAGTTAGCCAGAAATACAAAGAGTTAAAAACATTAAACTTATCAACGGCCAACTTGAATAAAAATAAAACAAACCTAAGAACATTGAACAGTCTTGTCACATACGACTTTGCTTCAGCAACAGCGTGTGGCAGCAACCTTCTATGGGCACCCACACCCACGTACGTCGCTCTGTATACATCAACCAAACCTTCAACTAAAACGTTGAGAGGGTGGCCAGCAGTATCGAGTGCCTACAAGAAAATGTTGTTACTGTAATCTTTAAACAGTTCGTCTTATTTTACTGAGAGTTTTTCAGGATGGGAAGCTAACCACATTATACATTAAGTTGGTAATATTTCTGTGTTTCCGAGGACTGTATTTGCTAGCCATTTTAAAAATTCCAATGTAGATTGAAAATATTTTGAAAAGTGTTTCAGGCTTCAGAGGCAAAATTTTTCCTGACTGTAAATAAATTTATTATTTTCTGGACACCAGAAGTATTTTAATTAATTTCTTTCGACAGACATTAAAAATTTCCCGATTACCCTTAAAAATTGTACCGAAATTTCCTTATTTTTACTGATCGGGCTTAAAGCTTCCTAATTTGCTAACATCCCAGCCAAATGACCATGGCAAGGTTTTTATGACAATCAACCATGTTCATACGCACCTGAGAAAGATATTCTTGCAAAGCTTTAAAGTTATTTGCAAGTTGGATATGATCTTTAAAGTTTGTCTTTCGTACGAAATCGATATCAAATCGCGTTGATACACGCCGTGATCTCATCGATCCTGCTGCTTTCAGTACAGCGTTCGTCACATTCTTCCATGCTCGTTCAGCCTCGGTTTCAAGCTCATCTCCACAGCCTAACACAGCCAAGCATTCTTGGAATAAAGATTTCCATTTTGCGTCAGCATCAATGGTAAAATCTGTTGTTCTGATTGGTAATAAAAAATAAAAACGATACAAAAATTTACGTTTTTAAATTTTTTGTTGAACCCATAAGTACAACCTTACTTTTACTGAATTTCATCTTTTTTCTGGGAAGATTCGCTTAAGCGAATAGCATTCTTTAAGTCCCCCTCCCCTCTCAATTAAGCGTTCATGTCAAAGATTTAATAATTTAATAAGCTCCCAGGGCTTTTGTTTGGATCATTACAGTATTGATTTTAAAAAACATCCTGTGGTTCTCTGCTAATCTAAGACAACTTCCCGTGCCCCACTTACCCAAGCTGATTTCCACGTGAATTATCCGAGTTATCATGCACCATTGGATTTATAAACTTCGAAAACACGGCGTTTACTTTTATACTCTCGCCCCAGTTTCCATAAAAAGTGCCATCGATGTAGTCTCCATTTGGTAAAGTCAATATGCCCTAAAAATTAAAAAAATATCATTATTTTTTAAAGGAGTTAAACTTCTTTTAACTTCGTGTACGACACTAATAGTCCAGGGATGTTAGCCCAATTTTCCACTTTGAAAGGTAAAAATTCTCCTTAGGGTTTTTGAGCCCGTCCGCCCGCCCTTCCCCTCCATGCAAAAGTTTCGAAAGTTCTTTCAAAACGTTGCTTTCGGTACTGTAGAGAGTTATAGTTCGTTAAATGCTGAAAAACGGCCTAAATTGACCTTTTTTCATGGCAAATCGTAATACAGAAAGCTTTGGAAAACCACACCATTTTTCAAAAACACCTTTTTTTCCTTTACAAATAATTGTAAATTAAAAAATGGCAGAAAAACAATCACGGGTAAAAAAAGTTGATTTCGGGGAAAAAAAAGTACAGTGATTTGGCGAAGTGATTTTGCTTAGCCAATAAAAAACCCTGCACGTCCTTTACTTGAACGACAGATGTGAAGAATTTCATGTGTAGTTGATTTTTATCTTCTTAGGCAAGTAGGAAGAGAATGAGTCAGCGGTGTGTTATTTACATCAGTGACGTAATTAAATAGACATGCGCGACAGACAGATATGCCCACGTCATTTTTTTTCGTCCCACTGATTTAATTATTACCTTGGTTGGACATAAAAACATTAAAAAGCTGCAAAACGATGGCGCATAGAGGAAAGTTTACAAAATGAAATGATATTTTCAATGTAATTTTGAACTTTTAATAAGCAACCGAGTTGCTAACGTCTGAAGGTAAGGTTTGGTTTAAAACTAAGCAACTACCAAGCAACTGAACAAGCTGGAAATTTAAAAAATGTCCAACTATCGAGGCTTAATCTGGATAAGCTAAGTAGCAACATGCGAAAGAGTTGTTTAAAAGAAATCTGTTTCTAATAAACAATAACCTTTAAGCACAAAAAAAATTCAAGCTGAAATTTTGTAAACATTAAAAATATTTTGCTTCGCAATTTCTTAGCTCTTCCTAGTTGAAATTCTGTTCTTAGCAACAAGGGGAGAGTTGTGGAAGTTGCTTAGAACAAGAAAAACGTATATTGGATGACTAAAAACTGCGTATTCACAAAGCGATAGACAAATTAGATCGTAGTTTCAGATTAGAGTCGCGTTTCCAGTTTGTGCCGCGTCTGAAACCGGAAATATTTTATAGATATTGACCACTAATTAGCGTCCTTTTTTGACAATCACCGAATGCAAATGAGATATGCTCCCTTCTCCTTAGTTTTTGCCAAATGTTTTATTATATATCAGGTATTACTATACTCTGACGGTTAAATTGAAAAAAAATATATGAAAGGAAAAGAAAGTTACATAAAATCAACCAAGATTTCATTTTCGGGCAATCGAGGTCAATTTTTAAAGACTTCCACTGATGAGTAGGAACCGGCCGTACAAGAACTTTTTATGTCACTAAAATATGGCCCTATAACTGCTGTTTCAACGGCCCTGTTTTTACGGATATTTCTATCTTTTTGAAGGTTAAAAAAGTTGTGGTTATATTTTAAAGTGAACGTGTAGAGTTTCTGGAGATAATCGCAAAAAAAATTGGCAAAACAAGTAACAATTTTTTTTTTAAGATCGGTTATTTTTCTGCCTATTTTATCCTCGTGTAATTATTACGTGTATATTGTACAATATCATAATATATAATATTCAAAACAACAAAGAAACAAAGAACAATACTATAATTTAATGCAACTTCTTATACAAAAAATATGCTTTATCGTACATTCTCTTAATAGCATCTCCATAGAAAACGCTTTATTTTCTTTGTATGGCCTCTATTTTGTTGAAATAAAAAAAATTAAAAAGATTTTAATCTCGAGTGACACAAATACATAAGTAATTACTTCATTAGGTAGTCACACTTGATTGGAAATATTTGCTAATTCTATGTTCTTATGACACTGTTCTGCCGTGTAGAACACAACTACACCATTTTGTTTTCGTTTATCAACATATGACCTGTGTATGGGTTTCGCGCTCATTTCAACACGTATATTGACGAAAAGATTGCACTGAAATTTAGTGGAGCATTGATTGATTTATTTGCATATTTATTTATGATTTTTCAAAAAATGTCAGTCTCTCAACAAAATGGCGACCAGGTGTTGTGGCCAGCAAACAAGCAGACTTCCGTTGCGAAAAAAGAAACGAAGAAGCCAAAATCTGAGAAACAAAAGAAGAAATTTACATACGATAACGAACGAGTATTCCAAACGGCGTTGAAATATTACAACTCGCGATGGCAAAAGCAGGCTAAAAAAAACAAAAAGCAACCCGACCCAAACAAGCAAGAGATTTATGTCGAAAAGATTGGCATGAATATAACCCAATCGAGTGGGATCGACTGTAAGCGATGTGGCGACAATTTGACTGGCATGAAGTATTTCGTCAACAAGAATAAACCAGAAGATGTGCTGTGTCAAGGTTGTTTAGGGCGTAAGCTTAAGAAAGAAGTCGGTATAGACGAGGAGAGGATACTGGAAGAGATGAAATGGCTACAGGAAAAAGATTTGCTACCAGAGCACATGGTGAATCCTAAAAATCAATGGACCTTCGAATAATAAAAACTATCAAAGATTAAATAATTATTTATAGTATGTGCTTTCAAATATAGTTCGCTGCGCTTGCTTTTCGTATACTAGACAAACGCGAGTTTCTTCTAATGTTTACAAGTCAATTTTTGGTTGCTAAGCAACACACCAGATAAAAACCATGTCGATACTTGATAAATAAACACACAACAAGTGTTGCCATGCCTCACTAGATTTACTTTAATTGGATTAGAGATGTGTATCTTTGATTTCTTCTTCCTTGTTGTTTTATACGTACTCCACCTGACAGCTTTTTTACTATTTATAATCAGGCCAGGATAGTATTATCGCAATACCTCTCCACGACAACAAAAAATTACCTTCTTAGCACAAAATTCTATATATTGTCTCTGGCTTGCTGTTTGTCTGTCTTTGCGAGTAGCGACAGATGGATTTCCCGCCATGGGCTTGGAATAACAATTTTAAATTCTTGTAAGACGGGCCCATATTATAATTAAAGAAGTTTTTGTCAGAATTTTAGGCAGGAAAGACATTATTAGTCTTTCTTTTTTTCAGAATACCAACCCGTTTAAAAGTAATACCTCCATTTTTTTGTTTTCTCGAGCACTAATAACTAATTAGAAATAAATGCTAACTTTATTTGTATCTTTTTGTTCATTGTTATATTAAAAGAAACTTTTTTGTTAGTGTAAACAATTTTACAAGATTTTAGGAGGAATTTATATTTTTTAGTTATTTATGAGAGTCTTCATTTTTTTAAGGTTATTTAAATTTTAGATGTGGTCGCTCTAATGAGAGAGACATATGAACTGGAAGTATGGTAAACAAGACTTTGTGGTTCGTTGCATTACCATTTTTCAAGGTGGTTTTTCTTAAAGTATTTTGATAGGATGGAAGCATGTCTGATGCTTGCACGAGTCATCTGCTCATTTAATCTCTAACCATATTTTACTTACTGCACATACAAATTCAGTTTTGTTGAATTCAGTCAAATGATTTATGTCACAGCTTGTCCTGAAAATATGAAATTCGTTGCTGAATTTTATCTCCAACAATTTTAGTCCATAATACCTAGTTGTCACTATTCCTGATTATTTTGCTCCAAAATCACTTTAAATTTGAAATTTTATTGGCACCCTATAAAAATATTAAAATCACATAAGTTAGCTCACGGTAACTCGAACACCTGATAACTCGAGCTTTCTTTATCTCGAATCATATTCTCGGGGCTCTTGAACTTTCTTTAATACTTTCTTACGATCCATTTTTCGTCCCCCCTGAGGCTAACATCTTCGGATAACTCGAACTTTTTGATCCAGAAAAAAAATCAAATAGATTTTATATTTTTTTAGTTTTTATTAACTCTTGATGTAATATAGACAGATAATGTTGTCCAGTTTACAAGGGACTTGCATGGCTTTTCATAGCCAAGATTTCACCTTTTCCCGCTAACTGTTGCTCTTGAAAAATTCATTTAAGACTAAATTACACTGAACGGGAGCTTCGTTTAACTTGAGCATCCATTAAATCGAAGTTGCTTGCAGGTTCGAGTTACTGGAAGTTGACTGCAGTTTTAGCTTATTGCGTTCCAGTGTGCAAAAGTTGAAGACTTTGTATAAGAAGAAGAACTACTTTGCTCATCACTAACATACTGCCTGGAAGTAAGTGGGATTTCGGTCCTCGGTCCCCAGAACTGGGAGCGGCAGACGAACTCACTACACTACGTGTGTATACATAGGTTAATTTTTATCATAGCACATCCGTATCTTCTCAACAGAAAATGTTTCAGCCTGATCGGACCTCCGATAATGATGGGCGAGTATAATCCGTGTAAGTCATATTGAAAAAGAACTACTTTGCTCAACACTAATATGATAAAAATTCACATATCAAGAATTTGGATTTCTTTACGTCATATTCATGGAAACCCATAGCAAGAACATGCAAAAATTCTTTCTTTCTTTGGTAGCAAAGTTACTGCACTAAGAAGATTTAAGATTTAAAGCTTTGAGTTTTTGCAAGAAGGATTGGTAAATTAAATCTTACTAAGGGGAGAATGAGGTAATTTTAATGACGAATTATCCCTTTATCTTATTTCCCAGATTTTCTTTATTATCGAGGCAAACTAAACAATTCAGATTGATAAACACTTTGTTTGACGATAGATATTTAGGAGGTGATGAACAGAACGAGAAACAGCATTGAGTGGTAAAAATAGAACAATATTAATGATTTAAAAAATATCTACGCGAAAACTTTTGGCGACGCAAATTTCCAGTACATAATACACGTGCTTACTTTTGCGCGAAATTTTGACACGCCCGAATTTTTGAAGTGTAACTCCTAGCGCAATGCTGAACTCCTGTGCATAAAAAAACTGTCCACATACAATACTTTCTTAAAAGATTCCCAATCAAGGTACGAGTCAGAGGTACTTAGAAAATGCTTATAAACATTCTCTTTCAATATTGCAAAAAGAAGATATTTGTTAAAAAGGGTTGCCTCCAAAAGTTAACAAAATTTTTCCTGATTAGTTTATTTCTTTATATCTTGATTCTCTGCAAAATTTTACTTGATCCCCCTAAAACGTCACCTCGAGAAAAATGATAAACCTCCGAAAATACGAACAAAATATGTTCATAACAAGAAATTGGAAAAACCAAACAAGGTCATAACACTGGTATTTTAAAAAGCAGATTGTATTTACGACGGTCCAAGTATGTGAAAAGTTTACTTAGTTAGACTTCTTAATTTATGACTTGTCATACTCAACCTCTGTATCAGACAGAGGTTAGATATAAAGAATACAATTAATTGGTATCGATATCGATAGCCGTCATTATGCCGTACACTCATTTAAGCCCGCGCTTCCTGTCATCCTTACATAACCACTGGAAAATTATAATAGAAATCGTTTAACACCGCCTTGTATTAACACCGCGACATCAAAATTAATGCTGATAAAAGACTCAAGTAATATGGACCATTAGGTCAACGGTCGTAACCGGTTGCGTAAATAAAACATGAAAATACCAATAACAAAAAAAAAAAAAAAACTGACAAGAAAATGAAGATTTCAGATATAATATACACTTGATATAACGCAAAAAACGTATTAAAAACAACAGTTCGTTATTTGTTCGTTATTGTCGCTATTGTAGATGTGTTTTACAAGTCACAGGGAGGAGGGATAGTAATTAGTTTGTGAAATTGAGGTTTTTGTCATATCGGTAGTTCACTCTTTGAAAATTGTTAAGATTAAAGAAAACGAGCTAACAAACCTTTCCACTCAGCAGCATATCAGCTGTGAATTCACCTTCATAACATGTATCATCCTCGCTTAACAGGATACCTTTACCCTAGAAATATAGAACGAATAACGGTTACTGAAATAGTGTGATGAACAAGAGATTTTCTGATAAAATTATTGTGCTCTAGACATGAAAATATCTAACCAATTGTATATATATAGAGTACGAAACCGCATGTTTGACTTCCAAGTTTTGTTGCAAAATGGATTCGAAACTGTTTTAGTCTAGCACCAGAAAAGAAAAGCAAAAAATAAGTAAACTTTCACACAGAGAAAGATGGTGAATGAACTGTTCCCATTTAAGGATAAGAAGTAAATCGTTAAAATTTACAAGAAGTCGATTTTAAAAGAACTTAAAGGAAGTCGATTGGTAAAGAACTTAAAGCGAGTCGATCTTAAAAGAACTTGAGGCAAGTCAATTTTGAAAGAACTTACAGCAAGTCGATTTTGGAAGAACTTTCCCTCATAATAAACACCATCAACTGTAACCACAACTCCATAACCTTGTCTTTGATCGTTTGACCACATTCCCATGTACTTTTCTCCTCTAATAAAAATTATAATTATGTAGCCAAGCAGCACACAAATTTAACAGCATCTTGTGTAGGAAAAACTCATCAGAGAAATTTCTTTAGACGTGAAATTTCGTTTTTATGATTCGACTCGGCAATCCACAATTTCACGTGGGCAAAAACGTGGGCAAAAACGTGGGCAAAACCGGCGACATGAACTTTTATTTCGGTGTCTAACATCAGAAAATTGCCTTTATATTCAAGCTTTTCTTTTCCAAGCCAGCTTGTGCACATTTAAACTACTTTAACTCTATTTAGGAGAATAAGCAAAATACTCAGCAACCACTTTATGATCTGTATGAATTCTTGCATGTAAGGAATACTCTTTATCGCTTTTCTATCTGCACTTTCTATATATTTAGGATAGATTCAAGCAATTGAAGGATTTTATAAATTGCGAATAAAAATTCGCCTTGGCAAAATTTTGTGGACGGGAACTTGTATTTATACATTCACCGTGCATCGGTTTAAATTTAACAGGCTGCTATGTTACTGAATCGGGTACGTACAAAATATTTACCTGACAATATAGTCCAGAACACCGTAACCAGATTTCATGTCATTAGCCCAGTCTCCAATATATATTGTATCCAGGCTAGTTTTGTTTTGCGAGGACTTTAAAGTACCATGACCATGCCGCATGTCGTCTTTAAAGTTGCCAACATATTCATCACCCAGACCATAACTATAAAATGGAGCTTTCGTGAAAGTTTTAATCTACCCAGATCGATCATCTTATATTCTTACTTGGCAGAACACTTATCCTTTTTCTTTTTTTAAAAAGTTAACTAATGCAGAAGTCTTGCTTGTTTAGAATTTTATGAAACTTAAAATTTGTTAAACGTGCTCATATTAATATTTAAGATTTAAGTGTATGGTCATTTGCAAAAACAAAATATATAACTTAGAAGAAATAAGGTGATTTTCAAAAAGGAACATGTGATAAACATTAGAGTCGAAATAGATAAAAATAAGCATATTGTAAGTATCTATTATTCCTGTAAATGATAAGCATATTATAAGATTGAAGCAAATTCACCTGATGTGCTTATTAAAAAAGTATACGACTCAATGTACAAAATAACAATAACAAACTTTGTCTTACCGCATGGTTCCATGGCCACACATATGACCTTCAAACCACTCTCCATCGTATGTCTTTTCAAAACTACCAGTACTACTTTTTGGCCAAAACATTTGACCATAGCTAGATATGTAAAAGTGAAACACAATCACAATTTGTCTGTGATCAAGATAACTACTCCAATATTACTTATGAAGAACATGAAACATTCAGCGTTTGAGTGTATGAGAGTGTTAGAATACAACTAATTCCCTGTAGGTTGAAAAACTTCAGTAAAATGGACCGATATAGCCTAATACTGCATAAGTCCCACTGCGAAAATAAACTAACTCCATGGAATATAAGCTAAGATAAAAAATCTGAAAACACGATGAAGCCTCCCTAAAAAAGTCTCATTCGAATAAACGCATTAACTCTCAACCCATTAAAACGACCAAAATCACGATTTTTAGGTTGTAACTTTTGTATTAAAATTGAAAAGGTGCTATGAGTGATTAAAAACGCTGACAATGTATAAATAGGTTCTATAATCCTTAATTTTTTAATTCTATAAAGAATGACACCCCACGTTAAGTAAACCCTCTTCAGATAAACACCCAAGAATTTCATGGGATTGGTGCATTAGGTACACAAAATTACAATTTATTTCAGAATTTTTAAGACATGTTTTACTGATTTTATTAAAATTAGGTGAGAGGACAGCGGTAGGTGGTTTCAGAAGCACTATTTCTCCATATGTATAGGTCAGGTAGATAGCATTTAAGATTTGTTAGCTACATTGGTCTGCATTATAAAATAATCCACGTCAGGGCCTATGAAGACCTCAAAATTGAGTTAAAAAGGGTCATCGTGGCGTTAACTTGAGAATTGTAGCTCTTATTTTTAATGCAGGGAAAATTATACCACATTGCTGATCAAATCACATAATTTAAGTAGTGCGTAAAAAATATGCAAACAATTTTCACAAAGAAAAAGCTTACCCATGGAATTGGCCTTTCACAAATTCACCTTCATAGCACGAGCCGTCGCTCCAAGACATTTTTCCTCTAAAAAACAAGATTACCTAAATTATCGGGTTTCGGATAACAACTTTGAAAAGTTGTAGTAGACAGTAATCGGCAGATCAAAATAACAGAAACAGGATATAAATAAATTTCTCAACAACAACAGGTGCTATGTTATGAATAAATAAATATAGCTCTTCCAGGTAGAGCAACAGGACACAACGGTTAATTAATCTATACTAATGCAACAATATTCATTGTTTCTCAAAGCGTCTTTTAACTGCAGTAGAATCTAAACAACATCTGCACCAGAGCACTTCTGCTTGGCATGCTTTACTCTCTATGGGCTTCCATTAGCACGCCTTACTAACACACTAGAAGTTACTACTACATAGCTACAACCTCCGATCCCCATGGTCATCTCTCTACGACTGATCTTTTTTCATAATGGCTTATCACAACTTTGTAAACTCTATAAACCCTACCGCTAACAAGATTGCAGTGACCAATTTCAACAATAACATGTTCTTAATTTAGTTGACAAAACTCCAGTGCCATGATTATTGCTACTTACGTGACTTATATAGACGCATGTCATTGTTTAAATGAGTTAGGAAAACGACGCCCTACTCCTGTTTTTTATGCAGCATAGTACCAATCTCTCCGAGTGGCCTGCCACAAACATGAACAACAAATTGGTCCTAATAGATACTACAAAAGAACAAGATTGCGTGTCATAATACAATGTTTTAGTGATTTTTTCTTACCTTCCATGAGGTACTCCTGCCATCCACATTCCTTTATATGATGCAGTTTTAAATATTGGATGATTTACGTAAGTATACGAAGCTTCACGCGCAACTGCTGCTTTCAATAAACCTGAAGATGCATTTACTGAACCGACATCCAAACTAGGGAAAATTAAAAAAGGTATTACTTTAAATGTTCATTGTGCATTTTCTACAACTCTAGTCATGTTTGTGAAATGTTGTGACTGTTTTTCCACTATTTCTTGAAAGTGCAAACAAGCATCAACATTGGCCAGTATTCTGCAGCTGGTAAGCTGTGAAAGAATTATTCTTTCAGGGGTGCAGGCTAAGTAAACAACATTGAAAATGGAGTAGAATTAAGGAATGATCCTCTTGATGGGCGGTAGATGTATGACAATTTAGGAAAGGAAAAAATCAGTAACGTTTAAGATTGTGAAACCTTAATCCTAAGTGAACTGAGAAGTTGACAAGCATGGATTGCACGACACTTAGATAGAAATGGCTTTCTTAACTTCATATAGTTACAATTTTCAAAATGTCGCCCTATTCCCCACTAACTTATGTCTGTGTTGTATCTCGAAAACATAGTGAAAATGAGACAGGATGACAAAATTGTACAATAATTACCTATGCGATGAGCACGCCGATAAACACGATGCTATAGCTTGATTTAACTCTGTTAACCATACAACCTAAAAGTGGGAAAACATTAAAATGGTCTTGTAGAAGATTTTATACATTAAATTAGATTTGTAAGACATTTCAGATAACCCTTTGCAAAAAGGAAATAATTTTGTGAAATTAGTGGAAAGTCGATGTAACCTTATAGAACTTCATGAAAATATCAGACCAATTCTAGTGTTCTCTAATTTTGGTTCCTTTGGATGATTATATTTTAATTTGTTAATAAAGTTTTCTGCTACACATAAAACAATATTTTGCCCTCTGCAGTTTATTTCGTAGTATATTTTTAATGTTAAAAAGGTAAAAATTACACTTGATCTGGAATTTGGAAATGTAAGACTGTTAGGTCCAAACTTTCATGTAAAAAATTGAAGAATGCTTTAACAATAATCTAACCAAAAATATGGGTTATAATAATTACTAGCCGGTGGCCTGTCCTTATTTACCGCATTTTGTTTGTCTTGCTAATTGCGGTACCATTTTGAGGCACAAACAGACAGACAACTATTATTATTAAAGAGAAAGATGATGGAAAAGATCCATTGTCACAGGAGACAAGGTTGGGTTACATTTATAGTATCATGCTATGCTAAGCCACAAAATGCTTGTGGTGAAGTACAGTAATGGTAATCACAGTTATAAGTCCTCAAAAAATGCCTAATTGGCAAAAATATATTTTTACTGTTGGTTTATGGTTAATGCTGAATATTATGACATTTTTTTTTGTTTTTCAAAACTAGAAGTATGCTCACATTGTTACAACATACAACTAATAGAGATGCATAACATAAAGCTTAGATACATTAAAACTTGGTATACATTTGGCATTAATTTGCATTAAGCAGAGGTGGTAATGGGAGTAACATTTTAACATCCAATGCACACACACTGTATTTCAAATATTTGATTTGATATCTGAAGGTGATTTAACCCAAACACACATTTCTATGAAAAAAATTAGCAAACATTTTTTTTTTCAAATGGCAAACAAAAAAAGTTTATCTATTCGGAATTATTGTATTAATTCTTGCACAAGATGGTGATAATCTCCATATTGGCCTTGTTTTGCAAAGAAGATCATAGATTCAAAAATTTCATTTTTTTCAAAATGTCATAATTCACATAAAATCCTCACAAAATTATCTCATTGATGTTATTACACACATTTCATCAATGAAAAGAGTTAAATAACTGCTAATTTTAATTTTAATGGACCCGCCATCATGGTAAATACGGAATGTGCTTAACTCTGTGCTCAGGAAATTTAACAAAATTTACGCCAGATGGAAACCAACCCTTTGCAGAATTAATTCATAGATAAGGACGAACCTTTCCAGCAGGTGTACCAGCAGATAAAACAAAAGATTCTTCAGGAGTTGTAATTTTAATTGCATTTCTAAACGAAATCTTTTTGGTCAAAAACTGATTACTAAGAATGGACAATGCAATCTAAGTTTTATATAAACTACCAAACTAAATACCAGAACCAACAGTATGAATTAACTTTTTTACTTCAGTTGCTTTCTACAAACAAAGTTGTAAAGAAGTGAGGTTCAATCACTTACTGAGTATGATCTGTGTCAGAAGCAGAATCAGCCCATAACGTAACCAATGGAAAAACTTGAAATGTTCTAGTAAACTAAAGAAAATATGAAATGTTCTAGGAAACTAAAGAAAACATACTAAATACATCTCCATAATATTTTGTAAATAAATGACCGGTCATGCTAAAAGTTGTGTACTTGCGGACAATGAGCTATAAAAGTTGCAGCAAAAATGTCAATACATAACGAACGGTCTAACTAAGATTAATCTTTGTGTTAGCATAACTGCACAGATAGAAGTCAAGCAGCAATGACTTAAAAGTAGACATCACATACCTGTACATGAACAAAAACATCATTACAAAGGATGTAAGAATGACTGGATAAGCGAGATGCTCTTGATAAACTCAATGGATCGTATTTACTTGACTTTAAAACTCTTCTCTGTGGATCCTTCAGTGCTTCCTAAAAAAAATGTCAGATAACATGAGATTATTTTTTGAGTTATTTGTCAGTTGGAGTATGTGCAGCATCTTAATTATCAAACGAGAACAGTAGAATTTCTTCCCGTGAGTTGTAAAGTCTTGTTTACATCACTATAGCATGCCTATAACATCTAAATAATTTATCTATTTCTCATTTATAAATGAAAACATAGAAAAATATACAATATTGTATTTTAAAATGGTCTCAAAAAAAGCAAGATTCTCTGTTTTATTTTTAACAAAATAATCAATAACCTTGACTTACCGAAATTTTAGCATGGCACTCATGCCAGTATTTGCTTGTTGAAGCAGCTAAAACCATGCGCTTCATGTTGACATCTGAAAATTGTAACCATCTTGTTATAACCTCTTTTAAATGCTCTGATTCTGTTTTACTCTAAAAAAAAATTTGCTTTAACCCCACGTACTAGCCTTAGCATTCATCAATTTGTTTAAAAAACATAATAATTTTTAAGTCCAAATAACTAACATTTTCAAGCCCAACCCTAAAAACTTACTTCATTCCAGACAATTATAGTTAAAATCTCACTTTTTTCTTAAGATGGGTCCACCAAGTTTAAAAAAAGTTTTTGTAAAAAAAAATTGAATTAACTGACATAGTGAGCCATTCTTATTTTACCCATTTATCACATGATTATTCAAATATATATTCGCCTCAAAAAATATCAACATGCTCTTAGAAAATCTCACATAAAAACCCAGTTGAGATTGCAACAAACAAGTGTTGACAAAGATAGTACCTGACAATGTCCAGATATTCTCTTTGCAATGTCACAATAAACATGAGATCGCATTAACGGTGCTTTTAACAAACTCTCGAATGTGGCTTGTGACTAAAAATAAAGATAGTTTCAAATTAACATAATGTGACATAATAAAATAGAAAAAAAAATAATACATTTTACATATTTCTCTTGCTTAACTCTGCTAATGCTTGGAAATTAACAGAGTTTATTTGGCATTTATTTAATTATTATTAAAACATTAGAATTTGTGTAGGATTAAAGCATGATTTAGGCCATTAGCACCCCCCAGATTTGTACAGACGTAAAATAATCTGTTGTTATTCATTTTTAGGTAAAAATTGGTTATGGAAATATAGTAGAAAATTCTTTCTGGAAATTTAGATCCAGTTATAAAACATTAAAAAAATTAGGAAAATGAAACTATGTGGCAAATTTCCATGAAAAGTTGTTAAGAAGTTTTAAATAAACATCCTGTAGGCACTTAAGCAGGCTGTTTAAGTCTATGTAGGCACTGCAAATATTTTAAAATTCTTCATAAGTATGCATGTTTTTTTTATATAAGCATAACGTCAAGCTCAGGGTTAGTGAAAAAATAAGCACATTACAAGCATAACTGTGAGCTCTTGTTGTTTGTGTTTTAAGTAAAAACAGTTAAAAATGTGAAACTTTGTTCTTTATTTTGGAGAACGGTAACGAAATAAGCATATTCCTAGCATAATTTGAGCATCTTTTGTAATTAATGCTAAGCATACCTGAGCCTGATTTCAAAAATTCATATGCTAATAAAAATAATTATCCATTTTCAGCATAATATATAATAAAAATTGTAAATAGTTTATAAAATAGTTCACATACAAACTGTATTATTTATATGTTATTATTATTATTATTATTACAAGTCTTCAACCCGTGAAAAAAATCCACAGTGTTATCCGTCCTTTATATATAGCATTTTGTGTTTCCCTAACAGACAGATGCACAAAGAGACAGACAGACAGACAGACAGACAACAGCTATTATTATAGAGATTAGAATATAAAGATAACAAAACTTACAAGAGATAAATTTTTTTCTAGGTCACTCATTACATCCTTTAGTTTGCTGATGATACTACTAAAAATACATTTTTTGTTAATCATACAAAAGTTATATCATTCACAATTCCGAATTTGATTACAAAAAAAGGATTTCTGGATGCTGAATAAGAATGAAGGTTTACCTAGTTTGTTTATTGCAAGCCATCATATGACCAACAGCTACAGCATCACAGTAGCATTGAGAGTATCTAAAAAATTATGTACACTAACTTCAGTCTATGTAATTCAGTATTTCGAAGAGTCAGAAAATAATAGCTGTCACAATTTCCACACTTATCAAAACAAAACAGAAGTTTTGTAACCCAATTACGCAAAATTCGCTGATGCAGTTTTAACAGAACACATTGGCAAACTCACTACCATGTCAGCAATTTATGTTTTCACAATTTTATAGTCAAGTGTTTAGCATTCTTACTTAAAACCTTGTATTTAACATACGGTTGTTTTAATTTTAGCGTTATGTTTGTGAAATGGAAGTTTTTATGTCTTTTGCTACCCCCAAATTAAAATAAACTCAGAAAGAAATAAACCAGCTATGTAAAGGCTTTTTAAATACTGTTAATGATTTTATTTTATTTATCATTGAAAATTATTATATCTTTAACGTTCGATAAAATGCAGTTTAACCCTATTCGGTCCGGGGTTTTTCGAACATACTATGACCGGGGGGGGCGGATTCCGCCCCCCCCTCAATAACTTTTCATAGGGTTGTTCAAATTGAATCAAACTTGGCACACTTATAGTACGTTATAAAAGGAACAAAATGGCGCCAAAAAAAATTGGCTTGCGTCAGCACATTTTCTGTGACGTCATCAAAAGCTTGAAAATTGTTAAAAATGCTACTATCTGCTTAAAATATAATTACTTTTGTTCTAGAGCGAATTTTTACATTCTGTTTAAAGTTTCTGAAAGCTAAATAAAAGTTATTTAACATATCTTCCGGTTTTTACATGGATCGGATGAAAAATTGCCAAAAATTGCCCGAAAATCCGTTTTTTTCCGATTTTTGGGTAAAATCCGACAAAATCGGGAAATCGGATTAGTCACGTGTTCAAATTATTGCAAATGATTCTTCTTGATGAAACAAAGTTATGTTGCAAGTTTCAAGTTCTAAGGATAATCCTAACAGGAGTTATTATATTTTCCCCATTATAAGGATTTCATAGAGATTTTTAGGGGTAGTTTCGAGTAATGGCCAATATCAAAGCCTCTGAAAGGTATGGGACCTAAAAAATTAGCAAGCAGTTGTCTAATAGATAAATGTTGAAACTCAGTAAGTATCATAGCCATATAACAAACCAATCAGGAGTTATTAAAAAAAAACCGTCAGGGGGGGCGGAATCCGCCCCCCCCCCCCCCCCCCCCCCCCCCGGACCGAATAGGGTTAAATGCAAACATCTGACACAGAAAAATGAGCAAAAAGTGTTCACCATGATTTAATTTTACCAGAAAAACAATTTTTTTTTCTTCGTTAATATATTTTCGACATCTTGGACAATCTAAGCAATCTCAAAGGCAAGTAATTGCCAGCAATCTTGATCTTAAATTTTCAAATAAATTCTATGATTATTAGAAAACTTTTATGGACACTGAATGTAGTGATAATATTTATTAGATTATAGATTACAGCAAACGAAGGGAACATGTAACAAAAATACACAGAAACAACTTTATGAATTATAAGTTCATACAAAAATGTTAGACTAGAATTTCTGTCATTAAAAAGGAGGCAAGTCTTTAAACATAAAAAATACACACCTATCATAGACTCCTCTAAAACTATCTGAAAACAAGTATGAAAATAATTCCTGTGATCGTAAACTATGTCGTACAACTTCGGTTAAATGTGCAAGTTCGGTGTTAATTCCATTCAATAAGTCTACAAAACTATCAATTAATGGTATCATAGCCTCGCCACCAGGTAGCTTTGTTATACTTAACCAAGCATCTATAAAAAGAAATCTTTGATTATTGCATAGCAAATTTTTTGTCATTGCACAAGTTACAGAGCACATAATTTCTAGCTCTAGTAATAATTCCAAAATCTTTATGTCAATTTTGTTATTTAAAATGTTAAATGCGAAAAAGTTTAGATGTTAATAATTTTGGACACAAGGTTTGTCCAAAATGAATTTGTGTATAGCTTATTCGATTTTGTGTCATTATTTAGAAGAAATGGCAGACTAATGCTGCTTTCAAATTAAAAATACCTGTCTGAATAAGAGGTTCAATCACAGCTTTTTGAATGATTGTAAGTTGTTGTTGAAATAATCTTTCACCACGAGCAAACTTGTAAATGGGCTCGAGTGTACTACCACTTCCAAATCTAAAAGGGAATTATTTTTGTACTTTTGTAATTACATAATAATCTATAAGAGGGAGGGGGTAAACAATTGAATTAATCGAATTCAATTTGCTGTTATTTCAATAGATTGCATTATACAAAGTTTGTATGTTTCCGGCACATTTGGACTTATTGATTTTGTTTTTTAAAAAAGTTAGTTGCTTCAACTTTTATCAATTAAATTGAAGATTGTCAACCAATTGTTTGAACATAAACACGTAGTAAAATGCAGTAATTGATGAGCAACTGTAGGACATAAAACATCATTCAGGTTTACAAAAAATTGTTTAGTGACTGGATGTAGGACAAGGCTCTATGGAATGCTAAAGTTAAAAAATATAAAGACAGATATGAGAAGAAAAAAGCATGCAAAAGAATCGGTTCAAATTTAATATTATGGGTACAGTTTTTGTGCAAACTGCAGGCAACAACAACAACAACAGTTCACCGTTTACACTCTCTAATGACATTTGTATAAATGTTGCTGTCAATTTAAACAATAATAAAAAGAAATAACAAGGTTTTTTATATGACAAATATATATTTTCAACAAACTTTCCGTGGTAATGAACCACTTTCATAACATCAATATGTGCAAAGGCAAACATATGATACTTCTACCAAACAGTGTATGTTCAAGAATCACTATAGACTGTCCAGCGGTATAGTTTTTTACTTTCAAGTAAGTCAGAGATACCCAAATACTCTCCGGTACCAAATACGTATTCAAAAAAAAATCAAGTCAGGGGGGTTACAAATCCAAACTTTAAAATTATAAGTCTTTCTTAATAACAATTTTTAAGAACAATGACCAAAATATTACAAATCAAGTTTTGATTTTGTTTTTATTCTCAATATGACTTTAGCAAATTGAATTCATTGAATCTGTTATTAGTGCTTAAACCAGACAAACTAATAACCAATAACATCCTTAAAGAAGATAAGAATCTCCCCTTTTTTAATGTGCAGCTTAAATGCCTGCTCAAAAGATCACCCAGATCAAAATTAAATTTTTTTGATACCTCAGATTATATCTAAAAAATATAAAACCATCCGAGTACACGTACCTTTCAGTAATACATGCAAATGAAAAGTCATTTGATGCTAAGCACTTAACAACTTCATTCTAAAAAAAGAAATTAAGACTATCAATCCCAACTCTCATAATGAACACCACCACCACCCATAAAACTGTAAAAAATTAAAATTGTAAAGTTAGTAAAGTTCTCAATTTGTATTATTATTTGGATTGTTCTGTATTTTATATAATAAAAAAAATCACAGCACTTTATCCCTTAAGAAAAATATATTTTTAATCAAGTGTAACTCAAGTTATTTAATCAGTGCGCGTTTAGTTTCCTCGTTGGATATTTTACTGTGGCAAGTTGGTATGCTAATTTCTCATCATGTACTACATTAATCAATTTATCAATTCTACGTCAAAATTGTATATTTCATTGTTTAATAGAAGAAGTGTAAAACAAAAAAAAATATCAAATATAAAACCTTTATAATAACTCTCTGTTTAAAAAAACATCAGAGAAATCCTAAGTTTGTAAAACTCTTAATATTCAGTTAACGTAAATAAATCTTTTCCCCTAACTTTTTTAAGAAATCTTATTTATTGCATTTTAGCTAACAGTTTGATCTCTTTTATAGTGCGCAAAATTTTAAGGTTGAAAGGTGATAGAACTGATAGAGGGAGCATGAAGGTGATTTTTATAGAAGGTGTGGAAAGCGCAAGGTGGCTTAAAAAGAAGTGGTACCCTGTTTATGAACCGTGTATTTTAAAGAGTTATTACATCCATTTAATTATATTTAATTGTTGACGTACCTTATCAAAGTGCGTTAATTTCCGCAGCTGAATATCAATAAAATTGGGGGCACTAGATCCATCAGGACTTCGCTTTGATCGTCTTGACAATCTCCATCGACCTTCTGATTTCTTTTTATCAGCTGCTATTTTTATGATTGGATCAGAAACAGATCGTTCAACCTTTTGGCTACAACAAAAGATGAATTATTGTTTATTCTGACAGTCAAACATCAAAGTTTGGCAGTCAAAAAAAGCTTTATTTCAGAAACAAAAATCTTGAAAATACATATTTAAATAAAAATTAAGAAATTAGAAGTTTAACAACACCTTTTACCTTGCAATGTCACCAGAAAAGAAGACTTCGGTCTTTTTTCTTTCTATGTCACCAAGAAAAAGAGAGAAGTTTCTTCCAGCTGCAACATCCCAAACCCTTGATTCAGCTAAGACCTAATAACAGAGAAGAAATGTCATAAAAAATACTGTGGCTTTAAAACAGAATATAAAAATTTTAATATATATACATATATATTAACCTTCACTTTTTTTGGTGTGGGTATCACTGTTTTGTTCTGTGCAAGTTGACCAAACGTATTATCACCCCAACCATAAACCTAAATCAAAATGTTTTCCAAACATTCGAATAAATAGCAACAAAAGTGACTAAAAGGGGAACTGATAAGTTGTAGTTTTTAAATTTCAATACAATAAGTCCTTGTAAGAGATTCAATTTAAGAGTTTTGGGGCTCAAATACATATATTTATCTATATAAACCTTTTTTCCTCACATTAATACTATAAAATACAAAAAAAATACATAGCTTGTATAATATTTCAGATGAGATAGAAAGGTTAAATTTGCTAGCCTGATGTCTACCATTTTCCTTATTTATTTTTTAATTGAAATCACAAAGTATGAACATGTGCTAATTTTAATCAGATTTAATTTTACTTTTTTAAGGACAGATGGTATATAGTATATAGTCATTAGTATGAAATTCTCAAAAATTACTTATGCTGTAAGTTCAGACAAAGCAAAACTTATCTAGAGTGTCACATCAATATATTTTTAAAAAAATCTCAGGTTACTGCCCTCTGTTTAATTTTGTTAATTTTAGTAACATAACAGAGGTGATTTACCTGCCCATGTATATTAACAGCAAGTGTGTGATATGAACCAGCAGCTATATAAACTATTTGTTTACCAGACAGCTTTTTTATCACCATTGGCTCCAACCTAAACATTGGTTAGTGTTAAAACGTTATTTCAAGAATTATAAACGTTAAATATGGGCTGAAATAAGGATTGTTCTTATAACAGTATAATACACTATATTGTACAGCCTGTGAATACAAAGTGCTGAGAGTTGACACGATAGTGCTGATGTTTCCCAAAGACAAGGAACATTCTACTGACCTACAACAAATATTAGTTTTGAAAATATTAACACTTATCTGTTCAGTCATTTTTTTTTCACATTGCTCAGTTTTTAAAGTTGTATATAGTAAGCTCATGTAGTGTTCAAGAGCAAAATTAAAGTACAAAAAATATGACCCTTCTCCCTGTCCTTATTGTATACAATACACTATATTGTACAGCCCTGTGAATACAAAGTGCTGAGAGTTGGCACGATAGTGCTGATGTTTCCCAAAGACCAGTAAAATTCTACTGACCTACAAGGAATATCAATTTTGAAAATATTAACACTTATCTGTTCAGTCATTGTCATTGATGTCGTGAACAAGCGAGTTTATTCTACGTTTCGACACGAACCATTTTTGCACTTTTTCAAAAATGTTTACTTTCCGAACTGCGGGTAACCATATTTCTGGAAGTTGAAAGGAAGTACTATTGGTATGACTATTTCTGTCTACACTATTTATGGTTTCTTTTACTTTTCTTGCTGTACAACCAGACTCTCGGTCTATGATCTTTTTATTGTCCCAGTCAATAACATATATTCTCTTTAACTCTGGGGATTTAAATTAAAGTGTACCTCAACTGATATCTTTTACAGACGTGTTACTTTTCCTATTTATTGACAACCTAGATATTGTTTTCCTTAGAGCAGCAAAGTCAATTTTTCAAAGTCCGAAAATAACTCAAGAAGCTGATTCTATGTAACAGATTAAAATTGAGTAAAGTGGTTTTCCTTTGTTTACAACAAACAAAGTATTAACACTTTATTTGAAAAATGAAAAGCTTTTCATGTCAATAAATAAATACACTTCTTCTAAGAGTTTTTTTCAAAATTACAGGAAACTTTGTGTACCATACTACCTATGTGCAATATACGGACCATTTTAGCGGCAATAACAAATATTCTGGAGCAATTCGACAAAGCGAAATAATTTTCCACATCCTTTAAAACAAAGTCAGCAAAGTTGTAAAGAAGTTTTTTTAGCACACTGACCTTGGCACACATATAGGGAGGCATAAAAGCTATCTTGAAATCAATGTAGCTCTGCTTTCAGGTCTGCAATGTTGAATGCTGACATAAATTCACAGGGCTGTTGTATATTTTTTATAACATTATCAGAAGAACAACATCTAACAATAATCCCAAAATATTAAAATATTATATTTTTTATAAGAAACTTAAAGAAGTATCTAGTTCCAAAAGTTTCTTTTTTTTTAATCTTGAATAACCATGTTTTAAGTTCTAAATACTCTTTTTTGTTTCTTAATTCTTTTGTTCAAGCAATAGGTTTTTACTTTCCTGTAAATCAACAAAACATGAAATATAAAATAACTATAAACTAGTTGCCAATTTCTTACTTTTAAATTAGTCAAAACAATTCAGAACTAAATGTTTCTTATATTCTAAGCACTCTACATATAGGTTTCTTGTAGGTTTCTTATAACAAAACCTGAAGCAAGGCTATCAATAAGAAAATAACACCAGAGCAATGAATCCCTCGCTCAAGGTTACAATAATTTACACTGGGCGAGCAATCTGAATAAATAGAATAAGTTTATATCCGCATCTTTTATTACAAAATCTATGTGAGATGAATTTATATTGCCCAGCCGAACAAAATATTTGTGGAACTGGGGGAACAATTAATATCTCAGCTAGTTTCTCACTTCTCAGAATTGGGTGAGCGTTTGAGTGAGCAAAGGCAATTTAGGCCTGCTGAAGGTAGTCTTAACTAAAATAAAAAAAAACAAACCTCTCCATTACATCACCATGTCCTAACTGACCATAAGCATTTTCTCCCCAACTCCAGACTTCGGTTGACAAGACTGTTTCTAAGCTACCCATATTAGTTTCGTCTTCACTTTTTAAGCGGCCCAAACTTGGATCAGAGGCGATTACATCATCAGTTAAATTAAAACTATGTAAAGTCACTAGGCTGTCATTGTCTTGATTATTTTGTCCAAATAAAGATTTCTTGCCAAGAAAAAGTCCATCAGTTTCATCATTTAGGGAAACATCACTTGTGTTATTATTTTCAGCTTGTGAAATTGAAAATGTTGTTTCATTTATGTTATCGTCATTATTTATTAAAGACAATTCAGGTGTACAAAATTTTGTTAAGTCAGCTGTGTTAACTGAATCAGGTATTTTTGGTGTACTTGTCTCGTCATTATTACTTGAAACATTTCCTTCAGGGGATAGTCTCATATCAACAGCTGAATAATACTGTGAGGACACCATAGAGGGCACATCAGCAGAACTAGAAGAACTCTCATCACTATGCACAAAGGTTTTAGAAGTCCGTTTATGGTATGTTAAGTTCTCAAGTAGGAATGCATTTTTTAGACCTTTCTCTTTTATATGGTGAAGATCAATCTCTGAAGTGGATACAGCTAAAGAAAAAACTGTGTACACAAATATATAATATAAATATATTATTATTTACATGTAGGAAAAAACCCTTCTAAAAGCCTTAATAAGCAAAAAAATGAATGCCAAAAAAAAAAGAATGCAGAATTACTGATTTCAAATTTGCTTGGACTCCACTTTTTTAAATAATGATAAATCTTTTATACCTCTTAAACAAAACAGTAGACATCAGTGGTTGCTTATCAAACTCTTTATTTCCATAATTTCAATAAAACTGTGCCCATTATTAATTTTTTATTTTGCGTTTTACATAAGTCTCATTTACAAACTTTGATTTTATAATCTTTTCTTAATAAAATAAGGCTATCTAAGGTAATTTATAGTATATCAACCCTATTATTTAAAGAAACACATTTTCCTTTTGTTTACCTTTTATTTGTGTTTGATTTCATGTTGGTTTTAATCATTTAAGACATTTACTCACTAATTTTATTTTAGACCTAATTTATACCTGATTGGTTGAAATTGTTCAACAACAATTACGATAAGGACTGTATAAACATAATTTTTGAAAACACAGACATTCAATTTAAACAAATATTTAACTCAGCTGTGCCATACTATTACTTAACTCAAGTAGATAAAAGCAATGCATGCAATATCTGCTTTTAATTATTATGCACTTTTAAGCATGAAAAAATGTCATGCCAATAAAAAAGGGAATAAAATATTATGAATTGTATATGTATATTATTTGTTTGATAACGTACCTTTTCCCTCTTTTTTAGAATATGCTGCACCATGGGAATCTAACTCTGTATCAGAGTGTGAGCGATACATTTGTGAATCTTCACCACAGCTAAAAAATGTACTTTGCAGGAATGGGACTCTAGATGTATCTGCACTTCTTCTATTTTGAAGTTCTGAATAATATGTACTTGATATTGATGCAGTCCGGTAATCTGGACTTTGAATGTTAAATTGAGCATCTTCATCATCATCTTGAGTAACAACAACAGAATGGAATGAACCACACACAACCTTTACAGCTTTTTTATTACGCAAACCTCTAACGAGGGTTGGTACGGTGCATTCCTCTAATTTATTTCCATGGCCCATTCCCAAACCTTTCCCCCAAGACCAGAGTATACCCCTCGAATCAATGGTAATGGTAAAGAGTTCAGCACATGATACTTCCCTAATAGAGGTACTTAACTTGTTTTTGGAAGCTTGGTCAATAGTTAGACTTGCCTTACATAATGGTGGAAAATTTACTTTTGTTGGTGTTGTAAAAACTCCCTTTGCACCAAGACCACATTGCCCTGCTCTAGAATCTCCCCAACAAAGTAAAGTACCATCATAGCAGACTATTGCATTATGACGAGCTCCACATGACATATGTTTGACATCAATATCAGCAAACTGCTGAACCAAAGACAGCCCACTCCTTTTACTTCTATCACCCAGTCCAAGTTGGCCATAGTCATTAGAACCCTCGGAAAAAAGTTGCTTCTGTGCAGTCAAAACCAGGGCATGTTCACCTCCTAATGCAACTGCTGTTACATTTAAAAAAGAAAACAAAGAGCAAACATTTGGAACATCTTGCTCTAATCTAAACAAATGAGTGTTTGATCCCTGACAGGATGTTTCCAACTTATTCTTTATAAATATCTGCTTTTCTTGATTTGTAATTTCTCTTACAGATATTTCAACTGTCTCACTATCATCTGATGGGACCTCATTGACACTACTCATAATGGTACATATTACACATTCATTGTATACGTAAACCTACAAAAACAATTGTGAAAAGCCATTATTAACCCTAAACTTCCTTCCGTAATATTAAAGGTTACCTACTACGTCAAAAAAACTTTTTCGTATATTACAATGTTAAACTATTATATACAGAATTTAATAATTATTTTGCATACTTCGTTAATAATAACTTAAAAATATTGCATTCTTAATATTGCATTTTTATGAAATGTGCTACCTTTGGCAGTATAAAACTGCTGGTTCTCTGTTGGTTACTTCATAATATAGGTGGTTCTCTGGTGGTTACTTCGAAATACTGCTGGTTCTTACTTTTAATAAAATAGATTTTGACTCATGAAGAATTAGGAGGTCTACTACTGTCTTTTACTAAGTCTATGACTCTGCTACATGACAAGCGTATACCATCAGTGTAAAATGTTCAGAGCTATAAATGTTGTGTATAGTAAAAAGAAATAAAAAAATTACTTGCAAGGCTCCTCTTGGAATAGGATGGTAGGAATAACAAAATGTTATATTATTGTATAAATATTGTACAAAGTTTAAGGCAAAACAGTGATTTCTATTCTAAATCACTGTTTTGTCATTATTGTTGAAAAAATCACTTGTCACTTTTTATAATTTCTTTTGTTTGAACTTGTAAAGTTGTTTATTAAAACCAGAAATAATTTTAATGACGTTTTAACTAGTACGAAGCATTTCAAAACAGAACAAGCATTTGACATCTTACATATTTATTGGGCTAGACAACAATTTACCAAGCAACACTGCCTAATTTACTGAGAAGTCACCCCAAAAATGCTACTGTGTAGGTGACCAGGAGAAAATTTTCATCACAAAACAAAAAAAGCTATTCAGCAAGCATGAATTTTCACAATAATTCACTAGTCAAGAAATCGCCAGACGACATGCAGAGAAGAATTAGCTGCAGACACAATGCTGCCTATCAGGAGATTTGGCAAGTCAAAACTAGTTAAAGAGAGAGGTTAATTCCCAACCCTATTTAACTTTTGCCATTGCATTGCCTAATATTTATTATTAATATCCAATTTTCTGCTGCCAAACTACAAGGTTGCAAAAATGTTCAAAAAATTACCAGCTTCGGCGGCAGCCATTATAATTTTAACTATTTTGCTGACGTCAGCTTAAACAGCTTTGTTTTACCGAACTTGCTGTAATAAAGGCTGTAAGATTTTTATTAAAAACATTTAATTTGAAACTGACCACGTTTAGAAATGGCGCATTTGTTTATAAGCTCCTAATCCGCATACAACACGAGAAAATTTAGTTTTACATGCAGGAAGCTGGCTGGATACATTTTCCGCAAGTGATAAACGATTTATTTATAAGTATGTGCGTAATTTTGATACTATAAATAATGAATGAGAGTCTTAAAGACTGGGGAGTTTTAGCTTATCATTATACACTGGTACGTTTAAAAGGTGCAATGAATTCTTCGTGTAAGAAAGATCAAAATGTAACAAGAGATAGTGTTATACAGGATGCAAAAACGTTATGTTCTGAGTACATTGACGATCGCCTTATCAGGTCAGGACTAAATTTAAAGCAAAGGAAAATAACTCCCGCTTCATCATTAACGAGAGACGAGGACATGGTAAGTCGTAGTATAAATTTATCAACGAAGTCCTCCGAAAGACAGGTATCTTCAGAAGCTATTCAAATGTTGACTGAAAAACGTTTCGCTTCCGGAGGATGCGCTTTAACAATTGATGATTTATCAAAAGTTCTTCTTTACATTGGCGAAGTATTGGAGTTTCGACATGCCAGTGTGTATACAGATGTTCTACAACAATTAAATATTCGATCTCTTGGAGAAGTAAATTTACGTCGGGTTTATATGAATGTCGGAAAAGAAATTTTTGCGAAAGGAGTAGATTGGGCTAAAGTGGTCTCCTTATTTGCATTTGCTGGTGCATTGGCTGTAGATTGTGTTTTATGTGGCTCTTCTGTTTACATTCCGCGAATTAAAAACTGGTCTGTGGAATATGTGGAAAACGAATTAACAGACTGGATAGTGGAACAGGGAGGTTGGGTGAGTTTCATGGAGTCATCTTATTTCACGTCAGAAAATTTTAAAATTCGAAGTTTTTAATTGAGACCCGGTTTCGTAATTGAACGGACAAACGTACGTTTTTTATAAGAACCTAGTTTATAAGAACATCAAGGCCGAGATGTTTCCATAAATTATAATCATAATTAAGAACGTTCTTAGTCTAAATTCTAAATCTATACCATTTCAGATTGGACTGTTTGATTACTTCACAGCACAGCAGAAAACATCCAGAACATCGAGTTACTTAATCTGGACATCGTCAGCCATCGTGTTACTCGTTAGTGTCGTCTTGGCTGCTACGCTAGCTATCAATTTTAGAACGCCGTAAATACACGTTGTTTTTTTTATAAGAAAACTGTTTGTTTTTTAACCTAGCCTTATTTTCCTAGAAAATGCCTAAATATAGGCTAAAATTTTCAAAAAAAATTCTAATTTTTATTTCCCTATTTTCTTTGTTTTTTTTATCGACAGCCATAGGATTATATAGTTATGTATTTTATTCGAGACATCTTTTATTTTTATTGAAAAGGACTTCTTGTCATTTTTAGGATATAAATTTGTTAGGATGTATATTTAAAAAAAACGAAACTTGATTGTTTTGTATTTTAAAATTATGGGTATTTAGTAACTCTTAATATACATATCAAGGTCTCCAAAAATTTGATCTTAATACGTTGAGGCTGGGGATTTTCTTAAAAATTTTTAAGAATTTTAGGCTCTTTTTCTTATAAATTTTTTCTTATATCAAAAAACGTGTAGTATAGCATTTAACATTTTAAACCAACACGATGTATAATTTAACTTGGAATTTTTTATAATTCGTTTCAGTTTTTGTTAAAAAAATAGATGTAGATTTTAAAAAGACGTTGTTTATATAATTTTGATATAAAATATTACATTAATGTATTTTTTATTTATTATTCGACTCTTTTGTAAAAAATTGTCACGCGTTTATGCCCTCCATCTCAATGAAGATTTTCAGGTAACTTTTAATTCGTTTAACCCATTTTGGGGAACGAAACTTGAGCTTTTTGGTCGGTTGCGTCTTCAGCACGCCACAGAGATGTCACTGTTTTCCATTGAGTGTAAAATTGGATACCCTAAAAAAACATGAGAACATAGTCGTGTTTTCATCGGATAAGTTTTCAATCGCAAAAATGACTTTGTTTCAACGAACGAATTTGTTTTGTCATTGATTCAACTTTTAAAAATATATTGGAACTGGTAGCTACGCAATCGGAAGAGGAGAGGGGATAAACAGTTGTTGGTGGTAGCTTAATATCTACCTTCTTGTTAAATCTTTTACAAATTTCAAATTTGAAGGTAAATTATTCACATTTCTCTATTTTTAAGACTTCATTGTCAAATAACTGAAATAACTGAATTGGTTCAGGGCCTTAAAGAAATAATTAATGGCGTTTGGAAGCTATTTCTTTTGCTAAATATAACTCGATTGTCAACAAAATTAATAGCTTCTTCCTCTACTCGTTAAATTTAGCAAAATTTGAAATGCGCCAAACTTAATCTACGTCAAAAGCTTATCTCCATATAACATCCACGCCAAATTCTCTCCGCTTAGTAAGTAACACTAAACGTTTGTATCACTTACCGCTTTTCCATAAAAATTCATATCTCCGCGGAACGAACCGCGAGATCCAGTAAACGAAAACATAGGAAGTGGTACAGGAATTGGAACGTTAATACCAATCTATAAAGCAATTATATGTAAGTCTTGAAACGGCAAGTTTTGTCTGAAGAAAAATCTATATTTGTATTTAACCCCAGTTGTTTTCTTTGAACTAATCGGAGACATTTTGATCGACAATACACCTAGTCATAAACATTTCTTATTACGGGAACTAATGTTCGTGAAAGTTTTATATTTAAGTTTAAGTGCAGAAATTTTCACGGATAAGGCAATTCGCATAAAATTTTACATTTCGCGAATGAGCCATATTAAAAAGTTTTGCAAACATAAACTTCAGCGAATTTATGCTCTTGAAAATTTTTTCAAGCATTAACTTTCGCGAATTACAAAAAGTAAACCTGGAAAATGTCAAGGATTGAACCTCAAAACATAGAAAAGTGTTTTAAAGAATTATATGATCAAATTAGTCACTTAGCATTAACTTTAGCAAACTGAAAAAAGAAAAACATTTTTTTTCGATTATGTAAATTTTCACAAAAATATGCTCTTCGGAATTTCGCGGATCTGGAAAAAATCCCAAGCGTTTCCACACTTACAGGCTTGTTTCCATTCCACTGCATTTTCCGCTATTGCGGAATTGAAATCTCTAATTATACCAAAGTGCGCACGCGCAAACAAGAAAACTCGTGATATTTATGCACTATAACAGAGAATGAAATTGAACGGAAACGAACCAAGAGAATGGTATAATTTTAGTTTCCCACCTGCCCAACGTCTACATCTTGCGTAAACTTTCGAGCTGCAGCACCAGAATTTGTGAAGATCGCTGTACCGTTACCGTATTTGTTGCTGTTGATGATGTCAATAGCTTCATCTAACGTGTCGGCATTTAAAATTACTAAGACAGGTCCAAAGATTTCCTCGGTGTAACATTCCATGTCGGGCTAAAAAAAAGATTTTTTTTAAACATGTAGTAGGATTGACAACATAAACACTAACCCACCCAAAAAAAACAAAAACGCTACCTTCACATTCGTAAGAATAGTTGGTCCTACAAAATGTCCATTCTCATAACCAGGAACAGTGATCCCTCTTCCGTCGAGAATACACTAAAAAGAAAAAGTTTTGCACCCTTATTGATTAGGATTCGCATCACACTTTAATTTGCGCATTAAACAATTTGCTACAAATGTGTAAAACTCAATCCCTGCAAAAAATCTCGAAAAAAAGAGTGAACCGCAAAATTTTAGAAACTTAATCAAATCAACTACACTTTTTTTTACAAGAAACATGCATACAAGAAACATATGCTTAAAGTAAAAAAAACTAAAAAACATTAAGAAACATGGGCAGGCTTAGAAAGCCAAGAAACAATTTTTTTGTAAGAACACTAAACAGAAAGCACTTAAAGTCAAACAAATCAAAAATATTTCCATCATCTTCACCCTCCTTTTCTAGCATATCGTTCTCTTCATGTTTTTGAAACAATTAAGAATAAGAAACAAATAAGAAACATGAGGCTTATTTCTCAAAAAAACTAAAAAACATTGAGCCTAAGCCCAAATGCAATTTCTTGTAAAAAAAAACGTGTATATATTGTAAATTTTACATATTTATTTATATTTAACCGCTATTATTTTACACTTTTAAATAGAAAAATAAGATTTTGTCCTAAACAATATTTTAGCTAATTTTGATCTTTATCACAAACTTATAAAGTTATGAAGAAAACACATTCTTACGTCGGCACCTTCATCAATACCACTCTGAATCAACCTTTCCACGCGTTCTTTAGCACTTTTCGAGATAAGAGGACCCAGATCCACTCCTTCCTTATCGCCTGAAAAGAAGACAATAAAAAAACAAGATCTAAGAAATAATTAAACACATATAGGGTCTCTCTTTTACCTTTGTTAAGCCAAGTAACGTAAATTCATCCTAGTCCTAAACACTGATAATATTTTACCGATACAAAATTAGATCAAGTTTTCTATATTAGTCCTGGTAGCAGGCGAATGCCTACGTAAGCTATATTTTTAGGGTTTTAACGACTTTGATCCTTTTTAGATTTGGGTATTTTAACTTAAGTGCTACCATAATCAACATTCTTCTACATTATATGGAGAATGATCGACAACCTGCTGTCACATTTAGACTTTTGGCACGCTCAACCAACTCTGGAATCCATTTTTGTGAGTCTCCAACAAACACTGCAGTGGAGAGAGCCATGCATCGCTGTCCAGCAGCACCGAATGCTGCACCAACCAATTGATTTAACGACATTTCTTTGTTTGCATCTGATAACACAACTCCGTGATTTTTGGCACCCTACATAAAACAGTTAAGACTACATAGGTAAAAGCTTTCAGATAGCCGTTGGTGGCGACAAAAGAATAACAAATAAAACAACATTGGATTTCAAAATTTATCCAGCATTACTTATCTTACCATGAGAAAAAACTATTAGAGTCTGTCTACTCATTGGAGAGTGTAGCAAACAGAGAATCCAAGATGTAATTATAGAGGGAAACAACCTATATTAACTGACAAAGCCACTTACCATATTGGACTGCACACGTTTTCCATGCTCAGAACCTTTTTCATAAATGTATTGGCCCTAAAAATGTTACAGATGCTTTAATGCATACGGCCTTTTAACAAGACCCTTGTTGTGTTGCAGTAAGTTATTTTTTAAAAGAGGAGATTCAATGACAACTCAAAAATGTACTATCATTATTAAAAACAACAAAATAGTTCAATATTTTTTTCTGATGGGATGAGACATGTAACTATATTCCCTGGTTACCTTGGCTGGAACTTAGAAAATTCCCATTTGTTGTAAAAGTTATTGCAGAGGGGGGGGGAGGGGGGTGGCCGCAATGTCTCACTCCCTGAGGCACTAGAGGCACTAATTTTAAGCTATAAACATACTTACAACATGATCTGATCCCACAAAAGAAATAGCACGAATAGAAGGATGAGTGCATATAAAGTCAACAGCTAAAAAAACATAAAGCAGCAATTAATTTTTCAGTATTGAACAAATACCCCACCGGTGAAGCAAAAAAATCTCTGCAATAAAAAGGCTCTTGTGCCTATGCCATTAAATACTTTTTAAACCAGCATGGTGCTGGGATGATAAAACTGTGATTGTATTTATATATGTATTAATCACACCGATCTAATGTGACATTTCTTTGTGGTAAGGCGAACAAACTGGTCCCACACGATATATTTTTTGTTCTAATCCATCTTTTCTTTGATCCTAAGAAGTTCAATTTTATGTATAAAAAAATTGGCTTGCTGCCCGAGTAACAATGCAAATGAATTGCTTATAACAAATTCTTTTTACAGAAAAATTTTATTTTTAGTGCATATACACCACACAATAATACAGGAGTTGCCTATTACGTACCAGGTTTGGTTCCATGTATAACATTTAGTACACCTTCTGGTACACCACTGTCAACTGCCATCTTGCACAAAAGCATAGCAGCTCCTGGATCTTGTTCAGAAGGTTTCATAATAAAGGTGTTACCACAAACTAATGCCATAGGAAACATCTAAACAAACATTAATTTTATCAAAATTCCAAACATAGTTTCAAGGACAAAATTCAAATTGAGGAAAGTTGTTAAAAAGCCTCCTTTACGAGGAGATTTAAGGAAATTTGAGGGGAATTGAGGAAGTGTGGTAGAGTAGTTTCGTGAATGGTAAATTAACAAAATTTGCTTACAAAACATTTAAGTTATTGAAAATCTACAATTAAAAAAAATAGATATTTTGTTCCAATAACAACTCTACTTTGTGGACCTACTAGTATAGTTAAGGAACTTACCCATAGGGGAATCATTGCTGGAAAGTTAAACCTAAATTTTAAGTAAGAATTTTACAGAATTATAACAGCATTCAGTTTTAAACTAGTCAACAGCATTAGAAACGAAAATCTTACGGTGCAACTCCGGCACAGACACCAAGTGGGACACGGTATGAATGTGTATCCATATCCTTTGACACACCTGGTAAGGTTTCTCCTAATTGTAATGATGTAACTGAACAAGCGTGTTCAACAACCTCTGGAAAAAATGAATACAAATCCTAAGTTAGTTTGCATTGTCATACCTTTCTCCAGGTTAAAAAATTGTTCCATGAAGAAAATTATTTAGCAAGAAAATTAAACTGATGCTAACACTTTACACAAGATACATACGTAGACCACGCAAGATACTTCCTTCCGCGTCGGCAAGTGTTTTTCCATTTTCTAAAGTAATGATTTCCGCCAGTTCTTTCTAAAAGGATCAAAAGCAACTGCTTAGGATGGAGAAGAAAAACATTAGAAAGTAAAAATAACAACCACTGGTTTCACTTTATCACATAATTATATGAATAAACTAACCATGTTATCTTTGATTTTTTGTTGCAAAGAAAACATAATCTGCTGTCGCGTCAAAATCGATGTTTCAGACCATGTTTTGAAAGAGTTTTCTGCAGCAGTAGCAGCAGCTAATTTTTCCTCTTCTGTTGCTTCAGGACAGTATGATACAATTTCATTGGTGGCCTTAAAAATAATTTATTCCACATGCATAACAATAGTTTAAAGGGATGTGTTTCATAATAAAGAGACATCATTGAATATGCGTTTAGAACAGAATTTAATAATTTGATAAACCATGTAATTTTAGAAGTAATTTATCCAAAAAAATCTTTGGTTAATAAATAATAAGATGAGGGAAATAGTTGTGTAGTATTAGTAGTTAGAACTGGCCGGTTTTGGCTCAATTCATTAGGATGTGTAGTATTATCATACATTTTAATGCATAAATAATTTGAACAATGATATGTATACTTACAGGATTTGTAATAGGTATCCAAGAATCTGTTTTACTGTCAATAAACTGTCCATTAATTAGCAGTTTGGTTTTAGGCTAAAAAATAAGTGTTACTTTCCATTCGGTTTGTACGGCTAAACATTGCAAATACTTTCTTTTCTGAGAAGAACTGAAAACTTACAATGCCACTTGTCAATGATCTTTTGCACAAACCCAAAACCTATAAAGTCAAATGTCACATCTTAAAATTAAGCTGAACAGAATTTTTTTTCCTATTTCTAAAAGCTTTTTGTCACTTTTATGGAAACACAAGTTGCATGACGAAGTGGTACCAAGAGGTGTTGCACAACAAATGTTGTGTGTCAATTAAATAATAAGAATAAGAAAACCAAAGATGATTTTACTAACTATTAACCACATTCTCTATTTGCAGAAGCACTGTTTAACACGTGCCTTGGGTGATTTATGGCTCAATTTTAGCTAAATTACATGCTATCACAATTGATGACACCATTACATTTTGCAACAACAAAAAATGCCAAGGTTGTTCAGATCAACTTAGTTGCGTGCATTCTAGACTTATCAGCCTACTAACGTTCATTAAATTATGTTTATTTGTTTATTTGTTACAATAATTTGTTATAATTTGTTGTTTGATGAATAATTTGTTACAGGAATCATCAAAGAAAAAATATATTGTTCTGTTTTTTTTTTTTACATAACATAACAAGTTCCTTTAACAACCTATTTAATAAAATCAAGAAGGTTTAAAAAGAGAAGGAGGTACATCTAAGCAATTTCCTTTTAATTCTATTCAACTTTCTATTGTTTACGTGCCTCCTGAAAACACATGTATTGTGCCGCATTTGTTGTATTTATACATAACGTATTTATACATAACGAGAGTGAAAAGGGTGTTTTAATTCAAAGGAGAACTTTCAAAAAACACAATAATGACCGGTCATTGGTCATGACCAACCAGAATTTGAGTTATGACAGACCATTTTTTCCTCATTCTTACCCTGGTGATTGTTCACTAATTATCCGTCAGGTAAGTATATTTATCAGTGACAACTAATTGTTATTCTTTCCAAGTTATAATTTTCGAGTTTCTAGGAATAAAACAAAGTGAAGCACACCCAACAAATACTTTTTTTGAGTGTGAGTTTGTTCAATACTAGATCAATCACCACCATTTTGTTTTCGAAATTTATTGTTAATATTAAAATATTTTCCATGATTGTAAATCACGCGAATTGATACTTTCAGTACTATATGACTTTTAGTTTATTAATTTGTTTTCCCTGTTCACAGGGCACAATTGTTTTTTCCCACGTTTTATTAATCACACCAGTGAACTTTATTGTATGGATAACATGTTAAGTTCCCTTATACTATCGATCACACACCTGCCTATCATTACTATCCACAGGGACAAACTCCTTAATCATATTTGCATAATTTTGAACACGAAAGCATTAACAACGTTGGCCAAAATAAAAACTAGTCTATCAAAGCTGTCTATGAACATTTCAAAGACAATTTAACTCTAACAAATGTTACATCATTTGAGCTGACAGAACAATACCATAGTTGGTAGATTACGCAAATAAATATTACGAATTATCCAAGTATCAACCGCTGGATTTGTGGGCGATCTTATACACCAACACAGATAACAGCAGATTCAAAAGTATTTTCTTACTTGCTGAGCTATTTTTATGTGCACCGTATTCTAATGCTGCTGTTGAAAGATTTTTCAATTATATGAAAATAGTAAAAACCAATTGCCGCAGTTGCCTCAATGAAAAAAACCTTACAGACTTGCTTCGTAAGCACTGTCATCTCTAAGATATCCAGACTGTATATGTTGTAAAATTAAATGCTTTACCATACATTTACTCTGAATAAAAAAAATTCACAGGTTATTATATTCTTCCATTGTTCTTTACTCACATAATCATTATTTAGTTACTTCAAAGTATATTATATTGAAATGTACTCACAAGAGGAGTTTATAGTAAGAATTAAGTCGAGACTTTCTTTTTGTTATGCCTAGTTTTCAATGGTGTTTTTATCCTGCAGAGAAAAAATACGTTGAGACTTTTTTCTTTTTCGCCATGACTAGTTTTCAACGTTCATAATCTGGTTACCCACAACAAAATCACGGTAAAAAAACATAATCAGCAGCCCCTAAAATTAGCATCAGCATTCGGCACTGCCGACGTGATTGCTGACGTAAAATGAGAAAATTTCGTAGGTGCGTCAGCAAAAAAATTGCCGACGTAATTTTGTTGTGAAATTTTTAAAAACAACAACTCATTTTCAACATCAACGAAAAGAAAAAAATTAACAAAGAATTAATTTTTATTTTGGCGGACTTTTAAGAACATGTGATCATGTATATTTCTATCGTACCTGCTCAGGTATTATAACCTGTTTTCTACTACCTTTTTTTGAAAAACAAACTTTTCAACTGATCGCATGTTATTCTTTGTAATATTAAACCCTTTGTGGTGAATTTTTACATCACATTTTCTCTGGCGTAATATGAAAACTGGCATACATTTTTCTCGAGTTCCTTATCCTAAAAGAAACCAGGTCTCCACATGGGAATGCACACGGGAATCCACACAGTATTCGGCGGGTGGTTTATTTCATTTGAAACTAAACGGATGGAATAATTTCCTGAATTCACGAAAATAAAATAAAAAAGTAAATATGGTGAAAAAGAAAACAGTTCTTTCGTGGAATTTTCCTGAGTTAGGGTTTGAATCGGAAAATGACTCTAATGAAATTGCTAAAGTGCTTTGCAAAGTTTGTAGATGTCATTATCAAAACAACAAAAATAATGAAAATTTGAAAGGAACTGTGGCAAGCAGAATCAAATAATGTTAATTGTGATTTTGTTTGAGCTACCCCCACTCATTGCGACTGAAGAATAATTACACTCGATTTTCAGTAAGTTAGGTCATTATCACTAAAATTATTCACGTTACAGAAATACCGTGGTGCCATTCGATTCGTAATAACAATAATCAAAAAATTGTATATCGTATTAAAAAGAAGTCCGGTAGTTCTCTCTCCCACACGACACAGCAGGCAATAAGTCAGCCCTGCCCTCGGTTTTGTGATGAGAGATGTTCTGCGAAGACTCTATAAATTGAGTCTCCTGTACAGTTTTGCTTCATGGTGAACTGTGCCGGTGACAAGCATTTTCGAAACATGTCACCGGCGACTTCTGCGATATACAACTTATTGAACGCCCAGACCTTCAGTTCGTAAATAGCACGTGCACAACGCACTTTCTAATGAGTTCGTCTCGAAACATATAGAAAGTCAGTTGGCAGTGAACTATTAACTTAACGAAGTACAGCATTGGGAAAGTAGGTCATGGAACTTATAGTCCGTTTCCATTTGTCATCGTCTTCGGAAATCAATACATCGAATTTATGTGAGGTCTAGCCCCATTACAAGGTGAATGACGAAAGTTTTTGCCAGCTGAAAAATTTTACTACAAAAAAAATGTCAACGCAAATCAGTTGAAATGTATCTTACGTCGGCAGTTTTATTGCCGACGTAAAAAAATTCTAATTTTAAGGGCTGAAGGCCATGCATACATAATCAACCCGTCATCATCATCATCATCATTCTCGGCTTAACGTCCCGTCCTTTTAATAAACAAGCAGTGTTTTTGCAATCTAGGCAGCACAAAACCAACCCAGCACACACCCCCAAAAAACCAAAACGGTTCATGTGTGCTATGGATAGAAAATATGGGAATTCAGAACTCATGACAAGTTTTGTCAATAAGACACATTTTAAAAGCACAATTAATATACATCCAAAAAATATTCATTAGAGACGTTTTCATGACAAAAAATAAGTAGTTATATAACTAGCTAGCTAAATTCTTCCAACCATGTTGTCTTTACTTTTTTAGACAACTATATATGCCTAATTGCACAATGAATAACGGGTAACACAATCATACTTACACTCTGCTTCCACAGGGAAGCCTTGAGACCACGGGAGATAAGTTGAGCCATGCTTCTCGTGTGCTTGACGAAAATATTGTGCAAGTAAGCTGGCCTGGATGCAGCAGACGTAAAATTCTGAACCAGTATAATTTTACAGACACGTGTAAAGCTTTCCCCCGCGGCGGTCTATAGATAGATAGATAGATAGATAGATAGATGTGCATATTTTACATGGCTAGCCTCACAAATATCGAGGGATATACCCTGTCTATTATTTCCAGGAGGGGCCATGGCGTAGATGGAGAGTCCTAGAGTATTTAATGCTCATTTTGAGCTACGCAGACCCAATTAGAGCCCGCGCTCTACTAGACAACTCCCGGCGACATCCAACGGGCCACACAGTGTGCCATCTTCCCAATTTCCCTCACATGGGTTAACCCGGGGCTATGGTAACATTCACTCGCCCATGTTGAATCGCCGTCAAGAGGAATGACACCTCGGTCTCCCGCACAGAGTACGAGAGCTATAACCACTAATCTACGGCGCCATATAGTTACTTTATTCCAGGCTATATTTACAAGAAGGATGTCATTGACAGGCGTTAACAGTTTAGCTGTGAAAACGTAGCCTGGAATAAACTCACTGATTTACTATAATGTTGTTTTGATTACCGGTTTGTTGCGGAAGCTAAGCCTCTAATAACCAATTCAAATCTTAGGCGAAAAATGTCAAATACGCACCCCCTTTGTGTCAAATGCTACCAAAGATGACGCAATCCCCTTTCCCTTTTATTTGGGAAAAGGAGCTAAGAGTCTGGATTTCCTGTGCATTGATGGTTTCACGAGAAAAATTTCTGTTATATAGTGACAAAAATTTTGATGCACTTGGTGATTATTTAGCTATGACGTGGAGTGGATCAATTATTTCGGGAGAAATGTGAAAAATAATTTTCTATATCCTCTTTTCCAGATCTTTTTAATATCGTTTCGTTGTTTCGCTGATATTTCTCACGTTATTTCTTTCATTTCAGCTTGATATAAAATTGTTATCTTCATTTGTTTCACAGAGGACCTTGCATACCAAAAGCTTGAACTACCTTATCTTTGTATTCTTTGCTGTTGAATTAAATATTCTGAAATCTAACGCCTAGCTAGAGCAGAAACGGGGAGCTATGACTCAACGTTCACCTCTCACTTTAGATTTGGTTGACAAAAAATAGAAATTATAAGAAAAAAATATAAATATCTCCTATAATTCACAAATAATAATACTTTAAAAAAATAACAAAATATAGAAATTCAAATGTTACATCAAATTCGAAGCAACAAATAATTATCAACATTTTTGTATTTTTAAAAGGTAATCGAAACCAATGGAAGCACTAAAGAAGTAAACCTCTGTTCCAGATTCCTTGTTGTTTTACTAAAACAACAGAAAGAAAAAAGGTGGACAGGGTTGTGAACTAGTTTGTTGTATGAACAGAAAAAATAATCATAACATGCAACGCAAAGAAACACAACACACATAATTTTTTAAACATCAACCTTGTTCCCAGGGTTTGTTAGGTTTTATATTTGGAAGGAGATTGACAATAGACAAAAATTCTAGCAAGTTCATAGGGCTGTGGCCTTCCAGATAAAAAAAATTAACAAGGCCATAGGACAAGGTTTTTCAAACTCAACAAAGGTTGTCTTCGGAAATAGAGTTAGCTAACATTAAAACTTCTTTAAATTTCTTACAAACGAAGTCAAACAAGACTAGCTCATTTGAAAACAAAGAGCTTGTGTTTTGATTACCAGCGGGACATACTTAAATACGAAGAGAACACAACGAAAATAAGAACGTCTTCAGAAAACACGATCATAGATGGCACTGTTAAAGCTCTGTGAATGCATATGTCTTGCGTTCACTCCTCCAACAACTGCATTTTTGCCTCTACGTACTGTTAACAATTCAAACATGGATGACGTCACTTTAGACAACGTCACACTCACATCACACGGCATCGGTTCCGACCAGAAAAACGAATGATCTAAAGCGGTGTCGGCGTCGTACCGTTTTGCTGGATCCAAAAGAAGCAAGTTGTCAATCAAATCTAGAGCTATTGGATCGCGCACATAATTTCGTAACCTGTCTTTTACGCATCTTCTCATGCCCTGTGGAAGATCCATTTTGGAATAATATTCCATTTTATCAACATTCGGCCAAACTTCCGTATCAATGGAACCGCACAAACGACTTATTAGTTTAATGCACACGGGAATCCACACAGTATTCGGCGGGTGGTTTATTTCATTTGAAACTAAACGGATGGAATAATTTCCTGAATTCACGAAAATAAAATAAAAAAGTAAATATGGTGAAAAAGAAAACAGTTCTTTCGTGGAATTTTCCTGAGTTAGGGTTTGAATCGGAAAATGACTCTAATGAAATTGCTAAAGTGCTTTGCAAAGTTTGTAGATGTCATTATCAAAACAACAAAAATAATGAAAATTTGAAAGGAACTGTGGCAAGCAGAATCAAATAATGTTAATTGTGATTTTGTTTGAGCTACCCCCACTCATTGCGACTGAAGAATAATTACACTCGATTTTCAGTAAGTTAGGTCATTATCACTAAAATTATTCACGTTACAGAAATACCGTGGTGCCATTCGATTCGTAATAACAATAATCAAAAAATTGTATATCGTATTAAAAAGAAGTCCGGTAGTTCTCTCTCCCACACGACACAGCAGGCAATAAGTCAGCCCTGCCCTCGGTTTTGTGATGAGAGATGTTCTGCGAAGACTCTATAAATTGAGTCTCCTGTACAGTTTTGCTTCATGGTGAACTGTGCCGGTGACAAGCATTTTCGAAACATGTCACCGGCGACTTCTGCGATATACAACTTATTGAACGCCCAGACCTTCAGTTCGTAAATAGCACGTGCACAACGCACTTTCTAATGAGTTCGTCTCGAAACATATAGAAAGTCAGTTGGCAGTGAACTATTAACTTAACGAAGTACAGCATTGGGAAAGTAGGTCATGGAACTTATAGTCCGTTTCCATTTGTCATCGTCTTCGGAAATCAATACATCGAATTTATGTGAGGTCTAGCCCCATTACAAGGTGAATGACGAAAGTTTTTGCCAGCTGAAAAATTTTACTACAAAAAAAATGTCAACGCAAATCAGTTGAAATGTATCTTACGTCGGCAGTTTTATTGCCGACGTAAAAAAATTCTAATTTTAAGGGCTGAATCAGGCCATGCATACATAATCAACCCGTCCTTTTAATAAACAAGCAGTGTTTTTGCAATCTAGGCAGCACAAAACCAACCCAGCACACACCCCCAAAAAACCAAAACGGTTCATGTGTGCTATGGATAGAAAATATGGGAATTCAGAACTCATGACAAGTTTTGTCAATAAGACACATTTTAAAAGCACAATTAATATACATCCAAAAAATATTCATTAGAGACGTTTTCATGACAAAAAATAAGTAGTTATATAACTAGCTAGCTAAATTCTTCCAACCATGTTGTCTTTACTTTTTTAGACAACTATGCCTAATTGCACAATGAATAACGGGTAACACAATCATACTTACACTCTGCTTCCACAGGGAAGCCTTGAGACCACGGGAGATAAGTTGAGCCATGCTTCTCGTGTGCTTGACGAAAATATTGTGCAAGTAAGCTGGCCTGGATGCAGCAGACGTAAAATTCTGAACCAGTATAATTTTACAGACACGTGTAAAGCTTTCCCCCGCGGCGGTCTATAGATAGATAGATAGATAGATAGATAGATGTGCATATTTTACATGGCTAGCCTCACAAATATCGAGGGATATACCCTGTCTATTATTTCCAGGAGGGGCCATGGCGTAGATGGAGAGTCCTAGAGTATTTAATGCTCATTTTGAGCTACGCAGACCCAATTAGAGCCCGCGCTCTACTAGACAACTCCCGGCGACATCCAACGGGCCACACAGTGTGCCATCTTCCCAATTTCCCTCACATGGGTTAACCCGGGGCTATGGTAACATTCACTCGCCCATGTTGAATCGCCGTCAAGAGGAATGACACCTCGGTCTCCCGCACAGAGTACGAGAGCTATAACCACTAATCTACGGCGCCATATAGTTACTTTATTCCAGGCTATATTTACAAGAAGGATGTCATTGACAGGCGTTAACAGTTTAGCTGTGAAAACGTAGCCTGGAATAAACTCACTGATTTACTATAATGTTGTTTTGATTACCGGTTTGTTGCGGAAGCTAAGCCTCTAATAACCAATTCAAATCTTAGGCGAAAAATGTCAAATACGCACCCCCTTTGTGTCAAATGCTACCAAAGATGACGCAATCCCCTTTCCCTTTTATTTGGGAAAAGGAGCTAAGAGTCTGGATTTCCTGTGCATTGATGGTTTCACGAGAAAAATTTCTGTTATATAGTGACAAAAATTTTGATGCACTTGGTGATTATTTAGCTATGACGTGGAGTGGATCAATTATTTCGGGAGAAATGTGAAAAATAATTTTCTATATCCTCTTTTCCAGATCTTTTTAATATCGTTTCGTTGTTTCGCTGATATTTCTCACGTTATTTCTTTCATTTCAGCTTGATATAAAATTGTTATCTTCATTTGTTTCACAGAGGACCTTGCATACCAAAAGCTTGAACTACCTTATCTTTGTATTCTTTGCTGTTGAATTAAATATTCTGAAATCTAACGCCTAGCTAGAGCAGAAACGGGGAGCTATGACTCAACGTTCACCTCTCACTTTAGATTTGGTTGACAAAAAATAGAAATTATAAGAAAAAAATATAAATATCTCCTATAATTCACAAATAATAATACTTTAAAAAAATAACAAAATATAGAAATTCAAATGTTACATCAAATTCGAAGCAACAAATAATTATCAACATTTTTGTATTTTTAAAAGGTAATCGAAACCAATGGAAGCACTAAAGAAGTAAACCTCTGTTCCAGATTCCTTGTTGTTTTACTAAAACAACAGAAAGAAAAAAGGTGGACAGGGTTGTGAACTAGTTTGTTGTATGAACAGAAAAAATAATCATAACATGCAACGCAAAGAAACACAACACACATAATTTTTTAAACATCAACCTTGTTCCCAGGGTTTGTTAGGTTTTATATTTGGAAGGAGATTGACAATAGACAAAAATTCTAGCAAGTTCATAGGGCTGTGGCCTTCCAGATAAAAAAAATTAACAAGGCCATAGGACAAGGTTTTTCAAACTCAACAAAGGTTGTCTTCGGAAATAGAGTTAGCTAACATTAAAACTTCTTTAAATTTCTTACAAACGAAGTCAAACAAGACTAGCTCATTTGAAAACAAAGAGCTTGTGTTTTGATTACCAGCGGGACATACTTAAATACGAAGAGAACACAACGAAAATAAGAACGTCTTCAGAAAACACGATCATAGATGGCACTGTTAAAGCTCTGTGAATGCATATGTCTTGCGTTCACTCCTCCAACAACTGCATTTTTGCCTCTACGTACTGTTAACAATTCAAACATGGATGACGTCACTTTAGACAACGTCACACTCACATCACACGGCATCGGTTCCGACCAGAAAAACGAATGATCTAAAGCGGTGTCGGCGTCGTACCGTTTTGCTGGATCCAAAAGAAGCAAGTTGTCAATCAAATCTAGAGCTATTGGATCGCGCACATAATTTCGTAACCTGTCTTTTACGCATCTTCTCATGCCCTGTGGAAGATCCATTTTGGAATAATATTCCATTTTATCAACATTCGGCCAAACTTCCGTATCAATGGAACCGCACAAACGACTTATTAGTTTAAGTTCCTCCTGTTCTGTGTTACCTTGCAGTATAGGACTGCGGGTCCACATTTCTGCCATGATACAACCTGCACCCCACATATCAATTGGTGGGCCGTAGTTGCGCTCTCCCAGTAATAGTTCGGGTGGGCGATACCATAGGGTAACCACTCTGTTTGTGTACCTAGACAAAACAACTAGAGATAAGCAAAACAAATGAACCTTAAAATTTTTAACAAAACACAAATACACATCATCGCCGCCGTCAGGATGGAAATTTCAACAATGCTATACTTTTCTTACTTATTTTTATGTACGTCAAGAAAAGGATGATGTTTTAATAATAAAAAGTTGAAATTTCTTGAACTCAAACCTCTTCCACAGGCTTTTTTATACATAAAATGTCAACATTAAGAGGGTTAGTTTTGCGGGACTTACTTTCGCGTATTCGACTTGTTTAAAAATCATTTCTTAGTTAGAATATATGAAAGTTTGTGGTTAGTCGAGCCCGCTTATGTTGAAGAGAAGAGAAACTTTAGAAGGATATGTTGATTGGATAATAATTTGTAGCAGCTAAACCTAATCCCCTCTAAAATTAACCCTCTTGTAGTAACTCTCAGATTACTTGCACAAAATTGTTAAACCTGGCTTTCTGTGAGTCTCTGGTTAAATGAACAGCTCTCGCTAACCCAAAATCTGTTAACTTCAACACGCCATTTTTCGTCATCAGTATGTTGGCTGCTTTCATGTCTCGATGTAAAATTCGATTGAAATGAAGAAAATACAAAGCGTTCAGTAGCATTTGTATAATCTTCTTAATTTCACCAAGCGAAAATTTTATGTGCGTGTTACACAACAATCCAGCTAGATCATGCTCACAGAACTCAAAAACTAAATAAAATATCGGTCGTTGCTGATTGTGATTCGTCTCTTTTGTTCGACATATTTCAATCAAGTTGACGATATTTTCATGGTTGAGTAACTGTAAAATACGAATCTCTCGCAATGCTGTGATTGGAAAGCCTTCTTTTTCGTTTTCCATTAGAATCTTTTTCAACGCTACCATTTGCTTTGTTTTTCTGTGTCTCGCTTTAAATACTTCGCCAAATGTTCCCTGACCAACCTTCATCAATTTTTCATACTTGGATACATCTTCACAGTATGGGAAATCCAATCTATCCGACATTTTTTTTTCTTACCTGAAACAAAAAAATTTTTCTCTTTTGCTTAATGTTCGAAAAAAGTTCTTAACTTCTTCAACCTCATTCTCTGGCCTTTTGTGTTTACTTGCATCAACATAAATGTTGCATATTTGACATCAAACAAAATATCGCATATATCACATAGCTTATTTCGGGAAGAAATTTTTGCGAAACTTTTATGATTTTGAATCCTTATCGCAAAATCGTGTTCCGCAAAATAACACTTTAAATAAATTCCACAAATAGGTAAAAGTTAATCAAGCGCAAAAATAAGTTCCACAAAATTTTAAAAAACTATTGAATCACAAAAATATTTGAAATTTATAAAAGACGTTTGACCCGATATTTCATTTTCACACTATGTTGTAACATGCCTTAAAGTAGGTCCATTCAACCTCCCCAGGACACATTTTCTCTTTCTGACAATCTCGCAGTCCGAGATTGTTAGAAAGAGAAAAGGAGCTCTGGGGGTAAGGTTGGGTTTCCATTAATATAGAAAGTTTGGCAACAGTTGAACAACAATCGCCGTTACCACTTTGATAGAAACACGTGTCGTGTATCAAAGCAACGATTTCGCACAACAAATGTTGTAGAGATTTTTTTTTTATATCTTGCCACAGTCGCACAACAACTGTTGCACGACCATTGCAAATTTTAATGAAAAACAAGCTTTTTTCATATTTCAAGGTTCATAAGGAGACACAAAAAAAATCTAGGTACGGTTACGCCAAATGCAAAAGTTTCTCTAAAAAATAACTTGCTGCTTCATTGAAATTTTACTATAATCTTTATTCTGTTTTATTTTTCTGTTTCATTTATCTGTTTTATTTTGTTCCCGATCAAATTTTGCATCTTCGCGTTGAGAATTGTGCTAACTAGAACTGGATTTCTAAATCCCCGAAACTCCCTTATTAAATTAAACCAGAAATAAATCGCCTAATTGGGACCTTGCATAAGTGGGACGACTATTGCGACAAATTGTTTGTGTTATCAACCAAAATACTTTGCAAAAATGGAATTTAAATGCAATGACTTCTTGAGAGATAAAAGTTAAATGACCCTCTCAACGCAGATTAACTTCAAAAACGACAAGTGAGAGATCCTTTGACATCATTTTCTTAAAATACTACTTACCATAAGATGCGGTTAATTGGGACATTGCCATATGGGACTGATTTTGTCAGTCCCATGAGAAACCCACTTACTGCGAGTATATTCTAATGGTGATAAAAAAATCATCAATCTGGGGACCATACTTTTTAATTCACCTTAAAAAAACAAAACTTCTAATTCACTTTAATTCTTTTCTAAAGAATGGAAACTGTGTGCGGAGCATGTGCAAAAGGTAAAACAAAAAAAACTATTTATCTTAAAATGGCAGGTAACCGTCAATTGTCATGGTCCCCAGATATATATATATATATATATGGAGAGAAGAAGGGAGATACTGAAGAAATCTGTTTTCGTAAAAAATTTATACTGGTGGCCAGTATTCTGCGAATTTTATTCCTCGCAGAAGGTTCCACCATTGAAGTAAAGTTACAATAAAAAATAATCTAACAACATTGAAATCAATATTATATCTGCTTGTGATGAAGACGAGTTGTTACAACAACAAAAAATCTGTACAAGTCTACGCAAACACTAGATATATATTTAAAAATCATATCCACGCGTTATCAATTTGTTAACTTCCTTAATTGCCATTTTGAAACCTACAATGTGCTAACGATGTTAGCAAGGATATCACGTGGTCGTGTATTTGAAATTATGGCTTGCAGAACACCGTGATTCATTTACTTTTCCTGATGATAAAATCAAAAAATGAACTATTCGCACAAAGATTTTAGAGAATATCTCAATGGTACTAATTTTTGCAGTTATTACTTTTCGGGAGTTCTGACTAAATTCACGAAATTTAATTTCCGCGAATTCTTATGTAACCGCGTAAATAAGTACTCACAAAAATTAGGACCCGCGTAAATAAGTAATCGTAAAAACTAGTACTCTCGAAAATAAGTACTCGCAAAAATTAGCACCCGTGAAAAAAAGCACTCGCAAAAATTAGTACCCGCAAAAATCAGTACCATTAGTTCACTGCTATGTCGTTGTGAGTTAAAAAATGTTTCGCGATATAACGGAGCAAAAATTAAGCCTATTAAATTTCAGGAAGTAACAATTTGGGCGTGGGGCGTGTAAATTAAAAGAATTAAGAAATATGAAGTAAGTTTAAAATGAATTTACAAGGTAAAATTACATAGTAAAACCTCATAATATATAAATATAAAACTTCATCAGCTTCACTAGCAGCCGGTTTAAGTAGGTGTATGTCTCTTGTATTGTTTATATTATAAACAGACATAAACAAGAAAAATACCAGCAAGAAAGTCATTGCTTGATATATAAACAACAAGAAAAATTACAAACAATTTCGGCGTGACCGCTTTTCTGATTTTTCTGGATTTTTTCTATACCAAGACACAAAATATTTCTTGGCAAACTTTTTCAAGGTAGAAATAACAAATGAAATTGACAGATCCATCAAATTGCTTTAATATTCCTCATTCAATATTCCTCATTTTTTTCTTTTTTTTGACAACAGTGGAAAATAGTAAGAGAACGTGCTGTTGCTACAATGTAGTGGCGCGAGCATAGATTCGTTACTTAGAACACTCTATCAAATATACTACCATTCATGTTTTGAGATGGTGCTTGTGGTCTTGATGGTCCTGCTTGTCCCAGGCGCGCTCCACCTGCTCGCCGTGGTGTTGTCAACAACTCAAAATTGGATGTGTTCAATTTCGATAAAGTTTTAGTGAGATCGCACGGCATTGGGTCGCTCCAAAAAAAATCATGATTGAGAGCTGTGTCAGCATCATACCGCTTTGATGGATCCAATGCTAGTAGTTTATCGATCAAATCTAAAGCTTGTGGATCCTTTACATAGGACTTTAGTCTGTCTTTTACTCTTCTTCTTGCATTTTGTGTTAACTCCATTTTTGAGAATAATTCTAACTTTTCAATTCCCGGCCATACATCAGGACTTAGCGTACCACACAAACTTGAGATTAAATTTAACTGATGCTGTTCAGTGCTACCTTGCATAATAGGACTGCGGGTCCACATTTCTGCCATGATACAACCTGCACCCCACATATCAATTGGTGGGCCGTAGTTGCGTTCTCCCAGTAATAGTTCGGGTGGGCGATACCATAGGGTAACCACTCTATTTGTGTAACTAAATTAAAAAGTTAGTGTAGTTGGAAAACATTTGAAACTTGTTGATTGGTCACAAAAGGTCTACAAATTAAACCTGACTGAGAATAATCTCTGACCATTATTTTAACATAGACAAAGTGTTAGTGGTTACTCTGCCCTACCTAATTGTAAAGAATGGTCAATGGTTAGAGGTAGATATTCAATGGGTGTCAAATATCGTTAGGAAATACATATTCAACTCGCATTTAGTAACCTAAAAATACTTGGGAGTGTGGAAGAATTATGATTTGATATAGATTAAGGGGTCTTCAATAGATTAAGGGATCGCCAATAGATTAAGGGGTCGCCAATAAATTATGGTCTGCTTATTCTGATGTAAAAGGAAAAAGATCTTTTGTACATTTTTTTCTTCCTCACACCACTGTCAGTCTGTGCTATACTGAAGAACTTTGCACTTGAGAGAGTGACGTTAGATAGATATGCTTTTCTTTTTGATTGTTCCAAAACTTTCTTGTTTAATAATGGTTTTCCTGACAACAGTCGATTTAAACCTGTGTTCGATTGCGACCTGAAAGTTACAGTCAAACCCTTCATACAGCCGACCTTTCTAAGAATAGCCTCATTTTTAAAATAATTATTTTTTTCAAATTAAAATGAAATCCAACCAGAATATTCTATTGCTCTAAAAACTTCAGTTTTTCTTGATAATTTGATATTCCATCTGAATATCCTTATTTAAAGAACATAGAACCATTATGAAATGTGGGATGACGTCATAATTATTATAATTTAGGAAAAGTGTATTGGGCCTATTCTTGATCATAATTAGTTTTTTTCTTTTACCAAATGCATACATCCTCAGCCATAATAGAATAACCAGGAGAGGAAGGAGATTTCATTCCATGTGTCTGGTCATGTTTTTCACAAGAATAATATTAAAAACATAAGGCTGGGGCAACATAAAAGCAAAACATACTGAATTTTGATTATTTTTCTAAAAACAGGGTCGCCACTCTTTTTTTATATTTTTTAAAAAGAATTTCAGAATATTTGAGGAGATTTTAAAGGTCATCACCTTTAACATCTTCTTTAATACCAATAAGTTAGGACAAATTATTGCCATACAAATTTTTATGCATTTTTAAAATAAAAACATGTTTGAGAAGACTTTTCAAAATTGAGGAGATTTGAGGAGTTAAGTGGTGGCACGGCAGCCCTGAAAAATTAATTTAAAAAGATTCGACTCTGATTCAGAACTTGTATAAAAAAGCAACTTAAAACATAATCAGAATTAAATCTTATTACCGGTTTTTAACAGGATCTCTGTTCAAGTATATTCCTCGTGCCAAACCAAAATCAGCAAGTTTTAGCACACCAGCTTTCGTGATCAAAACATTAGCAGCCTTCATATCACGATGGAGAATTTTGTTGAAATGAATAAAATACAAAGCATTGCATAACATTTGCATAGTCTTTTTAATCTCTCCCAGAGAGAATCTAACCTGTTGGTTACACAACAGTCCAGCTAAGTCGTGCTCACAAAATTCGAACACTAAATAAATGCTTGCTCTTTGTCGGTTATAATCAGAGGCTTTCGTTCGACATATTTCCAGCAAGCAAACAATATTCTCGTGCTGCAGCAGTTTTAGTATTTTTATTTCTCTTAGTGCTGTGATAGGAAAGCCTTCCTTTTCGTTCTCCATAAGGATTTTTTTTAATGCAACTATCTGTCTTGTTTTTCTATTTCTTGCTTTGAATACTTCTCCAAAGGTTCCTTGTCCAACTTTTGTAAGCTTTTCATATTTTCCAACTTCATCACAAAAAGGGAATTCCATTTTCGCTGCACACATTTTCTTATCTACCTACCTAATACAAAAACACATACACAAAATGTGAAAATATACTATTATCAGTAATTCGGAGTGAAGAATACTAAGTTTCAAAAAATCTTACCACCCATTTCAATTTATTTATTTATCTACAATTATGTTGCTAAGATTAAAAATTATGATTCTTTGAACAAAAATACATACAAGATGAAGTGTTTTGTTATTTTGTTGAAACATACGCAGTAAATTATATATATAAACAAAAACAAATCTTGGTCACTGGTTTGAAATACAATCTTACCATAGAAATAAAACTGAATTCACACATAAGATAAGATAATTTTATTTAGAGTCGATAAAATATACAATGTTGTACAGTCTTTGAATTTCAGATATATTTGCTTTGGCAAATAATTGCCGAAGTAACTTCGCAATTTTTCAAAATCACTTCACAAGACAATGGTCAAAAGCACTAAAAACCTTCGGCAATTGCCTCGGCAGACTTCGGCACTTTTTAAAATAAAAAAATATATAAATATGATGCCAAGCCTTGACAATATTTTTGTTTTTCTTGGGAACAATAATACAACCTCACTTGGTCACTCCACCATTTTGAACTGCAGGCCGAATTGAATAAAACTACGGGGCCGATATTAAGTTTGTCAACACAGTGCAGTGCATTGGTTGAAGGGATCGTGTTGTCTACCTCTACGTCGCTTAAGGGTTTTACAACATTCTCCCTTAACAGAGAATTCGATAGCTGGGGGCATCGAGACTATATGTTTTTTATTTTTCGTCGTTTTTGAAGTGGGCAGTGGAAAGTTATTTGTGTCATTGTGGCAATATCTGTTTGATGAAATCTAGGAGTATGGATAACATGAATATTCATAAAAAAGGGAAACTACAACAGTTGATGATCGAGTTTTTCATTGGCAATATTATTGCCTGAGAGAAAGCCTTATAACTGATAATACTTTGGCAATTACTTCGGCAATTGCCGAGTGCCGAAGCGAAATTTGAAGGCTGTTGTATAAGTTACTTTATTAAAAGAAAATGAAATAAAATTTAAACTGTACCATTTCCCTGCCAGATATGATTCGTCAATTTATGAGATAATAATTTCTGGGAGGGAAGGCGGTTAGCCTACTAAGGCTAATTAAAATCGACTATAATTAAAATATTAAGGAAAAAAATAAATCTAGTTTATATAACCTTAACATGGTATATAGGTACAGCACATGGACGGCATTTGCAGTGTAGACTATCCAACTGCTGAATCTCTTTGCAGAAAACGCTAAAACTTTTCACTGCCTCTGGAAGACTGTCCCATAACTGAGATCCAATATGAGAAGCAGACACTAGCAGACAGACAATTCTGTTTCTCATAATAGAGCACCCCCTTCGCAAATTGTATAGTGGAGTTTCTTTAAAAGAAAAAACACTTTGCATATAGGATGGGCTTAAACCATTTCTAGTCTTAAATACCTCTCTAAGTAATAAATCACAATAATGACGGTGCATAGTTTTGCAGACCGATCTCTCTTGTGTAGGATCATAACACAACTCAAGGGTTCTGGTATGCACTCGTTCTATTTTTGCTAGAGATGACCTAGTTGTGAAAGACCAAATAAGAGGACAATATCTCGTTTCTGACGCTACAAACAAATTCGCTATAATACTTCGTTCATCAAATGACATAAATATAGATATTCGTCTTAAAGCAGATAACTTGGCACTAGCACTCTTGCACAATGCATTTATATGCTTTGTGAAGGAAAGGGCATTGTCAAAGTTAACTCCAAACAATTTTACATTGTTACATTCCTTTAAAATGTTTCCATTAAAACTTATTAAAACGAGAGAAAACCTTGCTTTCCCAAACACAATTAGTTGACACTTATCAGCATTAAGTTGAAGACCATTTTTAGAGAACCATTCCGATACAAAAACTAAAGCTTTTCTAACTTCTGCTTCACTTTAGTGATATCAGTAGACGATGCATAAAGTGTATTGTCATCAGCATAGTTGCATATGCTCACCTGATTATCACTAAAATCTAGCATGAGATCGTTCTAAACATTAAAAAGCAAAGGTCCAATAATTGAGCCCTAAGGCACACCAATGAACAGATCAAGCCATGAGCTATATTTGCCACCTAATCCTACCCTTTGCTTAAGACTAGTGAGGTAACTACGAATGACATGTAGAGCTTGATTTGAGAAACCATATGCATCTTTGCAAGAAGTAATTCATGGTCAATGCAGTCAAATGCTTTACCCAAATCATTTAAAACGGCTGCCACATATCTTCCCTGATCTAATCCCCTATGCCAATCATGCATCATGTGTAATAACACATGCTGTGAACTATAGCCTTTCCTAAAACAACTCAATAACGGTAGCATCTTACCCAACATGAAAAAAGATATCTGGAAAATCCAGAAAACTTTTTTCGTAAACACATTTATTGTTGAAAATAAAAGTAAGGTCTTTTATTTTCAACAATGAATGTGTTTACAAAAAAAATTTTGGGATTTATTAAAACGTGCCGACGTTATTCCTTTTCACAAAAAGGGTCCCAAGACAAAAAAAGATAACTTCTGGCAGATGGCTTCCATCTGTCTCTAAAGTATTGAACGTGCATACTTTGCCGGGCGTTTTCGTTAGCAGTTTGAAACATTTATCAAATTACTTTACAACCATGGAATATAAATATATAGAAGTAGGAGATAAGCTTTAACATCATACAACTTCAAACATATATTTGAATAAAATCCTTAATACTTAACCACTTTCAAAAGGAGCATAACAGATGTAACAAAATTTTGGTTATTTTTTTTAGTCAAATTTGGTACTGTTAACAAAGTTCTATAAATTACACCCATTCGACAGTTTACAAAAACAAATAACACAAATTATTTTTGTTAAAACTGTCTAATCTTTCATCAGATTTATTTCTACGGAATAATTTTTAAAATGATTAACCATTATTGGGAAATTGGTTTGTATAAACAAGTAGAATAAACTTGCTACGAATGCCCTTTCCAATTGATTTCTTCAAACAGAAGTGAATGAGGGTTTAAACTATTATCAAGACTGCAGATTGATATTACCAAGACTGCAGATGATAACGAAGGTGCTGACTTACTGAGCTTAGGCACTGTTTCAAATAAAATTCACAATTTTTGTCCAAAAACTCTTGACGCACCCATTATATCCAAAATGCAAAACAGCACTTTCTCAATTCCATTGGTTTTTGATTTGTCACAAATAAGAAAGCCCTTGAAGTAAAAACTTGTAGGACTTTTTTTAATGGTACAGTCACATCTGTGTTAACAGTGACCACTTTAAGGAACATTTTAGCAGCAGTTATACCTGCTTATAGCAACCACGTTCCTAACGCGATCAACAACCACAAAATTTGCCTTCCTAATTGCATCACAACTTGTATATAACAGCCACTAAAATAAGATCGCTCACTGTTAAACTATATTGTTTTTGTTTTTGTAGTATTACCTTGGACTACCTTTTGTATATGTATGTCGTATGACATATTTGTTGACATCTGTTGACATAAGTCCAAGGTAACTGAGGTGTCTGAGGGGTAGATAGATTGGTTCTTCAGTTCTAAATTTTTCAAAAAATATTTTAATTTGTATTTCTAACTTTTTGCAAAGAATTATAATGGAACACCTGGCTTCAAAAGGATTTCTGGAAAACAATAGAAACACACAAGACGTGATTTTTTATCATTATGGTCAAGGAAAAAACAGTATTGAAATGAAACTATTCCTGTTTTGGATATGGGATTAACGAAATACCAACGTAACAAAAATAGATTCCCATGGCTGGTGACTAGAGGTCAATTTGGCTTAGCAAAAAAGGTCATCCCACAGTGACTACAGAGTGTTCTTTCAGCTTTGGTTGGAGAGCATTTTGAGGTTGCCTTTTTATCCTACTTTGTATTGGCTCTGAAAAAAAATATCATTTTGTTCACTTTGTCAATACGGTCCAACTCCTGTCAAAGCAGTTTTGGTCCAAAATTCAATTTAAACTATATTTCAACTGCAGGAGAGCAAAAGATGCCTCCACTCAGAATTAAAGTTTAAAATGGACTGGTCTACAACTTAATTTGTGCATTTGTTTGGCTGTCGATTTGTGTGGGGTCTGCCGATTGATGAATAATGAGTGAAGTTGTCATATCAGCACCAAAGCTGTTTGTTTAGCTAAATAATCAGGTACATGAATAGCTGTTTTATTCTCCTGCTACATCTGTATTATGATTTGATTTTTTCCTAACTTCTTACTTTAAATCTTCACATATTGTGTGACATGTAGTATAGATGGATTTCAGCGTGACGTTATTTGTTTACTTTTCAGCGGTAAGCTCCTTGGCTCTGGCATTTGTGTGGCAGGAAAACAGATGCTAGGATTTGGTGAAGAGTGGTACTGTGGATTTATTCTAACGGAAACATCGTTGAGGTTATAAACTATTATCAAGTGTAGTAGTTTGATGCCTTCTGTTTTATTTGAATTCATTTGAAGTTCTAAGAATGCCTTTGTGTAAAGAAATGGACTGATAATTACTTTGCTTCACCTAGCGCCCCCATCTTTTTTCTTGCCACAGAAATGCCACCATTAAGAATGTAAACAACGGAATTCATCTATAGGTGAGTTTTTCCTAATTTAGCTTCACTTTAATTCAGACACTTGTTAACATTCTGCTTTGTTAGCTATGCTACTGTTGTGGTGGCCAGCAAGTGTAAAGCAAAACAAAGAAGGACATTTTGCTGTTGCACTTAATAAGCTGCCAGTTTTCTACCTAAAATTCTAAAAACCTAAAAAATATATTATCAGCTTAGCTAGTAAGGTAACCTACAGTCAGGTACTGATCAGGGGATGATCAGGTAGTTAAGAAAAGGAAACTTCTTCTCTCACAAGTCAAAAGTTTTTGCCACAAAAAACTTTTTTCATCATTTCGTTCTGGCGTTCGTCTCAATTAAAATTGCTGTGTCAGCGATTTCAATATTGACTTATCCCGAAATGTGTGTAAAATCGGGGAATAGGGGGGTGGTGGGGGGAGCAAATGTTGTTTCCAAGCAAATTTTGGACTGCTCGAGGACTTTGTTAAGTCAAAATGCTGAGAATTTGTCGTTCTGTAAAGAACACGCCACCCTGATTTAAACTGTCAGATCAATTACCCCCTTTCAACTTCACTTATTAGATAAGAGAGAAAGAAGAATCTGGGACGGCGGGGAAGGTTAAGAATATTCACCTTTAAAAAGGAACTATTTTTGCGAAATTAAATTTTCGCCAATTCCACGAAAATTCGTTTCTGCGAATGTGTTGAAGAGTGTCGAAATTCACGAAAATTAATTTCCGCGAAATTTAGAGTTTTTTTTCTTTTTAAAAACTGATTTACACTAACTAATTTTTCTTCTATTTACTTTTTTTGCGAAATTTGCGAACTTTAATTCTCGCTAAGTATTTGGATTTGCTAACCTCGCAAGAATCACCAATACCAATCTATTATATAAACAGTATTGTTGTGCTAAGTTTTAGACAAGTGCTCTCCTGCATGTTTAATCGTGTTCCTAGGGGCTTTCTTTTGCTATGTGGGCCTGGAATCGAGGTTGCTACATGTTTTATGTAAAAGAAGATGTAATATTTTAATGAAGCTAGATGTTCTCGTGTGTTCATGAACTTTCAACACCAGAACATAGATTACTGTATTTGTAATCAGTATTGTAACAACCCTCTCCCCAAACCTCGTTCCCATCCTTTTTTTATTTATTGAATTTAAATGACGTTGAGAAGAAACCTTTATAGGTTAGTGACTAGGAGTTTTTTAAAAATGGCTTAGTCAACCTCGTCCTCAGGGCTTTTTTCTCTCACCTGGAGCTGCGCTTGCCGTCAGATGTACAATATGCGACAACAGATCCTGCGATCGAGGTTGTGACCTAGTCTCTTTTAAGTGTGTCTGATTATGACATACTAGTTAACTATTTTTGCGCTTTACTTTAGTTAATACTACTTGATGCCTTTCGTATATGCTTGACATAAACTCCAAATAGAAAGATGCAGGTTTTATATATATGACACGTGACGCACAGTACAAAACACGGACTCACGAACCACAGTACTAAGCATAGAACATAATAATGAGTAGAGTCTCGTATAACTGCAGACCTTACACCAAAATAAAACCATTTTGTTAGTCTCAGTATTACCAAAACCTTAATGGTTTTATTAAACAAATTAAGCAAACTACGTAAAATATTTCTTTTGTCCTTCGAATTTCCCACTTTTCGTACAGTTTATTTATCAAATTGTAATTTGGCGAAATACTTATGTGAAAAGTAAGCAGTGATAAGAAAAAACCTTTGCATGATTGACCCATAGTTTTTTGTCAACGTAGCAAGATGTTGACATGCTGTAAATGGTCACAGAGATTTGTGAACAAGTGTTTAAAGTTTACGTTACTGTATGCTATTTTAAAGTTTCAATTTGTAGCAATGCGTTCTGGTGGTGGCAATGCTTTCTGTATGTAAACGCCCACCTCCTTTTGATCTAGTTGAGCTCCCCTAAATTGTAGCTACAATTCTTCTAAAAAATGTTGTTTACAGAATTATGAATATAATTTCTGGGGGATTATTTTATCCAGAGGATTTGCATGACGTGATGTTATTGAAGATAAGCAAACAGCTCTTCTCAACTTCGTGATTTTGTTGCTATATATCCACGCAGTAATCTAGAGATTTTCTGATGATACAAAATAGTTTTTTGATGATGGAGTGTCAAGTTTCGAAATGACACGCGTTTGTTGATTCAATTGAAGACGTCATTAGCACGTTAAACAGTTGTATTTGCAAAGAAAACTTTTGAAGAGGTTTTTCATACCTCGTAAATAATAAAGTCGGTTTCATGGTTTGAAGTTTCTCTCAGCGAAGAAATTTGCATCACACCATGGCTATAAAGTTTCTGACTGTGAATGAAAATTTCTGAAAATGTCTGTTTCTTACTATCATTTATACAATTGGCATCAGAGGGGTATATTCTAAATGTCAAACATTAATTCCTGCAATATTTGGGTCAATCGCCTGCCAAACGAACATTCATCTCAGGACTTAATCTTAGCCCACGAACTGTTAACCTTCTACTTTGATACAAAGAATCGTAACCTCGTGCCCAGGAAGTTTGCCTTTTGTTTAGCCGTCAAGTCAGCGCTAGCGGCTTTGACATAGGCAACAAACCTTGGGGACGACAATGCGGAGAATCGTAAAAAGAAAATAATCATCAGGTGCAGCACATCTGGTTTTGTTTTATGTTTTTTTTGTCATTATTAGCAGTAACTATGTATTAACTGAAGGGGTTGAGTGGATTTGGAACGCAAAAAATTAGATATGGATTTAATAGGTAGGGAGGGAGGGAGAGATTGTGTTTATGAAGATAAAACAACATGAATCGACGTTAAGTGAAAATCACATATATTAATTCGATTTAAAATTTTTATCTACAATAAATATTTCACTATATTTCATATAGGATTAAATTATTCAGCTGCTTTTGGTGGTGACTTTAAATCGGCTAGTTCTTTCTCTTTCGTTGCAAGTGCTTCGCTAACATCTAGAAATAGATAAATTCGCGCTAAAAATTAACAATGTTGACATCACGTAAGAAAGCCACAAAAGCATATAAGTTTGTTTCAAATTTGCCGACAGCGATATTTAAGAAATTTTGTTTGTTTTTTATTTTGTTTGTGGGATTTAATTCTTGCAAAAATTTAGGCGTTTATGTCAATCCATAATTTAAGTATATATATATATATTTTTTTACCTTCTCCTCCTTCAGCTTTCTTTTTCAAATCAGCAATTTCTTTTTCCAATGCTTGGATCTGCGTGGTTTTGTCATCGTCACCCATGCTGAAGAATGTTTGAATAATCGAATTATCGAAAAAGATTGCCTGAAGTGATCTAAAAACAATAAATATACAATAATTACTATTCTCGCCTGAAAAGTTCTTTAGGATAAGCTCTGTTTATCTGGAGCCCTGGGAACGAGAATGGAAGCAATAGAGAAATCAAACGTATTTTGTAGGATGGAACTAAGTCATTGTTTACACGACAACTTCTGTGTGCGAAAAAGCGAAATTTAAGATAAGGAATTTGCTCTGAATAGTCCTACCCAGCATTTCTAAATGTTTAAAGTAGAGATAAATAGCTTACAAAAGCACATCGAAAAACTTGATGGAAAATCAACTTAAAAAGTAAATCTTAGTTTACCAGTTTTATTACTCACCAAAAACACAGCACTGCTGAAGATTAACCCTCGAGTGATGTTTTCCATAAATTTAAGCTCTATTTATGCTACGCAAGACACTTATCTCTGTTGTCGCTGTTTCAACAGGTTCAAGACACAGCCTAACACATCAATATTGTAATGCGCTGTTGCCAAATGGCTTTCATCAAATAAGACGTATTAAAAATACAGACCAGAGTAAGCCAAAAGGATTGATTCATCCGGAGCTTCACTGGTAAGAATAATAACAATAAATTTGTAATCTTAACCGAGAACTTCATACTATCTATGGTTATCCAAAGCTGTAAAATATCATACAGTAGCTATAAGTAGGCTCGCATGTCCAGACTGTTTTAATTCGATTTTCAAAATTTTTACTGCGAGATATTTTATTTCGTAAAACCGCGAAATTTATTACCCCGAAAAAAATTTAAAAAAACGGAATTAGTAACAATGTGCTTTTTTTGTTCATCTTTTTTTAGTTAATTACATACAACGACGTTTGTTTCTCTTCTTGAATGAGGATTTTGACAAGGGTGCGTCAATCTCAATTTCAACCTCTTGATTTAGATTTTTATGTTAGTTTTCTATCAAAAGAAATGTACCAGTAACTTCTTCTTTTGGCTCAATAGCTATACAGCTTCTTTAACAGTAATTCGTATCAAACTACAATCCCGCATATATATAATAGCAAAGGAGCGCGAATTTTTAAAGTTTGCAGCCATAAGCAATTGGGAAAGTCGTGTTTATGTAAGTAACACGCATTTCGAACTTGTCAAAGTTTCTTTATTATTGTTTATAGCGGATTTACTTTCTTAGATCTAAATTCTTACAACGCGTTAAACGTCAGCGCGCCTGGATTTCAATTTTTTTTTTCCTTTCCAGGTGATGGAGCGTATTGCACCATAGTGTGGATTTGTAGAAAGTGCACTTAGGGCATTTTTAATGTCGGTTACTCGGTCCACATTTCTGCTAAAATACAACTTTCGCAGGCCACTGGGTGCAGAGTGTACTGGCTAAGTAAAAAACCAGACTTTTGCGAAAGTAATATGTCCGGAATTGTGGAAGGAGATAATTAATGATACTTCTAACCATCGATATCATTATCTCGCAGGGCACTTCAAGTCTACCTTAAACGAGAAGGCTTCTTCTATAATACCTTTTAACTGCGACTTTAGGTCCTCTTACTTCATGATTCGGCTTATCACCATATGCTTTTTTTTATTTGAAACTTACTGAAATCTTAACAAAACAAAAACTTTCGACGTTTTGCGAAAATTAATACCTGCAAAAAACCAACGAGCTATGTGCGAGAATTAATACACGCGAAATGCATTTTTTTCCCCAAAAAATAGTCCTGCGAAAATTAGTACCAGCGATAATTAGTACCATTTAGCTATCCATCGCTGTAATGCAATTCCACCACTCCCCTTTTTACGTATGATTTTAAAATTACACATCGAACAAGACAACTTCATGTTTGGAGTGAGTTTACATGTGAAGTTGCATGGTCGAATTCACCATATAATTATCGTTTTGAAATATAATCGTTGATGCGAAGCAATAAGTCTGTCACCAAAAATATTTAAGCTAGGCCAATAATACCACTTTGCTATTTAAAAACAGATCCTGTGCGTGCTTGAATATTTGTCTTGGCGTATCTTTATAGGTTTGAGCCAATAATCTTGAAATTCATTTGTAGAAGTTTTACACATAAGAAATCTTGATAAAACATAACTTTTTTTATTGTTTATCTCTGGCCTTATTTAAAAAATTGGCATTGAAAGCTCTACTAAAAGTGGTTCAAAGGAGTTTGAAGTTGCCGGCGCAGACATAAAGTTAGATTTTATTATTGTTTTAAAAGTAGATTTTATCTGACTCAAAAGTAATGTTTGTTTTGGGGGGTGGTTGGTAACCCTTTATATATAATTTCAACATTAGGTGCCAAAAATTGATTTTGAAGACGTCATATTGAAATTCCTATTTTCCATCCTATTTTAAAGTAGTGTTTACACCATGAAAAAATCCTAAACAAAAAACACACCCTTAAATTAGAAAAGGGTTGTAAATATAGCCCTAATTTAGCCACCTTATATATCAAAGTCAAAAAAAATTAAAAAGAAAAAACTTTAAAGATCTCTCTGTTTGTTTTTTGAAAGATCGTTTTCACCTTTTTTGGAAGCATTGACTGTGCATTACATCTTATATACAAATACTTCGGAGCATGGTAATCCTGCAATACTTACAGTATTATGAAAAACGGATAACTCCACCTCTTAATGTGGAAACAGTGGAAAAAATCAATTAATCTATCAGAAAAATATCAAATGCTAACTTATCATTCACAGTTACGTGTTTGTCAATAGGATTTTATAGATTTTCTTAACCACGTTTTAAAAGTTAAGAACTTCAGCGGGTGAAGTTAGTGTCTTGAACAAGGGTGTATGATATGGCTAGGATATAGATGATGCAATCAACTATTTTATCACTCAAGCCAATAATCTCCATATTAATAAAACTTTAAAGAAAGAAAGTGCCTGAAGAAATAATTTTTGCAGTTTTTGGAAAAAGTTAAGAGGCTGTGTTCCCGCAAATGCTTTGCTAAACTAGTCGTAGAAAACTAGCCTAAACTAAATAAAAAAATTCGTAGAAACGCAAAAGATTTCCCTGCAAAATGCAAAAAATTATGATATCTTCAAAATCTCTCCCGTAGGCAGCTTCCCCTTCCTTTAAGTACCTTCATTCTGTTTAAACATAGCTGCCAATGTGATCTTCATACTACAGATGCACGGAGTGGCGAGATAATATGTACGATGGACGAAAATTTGACGCTCAGAATTGTACGACAACCAAAATTGACCTAAATCCGTGATTTTAGATGTGTCATCTGTCCGCTTGACTGAAATATCTAGTACAGTACAAAAATTTGACATCCAAAAGAAGGCTTAACTTGTTCTCAGAATTATTTTTAAACATTGTATTTCTGCTTTTATAATGCTAGTGAAAGAAACTATTTCATTTACATCGCACTAAATTTTAATATTCCAGCATTAGTATGCCGCAATGACGTGCCAACTTTAGGCCTAAAACCCACTCCCACACCCCTATCCTCCTCAAAAATACACCAAAAAAAACAAGGCCGACAGTTTTAGGAACAAACTTCGATGATAATTTCAAACTAGTTCCTTTTCATTTAAAGGATCCATTTTTAATAAAAGGAGTATGTGAAGAAGACTAAAAATAAAATAAGAGTTAAGGATGAAACACTTCATTTTTTATAACTTTATAAGATGTGAACAAAATTTTAGACATGCTTTTTAACAGTATTTTCAGTCTGATTATCTTTCTACAAATAAAGAATATATAATACACAATATATAAATATCTGACAAAATTATATACAGACAAAATATCTATATACACATTATGAAAACGACAACGAAAAGCGATGCCTCACTTTATACACAGAGGATTGGAAACTAAGTTGTTTTCTTTCCTTTAGAAAAAGTATTAGACATCATGACACCACTCCTTTGAACCTCAGAAAAAACAACAACACGCGGTTGACAATTGGATCCAGTCTATTAATATTAAAAATATATATATTTGAAATATATTTTACGTTTTAATGTTTTGCGTTCATTTGTAACATGTTTTAGATACGGTAAACAAATGTTTTATTGTCAATATCGAATTACTTGCCCAGCTTGAATATTTCTTTCTGTTGTTGAGATAAAGAGATTATTTCTTCTTGTTGGGAGTTCTTGTTGGAAGTTTGCTTGTTGATTTACCACGCCCACGCGAAATAACACCCAGTCGACTTCCAACACGCCCAACAGATTTTGTCTTCATGTTTTCTTTTAAAGGTTTATTAGCTAAAATAAACACAAAACGGTTGTATCTACAGCGATTAGACAGTGGACGTCTGTTTCAACAAATCAACAGATGTCAATCAAGTAATTAAGTCGAAGCTTAATCTGTAAAAACTTTTCGTTTGATCGGGTCAACAAAACTCTCAATAAACTCATGTTTCTAAATTTGCTTGCTGTATTTTAGGTATACGCCAAACTCCAACCAGGATACCTAGCTCCTTCTTGTATGAGCAAATTTTTAAGAATATTGAGGTTCAGATCCGATCAAAATTTAAGAATATTTTTAAGACACGGCTAGCCTAAGAAAAAGAAGAGAATAATGGAAAAAGAATATTAAAAAAATAGATAATACATTTAACCATTCAGCCTGTCTCGAAATTTAGGCGTTATTTTTCTCTATCGTCCCGAATAGCAGGGAGGGGATTAATAAGCAGGGGTGTCCGAAATCTTTGTAAAAATAATAACCAGGGGAGGTGGAATAAGCGAGGGGGAGTCCATTTTGATGGGCAAACGACCCTTTAGTGCACCTCTTACATTAACGTACTGTTCAAACAGCCTTACCTTTATTTTCTCCTTCAATCTAACTGAATTATTTGGAACCTTAGAGTAGGTAATATTAGTCTGCATTTGATTGTCAAATACAATACGTTATGTATCAAAATCACCCATACCTTAGCTCTTGATTTCAGACAAACATTGTACGAATACGGAGGAGATGAACAAGCACAGTTGGACAAAGAGAGCTTAAGCATTGCAGCATTAATTTAAGCCTGTGTTATATACGAAACAACTGTGACACAACAGAAAGTTTAATCAAAAGTTGGAAGTTGTGAAAAAAAATGTTTGTTTGTGTATCTAGAAAATAAACGAAATCAACGAAACAATCATTCGATCAAGCTAGATTGTACCTTTATTTCGCTGTAAGCGTTCGCGATTAGGCTTGCATTGTTCCATCAAATGTGTCTTCCAGCACTAAAACATGAAAATCAGCCTTAGTTAATCTTTTTTGATTGCAATGAACCGATGTACTTTAGAATTCACATGTCCTTGATAATAAAGCATATTTTCTGTGTTTGCAACGTTTTGTTATCTGCAAGTGTTTTGGAAATAATAGACAAAGTTAATTAATTAAAATTGAAAGATACCGCATTAAAAACGCAATGCACAATCAGTTCTCTACGATCATATTAAGTAAACAGGGTGGCTAATAATATTTCTCTTGGAATGAACCATGTACAATTTTTCATCATTTTTCGGTCCATGCCTTCATGACCATGGAGATGTCCTGGCACATGAAGAAAATACTGCTGTATTTACCATGTGTAGTGTATTAACTTCCATGCAATCTTTACACAACCCAAAGTGTCAAAAAGATTTAACTTACATCATCACCTTCAGGGACAACCGTGTTACATAGTGGACACACGGTATCTTCTGAATTATCACTCGATGCTACAAGTTGAAAAAAAAAATGTAGTTAGGTCTAATGAAAATCTAATTTACAACAAGCATACGGTTTTGTTCCGCACTGTCGAAAAACAAAAACAGCAACAAACAAACAAACAAACAAACAAACAAAAACAAAAAACGATAACAACAATTACACGTTTTTGTTTTTTTTCTGTTGTTCCAGTTTCTCTCTTTTACAGTCTCAACTGTTGCTTACTGGTTGCTTGTTGACTATCTTCATGGGAAGTCCAAATTATGAGATGTTGCGTATAAAATCGTATACAACAACAACAACAATAACAACAAAAGCAACAACAACAACAACAACAACAAAAACAACAATAAAGTCAATAAAAACAAAAACCATCAATGATACCTTTACATTTTTCACTATCGAGATGTGTTTTCTCGTTTGATTTTTCGACAACCACATGGCAAACTTTACATCGCATATATTCATTCTTTTTCTCACATTCGCTCACTAAGTGTTCACGTACAGTAGAAATTTCCACTACCTAAATAAATACCGAAACAAAAAATCATATATAATCATCAAGGATGAGGATAGAAAAAGTTAAAGACACTTAATGAAGAAATATGCTTTAAATTTTTAATGATTTTTTTTAGATCAAACCAAATTCCGTGACTTGTGTTAACAACGCCTGTAACGTCATAGCATGCCCCTAGCGAAAATAAAACTCTAATTATAGATAGTGCAACATTTGACTAAACACCAACCTGTGCACAGCTCTCACATCTATTCAACATCGGACAGCTCTTCCAGTAATGAACATCAAGTCCTTCCTCTGAAAAATCTTCATTTTGTTCACCACAAAATATACAAACTCTAACAGAAGAGAAAACTAGTAGTGAACACATGCATTTCTACCACAACGACAACAACAACAAATGTATCGTAAATGATCCATTAGCTGCTTATTCCTTAACATAAGTGTTCCGCCTAAATAAGCATCAAAATTCTGAATGAACGCCCACATCTAACTAGAATTAGAACGCTTTTTTAGAAAACACATAACAAGAGAACATGTTTTTATTTTTGTTTGAATATAATAGGGGTTCCTTAACAATACATAAATGTACAATTTTTTAAGCGGTCATGTTTCTACCTTTTCCAAAGCTGCTTAAGAAAAAATTTTCTTTCAGTAGTATAAGTAGCAAAACGTCACAATCCTGCTAGTCTAAGAATTCGCTTGATTTTTCCCTTATTTTTTTTACCCTTTACTCTTGATTTTCTTTTCGGATTTGAGCTGGAGTCAGAAAGGGCTACAGAGTATTATCAATCAGATTCTCCTATACATTCCCCTCGCTATAACATAAGTTAACATAGGTCGTTTTAGTAATTACTATTCTTCACTGCATTTTCAGAAATTTTGGCAAATTTTCATGAGTTCCCCTGCTTCTGATCTGGATTTCACCATGTAAATGTCGAAATATTTAATAAGCACCTAGCGCACTTAATCGTTTGTTCACGGTATGTGAACAAATAATAAAAAAAAAACAATCCCAACTTACTTATCAGTGCCGGCGCTTGCTTTGCTTCCGTCTAATGAATAAAAAAATAATTCTTTTAAATTTTGAAAATACTTGGATTACAAATATGTCCATGTATAGAAAAAGGTGTAAAAATCGCACCTCTTTTTATTGGTGTTTTTAATTTACTTTCACGTCGCGCTGGTTCTTTACCACCTTTCTTTATTGAATTGCGTACCTAAGTCAAAAAATAGCGCCGTTTAAAGGTACATGTCAAACTGCTACAGTAGCTAACTACAGACGATTTATGTGCATTCAGAAGTTGAAGTGCAAGTCAAAAAACATTTCCGTTAACTAGAAAAAGCCCATGCATATATACATCTATATAATTCTTCTTATCGGTTGAACCCCTAGACACTACACAGAATGTGATAAACTTCTAGCTTAAATTAGTATTAATGTCAATCTCTTTATTATTGTTGTGTATATTTATACAAGTTCACTTTCAAGAAAAAAAATTCAGCTACAAAAAGGTTCGCACTGACAAACATATATACCTTCAAACTTGCGGTACTCTCTTGTAGTTGAGCTTGATTGTCGTTTTTATCACCAAGTTCACTCTCTACCTGTGCATTGGCCATTGAACGAAGATTTTGAAGTTGTTCTTGCAAGGCTTTTATCTAAAGTCATGCAAAGTTAGAAAATTATAAAAAAATTATTTGGACATGCAGTCGTTGTTATATTAAGCAGTTCCATCGCCTAGGGAAATTTGTATTCTAAATACTTAAAATATCTATATTGTAATACCCGTATACGTCTGTTTGTCATTCAAAATGGTAACCGCAGTAGCGAAAAACACGAAATATGGTAAATAATACACGGGCGAACCAGTGGATTTATTCACGGGCCACAGATTAGTCCTTCACAAAAGGACGTGCAATGTTCTTGGTAAATGATTGAAAATATTTTTTTAATATTGTGTAATTTATCAATCTATGATTTCAACATTATATTAAATTTTTCTGATGTCTTCTAGAATTTTTTTGCATGGTTATCCTAACGTACACATGTCAATATAATTACATAAATAAGATACATAGACATAGATTAAAAGATTTGTTACTTCTTCAGCTTTATTCTTTTCTTCTTCTTCCTTTTGTTTCTTTGCAGCAAGCTAGAAAATTTAAGAAGCAGTTACAAAGAAGTTACTAAACACTTCCACACTCATCAATTATTCATTCAGTAATGTTTCACAAACTCTCTCTTTACCTTTCTTTCAGATTCAGTTAATTTTCCATCAGCACGATCAAATCCATCAAACAATTTAACGTATAAAGGGTTTTTTCGCGTAGCAGGTTCGTCGGGAGGAAAGTGCGATTTCAAAGGCGTCTTCACCTAAGAAGCATTGTAGATTTTTTTTAACTACGGTTGACTACACTAACAAGAGTGTTAAGAAAAGTCCGGTAATAATGGGTTGGCCAAATTCTCGATCACATTTTTATGGTTCAGTATTTCCACAATGATGAAGTTTTACTTTATTTTTTAGAATTGGTTAAGATATTTTTCTTCATCTAGTGGAACATCTTTAGGGAGTGTTTATATGAAGGCGGAAATAGAAGAATAACCAGAAGGAAAATTGTACAAAAGAAGAAGTGAGATCCTGTCTCACAAAAACCGTTCCAGGATAAAATCTCACCATAAAACACAAAATGCCTAGCAGTGGCAAAGTTAAAGAAAAAAGGATTCCATTTTTTTATTATCACTTACGATTTTGTAGACTTCTAGTATGCAATTCACACTAGCATCACGAACTGTGTTATTGGGATGTTCTAAGGCAGCTTTCAAAACTTTCATAATACGACTGGTCGTGAAACCACTATAAACGAAAGAAAAAAGTCACTGTGGGATATGGAAATAAAATCAATTGATATATTAATAGTGCAGTTTAGAGTAGTTTCATTAAAGTGTTTATGATTGCAGCTTCAGCGTTTAAAAGTCGGCTCTCAATGTACTCAATTTCTATTGCATTAAAGATGGCAACGTTTTCTAAATTTTTATTGGTTGCCAAAATCGTTGTTCGTCTGCAAACGCTTAAGCTCCCAAATTTTGGGCGCTGCAGCAGAAATTATTACGCAATAAGCATCTAATAGGCATGCGCAAATCTTGGCGCTGCGGACCGTGCATAAAAACGCTTTAATGGAAATCGGCCTTTACTAAAAGTATTAAAAAAAAGCGAGGCTGGCTTTTCACATACGTAACCAAACTCTTACCCACAAGTTTTGAAGAAACTCTGAGTAATCAAGGCAATGTATAGGCGTATCAAAACAACAACAAGCAATTCATCGTTACCCTTGTTTGTCAACACCAAGCTCTTTAATCAGTGCTTGCATAATATCAATTTGACTTTTTAGTAATCTCCAAGGTGCCTAAAACATTGACCAAAGCAAGTCAATCTTAAGTATCCGTTATCAACAAAAGAAAGGGCTATCAGATAACATCTGTTTTAGTAAAAATGTGCTACATTTGAGCTAACAACAAGCTGAGATTCATATCTGCTATGACACTTATATTTAAAAACTGTCAAACGGTAGCTTTTCGGATTGAAATTGGGAGCTGGTAGGGTATGTAAACGGTATAGCCCAGAGTGAAGTGTCTGCCTAAAGCTGAAAATTTTTTTCGCCCATGATTGAAAGCATCAAACTTCTCATGGATTATTTTTCTGATTTGAATAATGCCCTACTTAGTTGGATAGTAAAAAGAAGGTTAAAAAGCAATCTTACATAACTTTCAATTCTAAAAAATTTGACATGTCTTTAATTTGAACTAAACATTTCAATGTGTGTGAAATCATCAAAAGTCTGTGATATTTTGGACCAACATGGCATCAAGTGCAACTTTGTTTTATACATCCGGGTACGGTTACACAGTTGACTTGTAGCTGCAAATCCAACAATAGAATTCATAACTGATTTCTACTTAATCTTTTATTATCACTTTTGAGAAACTACTAGAAAAACTTCTGTGCCAAAATTTATAAAAATTTTTTTTACTGTCATGACCTTTTTTTGTAAAAAAAGTGTACTGTGATACATTATATAAACATGTCATACAAAAGTATGACTACTTTGGGCATCGCTAACATATTACCTGGCATCAAGCTGGATTTAATCAGCAGCACCCAGAACTGGGACCTGCAGACCAATTAAGCACTACATGTGGCAATATATTAGCAACCCACGCTAATAGCGTAGCAGATGTCGATTGATTGATTGATTTAATTTATTTACCGTCGTTAATTGTTCTTTAAAAAATTAAAATTTTGCAAAAAACTTATCAAAACCGACCAAATATTTTCATATATTTACACTTTAGATGAAAACTATAATAAATAAATAGGGATTAAATAGGGATTAAATAAAAAATAAAAAGATAAACATTCCCCCTTTCCCATTTTCGTATTGATTACGCAAGTTATGGAATCAATTGCCGACACTCTGTGCATGAGCAGTGAGAGCCATTCCATTTTTAATAATTTGCTTAAATTTAACTAGATCTTCACAACTTTTCGTATGAAAAGAAAGTTTATTCCAAACTTTTGGGGCTAAACATCGCAAACGGTTTAGACCAAAGGTGCTTGTTTCTACACTGATGGTTTTTAGGTTGTTCATGTTTTGACTTCTTAGTGGCCTATCAGTTTCTTCAAAAACGAAAATATCTTTCATGAAAAAAGGACTGATGTTTCTCAGAATTTTAAATATTTCTATACATAAATGTCTGTGCCTTATTAATTCCATATAATGTTTATTTGGGAGGAAATCAACTGGTCTTGGGTCATCATGAATAAAACTTAAAGCCCTGTTGTGGAGTTTTTCAATTTTCAAAAGAGATTTCGAAGAAGAGAAATGCCAAACTAACAGACAATAATTAAAATTTGCATACACGAAGCTTTGTGCTAAAATAGATCTTGTTTGCAAAGACAGTACATTTTTAAATCTAAATAATGCATTCAGCTGGGGGCTGAGGCTTTTCGACAAAGATTACTAATGTGCAAGTTGAAATTTAATTTATCATCAATTGTTACTCCTAAAACTTTTACGGACCTTTTTGATTGTATGACTTTATCGCCAATGTTTAAATGTCATGACACAATCATGTGTCCATTCTCTACTAAGAATAGTCAGCCTGGTCGGACCTCCGAACATGAAGGGCAAGTATAATCAATGAAACATAGAGAATTAGAATTTAGTTACGCTTTTGGCGCAGTGTAGTCATATAAAAAATAGGTGTCACTACTTTCATTCTTATGTCCATGTAGCACGTGTATGTTTCATTAAATTTTTACAAAAGAATAAAGTAATTATATCCTCACATTTTTCTTTGCTTTAATGGGTTCAGACACTGTATTTTGTATTATACCCAAATCCTGAAAAAGAAACCAAATAACACGTTAAGGTAAAAAATAAACCCATGCGTGTTAAAAACACACATATAGCGCCTTACCTTTAGTCCCGGTTCATTAGCCAATTGAATAGTAGTATCAATCATTAAATTGCGAGATCTGGGAACAAGGTCTCCAGTTCGCTTTAGTATAACTGGTAACAGCTGGAATATAAAAAGAAATTAAAAACTTCTTCTATTTCAAGTATAGCGCTAATAAAAAAAAAAGTTTTACAAAAAATTATTTGCTAAATAAAAACATTGCAACCATGACTATTTTTGATACATACTCGTTCTAATGCAGGGCTTAACCCATGTTTTCCAAGTCTAAATGAACATATAAGAAAAACAAAATGATTTAAACCTATCGGTACTGACGAATTGCAGAAAAAAAATGATCAATCTTTTTCTAATGAGAAAATACATTTTTTGTTTTCCTTTCTACAACAGAAATGATTTTTTTGGATTAAAAATTATACTTCCGGAAGTTGCAAAAAAGGATTGTACTCACTCCTTTTGGTTTTGAGGTATATAAGTGGACAACAAAGATTTCATCAATGTTACACTGCTATTCAAAACCTAGAAAGGAAAAGTTACAAGATTTTGTACTATATATTAGTAAATAGTCAGTTTAGAAAAAAACATTGTGAAGGTTTTCCTCTATTCAATCAAAATCAATTTTAATTCCCTTTCTCATAAAAGCCTGTATCAATCAGATAATAGGAGAAAAATCATTTTTTTATGATAATGTTCCCACACTTTATGTGTAACTTTATCTATTTTTGCTGGGTTACCCAAACCAAATTAAACAGAATAATAAATTATGGAATCACACAGAGAGTTACTTTTAAGTTCACAAATATATGTGGCACAAAATTTGGATGAAGTCATAATGTTGGCATGTCTAAAATTCTGCACTGTCAAAAAGTATTTTTTACTGCAATTTGTCGAAATTAGGATTTTTCTTTCTCATGCCAACTTCTATGGCACGAGTTTCCAAAACAGTTTAAACCTCCTTAAATAAAAGAATAAGCCTACAAATTTGCTTGTTTTGAATTAAATGTCTCAAAATATCTCTGGTGAAGTTTCTTCACTGAAATCAAGGAAAGTCAAAGATACGGCTTACCACCAACACTTGATCCTGTAATGATTTTTTCAACACAGTCACAACAGCTTGTGTTACTTCTTTTGGTGTATGCTCAGTAGTCCATTCTGTAGGATTTGTAAGTTCTGTGTTTAACAAGGTTAATGACTCTTCGCGATGCTTCCAGGATTTCGAATGCAGTTGCTTTGCCTTCAGTAAAAATTAAGTAAATGAAAGATTACCCATCTATTACAATTTCTTCTACAAATTCTACAAGAGTAAACAAAAAAAACAAAACAAAAACAGACAAGTTTGATAACTGGTTTTGTGGAGGAAAGTCAAATTCATTGTTAATAAACCATACCGCAAAGAAGAGACACATTTTACTTTCAACATGTGTACTTCTTGTCATTGCTCGACGTTCTTTTAAGCCTATGCAGAGCTATGAATTTTCTGCTATAGCCATTTTTTTTACCCTTGTTTTTCTATTTTTTTTTCATTTCTTAATATTTTTAAAAAAATTATAACAGGAGGGCTGTTGATAGCAATGTTTATATAAAAAGGAGTTTTTACCCTGTATAAATATGTTTATAATAATAATAATTTTATTGCCACCTCAATGGCGATAGACCTAGTAAAAAATGCAATGAAACCACATAAAATCTTTCGAGATTTGTCATCATACAGTGATGTAAGTCATGTCTGGCTTTAATTAAATACCTTATATGTTAACTTGTTTATATTTCCATATTTAGTAATTTTTGGGATCAAATTGACTTTTAAAATTAAAACATGTTAGACTGATTGACTTTGTAAATAAAACATACAGACAACAGTTTGTACTGAGACTTTTAAAGTGGTAAGTTGAAATCTCTTGCTATAATTTTTTTTTCTAGCTTTAAATTACATTTTTGTGCAAATAACAATACCCTAGAGCTTTGAAAATTTAAGAAAAGTCCAACCACTCTCTTAAATAACATAATACAGCAAACATAAACATGAAGGAGTTTTTGCGAACAATGTGTATTAACATTGTAAGAAAAAAACAGTCCTGGTCACATAAATTTTAGCAGCCGAGTGATACTTTTGTCGTAGGTGGGTGATGAATTTCACGCATCTTGGCTTAATTGAGGAGAGTGATTATTTAGTTTTCATAATCTGAGGTGCGCGATTGCACACCTCAAAAGACGAGGACTGAAAAAACCCAGAAAAAATACATAGTGTGAGCTGGTTATCATGTTTAGTCTATTCTTAAACATTTAGGAATTTTAAGCCTCATTTCAAAAATTACTTAATTTTTAAATGCTAAATAAAATTTTAAAAAAAACTTATCTGTTCAGTTTTTGTCATTGAAAAATATAGATCATATCATAAACAAGCGAGTTTATTTAAGGTTACATTTTAATATCTACAGCTGTCATTGACGGGCAATGATCAAAATCATTTTATTTATTAGTTGAGGAGATATTAGAGGATTGAAATTAACCAATCAGATCACAGCAATATAAGTAATTTTTTTATTATTTCTTAAATCTTAATCATTGTTTGACAAAAAAAATGTTTATACAATTTTCTTTATAATTATAAAGATAGATAAATATTCACTTATGTATACACACCATCCGGATAAACTATCTGATTTCATCACTAACATATTGCTGCATGTAGTGTAATGGCTTTGTCTGCGGCTCTCACTTCTGGGGACCGCGGATCGAATCCCGCTTACTGCCAGGCAGTATGTTAGTGATGAACAAAATAGTTGTTCTTTAATATAAGAAAAAACATTTTTACACAATGACTAAAGAAATGAATAATCTGAATAATTCTTACCATATTCATGCCAAAAACATCAATTATTAAACTAAATTCTCGTTCTTCTTTTTCACTCAGCACTGGTAAATCTATATGAGAAAAATCAACATAGAAAACAAGAAGTCAACAGAGTTTCAAATAAGTTTATTCGGCAACTGTTTTTATCCGACGAAAATTCATCATCATCATCATTCTCGGCTTAACGTCCGTTTTCCATGCTAGCATGTGTTGGACGGGGTATATTAATGACCCTCTTCCAATCTGATCTAGACTGTGTTAGATCTAAACTCAACTTCCTCTGTATCAAGTCTGTCCTTATAACCTCCTGCAAAGTCTTTCTCGGTCTGCCTCTGGGCTTTGCCCCGGGAACTATCAAGTCTCTACATATTCTTACCCAATTATCCTCCTCCATTCTTTCCAAGTACCCCAGCCAATTCAATCTTCTTATCTGGATAACATCTTTAATTCTACGGATACTTATCCTGCTTCTTAGCTCATCTGAACTCTTTCTGTCTCTCAAACAGGCGTTACACATCCACCTAACCATTCTCGTATCATTCACTGCTTCACTGCCCATGTCTCACTACCGTACAACATAACACTTCTTACACAGGCCTTATACAACCTACCTTTTACCTCAATTAACAAGACTCTGCTAGTCAAAAAAGGAAGAAACTCTCTGAACTTTTTCCAAGCAGAACCTATCCTGCAAGTAACACTTCTTCCAACACCCCCTTCACTGCCCAACATATCACCTAAGTAACAGAAGTTCTCAACTATCTCTAACGAGCCACTGTTGTACATCTTTAAAGCTGGAAATACCTCATTCTCTATAATCTCACCTTTGCAACGCTTGCATACAAACTAAATGTCAGCTCTTAACCTTCCGCCAATACTATTGCACCAATTCCACCAATATTACTGCACTCTTACGTACCCAAATTAGTTATAAAAATCGCCAGCATTAAAGAAGAAAAGCATTTTGATGTTCTTTGCATAATAATTATTTTCAAATAACTAATAAGATTAGTGGAAAAACAGTTAACTTTTACAACCCTTATCTTATTAATTTATTAAAGATTTATTTAATTGTTTAACTCACCTATATCAGTGTCGTGTTTTGGGGAATCTTCATCGTCAACTAAAAGAGGTTGCTGCTTTCTAAAAAGTGAGTTTTAAACTACAGAAACTGCTTCTGATATAAATCAAACAAAATAAAAGTGTTCATGCAAGTTGGTAAAAAAGGGTGGGTAATCATGGTGGGTAATCATGGTTGGTAGTCATAAAAATTATGCCAATGCAGTCATAATGGTAAAAGAATTTTATAAGCAGGCCTTTTCTTGCAGTATCCACTATGGGCCATCACACCGTAATATTATGGCTAATATATACGCCATAGAAGATAATTTTGTTTCAAATTAAAGTAAAACAAAAATCAGCAGTGTTGGTAGCTTTAAGTACCATTTAAAATGTAAAAACTGAAATAGTGAAAATAAACAAACATATTGGTTTTTATATTAGTACATTATAAAAAATTAAATATTTCTAACCCCTTTAGAGCTGGTAGTGGTCGTTCTTCAAATCTATCAACCTGTCAAAGCAAGTAAAACATTGGAAAATAGATCAATAAATAGTATGCTTGCTATCTAGGTTTTATAAAAAATAATACCTATCTGTTTAGATGTAACGTTTTTGCAGGAAATTATCAAAAAATCATAATATATATTTACTTTGCAGTGCAATCTTCTGACACATCACTTTTATCTTTCTGTGTTAAGTAAAGTGAAGTTTTATACTTATATTAACTTGCTATGAATGTAAAAACCGAAATTGATGCCTCAGTAAATTGGAACTAAAGTAACTAGATGGTAAAAACGTTTTAAAAATAAGTGGTGCTATTTTAAACAGCATGCATTATTTACCTCACAACAATAATGATTACTTGTATTTTTTGATGTTTTTATAATTTTCAGGCATTACTTTTCAAGTTGGCCTTCTTGCATGCCAATACATAAGTCTCCATCAAGTGTTGAATTTTGAAATCTTTCTTAGGTAACTTTTCTTTTAAAAGTTAACGGAAAAAATTATTTTACACATTTACTATGTAAATATAGGAATTTGAGTTTAGAGCTAATACAGTCTCAGATTGAAAAAAAGTCATACCATACCAACCTTTATTGATTTGCACTGCGGCTAACCACATAAATTGTCTGTTAATTGATTAAAAAATCTTTTAGTTGGTTTATTAAGTCTGTAGCTTTTTAATGGCTGTTATGAAGATATATTGATGGTTCATTCAACGTTCAAAGTATTCGGTGGTTAACAAAATTTGTTATCTATTTATTAAGTTTAGCCATTAGTATTGTGTATTGATGACAAGTGTATTTTATTGATTGACTATATTTTTCATTTTCAATTCATCATTGACAGGCAGCCTTTTTCATGTACGGTCATTTTTTTTACAATTACTGAAATATGGTGAATTTATATTGGTAATAACATTGATAAAATAGATTCAATTAGATGTCACAGAAGTTTTTTTTGTCAGAAAAGAAAAATATTACCAGCACAATGTCAAACTAATTTATATGCAATACATTATTCTAAATAAATACCTTATTGTTGAAAAAAGTTGGTAGCAAAAAAGGTTGATAACATGTTTTAGTCTACGTAAATATTAGCAACTTTTTATGCTTGCTAGATGTTTGACAAGAATCTTTATTAGTTTGTGCGAGTAAAAAATTATGATCTTTAAAGAATTTTAAACTGTCATTAAACTTAAATGTAATATTCAATGGTTTGTGAGAACTTTTACTTTTTACTAAAATCATATTTCTTTATAAATAAAAGATAGCTAAAACACGAACTACTTCGAAAGTAATAAGTAAGGCTATTCTTGAGAAAATACTTATGATTTATTAACAGTTGATATATTGTATTGCCCTTCAATAACTTCTCTTGATTGTTAATAAATAAGTGCCAATGATTATCACCCTGAATAAAAAAATTTAATTGATTGTTTACTAAACTTTTAACGTTTTTTATTTCTTCTTCTATGAGTTAATCATTTTACATAATTGTTAATCATTTCTTAAGATGGTTAATCATAATTTGTTATTGATCAATAACAAAAATTAACATAAATTGGTGATAAAAATGATGGATGGTTAGCGTCTGAATGTTACTGGTGGTAAAAATCATAAAAAGGTTTGGTAGCTGTACCCCGTCCAACCTACAGCATGGGTTGGACGGGGAAACATGGAAAACAGATGGTTTGATGATGATGATTATGGAAAGTAGTCATAAAAAATATACAGCACACATAGCACACATGGTTAATTTAACTACAAACAGGTTGTTTGTAAGTTTTTTACTTACAGATTCATCTTGAGAAAAAGGGCTAGTTCTACTCGGTGAAATGTTCGGAATTGTGATGCTACTTTCTACTTTCATAGGTGTCACCATTTTCATGCCGCTTTGTGTAACTGGAGGAAGTTTTATTTCTGAATAAATTAAAGTTGAAAAAATCAAGGTTTGAAAAAAAATACAAATTTAATTATTCCCTTATCTCCTTTTTATATTGTACCAGGGGGTATTAAAAATTAAAATGTCTTACCTGAGTGATGAGATGGCTTCGTCGGTATTGGTATTGAATCGTCATTTTTTTCTTTAAAATTGCTTGGTTTCTTTTTTTCTGGATTGTTGGCATTTGTTTCCTGCCATGAGTAAAATTTATCACCTTGCTAAAATTAACTCTTCAGAAGACGATAGAAGTAAAAATTAAAGACACAGAAGACTGGGGATAAATTATTAAATAAGAAAACAAATTTAAACAGAATAAAAAAATCCCACTTTGTTTAGTTCAAGCAAATCCACAATATCTAATTGTTTATAAACATTTAGCCTATATTCATCTCCTTGGACCTAAAAAACGTAAACATGGTAAAGAAACCTTACAGACCTTTGTAGAAAAATTTAAAATTTATTCACACTGCTAGCTAGTTACAAATCATATAAAACATTAGAACCGCAACCATCATAGCAGCCTTAAGAACTGATTCAGAGTTATTCTCTGCACATGCTTAATTTCACATGCTAAAAATTGTGTGGATTCAATTTCCTGCGACCACACAGAATAAAGCATTTAGGATAAGTAAATTTTAGTTCATGGAACAACTGCTTCACAAAACGACGAAAAAACAACGAAAAGTGAACTTAGTAACACTTTTTTCAAGTGAAATAATTTGTTCTAATGACCGACCTTTTTCGATTTTGCGAGATCGTAATTCTCCATTTCAATGGCTCTTTTTTTGTCCACTTCGAATTTACCAAGCTTCTCTCCAACCTAACAATACAGCATAATATACTCTTGCACAATATTTTTGCATAAAATTAACTACAAGTAATACAAAAGTTCACCAAAATTCTTTACCTTATATAAATCTGCAATTGCTTGTTTTAACTTTTTTGCATAATCAAATCTTTCTTCTATCAATATAAAAAGAATCATTAAATTAAGGATTTATTACAAACCCCCTTTATTTGTTAATAATTATTGCCTTACCTAATACAGCTTTGTGTTTTTTAGTTTCCAATCTTCGAATAAGTTGTGCAGTCTCAGGATCCTAAAGGTTTGTTCAGTAACCTTAACACATTACAAAATATAGTAACTTCTGTGAAAAATAGATTCATTGAGAATTTTATCCACGGCTTACATTTGCTATTCCTTTGTTGTTGTTTTTCAGCTGTTAAATTAATTAAACATTGAAGGGCGAAAGCAACAGTATAAATCAATTTCTAGAGTTTTCTACAAAAGTTTAGTAAAGAAAAATTATATTCAGTCTCTCTATATGTTAACTTTCTAATGCTCCTCAACAGGACTCAGTCAGATATAGTAGTTTACCAATATGACCCATACAACAAACCTATACTATTTATTGTATTTGGTAACTGCGTGGGAAACTTAACAGGATTGTGGAATAGATTAGATGCCCTTAAACATTACCGATAAAATCATAGACAAGACCTTTTTCATTTCCGAAGTCCTTAATGTAAATAACCTGCTCATTCAAGCTAGTGATCTAAAACAGCACTAAAGAATCCACTTAAGACAAGTAAAGTTTAGTTAGATTTCAGATAGCTGTTTTATTATTTTTAATTTTTTTAAAAAGCTGTTACCTGATACATATCAAATGCAAGGTCATCAAAAGGAGATATAACTTTTCCTTCTTCATATCGCGCATAGGGTATAGGAGCTTCGTTCAAACCACTTTCATTATTTACATGATTTGATTGGTTCATATAAAAGGTAATCAGGTCATCTTTATTCTAAACCGTTAAAAACACAAGTAAAAAATAAGGTGCATGAGACAACCAAAAGAAGTTGAATACAGCACAAAACACATGACATAATAAAAGCACATACTTCACAAATTGTCCTGTACATATATAAGACACAGGACAAGGTTAGGAAACCTTAAATTTTAATCTTCTTGCCACCCTATCCCCTCTATTTGTTAAGAGTGGATACACATTTTTAAAAAATAAGCTACAGAAGTATTCCACAAGTCTCTTATCTTCTTTTCAGGAGTGATTTGATTAAACAACAAAAATTAAATTTTAATGACAAAGAAAACATGTATATAGACAGGTCACTTTTAACTTTATGACTAAGAAATGGACAAACAGTTTTCTCTCATTTGTTTCACTAGGAAGTTTTGTTACAAAAGGGATTTCTCTTTTCAGAAATTCTTTTGGATTCCCATGAGTAGTGGTCACCTGCTATTTACCTGCAATCTTTGTAATGTAGTCATTTTTCAGACAGATTACTCTGTTCTTAATACTTAAAAGATCAACACATAAAATATGACTTACTGAATTTAATTTATCAACTAAATTATATTCGTGTGCCAGTGAATGACCAAGAATGTTAACGGCTACAATACAAACCTTAATACAAACAAATTCAAATGTATATTACAGAGAGAAAAAAGGTTTTAACTGTAGTAAAACTACTGAGAAAACGTCACACGTAAGAGAGAATACGAAATACAAAGGAATAAAATAACACGCAAAAAAACGGAATAAATACCTGGTTATATAAATTTAATTTGTTGACATGATTCTTATGGATTAAAAGTTTTACCAGTTGCCCATCTGCATTTAGATGCACAGACTTCAACTCTCGAGCCTGAAAATAAAAACATGCGAAAATATTTTTTTTTATGTTAAGTCAGCTGGTTAGTAAAGAACAACCTGGTAAATTGTATCCCTTAGAGATTTAAATGTCACAACTAATTTTAAAACAAAACAGCTTTTATAATGCACCAGTGCCACTAGAAAATAGTTTCACCAGATAATGATTTATCAATCCTACAGGTCAATTAAATAATTGTTTTTTTTTGTCTGTTGAGCAAATAGGAGACTAGTTTTAGGGCATTAGCACAATTTTTGCAACAATAAAAAATGGCAAAATACCAATGCAGAGATGCTATGTTGGATTATATCAATACTACATATTTGATCTCAATTTTTTAAATTTTGGGGAAATTTAAATATGGATCGCCTTCCACCAGAATTAACATAAGGCAGTATCAAAGTTAACACAAGTTTTAACAGACTAAATTTGGGTAAAAAGTGGTAGATCGATTTCCATTATTTTGCAGTGCTTAAATTAAAATGAAAAATAATAATGAAATTAAAATATTTCTTGTTAATGTTTTTACTTTCTCCTATCTTAAACTTTATGAAAATTTAATTTGTTAAAGTAAATATAAAAAAAAGTAACAGGATAATGCACAATATTAATAGTGCATCTACTGAACTATTTATATATACCTTAAAATTAGTTCCTTCATTTGTTGACATTTGAACATAGCTGCAAAGAAGAATACATGTGTATTAAAATCTAACATTATAACTATATATACTATAACTTGCTGTTAAAATGTTTTTCACCAAAAATTTTGCATTTTAAATATTTTTTAGAAAAATGATAACAAGAAAGGGTTTATAGGAACAACTGTGCATATGTGAGGTATATGTGTATAAGTAATCCTGCACATTATCTTTCCAAGTGCTGCAAAGATGATGGATCGAGTGGGACTTGAACCCACAACAAAAAAAAAGACAAAAAAAGAAAGGGTTTATTTGTTTGCTCTAACAAGTGCAATTTTGAATAGTTGAATTTGGCAAATATAATTTAAAATCACAAAAAGAAATTTCAAAAATAAGTTCTGCAAAAATTTTCATACAAAAATTTACATTACTTGTGACCACTCTGTTCTAAGAAGGGTATTGCAAGTTACTATACCTACCCAAGTCTTTTAAATTTGCAACCAACCAAAGATTTCATGCCAGGTTGTGTTGGGAGGGATATAAATATTTCAATCTTTGATGCTAAGAAATTAAAGCAAGGACTCTTAAAAATTTTGCTACCACATTGTGTATAAGTAAAAAAATTAAATGAAAGACACTGGTTTTTGCCTCGATATTTCCTTAGCCTTTAACAACAATTAATAGGCCAATAGTTATAGAGAGAAAAATCCAGCCTTATTAGCAATTCTAGTATATATATTTGTTTTTTTCAGACTGAACACAATTGCCTCATAAATATGAGCATAATTTCTTCTTTGATAAAAAAAACACAATGACCTTAAATGAGTCTGATAAGTACAAACCAGTTATAACTAAAAAAAAATGAATTTTTTTAGGGCTTTCCAGCCCAAAGAATTGAACTGGTTTGTCCTTTTCTTAAACACCTATTAAAATTCCAATGCAGAACACTGTCACGTTGGTTAGGCAAACTTTTTTAGTTGTTTTTTTTCATGCATTATGACCAACGAATAATAATTTAATGCTTTACAAACATTTCTCAGGCATGCTACTTGTTACAGCAGATTTAAACAAATACTACTGAAAAAATTCCTTATCTCTTCTTAAAAAATACAATTCTAATGTTTTTCATTGCCATGATCACTTACAGGAATCTCAGCCTCACAGAGTGGCATATCAATATAAATATATATACAGACAACTTACAAATATTATATTGATGGGACAAAATTTGGATTTTTGAAACAGAAGATGGGTCTTTTAAACAAAGTATTATTTCTTGTGGATAAACACAAAATCTGAAAATAAAAATAAAATAATATATAATAAAAACCTGTTTAACACAAAGTTAGGAAATATAAATTCTTGGTCTAAAATTAAAAGGGGATGACATGCTGTTTCTGTTTATTTGTATGGACCTCTTTTGTTTGTCATGCAAATTGCATGATTTATGTATGTAATTTCTCAAAATGAAAAGCTTAGAAGACATATTTTTTTGTATATTTGCATGAACCTCTTTTGTTTCCTTCCTAAGAAAGTGTACTAACACATTTATATGAACAGGCCATATGCTAACATAGAATGCAATCTTTTATGGTAAAATTAGCGCTCACAATATGAATAATGCCATGCAATGAGGGGGTGGTTATTATATTTAGGCGTTTAGCAATCCTCAAAACCAACTTCTGAGATTAACCATAGGAATCACATAGCGCAGGCCTCGTCAGGAAGCAAAATGCTGGCGTTCGAGCTTCGCAAGTCTTATACTTTTCAATCATTTTAAGGCGTGCGATGTTCACACAGCATAATTTCCAATGGCGTGCGATGGTGAATGCTCATTTTTGTTCCATTTTTTTTTCTCGAGTAATCATAGAACTCGCAGCAACACTAATTTTGCCATGTTTTGAAAAGCAGGTAATTTGTTGCGACAAAACTAAAATGTGCTATGCGTTCATTATTCATTATTTTTTAATAAAAAAATTATACGACGTAGCAACAGAACAAAGAATAATTATAAAACGTGCATGATACAGTCATAAAACTCTTTAGTTAATAACTTTTTTGAAATATTTTTTTAGATGTAAATATTATTTTATTTTTAGATTTTTCAAACAACAGATATCATTAAACATTAAACTGTTTTTTTTATATAAAAATTCCCTCACGTTATTATTGTTGCTTCGATCTTAAAACATCCCCCTAAAAACAAAAAGAAAAAAGCTTTGTGACGTCCTGTTTCTATGACAATATTATGAAATTATACAGACTGTTGTCTGAGTTATACAGCAATGTTTGTTAAAAAAAAAATTCAGAAAGCAAAGTCTGCATGTGGCAATTGATTACAATAACTATAATTAGATATCATACTGACTCTGTGCTTGCGAAAGAACATGCTGGAAGTGATTTCATATAACGAAAGTAGCGAAAGCATTTAAAGTTGAACTTTAAAATTTTTTATTTATTTTTTTTTTAATTTAAAAAAGCAACTAAATTTAAAAAAAAAAATAATGGTGAATTAAAATTATTGTCTTATGTTTTTCTTTAATATAACTCAAGAGTACCATGATATATATTTTTAAAGATTTACTTGGGAGAAGTTTATTTATTGCGTACTCGCGTTAATAAAAAGATTACACTTATTTATTTTACTCCCACGCGCATTGTACTCTCACTCTGAATTATTTTAATCGCATTTATTTGTACCCGTACTCTCAAAGATGTGTCGCTTTACTTGCAATCGGCACTGTATATTATTACCCTACACCTTCATTGAACAGAATATTATTTTAGTGTGCGATTAGTGCATGCTGAGGTATGTAGTGTTTTTTTGGCTTGCGAAGATCGCACAGGAACATTCAAACATGGCGTGTGTGAGCTTGTGCGCGTGCAATTGCACACCATTCCTGACGAGGCCTGTAGCTGTGGCTTTACCACATTAGATCTTATTACACATGCCTAAAATATGCCAGACAACTAGTAAAAAATAATTTTCTTTAAATCATTTTTTTTCATGTAGGCGGATCTGATCATGCATAAGTCATTAATCATGACTTTTTTGTCATTAGGTAACCCTCATCCCCTTAAAGGGCATTAAATACTCCCCATTAGGGCATTAAGGACTCCCCATCAAAGCCATGGCCCCTCCTGGAAATAATAGGCCGGGTATATCCCTCGATATTTGTGAGGCTAGCCATGTAAAACATGCACATCTATCTACTTATCAAAGGATGAACACAACACACTTTTTGGATGTCCGCTCCTAAACAAACAGATTTTTTTTAAATAGGACTAAATACATACCGTGAAGATTGCCATCCCTTAGTTGTAGGACTATGTACCTAAAGACAAGTCAGAATTTTTTAGGGGTTATATTGACAAATGATATTTTATTATTTTAATTGGTGCATGGGTAATACTTTACTCAAAAGTAGGTTGCCTTGTTCTCTCTTGATTCTAGTTTTGCAAGCTTTGCTTTTTCTTTCGTCTTTATAGACACACATGTTTATTCTGACAATTTTTTGATCCTTTATGAATAAAAAAACTAACAAATAATCAAATCAAACCTCCAATTCCTTTGCATGATATCCATCATCACATCCTGACATGTGCAATATTTTAAAAGGTAATTTTTTAGACATAGTTAAGTTTAGGAGTCTTAGACGTATAACTAGTCTAGTTAGGTAATTTTATGGGAAAAACGATATTAAAAAAGGCAATCAAATGCAATGCTTTCCATCTCAAAAAAAAGCGCGGATATGGAATATGACCCCTTTTGGATCAAGACCTTATTATTGATATTATTAAAATACTCAATAGCGGTGCGTAAACATTTGTCATAGGAGGGCAGTAACATCGTACGCTCGAAAACCGTTGCCAAGCAATCCATGCCACACAGAGGACGAAAGAGAGGATGGTCATATCAGGGAAACTGGGAAGTGTGTCCTTCGTAGATCGTTCGTATGAACATACATAGGGCAAAATATATCGTTCGAAACAAGACGCACAAGACCAGCTGCCACTTAAAAGTTCTATGAAATAATATCAAAATTCTTTACACATTTTTCAAATAGTTTCGCGAAGACGTATCGACCAGTCAAATAAATACCGAAATGATAGGCCTGCAAAAAACAAGTTCCAACAGAAGATACTTAAGACGTTTTACATACATGCTGTATGTGCGATGTTTTTTCTCTCTCCCTGCTGGATACGGAATGAGACGGCCCGTTGATTATCGTGGTTTGGTTAAACGACAAAATTATATAAATATCGCAAGACGGCAGTACAAAATAAAATTGTGTTAGAAGAGATAATGGACTTATCGCTCAGTTTCCGCCACCCTTAATGCGAAATAAAACTATTGAATGAAGCGCCAGTTTGATGCAGGTCCAAAAGCACATAGGGAAACATTACAGCTTTTCCTAGTCTGAAGTAAATTTTCTGGCATTGCACATCATTAGACGCTTATGAGACTTTTCATCAATGCATAGTAGCGCACCTTAAGGACAACATTCTTTCAATACTCATACAGTAAATTTTACTTTTAGCTCAAATTTTTGCCCAGGGGAGAATATTTAAATTCACTATTCCTGTTCTTCTTAACGCCAACGCAGTTTACGAAGCAAAAGTCGAAGAAACTCCCTTTCAAACGCCTCAAAATCCAACAGCAATTCAAAGATATGATCTCTATGTAAAGCTGTTGGGGTTGCTGATGTGACCTATCAGGGCGTATTGTCGAAGGGTGTTGACTTTTGTCCAAATTTGACGAACCTGAGATAGCAAAAGCTCTGCAAGTCAGTGTAGATAAAGAGGATTACGACAGTTCTCCTCTAGATAAAAATCGGATTCTAAAAATATTTTCTGTTAGCTCTTCGAGAGATAACCCACAAGAGTAGTCCATCGGGAATGTTAAATGTGATTCTTTCCCACTCTTTTTATGCATTATAACAATATTATCCGTGTCATGTATACCTTGATGCTGACTCTTAACTCTTTTTAAAAAGTGAACGACATCTTTTTAACTGGTGTCAGAATACTGCATGATTTGAAAGGACAGTTTAAAAATTACCAGTGTCCTCTATTCTTTGTCGCTTGGTGAAAAGTTTATCGCGTATCTTTAGAGTGCATGCGAATAGAAATCTCCTTCGCCAGCTAAATCCGTAATTATCCACAGAAGCAACAAATCATCCTGCGCTCATATCCTCATCATCCTGCCTCACCGGTTAAGAGAGGCTTGGGCGCTACCCTCTGTTTTTAATGCAACTCAAAACGATATCTGGCACAGCGATTAAAGCACCATAAAGTCAACCGTCAGGTTGGTTAATCTGTTGTTGATGCCACCACTAAGAAGATATCCTATCAAGGTCACCAATGCCCTTTCTTCATGATTGGGCTCGCCCTTCTAAAAAAGCACATAATTTGCGAAACCTACGAAGTTTACAAATTTCAGCCATCGATTGTAGTATTAAAAGATGCTTCTCACGCCACTTACTGGTTGTTGCGCCAGTAGTGCTGTTGCCTGCAGTTATCACAGTTTTTTAGCTACATTTTTAACATACTACCAACATCCAGCTGAAATTATTATTTTTTTGCTATTTTTTTAAATCAAAATTAATAGTGTTATAGACCACGTTGTAGATCAGAGTGATCTCTTTAACTCCTTTAAGACTATACCAATGTAGGTACTCCATAATTCCTCTTCAATAACAATGAATGCTTCTGGAATAACGTTTTGCGTCAGAACCGCCAGTTTATTTGTATTGGCAGAGGCACTTATTATTATACCTGTTATTGATGCAGTAGAAGAGCCAGCAAATCAAGACAATGGACAGTGAAGGCAATTAGGAAACGAAAAATGGCAAGAAAGCAGGAGTATCAGGTGCTTAGCGTCTTGATGTACTGAAGTTGACGTTATTTACAAAACTTGTAAATTGGTCTATAACGGTTATTGTTATCGTCCTAACGAGTAGAGATTAGATACAATTTGATTTTGTTTCGGGACCTGGCACTAATATTTACTTAGATAGCTTCAGGAAAATTATTTAGGAGAGAGAAAGAATCTCTATTTTGCCTTAGTAGATTTTGAGAAACGTCTTGGTAGAGTGCCAGGTAATGTTGTTTGGTGGGTTACAACAATGCTAGAAGTTGTGTCAGGATTAACAATTTACTTAGTGATGAATTTAGCGTAAATATTGACGTACATTAGGGTTATGTACTTCAACCTTAGTTTTGTTTTAGTCTTAGAAGCGCTGTTAATGGAGTTGGGAACAGGGTGTCCATGAGAGTTATTGTATGCAGATGATCTGGTTCTTATAGTGGAGTCAAATAAAGTTTGAGAAGACGAGAAATCTCTCACTAGAGATACTTTGTTACTTAGGTGATATGTTGGATGGTGAAGAGGATGCTGGGAGAAGTGTTACTTTCAGGATAGATTCTGTTTAGAAAAGGTTTAGAGATTTATTTTTTTGTTGACTAGCAAACTCTTGTCGATTGAGGTAAAAGGTAGGTTATATGAGCCCTGTATTATATCGTACATTAGTACATTGGGTGGTGAAGCAGGAAGATCTTGACCGTTTTAAAAGGAACGATATGCGAATGGTTAGGTGGGAGTGTTACACCAGCTTGAGAGACAGAAAGAGTTATATGAGCTAAGAAGCAGGCTAGTTATTTGAACCATTAAAGATGTTATTTAGATAAGAAGATTGAGATTGTTTGGACAGAATTGAGGAGGGTGTATAGGGACTTTATATTTCTTGGAGTGGTAAAACTCGTTCCTGTAATAACAACTCAGGGGGTAAGAGAACTTGGGGAAGAGAATGGCAGAAGATAATAAAGACATACTTGATGCAGAGGAATTTGAGCTTATAATCAACACACTCTAGATGACATTAAAAGGATATTAATATACCCCATCCGAACAATAAAAGTATGGGCGTTAAGTCGATAATGATGATAATGATTTTACCGGAGATCATAAAAAGGCAGAGTTTGCTAAAAACGAGGTTACATTGTTTCTTTGTTATAAGAGAAACCAGATGCTTAGTAAACTTATGACAAAACAAAACCCTTGTAAAAATGCGAATCAAAATTGGTTGATTTAAGCTGTAATTTACTGTCAATAAATTCATAAAGCTTTTGCATTTGAATTTTATCGATGATCACATCCAAAATGTAGTTGCGAAAATAGTAAAATTACTATTATTCTAAACACATAAGAATATCCGGATACTGGAATCCCGGAAAGTATTAAGTATTAATACTACAAGTTCTTTTATAAAAAAAAGCTTAATTCTCCTAACCAACTAGTCAATAAAGCCAGTGGAAAAACCCATTTGGGCAACGGAAAAATGACAAATAGCCGTCATTCATATTTTGATGACGTCAGCACTGTCAAGTTCTTATGTATATATAAAAAAAATTTTAGAATTTTTTTAACCCGGGTAGCATCTACTGTGAAGAGCTTGAAACTCTGATCAAAATAATGTATGTCAACATGTTGTCGCATTCCTGCTAGGTTATGATCTAATTAAGAGAAGATTTAACTAACCAAGACTTTAAATCTACTTTGAGCGTTTGAAAACTTAGGTCGTTTTAAGACAATCTACACACTTAAAGTTCGCATGATTTTCTTAGGTTTTTGAAGCATTTTTAACTTTAAATTTGCAGCATCTTTTAAATGTTTTTCCATCACTCTTAACATGCGTGTGTTGGCCCTGATATCGTGTAAAGAAACGGTGTAAAGTTTCTCAAAAGAGACCGAACTTTTATTTTACTTAAGGCAAAGTGAAACTCAACGATTTCAATTTTCTTTTGCTGGTTTGTTTTGCATATTGTCATTTCAAGGTTTCGGTAAAGCAAGGCTCTTTTTTAAGAACAGCACTGAAAAGTTGCTTGTTTGTTAAAATGCTAAAAAGCGAACAGAATCATTAAAATTATTGTGGATTCGTCAATTTAGAAGACGTATGATTTAATGTGAAATAGCTTTTTAAGTGCCGCACATATACGGTCGGTGAAACTACTCTATACATTTTAACCTGTTGTCAGATAGATAAATTGAATTCGTTTAATATAACCGTTATAAAACAGGTAATACGAGTGAGGGCCAGATGTATTCTACGGTTGATGTGTGCAAACTCATGATCGCTCTGCATAAAACACCCGGGCGCCTATTATCGAACTAATATTTTAAAGCATCCTCGTCCCCAGGGCTTGTTGCGTATGTCAAAGCCGCTAGCGCTTACTTGACGGCTTTTATATTTTTGTACGTTACAAAGGATACAAATTTTCTCACAGCTTTTATATTTTTGTACGTTACAAAGGATACAAATTTTCTCAAGTTTAAAAACACCCCGAATGGTAGCCTTAGCGCTCGTAGCGTACAGCATTCACTTCCAGTGCGGAATAGCTAGGGATTAAAAAAAGCCAAGCAAGTCATACCAGAGCCAAGAACATAAAAGTATAAAACTACCCCTTCTACTAACGTTCAGCATTAGAATAGGATTGATATCTTGGCGGTTGTCAAGTTCAGTGATTGCTATGCTTGTGGGACTTTAGTAGCTCGAATAGGAGCTTTAAATGGGATGTATGAACCTCGTTGATAACAGTTCCAATGGAAAAGTTGTGCATTTAAAGCTCGACACTTGTTAGTGTTTTTGTCGACTATCAGAAACAAATTCAAGTGTTTGTTTACCAAAACTATCCTTTTTTTTAATTAGAGGTAGAAATGTAATTTCAACATTTTGGGTTTCAAATATAAAAATCTTAGGACCTCAAGACTTGATAAGCAACAAATCTCTTGAAGAGCAATCTATTATTCGTGGGTAGAAAATATAGAGGGTAGATAATATTTTGTTCATAATTATGTGTATTTTTCATATAAATCAATAATAATCGTGGAACAAATTCAATATTTTAACACCACAATATTTTAGCAATACGAAGATTTTACATACCAACATATAGATGATCAAAAGTTTTGCTAAAAATTTGTAGCATATTTAAGTCCAAAGTAGTACGAACTGTCGCCTGCTGATTCATTGTAAACGAATGTAATTTTGGGCTATTTTTGAAGATCCCAAGAAAACGCAGTAGCGGCAGATGTGAACGAAGAAAACAAAGCACTTTTAAAAATACAAAAATTACAAAAACATTTACGATTACAAAATCTAGAAGCTATACAAATTATATTTTTTCTTTATTTTTACTTTTAAAAAAAATCAAATCAACAATAACGGAATTTCGTTCTGATCAAGCATCCGTGTTTGAAGTATTACGCATGAAGCATCATGTCTGATCGATCCATCAAAAGAAAACAGAGATTAACTACCACGCTAATCCTGCTACTTGGGAAGAATGAGCAGGTTCGTCTTTACAACAAAATTTATCTTATATAAAGTCATTTCATAATTATTTTCCAGCTTTCTCTTTCGCAATATCTAAAGAATATGATGTCATAATGTGGACGTACAGCTAGGAGAAAGAAATACTTTCAGTTGAGTAAGCAGGGGGGCCAGCCACTTTTCTAAAATCAAAATCCCAGACTAAAACCAACTTTCCTTTGACAATATCGACAGGTTGTTTAAACCAAATAACTTAGAATTCCGAATTTTTCACCAAAAAAAAATCCCCTTTGGCTCCCCTGACTTGGCAATTTTTGCTGGCTACCCCGTTTGACCACACCCTCTACAAGAGAAACAATAAACAATTAACATGCGCAACTCAGTACTGGTTTCCAACACGATAACGAGCCTAACAGATGTCTGACTTTTTTTCATTAAGATGGTGGAAACCAGTGCTTTATTAAAAAGCAAAAGGAAATACAAACTTTTCTGAAGAAAAGTGTGTTGGCTGATGGGTTGGGTAAAATTATAAACTCCACATAACAACACACCTTTCTACAAAAAAGAATTGTATACCTCTGATAAAAAGCATATAATAGACGAAAGCGACAAGACCGACAGCTATACCAACATACCACAAGGAAACACCTACATAGAAACATAACACAGCTTACAGTACAAGTCGCGTGATAACAGTTAGTATAGCATGAACACGATTGCATTTTGGGTAGCTTTTTATACTGTGTTATAAAAAACAATATTGTGTCACTCGTGTCCTTGCTATACTTTTACACCACACGTAAATTGCTGCTTTTGACATCAAAATATAAAAAGGGGTGGGGTTTTATTATATTGCAAGAATTAGTGAAAAAAGGTGAATTGAAAAGGTCGAGTTAGTCCAAGTTGTTACACAAACGTAGGTGATTATTAAGGTTCTTAAAGCAGTCATCTTGAGGATTACTGAGTAAAAAAAAGGACCTGGGAGATTCTAAAAAATACAGTTAAATTAACGACCTGATAACGAAAAATAAAATATTTGGCCTAACTTGTCTTTTTTTAAATAACAAGAAAAATAAAGTTTTTACTTACGAAATGCTTTGTTTACAGATGAGAGGACGATATTGCGCATAACTCCTTCCTACTACTGCGATTAGAACCTGATAAGGTTGTTTTATAAATATTGCATGAATAATTTTAATTAATGAAAATTTGTTATAAATATCCTTATTATAAAAAATCTCCTTGTAACTTTTAATATCAACAAAACCTTCCAGGACAAGTATTATTGACAGGCCTTGTCAACCTTAGATAGACAAAATAACTCCCTCCCTAATATGGAATTTTTACGTATGATGCATGCATAAGTTAAGTGTAGAAGCAAATCATTAGTTTCTTCTCGATGTTTCAAGTAAATGTATGTGCAGAAAAGCGTTAGTTAGTCGTGATTGTAAGACAAATGACGTCACTAGGGTGTTACTACAGGGTTGCCACCTTTTTAATGGAGTAAAATATAAGGAGATTTGAGGATTATTGATGAAAAACTTTTTCGAGAAGATGACGGTATTTTCAAAAAAATACTAAGGAAATTTAAGGACTTTTAAAAACTTAGGAATATTTGAAATTTAGAGGTAATGTCACGAGTAAAAATTGCACCCATGTGCTACTTTTATGCATTATGAAAATAAATATACATGACAACCATATAGGTTTGTGAAAGAAAAATTGAACACATTTTAGGAGACATTGTTAACAAGTTTTGTTTGTTTTGATGAAAAAATTAAGGAAAATTAAAAACTTTTAAGGGGGCATGGCAACCCTCTACTAAAGTATATTAAACTGAAGAAAACGTGCATGATGACCAGTATAAAAACTGTGAGAAACGTGCATGATAAGTTCCGTTTAAAGGCATAGTCGAAACCAGGATATAAATATATCAAAACTAATAGGCATTCCAGTCATTGCGGGGCAGCAGTGTAAATTGTAAAATTATATACATTGAAAATATACGTGCATAAAAACAGGCGCTTTGGTTAATGATGTTGGCCCTGTAATGGCAATCAATAAATATTGTGGAGATTAATTAATTACCATAGGAAGCTCTTGTTGTGTTTTTAGTTTGATTCAGAATACAGGAAAGCGCAGTAGGAAAGACTTACGTCATATAATGTTAGAAGATTGTTGATAGTGTATTACTACAGGATGTTACAGGGTTTTTTTGGCTGGGTTGTTGTTGCAGGGCGACTACTAGTAGTTTCAGTAGATTCAGGAGTATTTTTACCCTCTGCGGTAGGTGCAGCTGTCTTCTCAACAGGTTCAACGTGTTTTAGATTTGATTTATCAAACGATTTTACTTCAGCTCTTGTTTCCACTTTTTCCTCGGATATAACTAAAGAATATATATCAAATGTTATGCATTGCACTTTATAGTACCCATTTCACACATATTTTGTTATGGCCTGAAAGGGAAATGAAAACAAACATATCAAATGAACAATCAAATGAAAACAATCATAAGACAATCATAAGACAATCAAATTACCGTCTTTCGTTGGTAAAACATTTTTTTCCTCAGTTTCAGAGTGCTTTAAATTCTTTTTATCAAAATCTTTTACAGCAGAAACATCTGGTAATTTTTCTGGTCGCGTTTCTTCTTTTAATGTGGCAGCTGTTGGAAGTGGATTTTTTTCTTCTGTTTCAACATGTTTTAGTTTTCCATGATCAAAGGATTTCACCTCAGCTCTCGAATCTGTAGCTTCCTCCTTGATAACATCAGCAGTTGGGAGAACTGTTTTCTCTTCTGTCTCAACATGCTTAAGTTTTGAAGCATCAAAATTTGCAACAGCAGAAACATCTGGTAATTTTTCGGGTCGTGTTTCTTCTTTTAATGTGGCAGCAGTAGGGAGTGGATTTTTCTCTTCAGTTTCAACATGTTTTAATTTTCCATGATCAAAGGATTTCACTTCAGCTCTCGAATCTGTAGCTTCCTCTTTAATAACATCAGCAGTTGGAAGAACTGTTTTCTCTTCTGTTTCAACATGCTTTAATTTAGACGCATCAAACTGAGCAACACCTGAAACATCTGGTAATTTTTCAGGTCGTGTTTCTTCTTTTAATGTGGCAGCAGTAGGGAGTGGATTTTTCTCTTCAGTTTCAACATGTTTTAATTTTCCATGATCAAAGGATTTCACTTCAGCTCTCGAATCTGTAGCCTCCTCCTTAATAACATCAGCAGTTGGGAGGACTGTTTTCTCTTCTGTCTCAACATGCTTAAGTTTTGAAGCATCAAACTGAGCAACAGCAGAAACATCTGGTAATTTTTCTGGTCGTGTTTCTTCTTTTAATGTGGCAGCCGTTGGAAGTGGATTTTTTTCTTCTGTTTCAACATGTTTTAGTTTTCCATGATCAAAGGATTTCACCTCAGCTCTCGAATCTGTAGCCTCCTCCTTGATAACATCAGCAGTTGGGAGAACTGTTTTCTCTTCTGTTTCTACATGTTTAAGTTTTGAAGCATCAAAATTTGCAACAGCAGAAACATCTGGTAATTTTTCAGGACGTGTTTCCTCTTTTAACGTGGCAGCGGTAGGAAGTGGATTTTTTTCTTCTGTCTCAACATGTTTCAATTTTCCATGATCAAAGGATTTCACCTCAGCTCTCGAATCTGTAGCCTCCTCCTTGATAACATCAGCAGTTGGGAGAACTGTTTTCTCTTCTGTCTCAACATGCTTAAGTTTTGAAGCATCAAAATTTGCAACAGCAGAAACATCTGGTAATTTTTCGGGTCGTGTTTCTTCTTTTAATGTGGCAGCAGTAGGGAGTGGATTTTTCTCTTCAGTTTCAACATGTTTTAATTTTCCATGATCAAAGGATTTCACTTCAGCTCTCGAATCTGTAGCTTCCTCCTTGATAACATCAGCAGTTGGGAGAACTGTTTTCTCTTCTGTTTCAACATGCTTAAGTTTTGAAGCATCAAAATTCGCAACACCGGAAACATCTGGTAAAACCTCAGGGCGTGTTTCCTCTTTTAACGTGGCAGCCGTTGGAAGTGGATTTTTTTCTTCTGTCTCAACATGTTTCAGCTTCGACTGGTCGAATGTCTTAACTTCAGCTCTTGATTCAGTAGCCTCTTCTTTGATAGCTAAAAAGAAAGGGCAAAAATATTACATTTGTTGATCTATTAAAGGTATGTGATCTTTAATGTAATCTAGTGTCAATGCTACCCAACATGTACACTAGAACCTGTCTTAATTGCCTAAGAATTATGTTTTAATAAAAACTTGTCACTTGATCATTGAAAGAAAGTAATGTTAGGAAATTACTATATATTTAAATTAAATACCACCAATGACACTATTAAATGAAATTTAATATTAGGAATTAAAAAAGGAATTAAAGGAATTAAATTAATGTTAAACTACACTGAATTAATGCTAGCAACAAAGGGACAATCTTACAGTGGATATTAAATTAATCAAGAAATATGGTTAAAAAAAGGTAAATATTCTAACCTAATTGACTGACTATAATTTTCAGTAAAACACTTCCTGCTCTCAAACATTGCTTAAAAATTATTGAAGATATTATTTCGGTTTGTCTGTTCAGTATTCATATTACTGTGGAAAGTTTATCATTTCTTGAACATGATAGTTTAGTAGGCGACGTTTCGGGAGATGCTTCTCCCATCATCGGGCAAAGTAAAATGATGATGAGCATGTATTTATATAATTGCAGAGGATCGAAATTCATAAAAAATAACCAATCAAAAACGAGCTGATAATTAAATAAATAGATCAGTATCCAAAGTCACATTTTGCTTGTTTGGTAATTGCTTGTTAAGCATGATTTTTTATCAAAGCGTAAAGTGCTCATTCAACGTTTCACAAACTTGATCAGCTATTGACCTTTCTTTATTACATACACCACAGAAGACTAACTCATGAGCACAGTATCTGGATATAGCAGCAGAATGGACTATGGCATGCCCGTCCACTTCTAATTTACGTAACTGAGCAAAAATAGATTCAGGAAGTCGTATCGATAGATAAAAGTAAATGGTTAACCAGAATATTAATCCTTGAAATGAATCTCAAAAATCACTCCAAATATACTTGTTTGCAACTGGTCTATACCTATTTGCAACTAGTCTATATTCGTCTGCAACTGGTTTATACTTTAGTAGGCGACGTTTCGGGAGATCCTTCTCCCATCATCGGGCAAAGTAAAATGATGTTGAGCATGTATTTATATAATTGCAGTCGAAATTCATAAAAATTAACCAACCAGAAACGAGCTGATAATTACAGTTAATTATGGTAATTAACATTTCCGGACCTAGATGTAGGTAACTACTTCTTCTGTAGGGCTGGTAACCAAATATCAGGAAGTTGATTCCAGATGCTGTTTATGTGTTTGTTACGTTCTACACTGTTGATGGTTTCTTTAATCTTCCTGGCCGTTGTTCTGGATTCTCTGTCAATGATTTTTTTCTCATCCTAATTAAACTGTTGACTTCTGCTCCACCTGTGGTCCGTTTTTCTTCACATCTCTGCTTCTCACTGCACGCATATGTTCTTGTACTCGTTGCTTAAACTTTCTTTTTGTTTCGCCTATATACACTGCATCACAATCTTTATACAGGATTTCGTAAACAACATTGATTTGTTCTTCCAGGTTTATTTTGTCTTTTGGTTTAGACAAAGTGGTTCTTAGGGTGTCTTTAAATTTTAAATTAAGTTGCTTTTGTGACATTGTATCATAGAAGCATTAACTTATGATGTGTTGTAAAAAAGCCTGAAATATAGCTTGTGAAGAACTCTTATAAGAGGATCAAATAAAAAATTTATAAATGTTTATTTATTTTAATTTTTATTAGGAAATACTTCATTTGATTAATAAAAATGAATAATCTTTAAAAATAAACATTGTTGTTTTTGTAATTAAAACATGGCTAAAGGCATGTGGGAAACCTTGCAAAAACATCAAATAAAAACAACTCAAAAAACATATCGACTGGCAAAAACAATTTTCTAAGCACAGTTTTCTTTACATCCATTCTATAAAACTCATACATACTGGAGCATCTGAACAAACTCCAGCAATTATAACATTTTTATTGTTTTATTCAAAACTGTTTACCTTTTCTAAAAAATACTTTTCAACATGTATATATCTATACTTGATATTAATAAATGATTTAACAATCAGCCAGTTCATGATTATTATACAATGCAAAAACAAAACATCAATATAGAATTCCAATATGAGAATCTAAGAATGATTGGTCATCATTGCGAATTAGCAATAAAGGTTTTGTCAGAATAAATCTAGCATTTTTCAAAAAATAATCATTTTCCATACAGCTTCCAGTGAAAATAATTAAAGCATACTTTGTGCATATACCTAAAATACTGCCTTGTTGTGAGGAGGATCCAATCCACAATAACCAGAAGTGTGAATGAATAAGCCCACCACACTATTAGCGCCACACAGAGAGATCATCTCCCAATGCATAAAGTAGCACAGCTTCAGTTTCATTACACCAATGATATTTGCCCTTTATGATCAAGGGTCCAATGGGGACAAACCAGAAGGAGAATGCACACAACATGTTATCTATACAAAATTTCAAGTGCAATAAAACTTAGATCCAGGATCTAAATTCTCTTTAAATTCTTCAGCTAATAATAATTTTTTTGTGACGGTTTCTTTTATTCGTTTCTGTGTTTTAAACCTTCTGAAAAAAAGTATGGTTTGAAAGCTTGCGTACAATCACACATTATCTCACCAGAGTCTGCTAATCAGTATACCAAGGCATCTGCATGTTACCACTTAATCAAATGTATACCAATTAATTTTGCATGCATTTTTGTTTTCTATCTCACAAATAAGAACTGCACTGTTGCTATGACAAGAGTTGCTTTTAGTTGATTTTAAAAAGTGAACTTCGGTTTTTGCCTGATTTTGTCTTTTTAAAATACTGTACAAAAAAATCCACTGTTTAATTAATGTGTGGTAGATTTAACTGCATGTATACCTGACTGTTATTATTAATACCAAGCTTTATTACCAATTTTTCCTGACTGCCAGCTGGATGACAATCTATTTTTTTTTCAATTAAAGCATATGTCACAAGGTGTAAGGTGGCTAGTTGTTCAGGCTTTTTCAAGATATATTCAGTATTCTCCCAGTCATCACATCACATGATACTTAAACCAATCACTTTGTAATTTTTTTAATTCTTTTTCTTCTCCAATGTTTACAGATTATAAATAAAGATCATGTTTTATAGAACTGTGACAGTCTGGCTTATCACTTTTAGTTTCTTTTTTGTTTTACTGGCTCTCAGTGGAAATAATCCACTAAATACATATATTATTTACGACAGATAAGTATTTTTCAGGGTATCCATTATAGTTTAAGGGGAAACTTGCCATTCAGCTTTTATTAAATCACAGCTTAATACACGATTTTAAAATTAGGATCCCATTTTCATTTTCTATTGCAGTGGGAAAAGTTGGACTTCCCTATTTTTGGTAGTGAAGGCTACAAAAAGTGGCACAAAAATTAGAACTCTTTGGATAGATTTAAAGCTTTCGTTGCGATGTTTTTACTTTGTCAGTATCACAATTTATGTTTCTCAGCTAAAAAATGAGTAAAAAATCATTGCTAAGTATCATAATTATATATATGAAGTTGCAAAACATGCTAAATCAAAAAAACTTGGGAAATATAATATAAGACTTTAGGGTCTTGGGTTTAATACTATGGCCTGATAAATTTATCAAAAGAATTTCTCCTTTTTATCAAATTCTGTATGCTTTGCTACTGAGAACACGGCGTAAAAGTCCAACTTGGCCTATCAGGACATTTCCCATAAAATCTTTGTTTTCTAACTTCAAATCTGAAATATTTATGGATCTTGTTTATTTAAAGCTTTTTCTGCAGGATTTTAATGAAAATTAGTTGCGGTGTGATGTAATGTTTTGATTTGCATCGAGAACAATGGACATGCGCGCATATGCACAGGCAAAAAATATAAACAACAGACCATAATGACCGAAAATATTAAGTGTAAAAAAAAACTGACGCTAAAATTGGTTATGTCTGCTCTTAAACAGAGAAAATAATATTTCGGAAAAAACAATTCCAATTTATTAACAACCTTACATTCCTAAAAATCTATAAATAAGCATAAAGATTCATATTTGCTATGTGGTCCTTCTTTTCTTGCCTCTCAGGATACGGATGTGCATATACGAAACTTTGTAAACATTCGCAAAGAATAAAGATTTGAGAAAAACAAAAAAAAAATATACAAAAAAATTAGAAAAGTGGCACGTGATTAAAACTGATCAGAGAAAAGCATTAAAATAAATTCAGGGAAATATATAGTTAATCAGATAAACAAGTCACTTTAGTCACCAAACGTTCGGTGACTTTTTTCCTGTTGTTGTTTTTATCACCCAAATTTAAGGTGTAAAATAAGGAAATTTGCAGTAAAATTTTAACTAATCTAAAAACTGCTTTCCTAATCCCGTTTATTTTATTATAGCTCTTCGTATTAAATGTTTAAATGAACCACTAAGTACAGAAAACTTTACCAAACCAACAAGACAGCGAAGCAGTGTTTCGAAAAAGTAGGCGTTGCTTTGTATAGTAGAACGTTAATATTTTTAAACTTACTTTCGCTTGATGGCAGAGGATTTTTTTCTTCTGTTTCGACATGTTTTAATTTACTTGCATCAAAGGATGCTACTTCAGAAATATCAGGTTTGGTTCCCTCCATGTTGAAAGGCTTTTGCTACTACAGTAGTGTCTGACCAGCGCTTGCTCACGAGCTATCTGTGGTGGAAGAGTACGTAAATAAGGATAGTTCAAAGAAAACATGCGCAAGTTCTTAAACTGCTACCGGGGGTAAAAATGCAATTATATTAATTTCATGCACGAATTATGCATTTTATGCAGCGGCACAAGTTTTGCAATGTCCTTTTTTATATAAGTAGAATAATATATTTGTATATTTTCTTTTTTATTCCTATTCCACTTTATCTTTATTATATTTTTATTATTATACTTCTCCCTAATTCGCATAAACATAATAGGAAGCCATGTTGAAATATACTTAAGGTTTTGTTCTACTACGTCATTTGTTCTTTTTACTACCGTAAATAGAAAAGATTGCAACTCGGAAATTCATCCCATTGATTCTTGTTTCCCGTGAACCGCATTTGAGATCAATTTTTTGTGTTTCGGGAGTATTATTTAAATTTGTTGACATTTAGAATATATTCTTATAGAATATTTGGTATGTACCTCTCTTTGGTACTTTTTACTTAAGTTTCAGGTAACATATGGTCTCTAATCAACATTTTTTAAAGAATTCCGGCAAATATTGTTTCATAAGACTTAAAAACTTTTTTCTAACTATATATCGCTGATGATCAAGGAAACACAAGCCTCACACAACAGCATTGTAGGGGATAAATCAATTTAAAACAATTATTTTAAAAACTGCATTTATTTCGAATTAATAACAGATAAAAAGCTGTAATAATCATGGCTTTTATCAACACATTTGAATATATAATTTAAAATAAATATTCTCATGTTTTTCTAAAAATTAATGGCTTTCCCCAGCTTTACCAGCAACTCTTTTAAAATCCTTCATGTTTGTAGCATCGAGTGGACTGCCAATGATCTTAATGTAGTTTATCGCTGTTGTCTCCTCTTTTCCTTGGTTATTGAAAACAAAAACAACTAAATTACTGACATTTTGAAATTTAACAAATCGTAGTGGAATTAACTTTTCCCCAGTTATATCTTCTGGTGTGAGCTCTAACTGTTGTACACCTTCCATTCGATCAGCTTGATCAAAATCGACAGCATTCGGTTGATTTGTAAACAATTTAATAATTTTTGGTCCACGCCCATCATTCGGTGCATCAATCTTTAATGAATGAAGTTTAACAGCTTGGTTAAATTCTATAGTTAGAATAAGCTGTTCATCACAGTCACTTTCTAAATATCCGCCTTCCTTTTTAAATACATTTGAGTGGACATGATCGTCACTTTCATTTAAACAATTACATCCAGCAGGATTTATAAATGACGCCAAACTTCCGTGCCCCTTAACTTCTTCATCATCTCCATCATCACTACTGCTGTTACCAACATGTTCTTTCACTTTATCTTGTAAAGCATTAGGATCTCCACCTTGAATTTTATCAATGACAACCTTTGATCTCAAGAAGACAAACGTGGGCATTGCAGTAACGCTGTATTTTTGTTGCATATTTGGACATTGATCGACATCTACTTTTAAAAACAATGCTTGGGGATATTTACGACTTAATTGAGCAAATACAGGTGCAATACGTTTACATGGAGCGCACCATGTCGCATGGAAATCTATCACGACTAATTTTGAGCCAGCGTTAACTAATTCTGTCTCCAAAGTGGTGTCGGTAGTAATTTTCACGTTATCAGCCGCCATTTTTACAGCTTTGCAAAATGATAATTCGTACGTTGTTGTATATTATACCAGGTATTTTGTCCCAGATGGTCCGAAGAGCAGTAAATAGAACAAGATGTAACATCTTGGGAAAGAAACAAGCTTGCGCCAACCTTGTTCCCAGAAGTTCTTACTTTTTGACACTCTGGAGGTCGACAAATGAGCGTATCGATGACTATTTTGCACAGCTTACTATCGGACCTTTGTGACCTCTGTCGAATTGTTACACTGTACCTTCATAACATCTTTAAAAGTAACACTATCGCAGCCTACAACGCTGTCGACTCGAGCATATTATTGGCGAGTTGATGCATTTTGTCAATTTTATGTTCTTGGAAGGCGTGAACTACTCTACGGTCTCGAATAACCGCCCTTTCCCCTGCTTATTTTCTTCGGAAAAATTGCTTCCAAGGGCGCAGGTCTGACTTGTTCGTCCCGCCGTCAGATGCACACAAAAAAACAATAGGCCCTAAGATCGAGATTGACCCTTAGCTTTATTTAGTCCCCCACTAAAGAAAGTAAAAATTAAATAAATAAACCAAGTTGATCATAGAAACTTGATTTATATCGTCATGGCCTCCAAGCAATTGATCTGTGGCTCTTGGCGGCTAGCTCGCGCAGCAGGCATATCAGAAATAGAAAAAAGAAGCTCTGGGAACAACATTGAACCTTCACAACAACGTCCATCTAGCCGTCAGTTATGCATGAAAAAAACACAACGGTCCCAGGGATCAACGTTAATGCTACATCAGCATTTTTTCTCTCTAAATTCTGTAGTTCTTTTTTCTTTACAACGGACTATCTATGTCACCGAAAACAAGAAATCCGTGGTAGACGTCAAACTTCTAGTGTAACATCAGAATAAAAAAACGGCAGAACATGAAAAAATAAGTCTTACACTGAACTTTCTCTATATCGACTACTCTCTATCTCAATCTTTCTCTCAAGGTTATCCACACAGTAAATAGTAGAACCAAAAATGTTCGGAAAATGAAAATTCATACACCCAAAACATTTGATATTTAATATTTTGCTCGATTGTCAAGATGTCAGTCTTCATATAGGTGAATATTTATCATAGCACATTCTAAATACTATATTTATATCTATATTTATTTATACCACTATATTTATCATAGCACATTCGCATTTCATTCTCAACAGATTCTCTGTTGAGAATGAAATACGGATGTGCTATGATAAATATTCACCATCCGGATAAACTATCTGAGTTCATCGCTAACATATGCCGCACGTAGTGTAGTGGGTTCGTCTGCGGCTCCCAGTTCTGATGACCGCGGATCGAATCCCGCTCACTGCTTGGCAGTATGTTAGTGATGAACAAAGTAGTTCTTCTTCAATATGTCAGTCTTCATAGGGAAACTTAAAAACGAAATTATAATTCAAAAAAGGGAACATAATTTAAAAATTTGAAAATGACGTGTCAAACAAAGGCATCAGAGAAATTTTGTGTTTCAAAAAACATGATTTTTACGTCAATGAAGAATTCTTATCCGATAAGAAAAAATTGTTTCAAGCTTTAGAAAAAAAACCTTTTGTTTTGTTATAAAACTTTCGATTTTTTATGAGAATATTTTTCTATCTGAAACTTTCTCTATCTATCTCGAAACAGCTTTTTGATCCCTTGCGAGTTCGAGAGTAGAGAGATTTCACTTTATGTATTATTCACATCAAAATAAACATCGCGTTTAAATTTGGATTATTTATTTTGACAGCTAATTTTATTTACTACCCCCAATTATTAAGCCACCATCTAAAACAGCTAGCCTCTCCACCTCACCCCCCCCAAAAAAAAAAAAAAAAATCTGTACAAATTTGCGGCTTTTAGTGAGAGTAAAATATACATTCCGGATCACCTGTGTAACATGAAAGATAACAAGGATCTGAGATATTCACATTAAAATAAACACATAGTCACAGTTATGCTTCTCAACTACAAGCTTAAAAACTGACCGCCCTCACCGTCCTGGTATGAAAAAGAGGTAAAGAACTGTGGTTGAATTGTTTTTAATTTTTCTCTTACCTTTAAAAATTAATAATTTTGAGTTATAAAGGAGCATTTCAGTAATTTCTATTATTGACAAAGCATATTCCTAACATATTCCAAAGTTTAACCCCCCGAAACCATATGCTCTTATAAAGCTAGTCTTCCAAAATAAGCGCTCATTGCGTCGAGTGTCAATATTTCCAATTATAATATTTCCAATTAATCACTGGTTATTTCAGTAAATGTGTTTAAATATATTCCCATGAGATTATTTATATAGGTGGAGGCAACACATTGTGAGTTATTGAATAATATAAAATATTATCATGTCATGAACAAGCGAGTTCATTCTAGGCTACGTTTCGACAGTTACAGCTGTCATCGACGGGCAATGATCGTAATTAGAGGATCGAAATTAACGAATCAGATCACGGCAATTAAAGTGATTAACTTTTTTACGGACCCAGATATGGAAGCAATAGATTGATTAAAATCTTTCCTTTTTTCTAAAAGTTCGCTTTATGTTACGTGTTTTTTCTAAAAGTTCGCTTTTTTGTTGCGTTTGTCCCGAACCATTTTTGAACTTTTTCATAAATGTTCGCTTTCCGAAGTGCGGGTAACCATATTTCTGGAAGTTGATAGGAAATACTATTGATATGAGTATTTCTGTCTATACTATTTATGGTTTCTTTTACTTTTTTTATATAAAAGCGTAAAAAACATTAAAAACAATTGTTTTTCCATCCTCCCCATTGGACGATAGCTCAACGGTGTTCTCCTTTTTTCAGCGATCTTTTTTAAAATAGCTTTTGTATCATCTTCATACTCTGATACAAATGGAAAATTAACTGCCAGCACTTTTTTTTCAAAATTTTTTAATTTTTACTATCGCCTTTCCAAAGAACGAAAACTTTTAATTCGATTTCCAAACCGCCTTGTAATAGAGGAGACCGCTTCACTACTGCGGATTCAACTGTTCCCGTAATTTTTGCTGTGTGTGATATTGCATATTCTCAAATTCGCGTTAAATGCATTTTTGAAAACAACCTTGCTCAAACGCGTTAATTAAATGTCTTTTTCAAAATAATTTCATTGAACCGCGTTAATTTCATGACCGTTAATTTAATTAGCGTTAATTTCTTGACTCGTTAATTCATGGAAAAAGTATTCAATGACAATGACTGAACAGATAAGTGGTAATATTTTTAAAAGACTGTGAGTTATTTCTAAACTTTGGGAGGGTTTTCGTTTTACAAGTACATTTGAATATTTGCCAAGATGACGTGATGTAATATTATACGACAATAGAGAAAAATTAAGTCAAAAAAAATATAAGTTGCCTTAGCTACCCCATTGCTAAGGGAATGTGGGCAACATATGTATTTTGATCACTCAGCGCTGAACAGGTGTGCTTCAAACGTCGTCATGTTTTGCATAGTGTCACGTCCATGGTTTAACCGTAACAGAATTTCCTAAAGGTTGACTCTTCTTTCAGGAAACTGATGCGTTAAGGTCATAAAGGAAACAGATACAGTAAAAACATAGATATATTTGGCCATCAAGACTCTTATTTGTTGTGTTAGTTGACACAACCTTATTTATCAAGATGTGTTCCAGCTCTGTCAGAAAGTACACAAAAATGACCTGGACTAACAAGAGGTTTGGTTGGCGCAGCACTCTTGTAGGTGTGCGTGCCATACGCACCAGGACCATAAATTCGGGGTCAATAGTTTACTACTACATATTTAGCGGTTTTAAAAAGGCGGTCCCTGAAACTCGGCCCTTAGACATGTACGCCAAGTAACTTGAAGTCAGAAGTAAACAAGACAGAGTTGTGTGACCCCCACTTCATGAACTAATTATCTATAGCTAGAGGAAATTGTATTAAATTGTATTCTGCCTTTTTAATAAATAATATACGTAAAAAACTTTTATTCTCTAATACAATTCACAGTATGTCTGCTTATATTTTCGTCAAAGTTGTGTAGCAAACTACATACAACTGCATGCAGGACCCAACCTATTTTGACAGCGTTAACCCTTATCGACAATGTGAGCAAACTATATAATATTTTTTTGCAGACACTTTACAAAAAACAAAAATCAACTTCAAAATGCAAATAAACTACATTCCACTGTACTGTGTGAGTACAGTAGCAAAAATGTGCGAGTATTTTTGGCAAACTCGTATGTGCAGTATACTTGTCGCATACTCATGGAATACTCATAGAAGAAATAACTTGTACCGGTAGTTTAATACTTCTGTATAGTTACTCTCAATCGGCACTGTAGACTCAAGTTAAGCAAACACCTTTTAGTCACTATGGGGCAACATTTTTTGTTGACCCAAGTTGATCAAAACAACCTCTAGTCACTATTTGGGCACTTACTCAATCCAGTTTAAGGTCCTTGGTTCCTCATGCTTGAGGGTTGGACAGCATGCTGTTTTCTTAGATTTATCAGATTTATCCACCTCTATCTTGGGCTGTCCCCTTTTTTAAATTCAAACAGACAAGGTCTTTTTTTATGCAATGTGTCCATGTTTGTCCCAGGTATCTGGTATTCAATTATTTGCTTAGGTTAGGCCATATATTGTTTCCCATGTGTTCTAGCTGGCCAAACCATCTAAGACTGTTGTAGCGAAGAGCATCATTGAGGTTGGTAATTCGTAGTGTATTTCTCAGCTAGCACATCAATTTTTTCTCACTCAGCTTGAAGAACATATCTATCTAACCATCATGTTTTCATTTCGTTCAAGACAGTGGATATCTTCTGTCTTCACTGGCCAAGTTTCTGAGGCATACAGTAGCACACTTCTGGCACACGTCTGGTAGGCATGGCCTCTACTTTTCAGTGATATTCTTCCACTCGTTAATATAGGTAATAATAGCTCACAAAAGTGTTTCCAGGCACCCCTTATCCCAGCAGTAGTATAGCAGAGAAGCGCCCACCAATCTGATCCACAACATCTCCAAGGTAGCAACATGATTTTGCCACATCAAATCTTTTATTTCCAATTGTTATATCTGTCATTTGTGGCAGTATAGGAACAATCTCACCACTGCATTTTTTACATTTGAAAGTTGGGTCTTTTCTTAAAACAGAGATGTTAGTAGAAGGATGATGATTCCAATAGACGCAGTGTGTACAAAATTTATAGAGTTTTTGCCAACACCTTTTTTACAAACTCTACATGGTACTTGGAATTGTCCACTTGAGTAGGTACACTTGTGATCTTGCATTAGTGTACATTCCTTGTACTACTGGTATCACCCATTCTTTAACACTGACCTTTCTCATGGCCCACTAAAGTACCCTCCTTAGCACTCGATCAAACTCCTTCTTAAGTTGACAAACTTAAAATAGAAGTCTTTTTTTTTTGCTGATGTGCTTTTCATGCAATTGCCTGAGAATGAATATAGCATCAGTTGTGCCTTTAGCTAGCATAAAACCAAATTGCACGATTTTGACCACTTGATCTAGCATCTTAAGCCCTCTATAGTTTCCTTATTCAAGTGAATCCCCTTTACTCTTATTAAAATTAATAATGAATGACAGATTTCATTCTTCAGGTATTTTAACTTCTTAGACGATGAGACTAGCAAGATTCGTTATCATTGTCACAACTGAAGGACCGGCAGCTCTGTTCATTTCAGCAGCTCTTCCAGATGGGCCAGCTGCTTTGTTTTTGTTCATTGAGTTGATTGCAGTGGTAACCATTTCTTCAGGAATTAATTGGATCCTGCTCTTGAAGTTCTTCAGGGTTCCAAGAAAACTCCATATTGAGGAGCTGACTGTAATAATGCCACCAACCTATCATCCTTTTCATTTTAGTGTAAGATATATCACAACTGTCATTCTTTATGCAACTTTTTCTGACAGCGTCCTGACTTTCCAATATCAACTTTTTTCTAGCTTGAAGATATAATTTTTTCCTTCTTTTGTTTGCAGATAGCTATATGTTTTTTAAAAAAAATAGATGCAGGCTTTTTCAGGGGAACACTTTAATTTTTACTGAACTAACTCAATAAACACCTATATATTTCAACGTATACAGCGTATCGTGGCTATAACCTATTTGTATGGTTCTCTCAGTGGGCAAATGTCACTTGGTTCTGTTAAACCAATTACAGGTCTTTCAGGGTAGCCACATTATGATTTGAGGAAAAAAACACTCTGTTTACACGACCAGCTCTTTTACAAAAACCTGACATATTGTGTAGTTGTAGGTTTGTTTTTGCTAATTTAGCTTTACTTTAAATGAGATACTTGTAGTTTAATCAAAGCTTTTTCTGTGAGAGTTTGTCCTTGAAATGTCCGTGTTTTCCCTCAATCAAAGGTTGTATCATGTGACATTCTGCTTGGGAGAATTATATAGTTTTCCGATCTAAATGAAATGATCAGATCATCAACGAAACCAAAAAAATCCTTTTATATGCTCTTGGAGTGCCAGTGGAGTGTTATTTTCAATTTTTCGATTTCCACAATGAGAAACCAATGTTTTATCAATTAATCAAGTCTCAAGACTAATTTACAGAAATGCAGAAAAAGGCTATAATATATTTTTCTGCGACAAAGTTCAGGTGAAAATATGACCTTTTTAACATCATTTGTTATTATTTTCCACTTACATTTCTTGATCTTCTTCCAATCTGATCCAGACTGTGTTATTTATAAACTAAAATTACTCTGCATCAAGCACTTCATTATTGAATTCTTCCAAGTCTGCTTGATCTACCTCTGGGCTTTGTCCCAAGAAACATCAAATCCCTACAATTTCTTACCCAATTGCTCTCCTCCTTTCTCTCAGTTACCCTACCAGCTCAATATTTTTATCTGTATAGCATCTGGATAATACATGCTAGGATACTTACCCTGTAATTTAAACTCTTTCTGTTTATAAACAGGAGTGCACATCTACCGAAACAATTCTTATTTAAGTCTTTATACAGCATTAAAGCTGAAAATGTTTTGTTGTTTATAATCTTACCTGCTTATTATACAAGCAAATTTCAGCTCTTAACCTTCCTGCAATGCTTTTGTATTTCTTTTATTATGGTGATTTTATTTTCTGTAACAGTAAGTCACAAACTGTGAAGTTTTCTTAAAAGGAAATTGTATTTTGTATAAGTATTGGTTTTCCAAGGCATTATTCTTGTGAAATTAATAACATTTCTTCATTCGTACAAGTTTGTGTTCGTACAAGTTCTGGTTTTTTACAGTCTAATCATCTCTTATAATAATACGGAGTGTATGTGACGGTCATAGTGGATATCTTCATTTTCCTTTAAAGTCGCCAAAATTTCCTTTGAAGTTGCTGAAAAAAGTATGTCTCAAATGTTAAATTTTATGACGTTAATAACACTACTTTAACGCCAATATCCTATATTAAATTAATGAATCCGTTACAGTGCACTTAAAACTTTGAGGCCAAATAACTTGGAAACGAGGTGGTGACGTCAATGATTTTTCACTGGGTGGGTAGCTAGGGACCACCAGGACCAATTTGGGTAACTTTCCAAACCTGGGTCCCCAAATCTGTTTCGGAGTGGATGGGTTGATTACGTCATCAAAAAACCTTCAAACCCTAATATCTCTGCAACCATTTGTCACAAGTACATGATCCTATACATTTTCTTGATCAGCGTTCAAGATCTATACAATGAAGGCAGCAGGAATACAAATCACTCAAAAAAATTTTTGTCTTTACGGGTCATTCCTGACGTCAGCAAAATTTTTAAACCCTCCTATCTCAATAACCGCTCATCAAAAGCACATGATCATATACATTTTCCTGATCAGCGCTTTAAGCTCTCCACAATAGAGGCAATGTGAAAACAAAATTCTAATTTTTTTTAGTGGATGAGTTGCTGACGTCATCAAAATTTTTATCCTGCCTTAGTGGATTTTTCCACGGGCCTTATCGACTAGTCTTATTAATATTTCAATACAGGTGTTTTTACGTCTACACACATACATACTTTTTATATAGCTTCGCAAGTAAAAAGTGGTGTAATGAATCTGGAGTCATACTATTTCTGGTTATGATTAAAAAGAAGATTTTTTTTAAAAGATTAACCATTACTTTAAAATGAAATGATTTTTAAAAAATTAATTTGAAAAAATATTTTTTTACAACAATTCAGTGATAGGGAACCATGACAGGAATTCATAATCCTTGCTATATGTCTGGCTTGTTAGCTGTATATTCTCTACCTGGTGCAATAAAGTTGTTTTGTTAACAAAAAGTATGGACATTAAATTTCGAAGTAAAATTAGGGCATAAATTAATGGAGATGATTTTAATTGCGTTTTTTATATTATATATTTTTGCTTTGTTTGCTAACTTCTAATATCTTATGTCTATGCGCAAATTGTCTCCAAGGTAGAAATTATTATGAAGTTGTAAATTTGGGTTTTATATTTTGACATTACAAGTTTGTAAAGACAAAATGCAATTAGTAATTTAACTTTCTTTAATTTGATCCATTAAGATTTATAGGATACTTCCATTTTTAATTTTTACCCAATTTAAGACGGGGCTAAAAAGCCTTGCTCTCTCATTTTTTTATTTTAGAAAAATTCTCAAGCATACAGTTTTAGGGCTTAATTGTGGGGACTTTTTTATTACATTTTTTTTATTCCCAAAAGTTAACAAATAGTTAAGGCAAGTTTGTGGCATAACGATGTTTCCTTTGTCATTTCGGAAGAAGGAAGGTTGTTTTTGTTGTTGTCTTATTTGTATTCTTTCGTATTTAGAAAATATGAATGGAGCCTGATACCCAGAAAAAGAAGGCTGATAGGAAGGTTGTCATTTTAGGAGACTCGGGTGTTGGTAAAACATGCCTCATACGAAGATATATAGAAGGAATTTTCACTGATGGTTCACCAAATACAATTGGTGCTGCGTTCTTTCTAAAACAATGGAACAGCAAAAACATTGCATTATGGGACACAGCTGGTCAAGAAGAATTTTCAGGGTTGACTAGTTTCTATTGTCGTAATGCGAACGCTGTTATACTTTGTTACGATCTAACGTGTCGAGAAACTTTCGATACACTAATGGAGCGTCATTCACGTCTGCTCGAATCTGTCGCGCGAAATTGTTTAATGGTATTTGTGGGGACTAAATTTGACATGTTGAATAAGAAAGTGAGTGGTAAATTGCAGACTCGTGGCGTCACACCTAAAGAAATCCTGGACAAATCTTCGGAATACACGCAAAGATTCAATTCGTTGCGTCATCCGAAGGGAATTCCCCCTGTGTTCGAAACTAGTTCTAAATCGGATTACAACGTGTCTGACGTGTTTGAATATATTTTTGAAACGTTAGCACCGGTGGAGGGTGCAAATAAGTCGAGAGATACTTCACCTTCGGGTCTGATCGAATTAAACAATGAGCGCAGCAGTAATCAAGAAGTAGGGAAAAAATGTTGTTAAGAAAGACTTCTTTTTATTTTTATTTTTACCTAATTTTTTTTTAAATGCAAATTTTTTTTTAATTATGGATTATTGTTAATATTTCGAATGTTTTACGCATTACACGTTGTAAATTATTTTCTTTAGCAAGTTTTATAAGGATACACTTAGGTTCATTTTTTTTTGCAGCCGAGACGAAAATTAGTTCTTGCGATAATTTTTGGAAAAGTCGACATTGCGGAATTTGCGCAAATTAATTTTTTTCTAAAAGATTTCTTGCGAAAATTTATTTCCCTAAGTATTTTTTGTGAGTATTAATTTTTTCGCTTTTTTTTTGGATCTTAGCTAAATTCGTGAAATTATATACTCGAAATGGCCTTGAGCATAACATTCGCAAAAATTACAAAATGGAGGGAACATTTTCACTTCAGAAGAATTTTCTTCACACATCAAAAAAATTTTCAATGTACCTTTATGAATGTTTCAATGAGAAATTTTTTTTTAAAAAAAAATGTATTTGGTAACATTTTCACCTCACAGTAACATTTTCACCTCACAGTTCAAAATTAATACTCGCAAATGATCATCTGCGAAAATTATTATTCACGAATTTTATTATTTTTTTTCTACCTGCGAAAATAATTATGTACGAAAATAAGTCACCTTAAAAATTAAAAACAGTGTTTAGTAGAAATACCAACAGTTTCGCGAGCAAAACTTTGTGTTTTTGAAAACATTTTTTGCGGACAAGAACTGAAAAACAGAAATATAAAATTAGCTGAAAGCCAAGCAAATTAAATATTTTATTCCGTTCCTTTTCCCTGTTAAGTGTATATTCAACTTTTAATGTCGCAGAATGCGAAAAAATAAGTTGCTTTTTTCTGTTTATGTAGAACCTTTGGTTGAGTGTTGATTTAAGTTGAAAAATGTGAAATAGAAGAAGGATAAAAGTTTTACTTTTTTATTTAACCAAGAGATAATTATACCTTCTTTCCACTAGTTCCTTCTCGCTTTTCTTTTTTAAAAAAAATCATATTTGTCGATTAATTTTCGTCAAAAATGGATTATTTTTTATTTCGTTTTTTCCATTAGCAACATTGACGACTCCATAATGAATTAGAGCATGTATTGGTTCCATTAAAAGAAGTTTATTGCGGTAGAAAATACAGAATTTTTAGGGAAGAAATTTTGACGGTAATTTTTACGCAATTCTCATATTTCTACCATTTGTTTTCTGTACGAACACTTCATCGACTGAAATAACTACAGCTATACGTAAACGAAATTTTCAAACCTTTATATAATCATTATTCCAAAAAAAAAAAATATTTACTATTTTACAACTTTAGACAGACGATTAGAAAAAACCGATATAGTAAAAATTCTCTTTTCATTTAAAGTGAAAAGGTGATTTAATTTTCCCAGCCGTAATTTGTGACCTGCAATTCAGGCGCTCTAAGGAGTCTGCATTAAAAAAAAAATCTTTGACTTTTTTGCCAAAGTACCTTTTCTTGCAGAATAAGCAAAAAGGAATCAATCCTGCAAAAAATCGTGTCCTGCAAAAAAATAAAGTTCAAAAATTTAGGAGAGGAAAGGAGTTCGCAAAAAAAACAATTCGCAGACAGATCACAACACTCCCAAAATAAATTTTTAAAATTTACATATATTAAGCCTGGTTCACATTTGCTAACCCAGCGCAAACGCAACATACGCATGAGCAATCTTAATTTTTTTAATTCAATCAAGACGTTCACACTTCTTTTGTCATTAGAAAACGAATATTTCCAAAGGAACGTGTTTTATCAGCTTTTTTTCAAAAAAATCCTTTTTCAATCCTTTTATAATATTCCTGACCTAATATTCCTGACAAATTTGTACAATTTTTTTTATTTTTATTCTTAAGAATTTTCTCACCTATGTTTACGCTTTTCAAAACTGTCTTGCGTGGAGCTTATGCTTGCGTCAAAGTCAGACAATTCAATGTATAGATATTTATGGGTACGGAGACTCTATAAAAATAATCTAGAATAATCTAGAGAATTCTATAAAATACATAAACTTGTGAACAGTTGAAGGTATAATATTTAACATCCTAACAACATAACATTCTTATATGCATAGGAAGTTATAATCACGAGTTAAATCATTTTTTTAAAAATAAAATTCTAATTACACATTCTCTTGTTATTACAAGTTATATCTTTATCCCTCTGTTTTTAAAGTTCATTTATAAGAAAGGAAATCAATTTTTTCTTTTTCTTCTCATGACATAGCAGTAGCCACCATCTTCTAAAGTACATTATGTTGTTATTGCATTTTCTGTACGACGGTCCTGCAGTAACAAGTGTGGACTGCATAAAACCAAAAAAACGTTTTAATCAATTTGTATTTTAAAATTTTAAAGGATATGACAAATACGAAGGGAGAAAGTTTTTCACAAACAGTCAAACTATCAAAGAAAAGAAGCTTCATTCAAACAATAAATTACAATTGTTCAAATAACCAATCAGTCTAGATATTACCAATGTGCGTGGGAAGGTATGTTAACATATCTTCAGCTGAAATTTTAACTCTGTTTCTTTTATAGTGACAAAGATTAAATATCATTAATACAATTGTAAAAAGCAGGTTTCAGTAGCCAATACACCTAACCTCGTCCCAGGGTCTTGTGACCCCCAAGCCGTTAAAAGGCAAAATACCTTGGGAACGAGATTGTAATACACCGTACTTAATTTAGATGGGTATAGAAGCATTGAGAACAAAAAATTATTTCCCTCGACTGATAGTATGAAATAATATTTTTGAACATCTGTTTAGGGAAGAAAGATGTAATAAGAATGCTTGGCGTAAACACTTATCGGTAATAATTAAAAAATACAGTAGATGTTAGCCTTGATGAAATCATTTTTTCGCAACCAATAAGGTTTAATTGCCGCCATTATAGTGTGAGAATTTAATTTAAAACTTCAAAACTTACCTTTCACGAAATTTAATTTGGTATGAAACGACTAATAATTTTACCAATTGTTTTTTTTTACCCGCATAAAATTTTAAAATACATAATTTGTATTATTTTTATATTAATTTATTTATTATAATTATATTTTAAACTCTTAAATTCGCTAAAGTTCTGCTCCTCGGAGCTAACCATAGTACAAAGGGACAAAGACTCGCCCACACCCTCTCCCCCCCACACCCCACGAAACAATTGGCTTCCTGCAGGATTGTTGATACCAGCAATTGCATATATTATAGCTAATTAATGAACCATAATTACAAAAAAGCCTTTCTTGTCAAATTAACCAGTTTTTCTACGTAAGATAATTTTTTTAAATATGCAATTAAAGCAATTAAACGTTATCTTGATCAATTTAGCAAATTTAGATATAACATCATGTGATTTACATATCACATAATTTAAAAGGGATGAATCAGGATGTAATCAGTGAAGATAGATCCTTTCCAATTAACACCAACAATTGATCATTCTCGTCATGACGTTGCAAATCAATTTTGGGAATGAATCTGTTTACTTCTCTCTTTTAACTTCTGCTTTTCCTTGAATTGAATCTTTTTATTAAAAAAGCACATGAGTCTGCATAAAGAAAACAACAGAAATGTAAAAAAAAGTTTCAATACTGGCGCCGTTCTCTTTTTTCCTTCTTCAAAAAAATATCATCTTGTACCTGTAAAATCTTTGAGGCCACTCTACTACAAAACTGCTCATCACTGGATAGAGCTCAATTTTTGCCATATTTCAGCACAGAAATCCTAACATAAAAATTTCGAATTTAGGCTGTTATTAGCATTTGGCGGGTCATGAAAAAAGTGCCCGAAAAGTCAGTATATGAAAAAGTGTGGGCGACCTTTTGGAGTAAATATTTTTTTATTTCCTTGATCTCCTTTGGTCTATTAGTTTTTGTTTTGGTATTTTAAAGTTTTAATCCTAACCTAACATTTTTTTTTGATTTTCATTATCTAAAGGTTAGGAATCCTTTACTGAAGTTATAAAAAAAAACGCTAAAACATCGAGTACCGAAAAAATACGTGGTTTGTTTAGTACAATGTATTATGTATTTTTGATAGGCTGATTTTAGTTTTAATTTAACTTTCTTTAACACCTAAATAATTACAGATTGAAGACAGATCACTTACCAAAAGCTTAATGACAGTAATCTATTTTTCAGCCTTATTATGAGAATGATGTCAGCAAATTTAGTCAATTATGTAGAGACTTAATGGAACAATTACGGAAACTAAAGTAATTTCTGATGAAAAAGTTACTGTCAACCAGTATCATGAAGAAAAAACACAGACATTATCCTGCCAACCAACCAGACTTCAGAGACAAGAACCCGATAAAATAATTATCAAGAGAAGTTGTTGTTTTTAAAAAATGAATAATTCATGTCATTTATAGGCATGATTAACATTCTTTAACAACTTCTCTGCCAACAAAATTATAAACGACTTCTAATTCTCAGACAGTTAATCATATTTAATTATCGCTTGTTTCTTAGTTTTTTTGTGTTTTTACCAACAATTTGTCTCTTTGTATTAATTTTAATGTTAATTTTAAAATTCATCTTTTAAATAAACGCTTTGGGCATGAATTATTTTAAGAACTTAACCTAAGCAGCGTTTATGTAAACTTCACCTAAAAGAAACAGTACAGTTTTCCCCGCCCTTGTGCGAGAAGAGCTAAGTCCGCGGTAAAGCATAAATGATTTTCCAAAATTGTTATGTAGTGTGACATAAAAACTTGAATTTGATAATTTTAAAGAGGTGCTGTAGAAAAAAACGTGTAATCCATCATCATCCATATCTTCCTGATATTTTCGACAAATGTCGTGAAAACATTGCAACCAAAATGATAAAACAAGCTATAAAAATCTTAAAATACCAAAAAATTGATTACAATTGTTTTAAATAAACAACTAAGGTTAAACCCAAAATTCAAAGTTGTTTATTTTTTGCTGTCATAAATTTAGTTTTTTAAACTTTAACTCTTTTTTAATAAACACCCTCTGGTTAACAAGCTGGGCATTAAAATTTACTTGCATCCTAGCACTAATTGTTTTTTGATTGGTTGATTATTTAAAAAAATGAAGAAATTGTTGGTTAGTTTTATTAATCGAGATCGCTACTGTTATGGTGTATTTTTACCGCGCTATTTAGAACAAAGAGAATCCTTAACAACTGCGGAAAGTTGTACAAACTGCATGTAAAAATATACTTCATACATATATACAGATTTAGGTTAAAAAAATTTAGATAGACATTCATTCATTCATTCATCCATTTATTCCTTCATTCATTCATTCGTCTAGTCATTCAGTTTTTACTTTATTTTGGTACTGTAATTTCTCAGTACCAAAATATGTGATCAGGTCGTGCACTTTCACGACGTGAAGGGACTATAATGCATTTCATGTCCCTTATGGCATTACTGACATGATTTTTTTTTATTATCTAGTGTATGATTTTCAATTTACAAAAACATTTTCTATATCCTATTTTCAAAAGGTATTAAAGAGTATATATTTTTTGTCCTTAAGTAAAATACATGGGGACTCTATGTCCGAGCTCACCCCAAAGTTAAATTTATGTGTTGTTCCTTCAGAACAGAAAGAACTAACAAAATGGCGGGCTGACGTCCCGTCTCCCTGTTCATTTTAACATAAAGGGATTAGTCTACAGAAGCAAATGACTTTAAAGTCATTTGCCTCGCCTAAGATAAATAAAACACTGTTTTTACGAATCGAAAAACATAGAAGAAGATGATGAAGAAAGAAGACTAATCTAATGCAATATTTTTTTATGTCTAAGCATTAGACCAATAATTAATGAGATAGGGAAGAATAATATTTAATAATTAATAACTATTTAGAACTAATGAAAGAGACAATAAAATACAGAGACAATAAAATTAAAATTTCTGGTACGAAAGAGAAAAAATAAAAAAAAATAAAACGAAACACGAAAAACGAACGGGGAAGCAAAAAATAAATCGAAAAAAAATTAAATATGATTAACTGTCTAAAGAACGTCGTTTGTAATTTTGTTGGCAGAGAAGTTGTTGAAGAATGTTAAGCATGTCTATAACGACAACTTTGATATTTGATATTTGCCGAGGCTGATATTTGTCAAAAAGTTAAGAAAAGTGAGCTACAAACAAAAAAATACCACATACTTTTTTTAAAAGCAACACAAGAATTGGCTGACGCTTTTAAACTATTTTTCACTTGTTGCTTGTAAACTACCAACTGTCTCTATCCTCCTAGCTAGGCAAGGAAGTTTAAATTCACGTGTTGACTTTTTAGTGGTGTGATCGAAACTTGTAATTACATCTCTCATTACATGCATAACACCTCTGTATGAGAATAATCTCGGAAACGAAATTTTTGTTGTTTCTTTTTTTATACTTTTAGGCTGACTCACAAGCTGTTTTTTGTTAGCAAAAAATTTCAGCCATGTGTTGCCTTTAAGATGTTGCTTATTTTTTTAAAAAAAAGCATGTATTTTTATAGAGAACGTGTAAGGGAAGTTTTTGTCGAGTCATCAATTTATAAAAACAGGATAACGAAGTACGTGAATTAAATCTAATAAGTAAATACAGAAACATAAAGAACTTAAGTATACGACTGACAATCAAAGATAACATCGAGCACTGTATCTATAGTAACCTAGACTTTACTTACACCCAGTTCCAATATTAAAAAATCGGAAAACATTTTTTCTTATAACTCTCTCCACCCCTTTCCCGTAATCATCCAAAATGAAAAGAATTTGTAGTAGAATTGGGAATTACTTTCAATAAAACTATCATAAAAACAAACAAAATAATCTAATGTCCTGACAAAGAGATCACAATAATTTAAAGAAATGTTATATCATTCCTGTTTCAGATCCCACTTAACTTTTTATCACCCCCTCCCCCTCTTCTCTGCTCTTTAATAAGCCCCTCCCTCTACAATGAGGCTATCGCTGTTAAGGTTAACTGATCTATTATAATCACAGGCTAAACTGCGGCCACAAAAGAGAGAATTCTCCTTCTAAAATCTCTGTTTAACCGATACCGCACTTAAATTAGGCTCATGTATATCTTTTTTGGTTAATTGGATTTTCTGATATGACTAAGAATGAACCGTGCTTGAAAAAGAACGACTTGGAATATCTTAAATCACATATCAACATTCTGTCCGCAATGGTAGGAAATACAAACCACACAATGGCCCACTGTTTTGATTACACAATTGTTAAATGAATGTGTCCAACCTCGTCCCAAGGGCCCTTTTTCATCTACGTCGTGGCAATCAGCACGTAACTGAGAACTAAGGACAGGACTGAAACGTGTCTTGAAAAATTTGTCATCTAACTTCAGGATAAATTTGAATTAGATACGCAGGTGTCTTATATCAAAATGTGGATAGTTCACAAATGATGGCATGAAAATTGCGTTTTCGTCATCTAGATTTTAAGGCCAAGGATTTTTTGCCACTAACCTACATGTGGAATCTTCAAAAATTAAGAAACTTTTACTACCACATTCTATGTCTACTTGTTTCTAACTAATTCTTACAATTAATTGAAGAAAAATGCTTAATTTCTTTTTTCTTTCTTTTTTATTTTAAAACCAACTAATCCAAAGATTAAAGAAACTTTTAGAACTAGCTATTTATTTGATATAAGAAACCCCTTTTTACTAGAAAAATTAAGAAACTAAATAAGAAACTTTTAGAACTAGAGGCCCTTCGCCAGGTTTCTTATAAAAAAAACAACGTGTATTCAGTCTAGACAAAAAATCAATGCAATACAGTAGACGTCCGTTAAATCGAACACGCAAGGGACTAAAAAATGAACGAATTAGCGAAATGTTCGAATTACCGGAGTTCAAATTAGGCAGCTCAAAATATAAGACTTTATTAAACCAAACTCAAGGGACTTAGCAATTTGTTCGAAACAACGGAAAGTTCGAATTAGGCGGCATTGGAATTAACGGACATTCTCATTTTCTTAATTTGTGATTCATTAGTATTCCATCACTTGACAACCTCGTCTCCGGAGCCCTGAGGACAAGGTTGAAAACACGCCAAGCAAGATTTTTTTATCTTTATTTCATCCTACAACTACAGTAGCATTTTCTTATAAATTCGTATCAGCTCTCTGGAAGATGAGTAAACCTTGAGAAAATCTGTTTTGCTCAATACACGCACGCACGCCTGAGGAACATAAGCAGCCGAGAAGGTGCCTAAAGTCTAAATGAAGTCGTTGCCATAAATTTGAATAAATAAAAACAAAAATATCCTCGTCAAGCAATTTTTTCTCTTAAAGCCCTGTATTAGGCAATCTCGACCCAGGGGCTTTTGCCTTTTGTCAAGTAAGCGCTAGCGGCTTTGACATAGACAACAAACCCTGGGAACGAGGATGCTGCGAGGCTAGATGTGTTCTTTTTTTACATCTTTAGAATGAGGGAAATATATACTTACAGATGCTGATGAAAGCTTAGGAGTGGAACCATCTTATTTTTAAAAACATAATGTTAGTAGTAGTACAAACAAAAATATGATTGTGCTGTAAATAACCAAATAAGTAATATACAATCTATAAAAGAATTCAGGCTGGGTACGTTCTCCAATACGTTCTTGGTTAATTTTTCAATTTCAGCCTCAACGTTCTTATAAAATAGGTTCTTAACATAAACGCGACATTCATCACAACATTTAAAATGTGGAACATGAAGACCACATATAATCAAAGGGGAGATAAAGGGAAATTACCATCGCAGTCAAACACGTTCCAAGCTGGCAGCCGGGGGGCGATATAAAGAAAAAGAAACAATAGCTCTCAATAGAAGAGCGAAAAAACCTTTTCATTTTTTTTCAAACATTCTAAATTTTAAAGAACTGTTTTTACCTATAACCAACCTCTTTCCCACAGGATTCTTGTTTTTCACAGGCGCTGCCCTTAGGAGATCTGTACGGAATTATAATGCCGAAGTATAAAAAAACATGCGGTCTGCTTTTTTAGCGGGAATGTTGGAAGTTTTAGCGCCAACGTATGCGTTTTTCATGTGTTTTTAACGTTAAAGTAACATCAACTGTCATTTTAATAATCCTATAGTTTAGCTACTGAAGTCTCGCTGGATTTGTTACGACATAAGCATTTAAAAACAATTTTTACTTTAGATATATCAGCACAAACATAATTTTCTTCTTCTGTTTCATTGTTTCATTATGCTTATCAGAATTTAAATGTCTTTCATGGATCTCACAGATTTAAGCACATAAGTCACCAGGTGCATCTGTTGTTGATCTAGCAGACCAGTGCAAACAACCAACCTTGTCTCCAAAGATTCTAGATTTAGTAAGCGCAAGCGGTCTACAAAACAGGCAACAAACACTGGGGACGAGGATGTACAAACACCTTAACTGTTGCATCATAATTTTTCTATCAATGAGTCTATTTAGGGCTTTTTGAGAGGAGCGACGTTGTTCCTAGGGCTTTTTCTCTTTCTGATTCTCCCAGACGACTGTCAGAAAGAAGAAGAAACTCTGGCTGGGAACTAGGTTGGAAACGGGGTAAAAGAACACGCTAAGGTTGCGATTATACCCGAAATCTTACTACTAGAAAATAAAAAAATATTCATATTGCGCATAATTATCGAAGTCTTTCCATATCCGTGCTGTTTTTTTTCCTTTTTTAAATACATAAAATAAGCGAGTATTTTTTCTTCCTGGTTTACGATTTTAGCAATTGATAAAGCCGTGGCGATTTATGTGGGGAAACCCCTAAATTTAAACTCCCCCATGGTAATTTATTTTCTTTTTGCATGTAGCAAAGAGAAAATAATAAACTTAAAGTAAAAACTTTTAAGAGAAACTTTTAACGATAAGGAAGTTAACATACTTCATAGATAATTCTTTTAGAAATTACAAGAAAATGATTGTTTTCTTGTAAGAATTTTAATCTTCGTCTTAGTAGAGGCATCCCCCACGTGTGGAAAAGTTATGTATTACCAACGTAGGAGAGTGCAATTGTTTAATGTTTAATGTTTAAACTTGTAATACCGCTTTGATAAGGCACGCAAACAAAAAAATTAATATGTACACAATGGTGTGAAAACATGCTGTTCCTAACATTACAATGCTTTTATGTGCTCTGGAATTTAGTTGCAGGTAAATATTATTATAACATATTGTACAATGTTTCTTGTTGTAACCAACCAAACAAACAAACAAACACAATAGTTACAGATGAGTTGATGCAACATGCTTATAGACTTTAGCTATACAGCTGCTAGTTAACTAGCTAGTTAAACATAGCTTAAAACTCAGTTAGTCCAAAAAATGTAATTTCAATCAACAAAGGAACAGGAGGCACAAGTGTAAATGTCTTTAACCATCCAGCTACATTAACAGAGTTTACAACCTAGGAACTTTAAATCAAATCCCAATAAAGAAATAGCTGTCTCCCTAGAGGTTCTTTAGTAGCTAGCTAGCTATATGTATGCTTTAATGATTTTAAAACCAGATTTGTATTTTCTGGACTAAGTTAGCTAAACTGTGATAGTTTTGTTTGTTGGTTGATTGAAGCAAACTGTAGCTGCAAATGTGCTTGCGTCTGTTAAAAGATAACTTAGGTAACTTGGGTTATGCGATATCAAGATTACTTATATGATAGAAAAGAAAGTCTTGATCTTTTTCATACTGTTGTTAAAATTGCGTCGATGTTAAACTGATGTTAACCGACTGGTATGATACACTAAGACTGAAAAAAGGAGACTATTTAGTGCCAATGCAAAATGTCATTCCAACCTATTCTTTGCAGAGAAAGTACCTGTGAAAAGTGTGTGCACTTTATGCAAGTAAAATAATAGATATAATCTCAAAATTAGGTGCTCTGAAATGTATATTCCTTAAGTTTTTCCACTTTAATAGGTCTTTACATTTTTTACATATGGTTAGTGTGTTGACGATGATGTACCAAGGTGGTTTAACATTACAAAATATATCAAAAATGTATCAACCAGAGGCATCAACAATATAAGGTCTACACTTCTTCTAATGTATATATTTGATGAATGACAAAAATATGTCACTTTTCTCATAAATAGTGCTGATGTTATCTGTTTTTGTTTGATGTCACATATTATGTTTTTCCTTATAATTTTTGTTTTAGAAATAAATTGTTAGGAAAAGTTGTTAGGAAACAACTTGTAGGGATTTACTTAGGTTTTGTACTTCCTTGATTGAAAGGTTAAAAATAGAGAATGGCATCACTGAAACTTAGTTGATTCAGAATGTTGTTAATAATCATCTAATTTTTTATGAAATCTATCTGACGCAAATGCTAAGTTTTCATAGAAACAAAGTAATTAAAAAAAACATCAAAAACCAAGGTCCATGTTAAAAGAGACAAAGGTTAATAGCATTTTTATGACTGCCATTAAGTTTTTATTTATTTATTTGTATTGCCAAAATATTCCATGTCAACAGACATTCATAAATAATTTAAAAATTTTTTATGGCATTTAATACATTCAAATTTATAGCAAATTATCCCTTCAAAAAACACTTAAATTTGACAAGATTTATATGTTTTTTTATTATTCTATTTCTCTGAGTAAATGTTTATAATTAGCTAAACAACATTTTTATAATGAAGCTGACAAGTAGATTATAGACAGTAAGCTGTTAAGAAGTGATATGATAGCAATTTATAATTGCTCTTATTATCAGAGTAATTTAAGGACAAGAGAGAAAAAACTAAAAACTGCAAGGAAAATGGTAACTTTGTTGCTTCACAACTTTAAATTTTTAGAATTCTGTAAAGCATTTCACCATCAAGGGTTGTTTGATAACATTTCAGTGTCCAGGCTTGTTTGATAACATTTTTTTAGCACACACAATCTTTAAAATTGACTTTTTCAGCTTAAAACAGACCAAACTTTAAAATATCAAAGCTCTTTCAAAATAAGACTGGGGAAATAAAAATGTGTGAAGATGTACTATGGATTGACCCATTTAATAACTGTTCGGATGATTTTTTGGCAATGTGAATTAACATCCACAGAACTGAAACTTCAACAGTTTCCTAGTTTTGGTTATGACAAAAACATTAACAACAATATTGAATTATAAATAAGAGAAGTTAAAAGGTAAAAATAGAATGGCATTGTTTTACAAGTTTAAAACATTTTTATTCTTAAAATTGGTTTATGACGCCATGACAAAATGACTTAATTGTTGATGGTAATTGGAGGGTTGTATTTTTTCTAATCTTTTTGTGTTTAAAAAATCTTGAAGTACATGATTCATCCCTACAATTTGTGAGTTATTATTATGTCACTTTTTAATTTGCTAAATGAATAGCCCCTGTATATTAGAGAACTTTTGATTAAATAAACCCATAACAATTGAATTGTTGCACTACGGAAGAATCAAATCTTACCAGTTTAGGATTTAGGATAGGTATTTTTTTATCACCTCTAGTAACACTTTCCTTACCCAAATTCACCATTTCTGGTATATATTTAATTGTTGATTAAAAATATGTTCAAACTTTTGGCATTAATTGAAACATCTTATATGTAGTTAGAATAATCTTTTGTTATCATGACAATCTAGACTTAGGTACAGGTAATGATTGTATCAACCTAAACTATTTTGTTCCATAAGATTTTAAAGTACTTGCCGAGTGACAATAAAACTTAGTAATAATTTTTTCTCTCGATTCTCCCATTACCCAATTAAATAATTACATGAACATGCATCAATATTATTTATACAACTAATGCAGAAATCAGAATGTCTGTAATCAAACAGCATACAGTAGACTCCCGGTTATTCGAAGCCTCAAGGGGGATAAGAATTTACTTCGAATAACCAGGAGTTTGAATAACTGAAAAATTCGTTTTCCCGCCAGATTTTCAACTTAACCTTAATGGGATGGACTTTTCTTAAGTAATTGAGGCATTGTGGTTCAGTTGAGCGTGTAAACACAAAGAATTTTTACTTTTTGAAGAAAGAATAAATTTGAACAAATTGTTAACAGGTTTTAAAATATGAAAGTTATAAAGAAAATGTATCTATTAAATACAAGGAGTTCAAAAAAATCTTTAATGCTACATATAACGATATTTTACTTTCTGAAGTCAGAGATGTTGTGTACTTGCAAAGTAAAAGTGACAGGGAAAAGAACTAACTTTGGAGATGATAAGGGATTGAGGATCCCCTGTTTGCTTCAATTCTCTGGACCAAAGGAGAATATTGAACTTTTGAAGAAATTGCTTGAAGAGTGTAAATAGCCATGAATATTGAAACCTGATTTTTTGAAGAAAAAAAGTGTTTTAATCGCAGAAAATCAATGTTCTTACTCGACGATCTCCCAATAAGAAAAATTCGAATAACTGAGGGTGACTTAGCCTATAATTGGCCCCAAGGGGAATAAAAATCACTTCGAATAACCGAATTATTCGAATAACTGAAGTTCGAATAACCGAGAGTGTTTTTGCCTGAGTTGGGTAAGCAGATCCAAGGGGAACGCCATCTCACTTCGAATAACCGAATTATTCGAATAAGTGCAGGTTCGAATAACCGGGAGTCTACAGTATATTTGAAATATATCTATATTTAAAAGCATATACATCTTTTATAGCTTTAAATGGAAATTCAGATGTGGTGGATATGTGAATATTTTGGCAAACCTTTCCTTATGTTATTCCCTGTTTTTGTTTATGACGCTGTGCTAGACAATGAACTACACTTTCTAAATATATATGACCTAATTACAAAGAAGGAGCAATCAGTAGCTCTGTAACGTTACAGTTAGAGTGTAATAATGGAAAGTAAACATAACAATCCAAACATCGTATTTGACTAGTTCATTGCCCATGTCCAAATAACAGCCCTTCTCAAATAAATATATACCCAGGGTAAAGCCCAGGGAATTCAAATAAATGTGCCTTCTGAATAATCAACTATACATCAATAAACTTTCAAGTTCAGGGTAGGGTATCTAATATTTAAACACACATATAGGTATGGATCCATGGGGATATTTAAAAATAAAAAAATAAAATTTTGTTGTATACATTATGTGATTTGTATATTTACCTGGTGTATGCGTTCAATTATTAATAAAGTGATTATAGCAAATATAAAAGCCGTGTGGCCATTTTAGGATTTGAAATTGATTTAACAATTGTGTATTAAAATAAACTTTAGTATACTTGTTGTACATCGGTTAAGACACATTACTGTTAAAAATAGTACTTTGACCAACAACTCAACTTTAAAAATCATTAAAAATGCAATTAAAAAGAAAAAAGGTTTTAAAACCTATTAATTCGGTTTTCCATAAAGACCAGAAGGAAAAATATTCCATTCTTCATTAAAATAAATTAAAAAATGATACGTCTTATTCCAATCCAAAAAAATGATTTTTTGTAACAGACTGCTGTTACTTAAGAATGTAAACATCTTGAAAAAGAACATAGTTATGTAAATCCTGAAAGCAAAAAGCTATTGTGTATCATAGGAACAATAAAGAAAATTCACCCTGGTTTTGTGGAAAAATAGTTGGAAATTGATCTATTTCTTTCTTTTAGTTTTAAAGGTTTGAATTTAATTATTAGAGAAAGTTTAAACTGATAAATTTTTGTTTTTAGGCGCTTCAAATTTAACTTGTTACTGTAACAATAAGAATGGTTCTGGACAGTCACATAGAAGATGCACTAATAACAAATGTTTTCTAAAAGAAGATGGCTTCTGCTACATTATGAGAAAAAATGGAAAAAGTGGAACTACATTTACTGAGAAAGGATGCTTATCCTTTGTAGATAATGGACTTAATAAAAATAAAGATAACTATATGAGCTGTGATAACGAGATGATGTGCAACATGAATTTGGTTCTTAATAATAGCTTTTCATGTGAGTATGATTTTTTATGTTCATAAAATTGACATTGGCTTAAACAGTGTGTTAAAGAAAGAAATGTCTTAAGAAAAGCAATAGTTTGAAGAGAAACAATAGACTATTGTTCTATTGTTTGTTCATATTCAAGGATCCTAATTCATTAGGTTGACAACAGTAGCTTAATTTGAATTACACAGCCATTGCAATGCAGTTATAACTTTAAGGCTAAATATATAACATGAAATCGTTAGGCCTTTTGAATGGATGAAATACGCTTCCAGCCGTAATTGCCTTTTAAATAACTGTCAATTCAAGTTCGCTCTTTTGAACAAGTACTAGGTTAAAACCAGCTGTTTCTCGACTGAACTATTTGATCCAGAGTTCTTGAAAAAAGCATGGATAGTTATCTCCAGGTTGTGAGAAAGGCGAAGTATTTGGATTAAATGGTGACCAAGTTCTGTTTTTTCAAGACAGTAAAGTATTTGTTCCATCCAACATTAAGTTTTTTCTCTTCCTTTTGAAACAATACTATATAATAATAAATAAAAGACTTGCTCTTTATTGTTAAAGTCAGTTGAAATTTATGGAATCCTTCTGACTTTTCCTTATATCTTGCACATGTTCAACTATTGTCTTCGACTACTCAAACACTGTGCAATCTATTGGGCAGCAGTCCCCTTTACTTGCTGAACAGCTTTTGTTCACATGTTAGAATTTTAGTACTCAGTAGCATTATTTTTTTTTGATAACAGTACTCTCTTCAATTTTTTATTAAAAATTCTTAACAAACAAAACATGGTATTTTTGTAATCTTAGATGGATTACTTGAATTGTTACATGTGAAATCAATTTTTTTTGCCATGGATATTCCAACCAATACAATAATACAACAATACGCGGTTGTACACAATACACAATAGTTATTTTTGTGAAAATCGAACACCGAAAACTTAAAGTCTTTTATAGCGAAATTGGTTATTGAGAAGCCATTGTATTGATAAGATCGAATATGTGAGAAATTATATTGCTAAAAAGTTTAAATGAAAAGAAAAAAACTTGGAAATAAACAAGAAATAAAACAAAAATATGCTGAGAATAACTCTCCTGAGTGAAATGCATGTGATTGTAATAAAAAAGTGACACTTTAAGAAGTGATAATTTTTACAGCCACATACAATTTTTGACCTGAGTTTATATATTCAAAATCTATGATAGTAATTATGTTGGCAATGGAATTACCCGTCATCATCAATCAATTCCAAACCTTGAAGTTCTTCTGTTATATTCCTAATCAAAGAAATCAATGTTTGAATTTCTCATCCGTGGACAAATCTGCAAGGTTAAAGGAGAGATTTCAAAGATTTTTAATATGGCTATCTGCCAACTTCATGTTAATTTTTCAGCACAATTATTTTTACTCTTTAAATTCAAATTAGAAAATCATTGAAAATAGTATTTATTATCTAACTTCTCTGTTATTAATCATCTACTTATCATATTTTAGGGTTTTTTTTGAAAAGAATATCTGTCTGAAATGTTGGGTGATTTTTGTAGTAGTCAATGGAATGATATATATGATATAGATCGTGTTTATTCAGTACCTAAATTTAAAATATATCTTTAACAAAGTGTTAAATTCACTATTTGCTGTTTTCAGTGGACCCAAAACCCTTTCCTAATTTTAAGGCTGGATTTCCAAGACCTTAATTTCATTTCATTTTGATCTCCTGCTACCTTATTCCAGGCAATGAATGAAAAAAATTATGTGAATAAGAGGAAAACAAGAATATTAGTTTGCAACACAACATTTGTTTTTACAAAATATCAAAAAAGTAGTATGTATAAAATTAATTAAAAAAAAAAATTACGAAGAAATCTTTTTACTTCTGTTTCAAACTCTCTACCACTTGCTGAGTTAATTTCTAAATAACCTCTAGGATCAACCTGGTAAGATATTCCGTCACAATCTTAATTATAGTATAATTTCTCTGATTTTCTGCCAGCTCCTCTATTTCTTTAATTGAGGACGAAATATGGAATCAAAACATATATTTTTTTGTTTTATTGTGGAACTGATGGTATCTAATTTTGCTTCGTACAAATTACAATTTTATTGGTATTCGTGTGAAGTAACATAGCTTTAAAAGCCTCCAAATATATATTTTCATATATATCCAAAATTCTTCAGTAAAATCTTTCTGTCCTGGGAAACTTATAATTCCAGGTAAACTAATGAATAATTAAAAACTATAATTTTAGGTCAATGTTTTGGTAGCCCTTCTTGTCATAACTCTTGAAGTTTTTAAAATTTTGTAAAAGCTTTGAACATAAACACAGTATGAAGAATTGTGATATGATAGAGAATATTCTCCATAAAAATTGTTTTAATGCAAATTAAACATTGTGTTTTAGCTTCACCTAATGTGACAGAAACAAGCTTTCCAACTACGTTGAAATCAACCAAGCACTTTACTACATTCCATATTACCTTGCTGGTTGTTTTGCCGTTCATGATAGGTGTTAGCATGATGATCGCATGGTTAGTATGCAAATACCGTAAGAAAGGTAGAAATGCTGGTGTAGATAGATCTCTGCTGCTGCATACAGTTCCTGCATCTGAAGAACGTTTCCGGAAAAATGAAATTGATATTGATAAATTAGATCTGTTGGAATTCTCTTCTACAGGTGAGGTATTATTGTTATTTTGAGAAAATCTATTTATTCTATAAGCATTTCGGTATTCACCAAGGTGTTGGTTATTATATGTCTTACATTATCTTGCAAGAAATGAAAGTATTGCTGCATATTACATCCTACTAGATGCAACATTTATTAGTATTAAGTAATGTGTTTCATTTACAGGGTTTTTTTTAGCGTAAGCTTTAGGCTCAGATAGGCGAATTTTAAAGCATATATACTATACCCAGCCTTGGTGAATTCTTCTAAAGTGTGTGTTTTCTTTTCTTATACACAAGACTTCATTGACACAACTATACTTTCTAAGTTTGACCTTATTATTCATTAGTTTTATCAGCTTTTAAAATCGTGTCATTTTCATCTATTGATATAGCTTATAAGGCAGCCTGATGAGACAGTTTTTAATTTGTTCCTCCAATAAGTATTAAGTAAGCATAAACTGAACCAGATTTTGTTTTTTCTATAAGCACATTCCAGCCTAATTTCGAAATTTCACTTGCTTATCACTAACATGTATAGCAAAAATATTATTTGCGGAGGACATGAAGTAATATTCAATGTTTTACATAACGCAAAAATGTTTTTACACCAAAAACTTGTAGCCAGTATTTTGTGGGAAGACATGAAGTAATATTCAATGTTTCACATAAAGCAAAAATGTTTTTACACCAAAAACTTGTAGCCAGTATTTTGTGGGAAGACATGAAGTAATAATATTCAATGTTTCACATAACGCAAAAATGTTTTTACACCAAAAACTTGTAGCCAGTATTTTATGGGAAGACATGAAGTAATAATATTCAATGTTTCACATAACGCAAAAATGTTTTTACACCAAAAACTTGTAGCCAGTATTTTGTGGGAAGACATGAAGTAATATTTAATGTTTCACATGCAAAAATGTTTTTGCACTAAAAACTTGTAGCCAGTATTTTGTGGGAAGACATGAAGTAATAATATTCAATGTTTCACATAACGCAAAAATGTTTTTACAACAAAAACTTGTAGCCAGTATTTTGTGGGAAGACATGAAGTAATATTCAATGTTTCACATAACGCAAAAATGTTTTTACAACAAAAACTTGTAGCCAGTATTTTGTGGGAAGACATGAAGTAATATTTAATGTTTCACATGCAAAAATGTTTTTGCACTAAAAACTTGTAGCCAGTATTTTATGGGAAGACATGAAGTAATAATATTCAATGTTTCACATAACGCAAAAATGTTTTTACACCAAAAACTTGTAGCCAGTATTTTGTGGGAAGACATGAAGTAATATTTAATGTTTCACATGCAAAAATGTTTTTGCACTAAAAACTTGTAGCCAGTATTTTGTGGGAAGACATGAAGTAATATTCAATGTTTCACATAACGCAAAAATATTTTTACACCAAAAACTTGTAGCCAGTATTTTGTGGGAAGACATGAAGTAATAATATTCAATGTTTCACATAACGCAAAAATGTTTTTACACCAAAAACTTGTAGCCAGTATTTTGTGGGAAGACATGAAGTAATATTCAATTTTTCACATAACGCAAAAATGTTTTTACACCAAAAACTTGTAGCCAGTATTTTGTGGGAAGACATGAAGTAATAATATTCAATGTTTCACATAACGCAAAAATATTTTTACACCAAAAACTTGTAGCCAGTATTTTGTGGGAAGACATGAAGTAATATTCAATGTTTCACATAACGCAAAAATGTTTTTGCACCAAAAACTTGTAGCCAGTATTTTGTGGGAAGACATGAAGTAATATTCAATGTTTCACATAACGCAAAAATATTTTTACACCAAAAACTTGTAGCCAGTATTTTGTGGGAAGACATGAAGTAATAATATTCAATGTTTCACATAACGCAAAAATATTTTTACACCAAAAACTTGTAGCCAGTATTTTGTGGGAAGACATGAAGTAATATTCAATGTTTCACATAACGCAAAAATGTTTTTACACCAAAAACTTGTAGCCAGTATTTTATGGGAAGACATGAAGTAATATTCAATGTTTCACATGCAAAAATGTTTTTGCACTAAAAACTTGTAGCCAGTATTTTATGGGAAGACATGAAGTAATATTCAATGTTTCACATGCAAAAATGTTTTTGCACTAAAAACTTGTAGCCAGTATTTTGTGGGAAGACATGAAGTAATATTCAATGTTTCACATGCAAAAATGTTTTTACACCAAAAACTTGTAGCCAGTATTTTGTGGGAAGACATGAAGTAATATTCAATTTTTCACATAACGCAAAAATATTTTTACACCAAAAACTTGTAGCCAGTATTTTATGGGAAGTCATGAAGTAATATTCAATGTTTCACATGCAAAAATGTTTTTGCACCAAAAACTTGTAGCCAGTATTTTATGGGAAGTCATGAAGTAATATTCAATGTTTCACATGCAAAAATGTTTTTGCACCAAAAACTTGTAGCCAGTATTTTGTGGGAAGACATGAAGTAATAATATTCAATGTTTCACATAACGCAAAAATGTTTTTACACCAAAAACTTGTAGCCAGTATTTTGTGGGAAGACATGAAGTAATATTCAATGTTTCACATAACGCAAAAATGTTTTTGCACTAAAAACTTGTAGCCAGTATTTTGTGGGAAGACATGAAGTAATATTCAATGTTTCACATGCAAAAATGTTTTTACACCAAAAACTTGTAGCCAGTATTTTGTGGGAAGACATGAAGTAATAATATTCAATGTTTCACATAACGCAAAAATGTTTTTACACCAAAAACTTGTAGCCAGTATTTTGTGGGAAGACATGAAGTAATATTCAATGTTTCACATAACGCAAAAATGTTTTTACACCAAAAACTTGTAGCCAGTATTTTGTGGGAAGACATGAAGTAATAATATTCAATGTTTCACATAACGCAAAAATGTTTTTACACCAAAAACTTGTAGCCAGTATTTTGTGGGAAGACATGAAGTAATAATATTCAATGTTTCACATAACGCAAAAATGTTTTTACACCAAAAACTTGTAGCCAGTATTTTATGGGAAGTCATGAAGTAATATTCAATGTTTCACATGCAAAAATGTTTTTGCACCAAAAACTTGTAGCCAGTATTTTGTGGGAAGACATGAAGTAATATTCAATGTTTCACATGCAAAAATGTTTTTGCACCAAAAACTTGTAGCCAGTATTTTGTGGGAAGACATGAAGTAATATTCAATGTTTCACATAACGCAAAATGTTTTTACACCAAAAACTTGTAGCCAGTATTTTGTGTATGTACCTCTAGTAGTTATGGTCTAAAACATGTGCTTTGTATTTTACCAGTTTTGTTGTGATATATTGCAGGTAGTGGTATGGGATTACCAGTATTAGTTCAAAAAACTATAGCAGGCGAAATCAACCTGACACGAAGAATAGGACAAGGCGCATTTGGTTTTGTATATCACGGACTGTGGAGAGGACAAGATGTAGCCGTTAAAGTGTTTTCTAGCACTGAAGAGAGTTCTTGGTCACGGGAAGTGAAAATATATCATACACCTATGTTGAGGCATGAAAACGTATTAGGTAAAGAAGATTTTTTGCGTGGTGTTCATGTTGAACTGAGTGAAACTATATACAGGTTGAGTGAAACTATATACAGGTTACTGAGAAATTTTAAATTCATACTGTTACGTTGAATGTCTGCCACTTTAGAAGCACAAAAATAATTTATCAAGGAAATTTTGTTTTAAAAGAACATCAAATTTGATTCCTAAAATAGTAGTTGACCAGTTACTGTTTCTCTTGGCAAGCACCTTGATACTACTGGCCAATGCTACTGTCATATTTTAGGTTTCATAGCAGCTGACAGTAAAGACACAGGCACCGTAACTCAACAATGGATAATCACAGACTACCATTCAAATGGATCTTTATTTGATTTTCTGCAAGACAATACACTCGATATAACTATGTTACACAAGATGTTATTAAGTATAGTGAATGGAGTGCTACATTTACATACTGAAATAATAGGAACTTTTGGAAAACCAGCAATGGCTCATAGAGACATTAAAACAAAAAATATATTAGTTAAGCAAAATTGTAAGTACTGAAATGTTTGTATTTTATTATATTCTTTGCGTAAGTAGATGTACAGATTAGTAGAAATTGCGAAGGTTACGTATTTTTAAAGATAGGGAAGGCATTTTTGATCTTTTTTCCAACATTTTACCATATTTCTGATTTGTTCGCAATCTAGTTTTAAATCCAGTGGGAAATAAGTCCATGTTCAGGTAACGAAACATTAGTTTCCCGAAGTTACCAACTTGCATTCACTCATTCCACAATCCTTAAAAAATAGAAAATCTGTGACTTATAACCAACAAGTCTACAGAAGTGTTATTATAACTATCGCAATGAGACATTGACGAATTTGGCTAAGCTTTTGATATGCTAACAGCACTAATTTTAAAGCATGTGATCACTTAAAAATGAATACACCTGGGTTTAGATTTTACTCGTGTATGGTTACATAGTGGGTGTGTTTTAAGCTGCTTTCCAGTCTATCTAAGTAACTTTTTTCTTTCTTTTAGTTACTTGTTGTATAGCTGACTTAGGATTAACTGTAATGTATTCGTCAGATAAAAAACACACAGACAAACCCGAGGGTACAAAAACAGGAACGCGTCGATATCAAGCCCCTGAACTTTTAAACAACACGTTAGATCAGCTTGGATTTCAGGTCTGTCGAAGGGCAGACATTTACGCTTTAGGATTATGCTTGTGGGAGATATGTAGAAGAACAAAAATAGATGGTGAGATGTGTTTCTTCATATCTTTGGTCGCCGTTGTTGTTGTTGCTATTGTTGTTATGTTGTTGTTATTGTTGTTGTTGTTGTTGTTGCTATTGTTGTTGTTGTTGATGTTTTTGTTGTTTTTGTTTTTGTTATCGTTGTTGTTGTTGATGTTATATGTTACCATTATTTCACGTTATTTGTTGTCGTTGTCGTTATTTGCTTTTGTCGTTATTTTGTAGCCGACGTTACTTGATGTCGCCGCTATTTTTTGCTATCGTTGATTTTTACCTACTGTTTTATTCGTTGTGGGTAATTTGTTGCTGCCGTTACTTGTTTCCATCGTTCTTTTTTTGCTTTCGTTTTTTGTTTATGCATCGTTATCAGTGTTGTCTATACAATTTCATCTGTTTTACAGGTAAGGTTGAAGAATATCAGCTTCCTTACTTTGATGCCGTTCAACCCGATCCTTCATCAGAAGAAATGATACAAGTAGTTTGTGTGGAAAAGAGGAGGCCGCATTTTTCAGAACATTGGAAAAAACATGAGGTAAGCGATATAAAAGTGTCGCCATGACGATTTTTTAAAAAAATTTGAAGATTATAAAATAGAACTAACTCGTAGTTGGACGGTGGTTTTTGGCCTATTTTTATTCTCCTGACCTTGGGTGTACCGTTATGTTTAAAAAATTTTGTTTTTTAGTCCATGCGCATTCTGATGAAGACGATGACGGAGTGTTGGTACCATGAGGGTAGCGCAAGACTGACTGCATTGAGAATAATGAAAGACTTGAGCTCACACTTAGTCGTTGAGAAATCATAGTTTTAGTATTAGTCAAATTTTTTTGCCAGGTGGCTTTTTACTAGTTCCTAAAAAAGTTGAATAAATTTTTGTGTCAATTATTTTAATTGTTTTTATATATATCTGGTATATATAGTACACGTGTACAGCTAGTTTTTCTTAATTATTTTTTTTTAAATAAGGATAGGGTTATTAGTTATATATCATATATTTTTTGTTTTTCAAGGTTATATAAATAAATATAAAGGTTATAATGTTTTTGTCACTGTGTATGCTACTTCGTCACTATATTTAGCTACCTATTTTAAACAGCTGTCTGAATGTTATTGGTAAATTATTCTTTGTGATATATACGTTTGAGTGTTAGTCCTTGTATATTTTGAACATTTTTTCTTCGTTATTTATAACGTTTTTAGTTGAAATAGCGGAGCATTGTGCGTGGCTTTCAATGTTGGTCTATTCATATTTCAGTGTCAATGTTCGTATGTGTCAAGTTTATCAGCGATCTTGTGTACGTTGTTCTCTTCACTTAAGCGTTTTTGAGAGCAGCTGATAACTTTGATTGAGTTTTGTGATGCCTTAATTCGTTCCACAGACAATGTTTAAATGATGCCACTGCCCCCCCCTCCCCCCCTAAAAAATCGTTTAAAAATATAAAATTTGGACATGCATGTTCTTTTTATCGTGTGGATGTATCCTCACATTCCAAATATTAAAACATCTTAAGCGGGAAGCGATGCTTGTTTCATATATTTAAATTTCATCCATTTTAAACCAGGTGATGCTTATAAAAAAATACATGTTTTCCCTTATTATAAAATATATAGTTAAATGTTAGAAGTTAAATATTAGTTTGCAGGGCGGCGTAAAGGGATGGGCATCAATTTGCATGTTGTGAGAAAACTTGACAATTTAGATTACTACCTACCGCTTACACTAAACTTCTAACATTTTTCTTGGATTGATTTCGTAATTTTAAAAAGAACTGAAAATCGTTCGAAACCTTTTAACAAGTTTTTTTTTCAATATTACTCAACTGCGTTTCCATGATTTTAATAATTTTGACTCGTGGAAGATTTAAGTCCCGAAGAAATTTAACTTTGGTTTGGTTGGATAGTTAAAATTTACATGTTAGTTTGGACAGCATTTCTGATATTTATTTTACGTGAACTATTTGTGTGACCAGTGTGTTTATACCCCTTTACTAAAGCTCTATTTATATTCACGCATGGATTTATTTCTTATTATGTAAATGTATATATGTAAATTGTAAAAAATTATTTTGGTAGTGTTGGTGGTCTGTCATCGAATTGTTTTTTTTTAATGCGAGCTCCTTTTCTTTTCTTCTGAACTTATATTTTTTTTGCAGGATTTTATTCTGAAATATGAGATAATTTGGCTTACAAATTTCAAACATTGACCTTCTTCAAGCCTAAGATTACCTCCTGCAAAAAATCAAGTTGAGCACATATGAAAGATCTCTGAAAGTTCTCTAGAAATCTTTTTATTTTTTAAAAAAACCTTTATCCGTTCTCGAGATATTTTTCTTAAAGGTTGCGCTTATTATGCGAAATTATGACGTCATGAACTAGCATTGAGCGTAATTATGGTAACTAAATATTGAAATTTATGTAAAATGTTTAATTAAAACGCGTCAAAGTAAACGGCCAGAAAACATTTTTAACTCTATATGGCTTGTCAAAAATGTTAAATATAACACCCTCTAGCTAGCTCATGACATCATGCATAATTAAACGGCCATGACATCATGCATAATTACTGAATCTTCTTAGTGCCAATTCTAAAGAACGAATCAAGAATTTTGAAAAAGATTTTCAAATTCGTAGACAACCTTTCAAGCTCTTTCATATGCAATTAACTTTATTTTTTGCGGGAGGTAACATTTAAAACCTTCTTTACTTCTTTTTATCAGACGATTTATTCGTTTTTAGGAATTTTCTCTTTATTTGGTGTTGTAATAATTGAAAAAAGAAAGTTTGGTAAGAATTTTCATAATTTTACAGTTGTCTTACATACTTATGCAAAAATATTTTCACATAATTATAACAGTTATACATAATTACGCAACAGTCTATTGTTTTTATTTAATTATGCAATGGTGTTATTGTTATGCAGTATTATCGTTTTTACGTAGTTAAAATGTATTATTTATTTTCATTTATGAAATACTTTACGTATTTTTTTATCACAAAAAGAAACTCAATTTAATATATCATTTCTTTAATTGAAATATTCATTAAAGGGAGGTTTCCATACGACTGCATTTTCTGCTCGAGCATCGCAATGAAGTAAAATGACCGATCCGACGAAAGACTAAATCTTTACTTTCTATAAAGGAATGAAACCAATGATTTTGTAAGGCATTGAGGTTAACTAAAAAAGATTAAACCGATAACTGCTTTTTCTGCATTTTTTTCGTCTTCTCTATTTATTATTTATTTATTTAAAAATATTTATACAAGATGAGGACTTCAGTAATTTGCAAATATATACATAAATACAAAAAAAACTGCTATCAATGTCCGTCCTGTCTGAGAATAAAAATGGAAAAAAGCAGTAAAAACAGTAAAAACGATAAAAACAAACAAAAAATTGATCAAATAGAAATGCAACAATATGCAGACAAGGTGTGAAGTGACTTAATGTGAGAGCTAAATAAGACATAGGCATAGTTAAAAACATTAATCCCACTTAGCCAAATCTGAAGCAGACTGGACGGCACAGTGACTAAGATAGCCGCTGAGAGTGCACTTCGCCCAAAGGTGGTATCGTGTATTAAGAGAAGTACCCTCTGAGCGCCTTCATAAAAAGAGATATTATCGATTTTTCGAATTTCAAGTGGCAGTGAATTATACAGTTTACCCCCTGCAAAATAGAAACTCTGCCGGGCGATTTCTAGTTTGACCCGAGGTAACCTGACAATACAGCCGTTATTTCGTGTGTTATTGTCATGTTGTTGGCTGACAAAATAATTGTCAAAATGTTCAGATGTTAGTTCGTGAAGTAGACACTTTTTAGCGAGTACACAAATATTACGGTTGACGAGTCCTGTGATGGATGGAATATTATCATTCCGGACAATCGATCTAGCACGGTTCTCAAGCGATTTTAATTTGTTGACCTGTGTATTTGTGAAAGGTATTCTCAATGCACTACTATAAGTGATTAAAGGTACAATCATCATCGAGAAAACATTGTGTGCGGCTTCAGCGGTAAGATACGGTTGTAATCTTTGTAGTAGGCGTAAACGGCTGCTGGCGCTTTTATACGATCGGTCGAAGTTGTCATTAAGCATTAACTTGCTGTCGATTACTGGTCCCAGATACTTATACTGAGAAACGAAATTTATCGGATTTTCTTGATATACAACTTGGAGAGCCTTGCCATGTGCTTTCAAGCCTTTAGCCGTTCCGAACAACATGACTTCTGCTTTTCCTTTTTTTAGATTTATAATTAACTCATTTTCACGAAAATATACTGATAGTCTCTCAAGGTCTTGATTGAGAAGTTGTTCAATTCTAGTAACATCTTTATGAGCAACGTATATGACGGTGTCATCTGCGTACATTATAACTTTAGAATTTGAGATATGGTCTAAAAAATTATCATAAAAAATTATAAAAAGCAGTGGTCCCAAAATGGAACCTTGTGGAACACTGCAGTAAATTGGCTCGTAGCTAGATCGAATATTGTTAATGTCTACTAACTGACTTCGATTAAATAAGTAGTCGGTAAACCATGCTAGATCCTTGCCTTTAATTCCGTACGTGCGTAGCTTGTTTAATAATAATGAGTGTCCGAACGTATCAAAGGCTTTCGATAAATCTATATAAACTGCTCCAACTAACTTCCCGCCATCTATTTCGCGACGAATATTGTCGCAAAATAAAGTAGAAGCAAGTTTTGTGGAGCGTTTACTTCGAAAACCATATTGACAGTCGTTCAGTAATTTCTCTTTTTCGAGATAGTTATGAATAGCCTTCTCAAGAATTTTAGATAGCACCGGTAAAATTGAAATCGGGCGATAGTTTTCGGGAAGAGAAGAATTCCCAGATTTAAATATAGATGCAACCTTCGCAACTTTCCAGGCTGATGGTACAGTTGAGGTGTTTATCGAAAGGTTTATTATGTGACTCAGAGGTTTTGAAATTAAAATAGCACAGTCTTTTACCATTCCGGGTGGTAACTCATCTATGCCGGTTGCTTTATTTCGTTTGAGTAATTGGAGTTCTTTCTCTACAAAAATCTTAGAAATATAACCTGTCATGAAAATTTTATTTGTTCGTAAAGAATAAGGTGGTACGTATCTCCATGTAAAATTCATAAGTTGATGATCGTCAAATGTTTCGTTATATTTAGATGGTAAGTACTTTGAACCCTCTGGAGGGCGATAGAAACACCCTACTAAAATTGATTTCGATTTTTTAATAAAAATTTCAAGCCACAGAGACTCTAAAGTTGAATTTTCTAAATCCAGCCTTCGCTTAAAATTAATATTGTTTTTGACATAAACAGCCACGCCTCCTCCTTTTCCAGATGTTCTGTTTCTTTTAACCAAAGTGTAACCAGACAGTTCATAAAGAGCATCATTAGCACTAAAATCCTCGTTCAAAATATGTGTTTCAGACAAGGTTATAATGTCAATTTTTGAATCATGCTTGTGTACTAACGCTTCCGAGTGGGCAAAGTTTGAAAGTAACCCTCGAATATTTTGATGAACACCTTTCATACCTCTCTTACCACAAAATTCACCAAGGCTTTCCGGTCCAAGACATACTTCTATGTCACCACACAGGAGTAGTAAAACTATAAACAAACTTTTGCGTCTTGTACAACTTACTGTTGGTCGAGGTTTTTGTTTACAAACATGGATTGAACTGAAAGTAAACGTTTCTCCAATGTTAAACTTATTCCATCTGCTTTCACAAATCTTGGTTTGAATACACAAAAACAACAATAAATTCCAACAATCAAATCAGCTAGAAAAAACGCGTGCGATCTCTTCGCCGCCATTATAGTAATCAACTTTCATAACATCTTCATCTTTATAATTTATAAAATATTTTACTTCATTTAGGTTTGATTGATTTTATAAAAAATTATGGATAAGTTCAGAAAATTCGTCATTTTTATTTGAAACATTTCTCTGTCCACCCCAAGTATTTAACATTTGCCTATGTTTTCATTCTCACGAGTATTTCTCATCGGTGTTATGGGTAAGTGGTATATATATACCTTGACTGTAATTTTAGCAAAACTGCAATTCGCGAAAATTAATTTCTTGAAAAACAAAACAGTGGTTAATTAAGATCGTGGTCCTTAATCAAAAAAATTGTAAACACATGATTCCCGAAAGTCTGTCTCGCGAAAAGAGGAGAGAAAACTGAAAAAAAAAATCGCGAAAATTTCATTCTGCGAAAATAATTTCGGAACACAATTTTTTATTAAGTTTGCAAAAAATTTCGAGGGTATTAATTTTTTTACGAGTGGCTTAAAAAATTCTTATTAAATATTTTTTAAGGAGTTTTTAAAACTGCGCTTAGTGGGATCGAATCTACTTAAGAAGTGGAAATGTACCACTATGGGACTTTTTGGTCTAAACTTTATGTTTAGGGTCAAGTAAGGCCCAAATAAGGTAAACATTTCACCTCGTTTTGTATACATTTTTCCGTTCCCAGGACAATTTGCCTTGTTGATAAAGTTGATATCGGCCACTCCGTAATAACGGCTCAGGGGCCACAAGACCCTGGGGACGAGTTCGCATTTAACCCTATCAGCACGGAGGGCATAAAGTCTGTGAGACCTCTTTGATTGGACGTAACTTTTGTTCGGCACGTGATTGAGTGCTTAAATTTTGCGACTTTCCCTAACTTTCTTTATTGGAGCTTGTGATTAAAAACATCTAGACAAATTCTATACTTTTGACATTTTTCACACATAGGTAATTTTTTGTAAATTTTACAACCAGCTGACATGCTTGTAATAGAGTTATAGTATGTTGTATTCGCTATATAATTATTTATTACATGTATGTTCATGACCAGGTGGTTACTATGAGTATTAGAGACAAAATACAGACCAGATTCGAAGACAATATCGGTCGAAGGTAATGACGTTCTTTCTGATCTCGATACCGTCATAATTATTGTTTTTTTTACCCCGAACATCTATGAATGTCATATTCTAAACATGTACCAGTTTAATAACATGAATATCAATATTTTTGAAAAAAAAAAGGTTTTGTCTTTATCGTTTAAATAAAAAACTTTCGCGCAAATGTGACGTCATTTTCGATCTCAAAGACGTCATAAAATTCATTTTTTTTATATGAAATCACTTATTTTATTCAAAGTCTACTAAGACTGGCCGTATCGCCAGTAATGGTTAGGAAATTCAAATTTATTGCAAAATTGAAACAAAGCATGAGTAGTTCCGGATTTATGGCCGCGGGCATGCCATGCTGGTCTTTATGGTGCTCTTGAAACATTGAAAGAATGCCGATGATCTTTCTTGAAATTTCAATGTTTTATAAAAAAGACTTGTGCAAGAATGTAAACTCGTTTAACTATGATGTCGTAATCAACGCTTTGCCTAGATTGTACGTTTTCTTCTTCTCTTTCACGTGTAAACAGGTGCGTTTTATTCGTTTAAATAGATGTTCCGTTTACACTGAACGTGTATTTATTTTCGCTTTAACAAAAATTGAATGACTTGCGTGTCAACGTAAGAACATGGGACGAAAGAGGAACAACTTTGTTGAGAACGAAAGTTTAGCAGAAGAAGTAAAAGAAGGACTTGTTTTTGTGGCAAGGCGAGCAGTGTCTATAAAGTAAAACGAAAAAGGAAATTTTTGGTTACTGTTAAGAATTATTCACTAAGAGCTATTTTTTCGTTAGGCAAAAGGAATTTACAAGTTCGTTTATATATGTACATGTATGCATCGTTTAAAAAGTAAATAAAAAATAACAAATACATTATTATATATTAAAGTTCTTAAAACATAACGAGGAAGTTAAAAAGGACTGAGTAAAGCTTGAAGAAAGCAATTTAGCTGTGTGTATTAGTAAAATTAAAATCAATCATAAGTAGATCAACTCTTCTTCCATAATAAAAAAACTTGAAAATAAATATTTTTTATGACGAATGTTTTTTTTCAAATGGACACATAGTTTGTTTATCTTTTTTGGCGCCTGCGATATTATTTTGCAACAGGTTTTTTTGCGTTATTACTTCGCAACAGGTTTTTCGCGTTAACAAAATATTCTTAGGTTGACACTGATAATTCTGGTGTTTACCAACCTCGATCCCAGGATCTGTTGTCTCTTTTGGCGATTTTTCGTCAGGCCTATCAATAAGCTCAGCGCCGATGGGAGATGAAAAGTCCTAGGAACGAGGTTAGTGTTTTTCTTTTTTTTTTTTTTTTCAATTTATTTAAAGTCGATTATTCACATATTTACAATAGTTTCCAAAAAAAAAAAAGTAATTAAGAAAACTAATCTAAATCGACTAAATTTTTTATGTTTACAATTAAATAAAATCATTTTTTTTATATATATAAACAATAATAACAACAAAGTTCTATAAAGGGACCTTACATTCATAACAGTTACATTTAGATCCGTCCCACATTTTTATCATGCTTTTAAAAACTTTAAGGTTGTCACATCGTTTCAAATGTGATGGTAGGTTATTCCAAATCTTTGGTCCCAGGGCTGATAAGCTATTAGTTCCAAAAGTCGCGGTCCTTTTCCTTGAGACTACCAAATTATTTGTATTTTGT